>NC_140125.1:85363264-85963264 GCF_964035555.1 Netta rufina | reverse complement strand
CAGGCTGCAGCCTGAGAGCCTGCACAAAAGTTTGCCAGTTGAGGAATACATGATAACTGTTCAATACAAGATGCAAGATAATGTGTAATGCAAAGTATAGGGATGTGATCAAACTGTTACAAGGAAAAATTGCACATCCATTGCATACAAGCAGCTGGATTGCCTGGACTTCACAGGGCACTCCAATTACCTTACCAGGTAATTTCTTTCTGTGCTGAGCCACTAAAAGAGCATAGGTTGCTGGACAAGGCTGAAGTTAGCATACTCTCTGCAGAATTGGGATCAGAAACAGTTCTGATAGTAGTGTTGGACAAGCAGGTGCCCTTTGGAGATGCCAGCAATGCATTAGCATCAGTGATGGTCCAGTTAATTGCAGCACACCAGCAGTGCAGTGATTGGAGGGGTTAGGCTCTGGAAAAGGCTGCTTACACTGCTAATCAGATAGCGCAGCTCTTCCCATGAACATTTCCAGCAAGAGCTGCAAAAAAAAGTTCTCAGGGACGAGGAAATGTACAATATGAAAACAAGGTCCTGAGCCAGGACACGCTTTCAAATTACGTTCTTAATCAATGACTGCACAGAAACATGCTCAACCCCTATTGGTTTCAAAATAAATTTAAAAGCTTATTTTAAAGCATTTCACTGAAGAGAGTTAAATTCCTGAATTTGGGACTGAGAAATGAAAATCAGTCAAGTTTACCAAAAGAGAGTACACTCATGACTTCTGTATGGTCTAACCTGCAAATACAGGCTGAAGCAGACCAAGTGATTGAAAGATTAAGCAAGAGAAATTCAAACTACAACTGCACCATGGTTTGAACAGTAACAATTGACTGAGGTCTGTGAAAACTCTCCAGTGAATGTAGGTCTTTCAAAAAAGCACGTCTCTCTTCAACAATAATGGTAACAGATGGATGACATTTCTTGACCCGCTGAATGTTAGACTGATGCTCATATTCTATCAAATCTTAAAGCCAGTTAATCCTTTTTTCCCTTTAAATAAGAAATGTGCTTCACCTATACAGCAGAGTTAAAGATCAGTTATTCCAAGCTTCATATTTTTAAATAATTGCAGGGATCTTGTCTGATGGGACTCATTTTTGCAAAGTCAAAATTTAAAACCATTCACCTGTCTCCCGTTATCCATTCAAAATAGCAATTCGTTGCCAATTCAAAATTCATGTTCTGTAAAAGGAAGACACAGCGACTAGGTAAGATTTTGCTGTTTTGGTTTTGCATATAGGTTTCAAGCTTCATCAGCCCAGGATCACATAGCAGTAAGTGTAGGAAGTCATTTTCATGTTTAGTGTCATCTACAAACCATAAAGATTTTTGGTAATATGTACATGTAATAACGCTGAGCTGTTCTCCTTAATTTGCACTGCCTTTTCCCTTTCTGGTAACAATAAATAAATAAATAAATAGGACAGAGAACCAAAAGTACAGACTTCTGTTTTCAAAAACCTCCAGAATCAGTTTAGCTGATACAGATTTTCCCAGACTTACTTAGGTTATAAGGAACAGACTTGCTCCTCAGCACCACACAGCTATGAAAACCTCTGGTAGAGAATAAGGAACAAAAGCTTGAGAGAAGACACGGTATTTAGCAGCAGCCTGTGCCATAAACATGTATCGTCGGCTCTGCACCCAAAAGCTGGCATTAAGAAACAATGTCTTCCAGCTGTCAAAAGTAAGCTGGCATGTTGACGGGAACATGGTCCATGCTTACAGCAGTGGGGTTCATTTTGTCTGACTGCTTTCTGCTAAGGAGGACAGCAGGCCAGTGGGATAGAGGGGATACTCAGTGTGCCAGGGAGCAGGGTCAGAGTTAGATGAAATTCTACTCCAGCATCTGGAAATGCTGCTAGCCAGCGTGATGCTACAGTAAGCTGCATCAGCCTAAAAAACAACAAAAAATCCCACTGCGCAGGGTGGCTATCAGTTCCTTTGCTCGTGGCCTCGGATGAGGCACGAGGGAAGCGGTACTTCTCCTGCACACCCCTTGTCTCTGCACAACACAAGACAGTTTTTAGAGTATTTTGTACATCCATTTCTAGTCCTGCGTCTGCAAAAATGACGTTCTTTGGACTACCCCTTGATCCTTGTAATGTGAGAAAATAAACGTCTACAAAAAGATGGGCTCAGCTTGTGCAACGTGATTTAGTGAGTGTGAACTGTCACCACACTGGACTTGAAAACACGGTGTGCTCTGTCTGTCTCCTGCTGAACTGGCTGACCCAAGCACCCCCCAATAACTGTCATCCTGAACTGAGTGTGCTTACGCTTTCCTGTGTGATCACAGAGACATTTTACTTTTTAAGCAGTTACCACAGACTATATGCATCTTAGCAGAGAGCACATTTCTGGTTTTATGACTATATAGGCTTTAAAGATAGATGTTAAAAACTATTAGGGTGAACTTTTTCATAGTATGCACAACAGGTCTTGCATAGCTCACAGACTTATAATAACAAACATTTATTGTTGTTGTTTTTTTTACCCAGCTTCATAAAGAAATAGTACAAATTTTAGAAAACAGAGCCTTTATGGTCAATCTTTTATTTATTTATTTCTGTGGGAAAACACAGGTAGCAGTCTGTTCTGCTGCTCAACACTGTTCTCTCATTTCCTCCCACACTCTTCGCCCCTGGGCCTCCCATTTTTAAGCCGTAGCCAAAAAGCAACCCGGGAGCAGGGCAACCAGTTATCAGACTGAAAGGGAGACTCAGCAATCGATCAGGATTCAACCGGCAAAATCAGTTTCAGGCAGCGCAGTTGGCTGGGGTAAAGATGTCCTGTTTTGCCATACAGCAAAGGAAAACAGTAAAAGCTGTTTAAGGGGTGTTCTCTGCTCTACAGAATCAGGAATTTAATTATGATGGAGATGAGCAGAGAGGCCCTGCACCTGCCTGAGGGTAATGGTAGGAGCTTTCTACCCTCTTAACTTTCACAGAAATTTGTTGCCACCTGGAAATAGGAGTCCTACCTCCAGTGCTGACCTGCTGCACTAATGCAGTGCCCCTGCTGCACTCAACATGCACTAATAAAAGCTTTTGACAAAGGACTACAGATAAACTGTAGCTACAAGTTTAGCCTCTGACTCAAGCTGTCACTCAAAGTTTTTTCTGTAAGGATCACAAGCAAAGATACTTCAAGGGAAAAATAGGAAATGTGACTCTAAGGGACCTCAGGGCAGCTGCTGACGGAAGGCCTGCAGCAATGTCACCCGCTCTGCAGAGCCTCTGCACAAATGCTGAAGCCAGCAGGGAGCCCTGCATGCTCCTTGCCTACTGCAGAAGCAGAGGGCTGTCAGCAAACTGACCCCATGGCTTTTAAAACATAAATGAGAGCGTGAATCTAAAAAAGCCACGCATCTTTGAACACGTCTCCTTACACTTGAAATCATCGATTGTGCTCATCTGTTGGTGGGTAATCCCCCAACTCATTTGGGGTGCCTTACACCAATAGGTAAATAGTAGTTTGCTTCCATTTGTGTCCCTCCTCTATTTGCAACATCCTTAACTCCTCATCACTACCATAAATATGTCATGATCTTTTGTGATGGTTGTACTTGCAGTTTATCAAAAGCGCAGGTGTCAGAGCCACCTAGCTCCCAGCCATCGTCAAAACATTCCCAGGTCTCTATAAACACATTCCTGTCTAACACGTCAAGATGCTGCAAGACTACCTTTTACCCAGTTAGTAAACACAAATGATTTGTGTGGCAAAGAGAAAAAAACCCTTACTTCCACTATGCCAACCAATACATTTCTCATAAGCAGGTCTCTCAGGTGGGACCAGTTCTAACCCGCTCACACCACTGTCTCTAACAAACCCTCCTATAACCAACACAAGTTCGATCCAAGCCTGCTTCTGGAGAGAAATTGAAACCTTTTGCTTTCTGAAATGCACTGTATGCTTCTGGAGTAAAATGAACAAACAAAGCACTGCTGGTTTGCAAGATTGTACCATCCTGTTAATAAAAAGCTGCTAAGGTTATGTGAGACAGAGCAGCCAGCCCCCAGCCTCCCTCTAGAGCTGAAAGGCCGTGCAACTTAGGTCTGAATACTATTTGGTCTATTTTTTCTGTTCTCCTGTATGTCTTTGCAACAGTAGCTGTTTTACCCTGTTACTTATGCCATGCTGTGTTTCCCTAGGTCTGTTAAGCTCAACACTAGCTTTCCTTCCCTAGTTAACCTCAAAGGAAATCTCAGCAAAATCTTGACATTTTAGTGCTACTCGTGGACCCCGATGTGCATCCTGAGCAAGCAGAGGATTTAGAAGTGTTTGCTGAAAGGTCAGGTTCCTTCTTCACACCACATGAAAAAAGGAGGGAAATCCACTGCTTCTGCCAGGGCTGGGGAGCCGGAACAGCAGTGGGGTCAGAGCCCAAGACCCGCAGTGACTGCACTGAGCACTGGACACTCCTGCCAGGGACTGGAGTATTCAGAAGAGAAAATCCACCTTCCTCCACAAAAAGGAACTCAGTCCCATGCCCGATGGAGAATGCAATAAAGGCACAAAATGGGAACTGAAGATTTTGTTTTGAATGCCTGGAACGCTTTCCAACAGTGAATAATTTCCTGCGGGCATTTAGCAATGCAGAATCTCCTATAGCTAGGCATCTTCTTAATACCTGTGACTTTTTTTTTAGTTCATCACGTAAAAGTAAAATCATCTCACCTATTATTTGAAGTCTGTGCAGTGATCGGGTCATGTCACTACTGGCTCCCTTAAAAATTAGCATCCTAAGTACCCAACAGAGATGAAGTATTCATCTTAAAGGATCCTGATTGATCCAAAGCCAAATATTCCAGTAAATGGCAATAATCAAAATCCATTAAGTGGATGGGCCAGTTGCAGCTTGTTTTCCCTAGGTTTTTACCATTGTGTTTTTCATCATTAGGAAGGCAGATCTGTTCCTCATAACTTTGTTAGCATTTATCAGAAAGCTATCTGCTACAGCGAGGCCATCAGAGCTCCTGGGAAATACATATAAAGACCAAAACAAGCAACCTCATTGAAACGAGGTTTGTAAATTTGCTTATCTTCTAACTTCTGGTCACCATGACACAGGGCAGATGGCCAAATTTGTTCCAGTCTTATTTGATTACCGCTTGTGTTTGTCTCTTCTGCAAGACAGCACATGAGGCTCTACACTGAGTTAGCTGGGAAAGACCTCATCCTAACAGTGTCACCAAGATAATCTTGTTAATCAACTGCCCAGTGCCTTCTCCACTGCTCCTAATAGTAAAGAAATATCAAAATGCAGTGTATGTAGTTTAAATTCAATTACACTGAGCCCTGAACTAGGTAGTTTGAATGTTAGCCACTAAAAACAGAAATCTTACAGCGGTAAGCGTGGCAGAAATACCAACACGGAAAGTAACTTAAGTTAGGGATGGAAAGCTGTTTGCAGTTAAGAACCAATAAAAGGGATTTATCACTTAATCCACACACTTGCAACAGACTTCACTCGCACTTCATGCAAACCAAATTATTTCTTCCTGTTTTCTATTTCTGCCTCGATTACTCTGTGTTTATTATTTATATAGCTCCCCAAACCTCCCTCCAATTTGGTCGGCTTAGTACAATACATGCAGAGACTCAGTTTCCTGCCTCAGGTAGCTTTTGCCAGGGGCAGAGCAGGAGCAGACCTGCAGGAAACACGGGAGCGTTTCAGCTGCCAAGACATATTGTGGCTTCTTATAACAAACACCAGGAGCTGCGGGGGAAATTTTGATTCATTCTCTAAACCACGAAAGCTGCTTGGCAGAAATGTGTCACGCTGCTAAGCGGGAAAGCCAGGACAGCACATAAGATCCTGGCTGCTGGTCAGTGAACGCCCTGAGACAAGGAGGCATGCACGCTTTTCCACAGCTCTCACTTTCTCAGGGAGGAGGATGACGTCCAAGTACTTTGTGCATTGAAGAAATCAAGGATGTCTGGGTCTTCCCATGCAACAGCTGCTGAGCAGTGCCAGCCCACCCAGGGAAGTTGCTCATTGAATGAAAACCTCTTCACAAGCAGAACAGAAAGTGATTTTAGATGGACTGAACCCACTGCAGATGATTTAAAGTTGTTGCTGGCAATGTAGGAGGAAGTAGAGAGCCAGACACCCACCAGTCACAGTTTCAAGGACAGTGGATGACTGAAAATTTGGTCAAAGTCACATTGACTTACACTGAACTCCCTGATTACTTTTTTAATCCCATTTTTTCCCTCAGCTACTGCATTTCCATGTTATTTGTCCAGGTTATAAGAGCTCCAGAGCACAGTTCTGACACATCTCATCTCCACTGCATCTTTTCAGTAACATAACAATGACAAAAATGGCAGAACTTTCCCAACTTAGATTCTCCAGTGTTGGCAGACTCAATGCAAACCTTCTGATGTGTAATGAACCCAGCTACCAAGGCAGAGATGTGCAGGGGGTGAAAGCCACGTGCTTTCAATATTTCAATACCTGGGAGTGTAAATCAGACTCACTTTCATCAGTACATTTGAATTCATTTCCTAATGAGACCCCTGCAGCACTTTATGAAGGCTATCTCACGGTTTTTCGTACCATTTCAAGGACTGCCTATAGTCTCATCTGATTGACATTCATTGAATGACTGTCTCTACCTACATAGTCTTAGGTGGGCCAGCTAGCTGGTTCGTTTTGTCTGTGAGATGTTCAGCATTGCCAGGAATCTCCCTCTACAGGAAATACCCAATCAGCACAGCTGAGGCAAACCCCTGGCAAGTTCATCCAACTGTTAATCAACAATTGCAGCAGCAGAAACTTGAGGCCAAATACTGGTTCATGTTCAGAGAGGAGAGGCATCTTCTGGCAGGTGGGAGCGAGTGTAAGAGCATCTGCTGATCAGCTGCAGCACCGAGCCAGGGGCCTCTGGTCACGCTCCCACACGCAGAACAAAGGCAGTTATTAAGAGCTTGGATACTGGGAGAACTGAAGATTTGAAGAAAAGATTTGCTTCTCAACTGCTCTGTTTCAGTATTTCACAAGCACAAAGCAGAGCAGCCAAAACACACTGCAATTTTCCTGAACTCATTTTTTATATGTTTTTTTTTTTTTTTTTTTTTTTTTAATATGTGTAATCTGTGTAGAAATGTTGTGTTTATGAGACCTTGTTGTGGGTTAACCCTGGTATACAGCCAAGCCCTACCCAGCTGCTTGCTCTCTCCCTCCCAGCCACATGGGGGAAAGAACTAGAAGGGCAAAAGTGAGAAAGCTTGTGGGTTGAGATAAAGACTACTTTACCTCTAACAGATAAAGCAATGGCTGCATGCACAAGCAAAGTAAAATAAGGAATTCATTCACTAATATCTTCAGGCAGATATATTTAGCCGTTTTCAGGAAAGCAAAGCTTCACCATGAATAATCACAGAATCACAGAATGGTTTGGGTTGGAAGGGACCTTTTAAGACCATCCAGTTGCAACCCCCGTGCCATGGCAGGGACACCTCCCACTAAACCAGGTTGCCCAAAGCCACACCCAACCTGGCCTTGAACACCTCCAGGGATGGGGCACCCACAGCTTCTCTGGGCAACCCATGTCAGTGCCTCACCAACCTCAGAGTAAAGAATTTCTGCCTTATATCTAATCTAAACCTACCCTCTTCTAGTTTAAAGCCATTACTCCTTGTCCTGCCACCCCACTCCCTGACAAAGAGTCCCTCCCCAGCCTTCCTGTAGGCTCCCTTTAGGTACTGGAAGGCTGAAATGAGGTCTCCCCAGAGCCTTTTCTTCTCCAGGCTGAACAACCCCAGCTCCCTCAGCCTGTCTTTGTAAGAGAAATGCTCCAGCCCTCATTAGACTAAGTCTCGTTAGCCCAGCATCTTACTACAACAATACTCCTAATAATCTTAGTCACCAAACCATCTTTGGCACTGGTATCTCTGAAAAACATGTTGCTTTTTAACTATAAATTCAGAGCATGCAAGGCTATTTCTGCAGTTGCAGAACAGTTAACACAAAGATACATTCTAGGACTGAAAGAAAGCCTTCTGCACACTCCAGCTTTAATTCCTTCCCCTGCTCTGCTCTCAGTCTGATAACGATATGACCTCGGCAGCAAACCTTGCCCATGCCATAAAGGCAAATCACATCACCAAGGCCTTCGTAAAGAGGCAGCTCTACAAGTTAGTCTGCTAAGTGTGGCATACCACACACAGAGGTGCAGACCAAGGACTCTGGAAGGTCTCAGGGCTAAGTTACTGCCGTATTAGCAGTTTTACATGAAAGTCTGAAAGCCTCAGAAGTACATGCATCTAATGCACACCTGGACTCAAACATCTTCACAGACCTGGCACGCACCAGCACAGGGCCCCACATAAATTGTTTGGAAACCTTTTTTCCTTTCCTTTTTGGTCCCTAGGTGAGAAGCTGCCGCCAGGTTTCTCAGCACCTTACCCCCTACATTCAAAGGAGTTTGTAAAGCAGTGCAGCTAACAGAGGGACTTACCAGGCTAAACCCACACGTAAATAAACTGTCCTTGAGGGCCACACCCCTGCACGTGATTCTGTTAACAAGCTTTAGGTGGGGCAAGAGCTTTTTCCATGACAGTACCTTGTTTGCGCCGGCTGCACACTGAAACCCATCAGGTTCCTAGAGGCTGTTGTCCCCCCCACACCTCAGCTGCGAGGCTTGGAAATCCCTGCTGGGTGGTGGCTGCTGCCCTGCTGAGCCCGCAGCACGCAGCTCTGCCCAGTTACAGTGATACTCCGGCATTCACCTGGAATTATTTGTTTCTATTTAGAAATGCCCAGCCCCAGCCCCGGCCCCTGCCGCCATCTGGCGGTGACCGCCAGGGCGCTGCCGGGCTCGGTCCTTGAAGACCGCCCGAAATGAGGAGTGTCCCTTCACACCACCCTGCTGAAATACACACATTGCCCTAAATCATGCACAATAGTCACCACGATGATGTCTGAAGGACATGAGGTACATGGGCACAGGTGCGGCAGTTCCACATCAGTGGGCATCACCATGCCACTCTCTCACTCCTCATCCTCAAAAGAACAGGGGCAGAAAATACGGAAATAGGACTCACGGGTTGAGATAAGGACAGGGAGATCTCTCACCAATTACCATCACAGGCAAAACAGACTCAGCCCAAGGGAGATTAGTGTGATTTATTGCCTACTAATAACACACCAGAGCAGTGAGAACTAAAAGCAAATTAAAAATGCCTTCCTCCCCCCCACCTTCTTGTACCTCTTCCCCACAAGTGGTGCAGGGGAATGGGGCCTGTGGTCAGTCTCTAATGCTTCATCTCTGCTGCTCCTTCATGGTCCCTCTCTGCCCCTGCTCCACATGGGGTCCCTCCCACGGGATGTCGTCCTTCCCGAACTGAGCCTGTGTGGGCTTCCCACAGGCAGCAGCTCTTCAAGAATTGCTCCAGCATTGGTCCTCCATAGGCAGCAGCTCCCACCACATCCACCTGCTCCACCGGGGGCTCCTCCACCCATGGGGGGGCTGCAGCATGGAGATCTGCTCCATGTGGGACCCATGGGCTGCAGGGGGACAGCCTGCTCCACCAGGGGCCTCTCCACAGGCTGCAGGGGAACTGCTGCTGCCTGCCTGGAGCACCTCCTGCCCTCCTGCTGCACCGACCTGGGGGGCTGCAGGCTTATTTCTCTCAACATTTTCTCACTCCTCTCTCCCAGCTGCTCCTGTACAAATTTCTTCCCTTTCTTAACTATGCTTTCAGAGAGGCACAACCACCATCACTCACTGTCTTCTCTATGGTCAGCAGGGAGGTCGGGTCCCTTTTGGAGCCTGCTGGAGCTGGCTCTGGTCATACACAGGGCAGCTTCTGGACTCATCATAGAGTCATTAAGGTTGGAAAAGACCTCCAAGATCATCTAGTCCAACCATCACCCTACCACCAGTATCACCCACTAAACCATGTCCCTAAGCACCAGGTCCAACCTTTCCTTGAACACCCCCAGGGACCGTGACTCCACCACCTCCCTTGGCAACCCATTCCAATGCCTGACTGCTCTTTCTGAGAAGAAATGTCTCCTCATTTCCAAACTAAACCTCCCCCGGCACATCTTGAGGCCATTCACTTTTGTCCTATCACTAGGTATCTGCAGGAAGAGGTCAACCCCCAGCTCCCTACACCTTCCTTTCAGGTAGCTGTAGAGAGCAATAAGGTCTCCCCTGAGCCTCCTCCTCTCCGGACTAAACAACCCCAGTTCTCTCAGCCGTTCCTCACAGGACTTGTGTTCCAGGCCCTTCACCATTCTCTGGACACACTCCAAGGCCTCGATGTCCTTCTGGTAGTGAGGGGCCCAAAGCTGAACACAGCACTCGATGTGTGGCCTTACCAGAGCAGAGTACAGGGGGGCGATCACCTCCCTGCTCCTGCTGGCTGCACTGTTCCTGATACCAGCCAGGATGCCGTTGGCCTGCTTGGCCACCTGAGCACACTGCTGGCTCATGTTCAGGCACACATCAACCAACACCCCCAGATCCTTTTCCTTTGCACAGCTTTCGAGCCACTCTGCCCCAAGCCTATCGCGTTGCATGGGGTTGTTGTGATCAAAGTGCAGGACCCAGCCTTGTTGAACCTCATCCCATTGGCCTCGTCTCACAGAGGCCACCTCTGCAGAGCTCCCCACTACCAAAACCTTGGCATATAAACCCAGTAAAGCAGGTCTGGGAGAGCAGTTCCCAGAAGGGTACATATATTGAAGCCCTTTTTATCCATCTGCCTAGAACCTCGCCACCAGTCTCCTCTTCATTCTGAGGTAAATCACTGGCTTCCTCTCCCTAGATAGTAGAGATATAGCTTGAGATTTTTAATAATTTCAAATGCCATATTCTCAGTATTTTCTCATTATTTCTGATATTTGTATTTCTAAATTTCCAAAGAAAAAGTGAGAACAAAGCAAAATCCAATAAAGATCAACAGGAACCCACTGATTTCATGTCGAAAGTTGTTATTTAGAGGATGGGGAGGGTGTTTTCAGGGGTGCTGGAGTGACCAGTGCTCATGGCAAAGAACCATTTTCAGTCACCAAACAGGAAAGCACTAGGTGAAATCTCATGTCTTTCTAGAATGCCAGCACTTTGTGCTAGGTGTAAAGAAAGGAAGCTCCTATACTCGGTATCCTGAGCACTGAAAACCCATCTGAAAATAGACAATCAAAGCAAGAAGGACTCAGTCTTCTCTTAAGCAGGATCAGTAGGTGGTAATGCTATCACCAGTATATTTGAATGGTTGGATCAGTCACCCAGGAAGTGTTCACAGAAATTTCCTTCCTCTGCCCAAGGTCAGTTCCAAATCCATAGCAATTTGAACACAGGAACTTTTGAGGCTGTATTACAATTCAAAGAGGAAAACTTTCCATCTCTCATGAAGAGCACAAGCATGCTTGCCTATTTTATCCATAAGTGTAAATGGTACATACAATGGAAAGAATAACAAATGCTCTGAATGTTCTCTGGATGGAGAACATGGCAACAAGCACAAAATTTGTGGGGAGACCAGACTTGTCAGTGTATATAAGACATTCTCAAAATAGGCAAATGGATAAAGCCCATAGGGAGGTATAGGCCAAAACCAATTTGATTTCTGGATCCCAGTCAGGCTCTGAAATTGCTGAAGTATATCTCATGCCAGTACTCAGACAATGCCAAATCTGAACCTATCTATCTTTTTCACAATTTAAATACCCCAGTTTCTCTCACCCCATATCTCCAGTTGTTGAAGTAATGCCATTTTCAACAAAATATTTTTTCTTTAAAGAGGAATAGGAACTGTAAACGAATCGGAACTGTAGAAGACAGAGAAGCTCCACAGGAAAATTTGTCTCAGGGAAAAATAGGATTTGTAATAACCTTATAAGAAAATCCTATACTATAAAGGCTCAAGAGAGTAGGAGGATTTGAACAACCAGACAGAAACTCAGGGATAATCCAAGGACAGTGGCAAACCTTTTCTTCAGTTGTTACTAATGAAGATGATATAGAACATGACAAGTAGGAGGGAGTACATAGCCAAAATGGCTCAGGGGGATGGATATGCTAAACTGCAAATTGCTATCCACAATTTGGAAACTGAGCATGTAATCACAGAGAGAAAAAAAATAGACTAGAAATGAGTTAAAAAAAAAAAAAAAAAAAAAAAAAAAAAAAAACTTCTTATTACGGGAGAGTTAAAGCTCTGGAACAGCCTTTTGATAGCAACATAGGGCCCAAACCTGCCCATTTTTAACAGCTCCATAAATCAGTGCAGGGGATTCTATTAGAGATTGGACAGAAGAGACCCTAGATGTTGTTGGCAGCTATACTGTTACGTTTATTCAGGGAACAGAGAGTCAACAAAGAGCTTGAGAGACCAATCACAGAATCAAAAACTACTCTTAGAATAACTAAAATTTCAGTCCGATGAAACAATAATGCAGACAAAGCCAAATTTTACTTCTAGGTCTTAAGATGATAGGGTATATATATATGGGTGAAATTCCATTAATTAATGGCTCTAGATTCACAACATTTTAGAAAGTATGAATGTCACAGGTGGACCAAAAATATGAAATTGGTAGCAATCTTGCAAAGACCCAGGAATTCATATTTTGCTTTGAATTTACTTTTTTTTTTTTTTTAATTTGTTTAAATAAAAGCAATTCTTTTTCAGAGAAACCCAGACATCTGTCAAGACTGCTCAATTGCTTTCTGCTTTGAAGATAAATAGCATGCTTTTATGTCCATATGCACACTCTTCCGCTACACAGCTTCAGCCCATTGGAGACACTGAGTCTCTGAAAAACAACCAAAGGGAAGGAGGCCAGCTTTAATCATTTGTAGCTGATACATTGTGTAGTGTAGAGTGACCGGGAGAAGAATAGTACGTAGGAGACAAAAGTATTGTATTCCTCACAATTATCCATCTTCAAAGGAAATAAAGGCTTTGGTGATACAACAAAAAAAAAATAATAGTAGTGGTGCTATAGTTATTCCATATTTGCTGCATCCTGTGTGAATTAGTTTCATTCAAGTATGAACTGTGTTGGTGGTTTTCTAATTTACATTATGCCTCTGAATGCTTTTCTTTAGTGCCTTTTGAGAAGAACTTACAGTTTTAGACAAATTGAATATTGTTCTCTCTTTCATGTACATCATCCGGATCCAGTCAATGACTTAGCTTTTTATAGCCCTTTTAAAATTTCATCTTATTTTTAGAGTGCAGAACTTTTTTTGATTTGTTGGAGATTACTCTTTTGCAGAGACACATTGTTCTAGAAATCACAAGTGCTCTGTGGCTTCCCATAAACATGCAGGACCCTTCAGGAAGGATCAGAGGCTAGAAGATCTGGAGATGCTGTAGAAGAATCTGAGGCTGGAGCACAGCACCGCAGTGCAATGCCATGTGTTATGGCAGATATCAGATTAAGTGGAGGAGCTACTTGCTGTTCAACATATTTTAAGCCTTTGCCATGCTTGTGGCTTTGGGAAGGGATGGGGGAAGCAGGGAGGCTGCTCTTGCTCAGTAGCACAGCAATGACAGCACAATAAAATTGAAATAATTTGCTGTACTCAGCTGTGACAGAGCAATGCTTCTGGTTTCCCTGGCACAGGGGAACCATCAACTCCTCTCATGAGATGCAAGCCCTCAGAAGAGGACTCCAGTTCTGAACTTCAAATCCCCAGACCCACTAAGGACAGGGAAATCGGAGCCTGGAGCCTGATGCCTGACTCTGGTGAGGTATATTTCTCTCTCTCATGGGCAGCCCTGAACTGAACACCACGTTGGTTTGTTCAGCCCAGAGCAGAGCAGGCTGAGGGGAGGCCTCATGGTGGCCTGCAGCTCCCTCACGAGGGGAGCGGAGGGGCAGGCGCTGAGCTCTGCTCTCTGGGGACAGTGACAGGCACAGCATGTGAGCTGGGTCAGGCTGGGGGTTAGGGAAAGGGTCTGCACCCAGAGGTGATCGGGCACTGGGACTGTAGAAGCAGCTGGGCCCTTGGGTGCAGTCTGTGACAAGGACAGCAGGCACACTGTAGGCACTTCTAGGCCCTGTAATGTAGTGTCTGTTGTGAGGAACAGTAGAAAGCCTAGTTTAAAGAAAAGGGGAAAATGAAATGTTAGGGAGGCACAGAAAGCTGCCCCAGGCACCAGGGCTTTTAAGGGCAGGCATGTGCGTGAGTTTAGGCAGCTCTGTATCAGTGCAGCTCTCCTCATAGGGTGCTGCACCCTATGCAAATTAACCCAGGTAATCCCATGCTGTCACACAGAGCTACCTCAGATGTCTCCGCACTTGAGGCAATCTATATCTGAGATAATCTTCTGAGGAACAATGAAGAGCTATTGAAAGTAACTTAGCGCATTAATCCTCAAAGCAGACCAACCCAGGAGTGTCACAACCCATTTTGCAGAGGAGTCACCAGAACTTCAAAGCCCAGCAGAAGGCTTTGGGAACGGCAGTGCCCAGTTTTGAGGTTCCCTGCTGCCTGGTGGAGTCCTCTACCCATGAGGAGGAATGCAAGCTTGCAAGTAGCTCAGGGCAGGGGTGGGTGCCAACGAGTGGCAGCAGAGACCCAAGCTGCTAACCAGGACCTGCTATCAGGAAATGCTAAACAGAGCAGTTCTGAAGATGTCTATTGACAAGGTATTTAAGTTTTGTTGTTCGCTTGCTGGCCACTGTAGGTTGTCCACGGCTTGAAGTGTGTAATTTTGTAATTTACATAGCTAATGAGTGCTAACCTGTGTCCTCTGCGTGCTGTAGCTGCTCGCTCTTTGTTTTGTTATCACAGAAAGATCATCTTCAGAACATAGTCTGTAGAGAGCCTCCAAAACACAATGGATTTATAGTAAAAAGGTATAGCATAGACTGATATTTATTAGTGAAGCACTCTAAACATCTTTTATGAAATTTCATCAGTATGAAATTCAGCAAGATTTTTTCAAATGGCCCCTCGTTATTTGTCTGCTTGGTCCCATTGGAGTCACCTGTGAAACTCCCATTAACCAGAAAAGAAGCATGTAGGAAATGTTTACCACTTTCACTCCGTTTATCTTCTAAAGTAAGTGGTGCTCCTATGTGCCTAGGTCTATGTGTTCAGTAACTCAACAGGCAACTCTGAGACAATAAACAGTGCTAAAAAATATAAAAACAATTTTACACTGTCTCCTCTTACTGGAGGAAGATAATGTTATAGTCAGAGGCAGAATTTCTTTGGTTGTTGTTTTCATTTTGTTTTTTTCTTCTAACAAAGGGTGAAAAATGTCAGAGGTAGCAGGAACATTTGTCATCTGCAATATATGTGCTCAGCTCACTGTTAGAGAGCTCCAGACAGTGCAATCCCACGAAACAGCTCGGCTTAGCCTTTCACTCAAACAATGCACCGTGGGCTCAGAGTCCTGTGTAGAGGAGAAGAGCATCTGGGCAGCTGCTCTGTAGCAGAACTCCCTGCACTTTCTTTATCTCACCTTTACAGCCGTGAGCTCTCTTCACTAGTTTGTCTTCCTCTCTTCACACACAAGCCATTATGAATTGTTAAGGAATATTGCATAAGGTATTTTACTAATAAGAGGTTATCCACATGATGTAAACCCCTATTAGATGAGACAGTGCTATCTATCTGCCCTGACAGGTTTGTGAACTGAGTAATTTTATTATGCTCTTGATGTAGTTTTATCTTCCAGTAGCAAGTACTACTGCAGAGGATCACTCAACAGTTTGTTTTTATTGCAATGTTTTTGGGCAGAGACCATCACTTGTATAAGCAGAGCCTAACACAATGGAAACTTGATTTCATCTGTATCCTCCAGATACTTCTGGGATGCAAATGCTAAATATTATCAATTCACGTGGCTGAATTTTTCCTGACATGCTCACCCCACAGGCACCCACATTCACAGTACGCACACGTGTCCTTGCAGCACGCACAGAGATGGGATAGAGAGTGAGATGAGGCAGAGAGATGGTTAAGAGAAGGTTTAATGAGAAGATACAAGAAGGCAGGACAGGCTGCAGTGACCATGCTCAGGGCTCAGCCAGACAAGCACAAAGACCAGCACTGTTCGGCATGCACCTGGCGCTTTTGTACCCCTCTCCATCTCCCACCTATTTGTCCCTCCTGGCTCCCCTCTTCCCACATGTTCCTTGCAGCTCTGTCCATCCCCACACCCCTCCCAGCCCCCCAGTTTACCATCTCATCCATTGCAAAGTCCAGGTTGATCTTCCTGGAAGCAGCACCTCTGCCTTCTTGCTAGCCCATCAAGCAGTGTGACCATGAAGCTTGTTTCTTGTCATTGTCTCTTTGTTTTGTCAAGTCTGCATCCCTGCGTATTTTGTTTCTGGTTTTCCCCTTTTCCCCTTAATTTCCTATTTGACAGGGCTCCTGATCAGATTATCTCACTGAAATAAGCATTCCCACACTCCCATGTGCCCTCATCAATGTGTGTGACTGACCAGGTTTGGTTCCTGTCACTGCCTCCCTTATCATTTGTCGGCCAGGTGTGTGCCCCTGCATGTTCTTGTTTATGGCTTCCTCCTTTCTTATTACCTCTTGAAAAATATCCTTGGCCAGATACCCTTAGAGAAGCAGACACTCTCCCTCCACACACCCGTAGATGTCAGAGCATATCTAACTTGGGTGGGGAGGAGCTGAACCAGCTGAGATCCTTGGCTATAGGACAGGGAGACCAGAACAAGAAGAGTCCCTATGGGAACAAGGACTGAGTTGGCTGGCAAACCAACCTACAGTCCTTTCTCCTCCCCATACCAAGGCAGCACTTGCTGGCTCTGGTCTTGCTGAAGCAGTTAGAAGATAATTGTGGTGACTATGACCATCTCAGCCCTCTCCAAGGCATAAGACACAACTGCCAAGCTCTGAGACAACAAGTGCAGCCAGAGGGTATGGGATTTAGATCTGGAGAACAAGCCTTAGTTGTAACGCATGACTACCTCCGTCCTGCTTTTTGTAGCCCTGTCAGCCAAACACAGCTCAGGAACGCCTGCATCCCACCCACTCAGTATATAAACCTGCCTCTCAGCCCCCAGGAGGGGCTGGTCACCTTCACGTAGGGGTGGAGAGCTCCACAGGGGGAAGAGCAATTAAAATCAGGTTTTGCCATCAGCAGCCACGTGTCTTTGTACCACTGCCTGTTTTGTGCCTTTGGAAAGTTCAGCCCTGCATGTGTTTAGCTTGTGGTGCTTTAACGGATCGTCCAGCCTTGGGAATCAAATTGTCATCGAATCCAGTCATTTCAAACCAGATTAGGCATTCGTCTTCAAATTAAAATGTTAAATATAAAAATCAATGGAAACATTTTGCTATCACACTCAGGATTGCTTTAGAGACGCAGTTACAGGTTTCAGGCAGCTGTGGTTCACTGCAGAGCCTGGGAGCACCCCTCAGTCTAGAGCCATGCCTCCACTGACCTCCTGCACACACACACAGCAGTTGCTTATCCAGGTGACGCACTCCTGGACCAAGAACACACAGCATACATCTCTTCAAGTGGATCTGCTACTGATGGAGGAAGTTTTTAGTCCCCCCAAGTTCATCCTTTCCCCATTTCCTGCACCAATCTCCTCCCCCTGCAGTGTGCCAAGAGGCAGATCCACAGCTTGTCTGGCTGTGCCCTAGCACGTGGGCAGGTGTCTCCTGGAACAGGGTCTGTGGCTGGACACAGGGAGCAGGGTGAAAACAAGTAGACAAAGATTCCCACATGAAACTGCCCCACAACTCCTGAAATTGTAACCAGAAAAATTCCTGAGCATCTCAGTAACGCTTGTGACAGCTACACCGAGTCACACTTCCCTCAGAGGAGATGTTTTACACTCCTCTCTGCTGCCACATCAGGGAACTGTGCAGCTCTGTGTGCATCGTTTCCTAACCGTGAGCGATGCTTACAGCTTGTGTGGGACCTATTTGTCCTGAGCCAACTTCTTCCCAATCAATTTCATTGGCATTATGGGACCATGACAATGTAGCAGAGCAGAACAGGCTCTTTAATTTTTCTGAAACACATCGATCTCACAAAACATACAGAATTAATTCACGGCACAAATCAATGGATGAAAATTCCAAATATTATGCCAAATACTCATGCCCCCTTTTGCAAAAGCAAGTGACTGCTCAATTTCGGAGGGAGAGCAATTCTGTTTGCAGTTGAAGAGAGCCCAGCAATGAAAGACCTGGCTGTACTCCAGGTCTAATGTGCTTTAGTGAAACATACACACCACTCCGGGAACACAGCAGCTCCTGTCACGACTGCCGTAACCACCACAGTGCCCTGAGTGGCTCGTCTAATCTCTATCTCACATCGTGCTAACAGACAGGCCAAAAGAGAATAGAGCAGTCCACCCAAATCCTCACAAGTTCTTAAGAAAGCAAGCTAGCAGAAACAAAGATGACTAAATTAGCCTGAAATCTGTGGTCCAAAAAAAAACAACTTTTTTTTTTTTTCTGGCAATATAGCAATGAGAATGTCATTTTAAGCACTGCCATGCAAAATATGTCGCTGTTATTTACTGGAGATGCTAGCCCAAATCCTTTCCAAACTGCTGCCTCCAGCTCCTGGGGCGGCACATACACGGGCTGGGCATGGTGAGAGTGCTCCCCTGAAGGAAAGAGAGCAGTGGCCAGGACCAGCGACTTGAAATGGTTGTGAAGTTCAAAATTTCAGCTGGATACACAAAAGCCTGGAGAGAAAGAGGCAGCGGATATAGTCATTTCCATCCTCCCGGGTCCCAGCTTGCCTTGGATGGGGGCTGCCCCAGCCATCTGTAGCCTACTGAAAGTGCGTTGGTGGCAACAGCTCCGACACAGGTAGCTCCTGAGGAAGCAGCTCATGGGCTCCGCACCCCTACGTGTGGATCAGATAGCTCTGTTGGATTTAAAGTAATCCAAATGATAAACTTCCGCGTCACAAGTACTCAAACATAAATTCATTATTCTGACTGAAAAATGCAGAGCAACAGCACTGTGCATCTTTGGAAATGTGACTGTGTGACTAGTTTTTGGCTTTCCTCCTTTCTTGATAGCTTATAATAGTCCTAAGTTATTACTCAAGCTTAGCATTTTAGTCAAAACGAGAGCAGTTTTTCTCCAAAATTGATCTTGTGTGTCTGTAGTGGCGGCCACCCACAGTCAGACTTCATGCGCCCCGGTGCTGGAAACGCACTTACCCAGAGGAGATATCCCCTCACAGCACGGCGCGCTCACCGATAGCAGAAGCGAGTCAATGCTGCCTGTGCCCTGGGAGTCAGCTGCTCACTCCTTATCTTGCTGAAGATTGAATTTATAGCATTTTTCATTCGAAGGCTCAACTGCAAAGACGCCAGATTTGTGTGTCAAGTCAGCTCAAGAATAATGCTAAATCTCTGGCATTCTCAAAGGGGTTTTAAGGCTCGCTATAGCAAAGCCGCTTTACAGAGCTCGTTCTTTATTACAGCTCTTACCTTTACAGCTTCGTTTTCTCAGCTACTTCAGAAGCAATGAAAATAAAGCAGCCGCCAATCTAATCCATTCTGTACACTGAATTATTTTGCAAGCTCAGCCAGTGCTGTATTGCCTGCAGGAACTTGCTTCTTCAGTAATTCTTCTCTACTTTAAAAAAATAAATAAATTAAGAAATAGCGGATTTGCATTTTTCCTTTCAGAAATACAGGGGAAGCTGTGACCGAACAAAGATAAAATTAAATAAAAAAGGTAAAGGAATTATTTCTGCTCCAGTCATAGGCTGCTGGATAGCACATGCAGCGTTTGCACCGTTCCCTTCCCTCACCACGATGCCACCGTCCGCCTGTGCTGAGCTCCTCGTGTGGGACCTGGGTTACCCTGCACAGGGAGCTGTGATGTGCCAGGTCTCTCCAAGAAGAGGCTCTTTTGGGAAGAGGTGATTGCCCTTCCCCAGTGCCACCAAAGTCTCTGCTCTTGCAGGAGGCGCGTTTACCATCGGTCCTACAACCGCAGCAGTGGGAGTGCAGAGGCTTTGGGGTGGGTGTGCTTCATTGGCATTGTTTTGCTAGAAAGACACAGTCAGAGAGGTGAAACACAAGCCCCTAATGCAGCAAAATGCTTTCACTGAGGTTCATGTCCTCCTGATTGAAGGCCAGGTCAAGGCACAACATAGACATGCCCTTAAAGGTTTCAGTACAAAGGAAAGGACTACTGGAAGAGGGCACTTGTCATGACCAACCGGGAAGGTGTTGCAGGGAGTGCTCCGTGTTGCCACCTAGGAGTCTGCCCTCGCACAGCAGCCCGAGGCTTCAGAGCTGGCTGACTTACTTGCCCGCGTGTTGCTAAGCCCAG
Organism: Netta rufina; assembly: GCF_964035555.1. Taxonomy (NCBI): domain Eukaryota; kingdom Metazoa; phylum Chordata; class Aves; order Anseriformes; family Anatidae; genus Netta; species Netta rufina. The sequence goes on along the minus strand of NC_140125.1, from coordinate 85,942,985 downwards.
ATTTACAGAACACACCAGTGGGAGCCCCACGGGCAAATAATTTCCCATTTCACCCCATGCTTCAAATCTGGGAGTGCAGCAAAGCACCCTTAGCTCTGAAGGCCTTACTCTCCGTGCTTGCTCATGACGAGTATAAATCAGTAATTAAGCTCAATCACAGAACAGCACGTCCTCGTCATGGTCTGGGAGAGTGGGGTCTGATGGTTTTTGTCTGCTGGCTGCAGCTTTGCTCTCCCTGAAGAGGTGAGAATCACAGGGTGTGCGCCCTGCCCAGGACCACGTTGTGCTCTGCCCAACTGGCCTCAGGGGTACAGGCAAAAGTTTCTCTTTGCAGAAAGAGAACAGAAAAAAGAATGGTGCCAAATTTACACCAAAGCTCACTCACGATCAGAATTTGCAATGGTTTTGAGGAAAGTAGATAAAACTGGGGAAAGTCTAAAGCTTGGGTAACCATTAGCCAGAACTCCTCCTGCAAAATCTTCTGTGGAAAAGCAAATTCTGGCTGTCATTCTTATCTTCCACATCTTACAGGAAAAAATGATAAGGAACAAATTCCGTGTGATACAGACACGTGGAATCGAGACTACTCTTTGGTAGCTGGCTGTTGCTGAGTATCTCTTGAATTATAGCATTGAATACTTAGAGCAAATGATTCGCTGAAAGACCTTTGCAAGTATACAAGTATCAGGGTTAGGTAGACCCTCCGAATGGAGAAATAAACAGCAGTTTGTGTTGGATGACAACGTTGGGTGCAGCATGATCAGCCCCAGTTTGATAAGTGACTTCAAGCGATTCAGAAGAGTTCAGCACCCAGGAGGCACCCTAGGACATGATCAGATACTACAGACCACTCTGGTCATGCTTAGCTGTTACTAATGAAATAATAATAATAATAACTATATTTTACCTTTGAACCAAGCATACCTGCTTTGGAATTGGCCGGACCATAAGGGTTTGCAGAGATACTCTGAGGACTGAAAATTCATGGAAGAGAATTCAATTCAAGATGCAAGGAGTTAATGACACCGTGCACAGCAGCCTGCAGCTGTTTTTATTTATTGATGATACTCAGTGCTTCCAGCAGCCTGCAAAGCCGACTGGCTTACCATCACGACCAGCTACAGCTCATCTTTCTCTCTCAACTCACCTCCATGTCAAGTAAAAGCAGTTTATGGCCTTAGCAGCTGCAGCTCTTTTCCAGAGAAATCCTGACTTCTATTAAAAGTTTGTCAGGAACAGAATCAGTAGCACCTAATCAAAAAGTGGCATGATTTTGACAATGACACTGACGCTGATCTGGTTCGATAAAGGACAAGTTTATCAACAGAATTAACATGCCCAGTGCAGAATTTATGTCTACCCGTGAGGGAAAATCGCAGGACTGCAACGAGGAGTTACACACATACCCCATAGGTTACTTGGGCCACCTCTCCTCCATGCGTATTGCTCATGCAGGGCCCCACATTCAAGTACATTCACTGCAACTTCTCTGCAATATTTGGCTCTGAGTTTCTGGCGCTGTCACTGTTCCTTTCCTTGTAGGAAGAGTGACAAGGTGAAATTTGGTGGAGACGCTAGCTTCCAAGTCCCCATGAACGTGGGTGTTGGAGAGGGGCATGTACAGAAACGTCTTGCTTTTCTACCTAAGTAGTTGTGGGTTTGTAACATTCTACCCATCCGCCCCAATCCCTTGAACCTCCCCTGGCAGTGTTTTCATGCTCTCTGCCCAGGCTGTGATCTCAGGCACCTTCCCTCCCCAGTTCATTCAAGCACAACGTCTAGCATGTGGGCAGCCACAGCAGGAAGCAAGCTGGACTTACAAGACCCTGCTGGTCCACACCTCCCCCCAGCTCCTTTCCAGGAAAATAAAAAGAAAAGAAGGGATGATATGGCAGAAGCCTCCGTGTCAAGTCCTCCTTGTTATTTTGGAGACCAGAGCAGAAGGGCTCGCACCTTTCAGTGCACCAAACCCTTTGCCTGCAGCAAACAGAGATAATGAAATTAGGGGAGGCTGTTAAGCACTGGCGATAAGCAAGCCCTGGACACACAGAGGAGTGTGAGCATCGTTTAACAAACTGTAGCATTTCTTTCACCTGTTTGTTTGCAGATCGCTGACCACTTTCTTTCTGGCAGTACTGGTAAACTCGGCACCAGACTGTTAGTAACATATGCAAACTTCTTGATTACTCTTAGAAATTTTAACTGTCACTGCCTTCAATTACTCTGGCCAAATTGTCCAAAACCAATTTGTTTTAGAAAAGGTAACCAATCTGGCTTCCCTTTTCCTGCTGCATGTCTGTTTGTCTGCATGTGCGTGCATGTGCCTATAGCAGTGCCAGCGCAGGTGTTACTCGGTGATGTATCGACACCGAAATTAATGCTTATTCTCAAAGCAGTCATCGTGCATCGGATTCAATCATTGTCCTGGAACAAGGGCAGTTCCCTTCTCTAACCTGCAGGCACGTTTATGTGGGCCTCTAGGGTGAATCCTGTAATGATTTCCAGCCCCACTGCGGGGCACAGCTGAGTTTCGGCCACAGGCACACCACCTACGTTTCATTTACATAAAAAGTGGCTGTTCAGTCACCCCGTCGTCTTGGCAGGTGACACAACTCGTAGTGTAACTACTGAATAGTGCGAAATAAATTAAATACAAAGTCCTTCAATAACGCAGTGACTTTATCATGTAGCTAGGCATAACGAGCATCCTCCCGTTTAATTATTTTTATTCTAAAGTTACAGCAGTTGCACTAGTGACAGTAAATCACCTTTAACACGTACCAAGGAAATCACTGCTGAGAACAACAGACACTTAAAACCACACAGACGACTCGGCCGCTTCAGATTTCTTGTGCTCCTTTGTGTGTCCTCAGTCCCTCTGTCAATGACAGTATTTATAGCGTGCTGTCACATGCTGAGGAAGCTTGGACGGTATAAAGGCACAAGAATAATTAGAAATGAAACAAAATTGAGCACCCTGGAGTAGCGACAATAAGAAAACCAGAAGGCTTTTGGAAAGCAGTGCATTTATTCCCACATCTCATTCTGCAGTCTTCCGCCGATGCTATTAAAATGCCTCAGCACGAGGCAATATTTTTGCCTTATTGTGCGACAGTCTCTTTTACTGAAAAAAAGTGAGTTGCATTTGCCAAATTCCCATTTTAATTTAGGGAATTTGAAGGTATAAACAGAATACAAGATAATCACATTTTTTCCTATACATGCAAATGTACAAGGTGGTAACAGCAGCTTTTTTGACAGTCAGAACTGGGAGAATTTCGGCAAGTTTCTACTGATACTTCCACAACAGTAAGCGGCAACACATTAAACTCTCCCAGGAGAAACTCCTGCAGCATGAATCCCGGTGGAGAGCCGTGTATATTGTGTGCCAAACAGGCACTGTGTGCTGCACCGGGACGGGCAGTGAGGTGGCACAGAGATCTGCATTTCTCGTGGACAGAAAGCACTGAGCTCAGCGCGGGGCAGAGCAGAAATGCAGGCTTCTCTTCAGCCAGCTGCATGGATTACAACACAGGTTGATGGTGTGAAGAGTTTTGTAATATGGCAACTGCACGTTACAGGCACGAGCTTCTTTCAGATGTTTTTGAAAAAGTTACAAATAAAAACATTACGTTAACTCATAAACAATAAATAGTGTTTTTATTGAAAAAAAAAAAAAAAGATGCCTTTTGGGGCTTGAACAGAAAGTAAACATGTTTCAGCACAGCCAGCATCTCTCCACTCCTAAGCACAAGGTACACGTAACGTGATGCACGGACTTCCCTGCCCCATCCCCACGGCTCAGCAGCTACAGGCTTTTAGTCTCGATGCCTTTACAACCATGTATAACCGAACTCGTGGGTGATACCAGGTCACCCGACTTCTGTGCTCCTTTACAAAAAAACGCTCCCAACATTTTCTGTCTGGCGAGAATCTACAGCTTCCCTAGAGATCAATCTTGCAGATCTGCCCTGCTGGGGAAATTGCTCGTTTCCAATTTCAGTGCTGATTGCAGCGTGAGGCTCACGCTGCCTGTTTGGCTGAAGAAGGCATCGGGCTAGGCACTGCTTAATTAGGGCTGTGGGGATAACGGATTTGTAGTTCAGTGGCTTAATAAATAATAATAATATTAATAACAGCAATAACAACAACAGCCATAACAACGACAACAGCTTGGTTCGTTTTCTTCAGGAAATGCCAAGGATTTGTTTCAGTCTGTGGTCAGGACAGCCCGATGGCTGGGGTGCTCCTGGGAAGAGGAAGACTCAGGGTCAAAACTCTTCTCTGCCTGGTCCTGAGCAAGGGCTTGGCTCCAGGCCTCCTGCCTCCCAAAGGGGCATCCCCAGGCTGAGAAACACTCACACGTTTGCTTCCCCCACCTCCCCTGTTGCACGTGTTTGGTGCAAAATACGAGCATATTGCTTACAGGACCCCCTGGAGATCACATTCCAGCCTCCCCCGGGAGCACCCAGCTTTGTCCCTCGCAGCCCAAGGGGACAATGTGGGCAAAGGGCTGCAGCTTCCCCCTCCCGAGGTGGTCACCCTGGTGCTGGGCACCCCGAGCAGTCCCAGCCCGCCGGGCACCCCGCTGCTCCCCCCCTGCCTGCTCTCCTCCGGGGACAGGGCAGCCACACCATGCTACATCCCAGCTGCGGCCAGGGCACAGCAAAACGCCCTGACCCCGGTGTGGGTGTCCCTACAGGCCCCCAGGGGTGGTCTCCCCAGCCCTGCTGTAGCCTGCTCCCAGCTTTCAGTCCCAGTTCGGATCCTCCTGGCTCTAGGTATAAGGAGGGGATAGCCCAAGGCACACGCTTTCTCCCTGTTGTTTGTTAATAGCCCTCCCAACCCACATCACTCCTACGTTTCCAAATTATTTTATTCGGGTCAAGCTATTCCCAGCGCTACATGTAGTTAAAGCTCACAGGAGAACGCCCTGCTGCTGCTGACCGAAGCTTCCCAGAAGTTCGGGTCTGGCTCTGCTCTCCTGCACACGACCACAGGAAAGAAGTGTTTCTCCTGAAGACACAAACCACTCGAGGTGAAGCAGGTCCAAGGCCCAGCCTGGCCACGGCATCGGGGAGAATTTCGGTTCTTCAGTTAAGAGGGTGACTGAACACCAATGTAATTAGAGTGGCACGATCTCTAGCTCTGTTGCAATCATATCGACACAGAGGAGCACACAGAACACAGTTGACAGGAGCTTTATATATTGCAGGAACACATTTACGGAGCGGACCTATAATTGGGTGGACACAGATACAGCAGCACATCACAGCGCCTCAAGCTACAGGCCACCGCCGTGTTCCTGGCACTGCCATCTAACCCGGTGGCACCGGCATCCCTCACAGCCGCAGCTCCTGGGCAGGTGCCCCGCGACGTGCCATCACCCACCTCTCTCTGTATCCACAGCAGAGGACTCGGCACCTTTAGCTGTGGTGGGTCTGAACGGGTGTATTGGAAGCAGTTCGATGCAAGCCGAAAGCATGAGCAAACTCTGACCTTTTGCTTTTTGACAATGAGGTAAAATTATCCTAAACGGTTTGGATTGATTCGTCAGCACTGATGTGGAAATGTATGCTCTGCCTCTCCCCCTGTACAGAGAACCAGCTGTCTGTCCTCAAGCAACACGTCTTGTGGGGTTTTCCAACCTGCTTTTCAGGGGCTCTGTAGCTCTTCGTTTTCTATCAAATAATCCTTCTTTATATAATTAGCACCCCTCACCAACCTCCATACTCCGAGATAGGCGTCCTTCAGCGAGCTCCTGTTCCCTTCAGGTGCACCAGCAGCTTTTCCCTGGGCCGCCGGTGCCTCGGTGGGCTCCTCAGCGCCGCCCTTCTCCTCCCCTGCGCTCTGGCTGTCCCCTCGGGCTGCCCCTTCCACTGCCGCCTCCTCGGCCCCCTTCTCCTGGGAAATGGCCTCCATGGCAAACAGCGCTTGGTCCCCATCCTGCCTCGCTCCCTCTTCGGCTCTAGCTTCCTTCTCCAGGTCCTCGTAGGTGCTCTGCCGCCTGGTCTCAACGTACTTGGCCACGCAGTAGATGACAGACCCCAGGGTGTTGACCACCACGCCGGCTATGAACAACTTGGTGGGCTCCACGTCGTTGAAGGCCACCATGCCCACCGTGATGGTTGCGATGCTCTTCACCACCCCGACGAAGCTGGTGGTCACGGCCGAGTTGATGTAAGTGCAGTGGAGGGTGGTGAAGTTCATGGCACAGCTAATCAGGACACAAGCAATGAAGATGCACACCATGGCAGGGTCCTTCCACCCGGGGAACGACCAGACGTTGATGGAGTCCATGCTGGCAAAGGAACAGATAATGAGAAAGGGGGTGGCTGAGACAGCGATGGCGTACTGGGCCGTCAGGGGTCCGTATTCACTGTCTACGCTGGTCTTCTGAATGAGCACCAGGTAGGCGGCGTGTATCAGCACGGCCAGCACGCCCGTCACGTAGCCCATGGCATCCCCGGTCAGGTCACCAGCTCCTGGCGGAGTCACAGGGAGGAAGGAGCACGGTTGTTGCACGGAGATGGAAAGAGAGCCCCGATTCGGTCGGGGAGGAAGGAGATTTAGGAAACGGGCGGCAGCACGCACTCCCTGGCTCCCGGGATTTGTCATGCAGGTCCCGGGGCTGGGCACGCTCACCTCCCGACAGATTTCCTTCTCTTTTTTGAGGGTCTCCAAAGCTCCTCAGCGTTTTCCTGACCCCCCTTCACCCAACCCAACCCAATGCAACCCAACCCAACCCAACCCAACCCAACGCAACCCAACCCAACCCAACCCGCCTCCTCCCGGGATCGGCAGCCCCGGGCGCCAGCGCGCTGGGTGCCAGCCCCCGGCCCTCGTCCCTCCGTGCTGTGCCCCCGGGGGTCCCCCAGCCTCCCCGTGGCCCCCTCCCCGCCCCGGTGCCCCCCGTGCAGCCCCGGCAGCGGCGGGCACTCACCGGCCAGCGCGGCCCCGCAGGTGGTGATGAGCACGGCCACCAGCACGCCGGGCGACGGCATGCCGTCGCGGAGCACCAGGGCGCCGGTGAGGAGGGTGACGAGGGGCAGGCAGCGCTTGAACACGACGTACATGGGCAGGCTGAGGCCGCGCAGCGACCAGAGGGTGAGCGTGGACTGCAGCGTGGCCAGGGCGGCCACGGCGGCGAAGGGGCGCGCCAGGCGGGGCCCGAAGGGGGGCAGCGCCGCCAGCCCCCGCCGCCGCAGCGCCTCCAGCCCCAGCGCCGCCGCCGCGCTGCTCAGGCACTGCAGCAGCGTCAGGAAGGCGAAGTGGTAGCGGGCCAGCAGGAACTTCAGCAGGATGTTCAGCGAGCCCGAGCACAGCCCGTGCGCCACCGCCACCGCGACGCCCCGCGCCCGGCCCCGCCACCGGCCCATCGTCGTCCCGGCACCGGGGCCCGCGGCTCTGGAGCCCCGGAGCGGCCGGGAGGGGGGCGGGCGGGGGGCGGGCGGGGGCCGGGCGCCATCCCCGGGGGCGGCCGAGAGCCCCCCGCAACGCCCCCGCCGCCGCCGTCCCCTCCCCGGCGCGCCGCCCCTGCCACCTCCCCGCCTGTCCCCTCCCTCGAGTCCCCCCCGTGTCCCCTCCCCGTGTCCCCTCCCCGTGTCCCCCCCGTGTCCCCCCGCTGCTCGCAGGGCGCTCCCGTCCCTCCTGCCGGCAGGCTGCTCAGCGCGGGGCTGGCGAAAGTGGTTGTAAAACCGGGAGAAAACGGCAAAGTTGCTGCTCAGGGCTCGGCTTTGGAAGGCGTAGCAAGGGCTGCCAGCTCGGCTGGGCTCATGGCGAATGCAGCCCAGGCACAGCAGGTGCTTGACACCGATCACAAAGCCGTACCTAGCTCATGCCCGTGAGACGGACCCAGAGACACGTCCAACAACAGCCACACTTCTCCCAAGGGGTGTCACCGGGTGTCACCAGAAGCACGGCTCGGCGTGAGGGTGAGACCCTCAGCCATGGGGGACGCGGCCGTGCCCGTGCTGGGGCTGCCCGGCTGCGCCAAGTGACCGCGCTGCTGCTGAGGAGCAGCAGAAAGACACACCGGGAACATCTGCCCGAGGCTGTGCTGGGTGTGCTGGGGGTCTTCTGTGGTGGCAGGGACCAGCCCCTGCAGCGAGAGGGGCAGCGAGCAGGACTGTCGGGCTCGGGGAGGAGCGGCGGGACCCGCCTGGCTCAGCCGCAGCCTCTCCTGTCCTCCTTCACCTCCCTCCTTCCCTGCCATTACAGAATCCGTGGCAGGATGCCCCTGCTAACTACTACCTTAAATTGGCTTTTCCCTTTTGACTTTAAGTGCTCCCTGATTATTTTCCAACGCTGGTTATTTATTTTCCTTTTTTTTTTTTTTTTCTCTCTCTCTCTGTTTCTCAGCAAGACTGTTGTATTTTCACCTTTTTTTTCTTAAATGAAAATTTTTAGTTTTCATAGTATTTGAGCGCTTCTATTTCTGTAGGTTAAAAACTCCACTGACTGAAATATTAAACACTGAAGAAAAACAAACAAAAAAACAAACACACACACACAAAAAAATGAACAAACCAAACCAAAAACACACACACACACAAAAAAAAAAAAAAAAAGAAAAAAGAAAAAAAAAAGAAAGAAAAAAGAAAAAAAAACACCACAGGGCTCTGTGTGTGTGCTTCCTTAAGAGGGGAAAGCAATACCTGAGCCCCCCAGGCTACCTCAGTGTTATCAGGGTGCCTGGCAGTGCAATCTGTGCTACCCGGGGGTAGGAATAAAGCAGGCTCCACAGCCCAGCTGAGACGTACATGCACACAGTGAAGTGTCCTGAAACATGCAGGCGTGTACGTGTTGAAGCTCTTCATTTCATTTAGACTCACTGGGGACCAGTTCTGGCTTTAAAACCCACTGAAGAACCGTGCCAACCAATTTACACTGGCCTCCATTTGGACTCATCTCAAAGCCCAAAAAGAGCACAATGTGAAGGAACACGTGGATAGCTGTGATGCTCTTTGCATGGGGGAGAAAAAAAATCTCCTTCATAACTAAATGCAGATGGAGAAAAAAAAATGTGTTTTCTGGAAATACTGCAGTAATTGGGGCTCCTACACCTCAGCATGACCTCTGGAAGAAGCACTTTTGTCCCCTCCCCATGAGAGCATCACTTGAGAGGAGAGCCTCTTACATCAATCCTCCTGTGTTGTCCACACACAGAATTCACTAACACAAGTACAAGGGGCAGCGGGGAGGGTGCTGCCGTTTGCCAAACCAACCTTTTCCGACGTGGACTCAGGCCAGGCCCAGTACAGATCTCCCACTGCCTCCCCACCTGTCCGTGCTAAGAAAAGACAGGCTTTCCTACACTTTGCTGGGAAGGAGCTGGATAAAGCAACACAGCAACATGTGCTGCTAAACCCTTGTGCCAAGCGAGTGTGACTGACACCGGAGCAAGAACAGGTCTATTCCACATGGCTGGTCCAGTCACCCGAAGTGACAAGAGGGGAAAATTCAGGCCACATCATGTGGGACAGCACTGCAGTGAAGGTACAGCCCTTACACTGGCTGTTCTTGTGTCCAGGGCAGTACGGTGTGCTCAGGTAATAAGGTGAGTCTGGGGGCTTTGCCCAGCTGGGCAGCTGAACTCCACCACAACCGCTTGATCACTTCTCCTCCTCAAAGGGAAAGGGGGAGAAAATGAAATGGAAAGGGCTCAGGGGTTGAGATGAGGACAGGGAGATCGATCGCCAATTATTGCCACAGGCAAAACAGACACGGAGTAGAGAGATTAGTAAAATTTATTGCCTATTACTAACAGGCTAGAGAAGTGAGAAACTAAAAGCAAACTAAAACACCTTGCCTCCCAACCACCCTATTCCACGTCCTCCCCCCGAGCAACGCAGGGGAACAGGCAATGGGGGCTTCGGTCAGTCCCTGACGCTTTGTCCCCACCATTCCCTCACGGTCCCTCCCTGCCCCTGCTCCCCGTGGGGTCCCTCCCATGGACGCCGTCCTTCCCGAACTGAGCCTGCGGAGGCTGCCCACAGGCAGCAGCTCTTCAAGAACAGCTCCAATGTGGGTCCGTGACATGGGGTCTGTCAGGAGCAAACTGCTCCAGCACGGGTCCCCCACGGGCGGCAGCTCCCCCCAGACCCCTGCTCCTGCGTGGGCTCCTCTCCACAGATTGCAGCTCTGGCCCGGGGCCTGCTCCTGCGGGGGCTCTCCATGGGCCGCAGCCTCCTCCAGGCCACATCCACCTGCTCCACCGGGGACTCCTCCACCCACGGGGGGGCTGCAGCGTGGAGATCTGCTCCATGTGGAACCCATGGGCTGCAGGGGGACAGCCTGCTCCACCAGGGGCCTCTCCACAGGCTGCAGGGGAACTGCTGCTGCCTGCCTGGAGCACCTCCTGCCCTCCTGCTGCACCGACCTGGGGGGCTGCAGGGCTGCTTCGCACTCCTCACCCTCCCAGCTGCTGTCCCCAGAAGTTTTTTGTGTTTGTTTTCTTTCCTTTCTTAAATCTGCTCTCACAGAGGCACAAACAACATGGCTTATTGGCTCAGCTCTGGCTAGTGGCAGGTCCCTTTTAAAGGCCATCTGAAACTGGCCCTTATCTGACATGGGGCAGCAGCTGGATTTTTCTCACAGAGGCCACCCCTGCAGCCCCCTGCTACCAAAACCTTGCCATACAAACCCGATACAGTGCCTCCATTACAAAATTCTCACCTAGCAATGGGGTATGGATCATAGTAATAAATAACTCTGTGGTTCCTTACAGTAGAGATGATTTTGATGCCTTAACTCAAATCCTTTGATGCAATTTATCCTCAGCCCTGTGTTTCACCTAGCTACACAGGTGGGAGGAAATATTTGTGTCAAACTCCTAAGAAGGGCATCATGTTTTTAAAATGGTTTCTTGGATGAAAATGGTAAAAATCTATATGGAATACATTCAATGGAGAGTTTGTGTTAATTAGGGTCCAATGCAACCATGAGGTATATAAGGGAAGTGCTGTGCAGAGCTGTAGCCACTCGCTATCATATGACCCAGTGCCCATTTAAACCTGAGCATTGCTACTGAAAGGGCTACTACGCCTATGCCTATGCAAGCAACATTTGAGGCCAGCACTGTACTTGATCGAAGACATCACTTTGTGACTGGAAAGTAGTCTGCATAGGCAGACAGTGAGAATTGTTTAAAATAACTTTCTTTTATCAGAATGCAGGCCTGATGAGACATACAGGTAGGCAAAGTTGTATAATGTTTTGTCTCTAAAAACAGGAAAAATGCAGCTGTCACCCAGTACTCACAGAAGATAAAGCACAATTATGATACTTGTTACCTGTAAGATACTCTCAGTACCTTTCACTGAGTTTACTTTTTTGCTCAACATTTCTTAACTGGGGAAGCAAATACAAGAGTTTAGCCAAAGATACTGTGTGCACTTCATTTAATAGCATTGCAGAACAACAAATCCATTCCTTTAAAACATAATTAATCACCGTCTTTCTTGAACCAAAGAGAAACATAGGCACTCCCATAAAACAAAATTTTCCACAAGAGCAAGTTTAAAAGCAGAACACATTACATCTTCAGGACTGCTGTAGTTAAAGGCTTGCTTCAATATATGAAAAAAGATTAGAAGCTAGTTCTGTGGTCATAAAAAAAAAAAAAAAAGTGTATTTTAAAAACAATTATAGCAACATTCCCTGAGAATTAAGAATCGGCAACAACTATTGCCTGATTTTTATTTTTTCCTGTTACAGTGCAAAAACGTGACAGCACGTTCTCCCCATTCAAAGATCAAGCAGGAAGATTAAAGGCCACAGTTTATATTTACTATGTGCACCTTCGAGACGCACTCATTTTTAAAGAGAGAGAAACCTCAGCAACCTTCAGCGCAGAAGCTAACCTGGACAGGGGGGAAGAGAAGGCAGTTAAGAAAAGGAGCAGCAGTTAATCCATGTGCTGAGTGTGCATGTTCAGAACGGGCACTGTTTCTTTCTCTGTGCTAGCTTTCCAAAATCTGCCCTTCCAACCGGTGCACAATGGCAGTGTTCTGGAAACATCCACCACCACCCCCAGAAACATGCGTATAGAATACATACCCACCACCAAAACACACCACTCACTCAAGTAACTTGCAGTTACTTCTGCAAGTCTAAGGAGAAAAGGGAGATAGAGCAGAAGACTGGAGTAACTGTTAAGGTTGAAATAATCAATTTTAATGTTTAGAATTAGATTTTATGGCCCATGGTATTGCTGAAAGCTCTGTGCAGCATGGCTGTATGATTGCATCATTCCTCAGCATAAAGAATTAAAACTGCAATAAACATTTGGAATTTGGTGCAGCACACTCCCACAAAAGAGAAAATCCACTTGTGTTTTTCAATCAGCTAGAGAGGATGGCATTCCAGGGTCAGTTTGCACTGATCCAGAAAAACTTAAGAACCTATCATGATCTAAATTCTCATCTTGTGGAAAGGGGTTTTCTTTCTGTCTCGCTCTTGCACCAAATCAATATATAAATATCTCCCTGTAGCTGCCTGCTAATTCCCAGGCTTTATCCAAGACAGCCCAGTAATTCTTTCCTCACAACTTTCTTCACAATAAGTTTTAGTTCTGCTGAATTCTTTCCTTCATTTCTTCTAAGTATCCAGCAGTATCTGCTACTATTTGATGTATGAGTGGTGCAACCCAGAAGTGTACTGCATTCATTAACAGGAGACTATAGGAACCCTTGCACCTGCAAAGAGCCTTTTGATGGTAAAGACTGATGACGTGGGGTAGCAGCAGAAATGAGACAGCTTTAAGAATGTTATTAAAAAAAAAGGAATCAAAACAAAAGAAAACAAAAAAAAGGGCTAACATGAAACTAAGAGAGAAGCTGAAGATCTATAACTGATAAGTGCAGGAGTATCACAGGGGGATCCTTAAGAGGCTGAAAAAGTATTTAAAGGAGAGTGGAAAACAAAAGAAATGAATGCCTCTGCTTGTTGCCAAAAAAATCTAATGAAAATACCAACCTGTGGGCTAAGGGATTAAAGTGGGCAAAGAAACTACTCAACATAGGTGTAATATGTTGGGTGTATTCTTGCAAGTCTGGTAATTGCTCAGCCACATTGGATCTGCTATGCTTATGCCAAGAAGTTAATCCGCATGCGTGTCGGCTCAACTAGTCCAGACATTGGCTTTCACTTTGGCCAGCCAGTGGTAGGTCCAGAAACACTAAATATATGGCCACATTCCTCTTCCATCTCTTGAAAAATCTCTTTAAGTGAAAGTAAAAGATAAGTCTATTAAAAGAGATGGCTGTCTTATCTCTAAATCTTGAGAATTGTGATCCAATTAGTATTGTTTATATTTCATGTGTTTCCTAAGCGTTTTCTCTAGATTATTGTTCTGCATGACTTCATTAGCCATTTTACTCAAGGAGATCCATGGGAAAAACGTATGAAAATAATCTCTGCCATCTCTGTGAAGCGGCAATCAGAAAGGTCAAAGGAATCAGATGGCTATCAACTATGACATTTACTGTCTATCAAGAGTATTCATCATGCTGCACAAGAAAATAATGCAATGTGAGGCAAAGCAAAATGTATCAGTATAAATGCATCCCAGTGATACAAGCCTCAGGTTGACATTACAGTACTCCACAGTGAAAAAAAAAAAACTTTCTTTTTTTCTACAGTGACAATCTGTAAAAACGCACTGTCAGTTATTTTTTTTCTTTATAAGGATGAAGAAGATTTTGGTTTCTGCTCTCATCTGCAAGAATGATCACAAAATTGTGTCAGTGGTTCTTCTCTGAAGACACCAGCTCATATCTGCTACTGTCCTCTTCAGCCACTCAGTAGCTGCTGAATGTTTTGCTGGCCCAAGCGCTAACCTATTCAGTAGAGCAAGTCCACATGCTCAACTGCACAACCCTTTCAGTACAAACAAGATTTTTGCTTAAAAAGAGACACGAAGATTAGTGACACAGCTGACAGTTTAGCACAAGTCTGGTTGTGGATGACGACAGAAGGGTTCCTATCATGTCAGATCTTCATTTTCTCTCTAGACAGGACCTGTCAGGCACGATGGAGTGTAGATCTTGACAAGCTCATCCCAAGCACAGTCCACCACCTACAAAGTAAACAGAATCTGGTTAGTGTCATTTTGACAAAAAACAGAAGGAACTTCGAATAAATTAATGCGCACTGTTGGGTTAATGTTGGTTGGTACTCTAATTTACAATGCTTCAAAATTAGATAGTAAGGCAGCTGTTTTTTTTTTTTCTCTTTTTAAAAACAACAAACAAGCTTTGTCCTACCTTCACTAAAGGAAAGTAAAAATTTACAATTTCCTATTTTGCAAACTCCACATGACGAAAGCAGAAAACCTTAGAGTTTCGAGTGATTGTTTCACATAGGCCAATGCAGAAACTAACAGCATGGGATGAAAGGAGGATAAATAAATTTCCAGACCGTGTGACGTTTCTTCTCTTCATAGGGTCTCAGGACTCTTGTACTATGATGTCTCAACACTTCATGATCAAATGTTACCATTTTTCTCATACTTGCAGGTAGGGAAAATCATTATAGACATTTTCCTAATGGAGAGCTGAGGACTGAGAATGCTCTATGTGACCCTGCTTGAGCAGGGAGGTTGGACTAGATGATCTCTGGAGGTCCCTTCCAACCTCAACTATTCCGCATGATTTCTGCATGTGTGCGTGAGAAACAAAGAAGTGAACCAAAATGACCAATGGAAGTTTTTTATAAGAATTAAGACCGTTCTTCAGTCTCACAGTGATGAGCTGTGAGATCACTGTATTGTCTTTTGTTGAGAAAAGACATGCCTACCAGGAAATTATTCCAACATAACTGAAAACTTTCTGAATTGCAAGTCCCAAGATAGATTTTAAGTGCAGGCTAGAAACTAAAATCACGAACAAGGAGGTTAACCTTATTCTACAGCATTAGATTTGAATAAATAGTGAGATACCACAGAGGAGACTGTAGAATCACAGGATAACTGAGGTGGGAAGGGACCTCTGGAGATCATCTGGCCATCCTCCCTGCTCAAGCAGGGTCCTCTAGCGCACATTACTCAAGACAGTGTCCAGACAGCTTTTGAACATCCCCAGGAAAGGAAACTCCACGGCCTCTCTGGGCAACCTGTCCCAGTGCTGAGTCACCCTCACAGAAAAATAATTTTTTCCTCATGTCCAGACTGAACATTTTAATATATTTTTTTCCTTCATGTTCAGAATGCTTTAGGCTTGGTAATGACTTGATAATGCAATTAAGAGAGTAACAAAGTGAAAGGGTTAAGCACGCTGACAATTACTCAAGTAAACGTGATACAGTGTGTATTAACAGAATATTGTAGGGAACAAGAAAGAAGGCAAAGGGAAGTGAAAAAAAAGAAGAGCTAAAGAGAAAAAGTTGATGAGCCTCACAGATAGATGCCAATAAATCTGGCTTAATCCATCTTGAATTATCTTTACAGTGTATTTTCCAGTTGGGATGACAAAGGATGTAGTGTTGGATCCCCTATACAACAAGCTCCCTTTTGCTCAGACTCCAATTCCTGTTCTCTTCTAGAGCCAGAATAAACAGCTGCACACAAAAAATTTGGAAATCCAACTTCAATATTTTATTTCATATTATAATCAGCCTGTTTTGTGTTTACTATACCGCACTATTTTTTCATTTTTATTGTTTCCTTAGCTGCTTCTACTAAGTTTTTGAAGTGTTTTCTGGGTATATCTAAATGTACCAAAAATCTCTTGAAAACATGCCTGTCTATTCATACAACATAATAGAGCTTTGTGTGGTATAATGTTCTGCTGCATTGCAGTCCATCCAAATCATACAAAAAAGAAAATCCAAGTTCTCCACTGAACAAGCTACGTAAAAACTGTGTTTTATATGATTGACAGTTTCTAAATATTCCTCAGAGCTCTGGATCAATATCTGTATTTCCATAAGCAACACTTTTTGCTTTCATGCAGAAACAAGATAACATTTGGAAAAAATCCCATGGGAATTCCCACCTGTTATCAGTGTAATTAGCATCCTGAAGCAGCCTCTGAACAAATACAGTTACAGAACTGTTTAATCTAGCAACACTAAAAATAAACAGGGGATATTAAAAGGGAGTTTGAAAAGGATCACTTGCCGTAATTTGCCCAACTCATTGACTTAATGATAACACATGAAAGATGACAAGGTAAGCAGCTAACAGAAGGAAAATAAAACTACAGCAAACAGCACTGTATCAAGTTCTGCTGTGCAGCAGGAAGACCATAAAGCAAGATTAGTATTAGAAACCTTGGTGAGAATGCCGATGTAATAAGCAGCAAACAGGCATGCATGCAAACCTGTGACACTACAGAATGGAACAGCACTAGAAAATGCAATAGCATTTCCATTTCTCCTTAATACTTCTCCAAAATACAGCCACGTCTGTAAGAGAAGGGGGACAACTGAGAGGTGTCATTGTGGTAGCCAGCATTAATTTATGGACAGCTGCTACATGCCCCTTTGCAGTACTTCGTAAATTATCACTGCCACAAATACAAATGACTAAAATAAACCATGGGATAAAGAGAAGTAATGTTTATGCAGCTACTGCATCAGGTTACCAAATGCCTTCTTTCATTTTGCCTTTTTTTTTTTTTTTTTCTTATGATGACCTATTTTATACAATGGTCTTATAACCATTGTATGCCTTTCCTAAGAAGAGGGAAACGTAAGATATTGAATAAGCACTAGAAGTATTTAGCAATGTCAGTTCTCGTGTGATATGCGATTTGGTTATTTAACTAAGTGCTATTTCATTTAAATATTAAAAAAGCAGCAGTAATTCCAGCTGAGAGGAGGGCTGATCCCGCACAACAGAGTAAATAAATATGCAGTAAAAAAATGCAACTTCCTAGAGTCTACATTTTGATTAATGAGAAGATGTTACTAATAGGTGGAAAAATGCTCCTCTGGTAAGATGAAGGAGAAAAGAAAATTCAAAAATCAATTCAAACGTTGTCTTCATATCCAATAAAGTCCTCACCACTAGGAATGTGAAGGTGTGGAGGTTCACCTTTCTGTGTTCATGACTTCAATGTCTTGGAAAGAAATTTTACTCACAAATTGAAACAAATCTCACTGATTTCAATATTTAGAGAGTCCATGATTTACTATTTTTTTTTTAATTGACATGCAAACAGAGTAGAAGACAGTTTACTTCAGTTGCAAAGAACTGCATAATTATAATCCTTATACGATTTAATACCTTGGACACCCGTATGTCACGCAATTTTCATTATAATATAAATCGTTCTTGTAACGATAGAATAAAATTCTACTATAGCAACTTTTAACTATCTGAAATTGCAGAGGAAAGGAGAATAACTAAAGCTGAATTGTAAAACAAGAATATTTCACCTGACAGTGACTGTTCAGTTACATCAAGAAATAACGCAAATTTAAATCACATTCTAAAACAGGTAATTTTTCTGCTGGTTATGAACTGTTACTAAAGCTATATGGGACAAAAGCACTTTGCCAAAATGTCTCTAACCTTATTTAAGTAGCAAAGTTGCTGTACTAGCATATATGCTCGGGATAACTTATTGTTATTGCTGCAGCATAAATGTCATGCCAAGTTATCTGCCAGTAGAGTTTTTAAGCAAGTCTATTTGAAGAACAGAAATCAAAATGGGCATCACTATATTTCCCTTTAAGTAAAGCCAAAAAGCAAGCAAAGGAACAAAAAACTGCAGTCATCATAGGAAGCTGATTGCTTGATTTGAAAACCATGGATTAATTTAAATGAAACAGCTATCCTGTATTTTATTGAATTGTTTATCCTTGTCCCAGAGTATAACAATGTTTCCCACCAATTGATTTAATATTGATACCGTTCATTTATCAAAGACATTTCCATTTACTCACAAACTGATTTACTTTTCTGATAGGCCCTCTCTTTCCTATTCATCACAATCATCTTGCTTTGCAATAGACTTAGACCTTTTCCAGCACCTGAGGGCAATCCATTGAGACCAGGGCAATTATCTGGATGACATTCTGCCTCCTTAACGTTCAGAAGGAAAAAGAAGAAAAGAGAAATCTCCCAAGTTAGTAGCTTTTTTTTTTTCTTTCAATATTTGAAGGCATAATAAAACCCCAACCTCCAACCCAGAGGAAATACATTGAAAAGATCAACTAAAAACTTTGGTGAGTTCAGTAACCCCTTTATGAAGGGGGGTTAATCAGAAGAAAATGCAGCCTTCTCCATGTTAATATTTTCAGCCTTTTTAATGGGCCTATCCAGAAGCACCTTGGTGCCACTCAGCTTCCTGAGTGCTTGTAATAAATCAGAGGATAATGCACAAGTGTGTCTGATAGCAAACCATTTCTCTTTTCAGCTTTTCTTCATCCCACCCCATTTTCAAATAAAACCAATATGACTTGCCTTTTTTTTCCCCGTGAGAACAGATATCAGAAAATGTATTCAGTTCTTCTCATCCATTAATGTTGTGTTTCCCTTCCTCTTTTAGTTTCTTATCTTCTGTGACGTTTTATATGGAATCTAACAATCTATTTATATCTTTATTAATGTATTTTGAAGGGACCTGAACACCCTCTGTATGTGTGTAAGATGGAGAGATGGAGATTAGGTGGAGATAAAGAAAGCTATTAGGTTTGCTACTCATCAGATTACTTTGAGAGGCGATCATTTCTCAGATTCCACCTCCAGACCAGACCAGTTTTGGCCTTAGTTCCCATTCATACACCATATGGTAGAAAAATATAAGTACAGGGGATCTCTGTTTAAGCACCTTTTTGGGGGGGAGGTGTGAGGAGGCGATGAGGACCACTACGAACAGATGGAATAGGCAGATCTCCCCCCTCATTAAAACTGTTTGGTTAAGTGCATAATGGGACATGCATAAATTGAAATTTAGTCAATACCTATTTTTTTTACTAGAAAATCTGAACCCCTCGTGTGGCCTTTTGTTTCATCAAAAGATGCCAGGAATAAGCTGCACACGATGTCTACCTTCACAAGAATGAAGCGATAGGAGTCTGTAAATTAAAACTTTTTATTTTGAATGTGCAATGAAAGATTTCTCTAATGTGCTTCTGAAAAAAAAAAACCACACACACTGTTTTAGTTATTATTTCCAATATACGCAGAATTGAACAAACCCTGAACCGTAAGCTCTTACGAAGAAACGCTGTTCCAGATACAGGAACAAAATCCACTATGCTGACTAACAGATGAGGTTTGCAGGAGTAGAAATTGTTTTTAAGCCACTGATACACGACACACAAGCAGGAAACTGCTGCCTCATCTCTTCCCAGCACTTCATAATCAAAGCTTGAGAAGTTTTTCCTCTCAGCAGACTGCCATTGCAGCTCCTACAGAATTGCCATGCATGACAGTAACCCTTCCACACACCCTATGATGAGACGTTTGTTGATAACATATAAGAACAACCATTATTCCTAAATGGTTGGCTTTGACTGACATAGTGAAAGCTGAACAGTTAGGGAAGGACCTGCAGTAAGCACCAGCAAGAAACGTCACCTCCCTTTCTATAAAGTTTCTATAAACTCTATAAAGGTGCTCGCATCGGTTTAATGACAACATTTGCAGCTGTTTAAATCTGATCTTTCCATGCAAAAATCCACTCTGAAACTAAGTAAGGGTAGGATCTTTTTATCTCAAAGGATCACTAACTGCGTAACTTTAGTAGCATCCCCGACCATACGGAGAGATTAAAAAGAAGTACAGACGGCGATACAATCAGAGCAGCGTGACAGCCACGGCAGCTGGGTGGAAGCTATCAGCTCCTTGGCAATCAAGTGTGAAAATTAAGAGCAAATTAGCAAAACCAAGGTCTTTCCTTTTCTGTACATTTCCACAAGATGCAGCGCCACTTTTATATGGAACAGTCAACATTTCTAGGACTGCCAAGGGCACATGTCTAATGAACAGCAGAATACAGGGCAAAACAGCCCTGCTATAGACACCTCCTGCATTTCTATTTGGCTCTACTGGTTAAGCCAACTTCAGTAGCCCCTCTGCTGCCTGCTGTGTTGGCATCGCTAATTTGACACATTGCATAATCTGCACATACACAAGAGGTAGCAGAACAAACCTGTACACCAGAATTTGACCAATGATAATAAAAAAATCTCCATCAAGCTGAAAGATCTTACGACAAGATTTCAGTTACCTTCAGGGTATACAGCTCAGGTGGATACAGGTTGGCTACGACCTCTCTCCAGCTAGTGAGAAAGGACAGCTTTTTAAGTTTGAGTGACACTGATGCCATATGAAAGCTCACGATGCCAACAGCACAGCAACATTTCATGGGATCAGACTGCTGCTACAAACAAGCATTGCCCCTCAGCTCTAACGCCTCTGGCCAGGTGGAAGGGAGGAGCACAGACAGGTACAGACACAAAATGCTGGTGATACCCCATAGCTTTAGGGAGAAGAAACTGGAGATGCAGAGAAGCTGAGTCACAAAGAACAGTGTAACACAGAGTCAAGGCTATTTTCACAGGTACCGTACTGGTATTATCACCAACTCCATATTATTTGTAATTATGTACAAGATCATGCACAGGGAAAGTAAATACCAGAAGAGAAGTAAGAAATCCGACGAGTTGCAGAACACCATTCCAATATAAGCTGTGATTTGGAGTGTCTTCTCCTAGCTCTCACATCAACACTTGCATTTCAACAGCAAAATACCCTGACTGTCTTACGGACCCTTTCTGTTAATGCTTTGCACGTTTTAATATATGCTTGAAAATGTGTTAGTCCAAAATTATTATGGACATGACACAACCATTAAGGTGAAAGAAAAAAATAGTTGATTTTATTAAAAAGCAAAGCTTTCAACAAAGGCTTACTTTTATGTAGGGGCAGATACCCCAAGATAGGTATCAGAATAGTAATTAAGCACTAAGGAATTATCTGTGTCACCTAGATAATACTTACCTCCATGATTGGGTCCATTCCTCACTGGCAAATCTCTTCCCCACCCATGTTGCCTCTTCTTAGCAGGACACTGCCCAAGAACCCACCTGCCTACATGTACCTGCCTGTGGATTCTGTTCAAAGCTCCATCAGTTCCACAGGAACATCTTATAAATCCCATCTGCTATTGCAGATGCCAAACTTCTGTCTGGAAGGCACATTGGCATGAACTGTATGTGGTAAGTACCTCAGACTTACCGGCTGGTACTTCTGCATTAAGTCCAACACAGGACTTGCAAAAAAATACCTGGATGCACGAATACCCTAATGTAGACGGGTATACACGCCATCATTTTCCTTTTTCCACCACCCAAGTGCAGGTGCAGCTGTTTGCTTTGAACTCATTATCTGTCATCAATGAGCCTTGTTCCAAGGAGGCTGTTCCATGCATTGCAGTTACAAAAGGAAGAATATCCTTTCAGCGGGAACGCAGAGTTTGACAGACATAGCATACAAAAAGAAGTCATATTTAGCCAGTCAGAAACACCATCCACTGTAACAAACACCCAGGGCTCTTTCCAACAGGCTTAGAATCAAGATGTAATCACACTCTCAATATAGAAGAAGAAAAATCTTTTTGTCATCTCACTCAGATCCATGGCAAAATCCACAGCAACTTCATGGAAAGCCAAGTTGTGCTCAGAGCATGCTGTGATGTGGCAGTGCAAGGCCCTAAGGCACTACGTACGCTATGCTTCCTGCTGCCTCTGGCCCCAATTCAGCCAGAATCATAACTGTGCACTCACTTGGGATGAAGCTTTACTTCCCAGCAACTGGCCTTTATGCTACTCTCGCCCTGCCCAGCCCCAGTCACAAATACCCTGAAACTTCAGATTTGTACTCAGCCTTACAAATTCCCCTACACTGTTCACAGCACAGCCTCATGAACAGCCACTGCAGCACCCCTGAGGCAGCAGAATTCGGGGAATGAGCAATTGGGCATGAAGCTCTTCAAGCCTGTGCTGATGCCAAGAATGGCTCCCCCTGCATTAAGCTAAGTATATTGCCAAACTGACACCTTTCTCCTGTGTCTTTGTATCAAGCAGCAGAAATTTGGATGGTTTTATTTGCTTTGCCTAGCCAGAATTTCATCACAAATGAAAAAAGTGATTTTTTTCCTAAGATAAAAAAAAATAATTTCACTGTGAATTAGCAAAGAATCTAGATGTAAATAACACCTGAGGCACATTAAATACTGTATTTGCTATAGTTAACTCAGTGGCAGTAATTTCTATGTGAAAACTATACACTTATAGGTATTAAAGCAAATAATTATGTTAATTTTTAGCTTCCTTCTACCTTTCTTTTCAGAAAAAAAAAGGGTCAAACTGCATTACGACAATTCTCTGTTTACAAAACAGAAATTATTGTAGCAACAGAAGCAGAGGAGAGAATTCTACTGTAACCTGTTCACAGGCATGTGCCCTTGCCAAAATGAGTCCCACTCATTCACATTAATAGCTGAAGGTTTTTATACTTCTAAATACATTTTAAGCCTCCTACAGTACTCCTGCTATTACGACAAACCAAGACTTGGTATCACATGTGACACTAGCAATGCTTAACTTGAGTTTTCAAGTGGACAGAACAAAGCTCTGTGTCTCAGCTTGGCATCCTAGGCACCCCTCTCCATTGCCCTTCCTTCTGAAATAAAGCTACCTCATTTTCCCTGAGCTCACCATGACTTTCTGCTATCTCATTTTGCAATTCTGCCTGTTCTGCCTTCCTCTCTGCCCCAATGTGAGTAACTGCTTTATAAATAAATATAGACCTAAAGAGAGGTTTATTTAATAAGCATTCGGCCAGATTCACTTCCAAAAGCTTTCTGCGGTCCAGTGGCTCTTACTCAGGATCCGAGATGGAGTCCAGCCTCAACTGAACTGACTGTAACAGGCAAGGGAAATGTAAATTCGTCACACCTCTTACCTGACCAGAGTTGTGAAGGCTTAAATCTAGTCCACATGTAAATTCAGTATGATGCTCAACTGTTTCCAGCAAAGGGTTAGGCTTGGAAAAGTCCCAGAATCTATACAGAGAGGAAGGGAGGGGGGGAGGGAGAGAAAATCAAACAAACCACAATTAATGTAATTGAAAGGCCATTTTAAAAATATAATGCAAGATATTGACAAATCTGTTGCTGCCAGGGTATTTAAAAGAGCAAACTCATCCACTTAGGGAACATAATTAATCATATTCCTGCAAAGCCATCTGCTGATTTGCATAAATTAAATTTCACTGGGCAAAACCGTCTTTGTCTCCTGTTGCAGAAACTGAGATCAAAACTGGCACCAAAGACCAGCTTTTGGGACATTACTGAAGCAGAAGAAAATATAGGCAAAATAATATTCTTATATTTCTTGATAGCTGAAGAATTTTATCACATTTATTTATTAACATAAATTATGATCTATCGCTTTTTGTAACTGTTCAGTATGAGATGCTTATTTATGGAAAATTACATTTTCATTCATGACACTGGTCATTCCCTGTCTCCAATCTGAGACTGTGTTTCGGTAAAACAAAATACAATATTATAACTTAATAATAAATGTGTACGACAAAGATCAGTGGCATTAAACAGTTTATTCCACTAATTTTTATTTCAAAAATAAGTTTTCCTTTCCAAGCCCAGTTGATATAAATGTCTAAATGGATTTCTGAAGCATTCTACTTCTCCAGGCTATTCCCAGGGTAGATGCAATGTCATTTATAGCAAGTATAAAAGAGGTATAAAAGAAAATAGGATGACAGTGTAGGTACAACAAGAAACCTCAGTTGTAAAACGTGGATTCAGGAATAGAACTTTCAAGCAATCGTACACTTACAAGACACCATAGCCTAATGATGGCACAGAAGAAAGATTTGTTTTTCGTTTTCGGGCTGTATAGTATTGCTTTAAAAGCCCACAGACCTCAGAGCAACACATTTTTTATGGGCTAACAGCTGTAACCAAATTTCCTACAGGTTGGATTTTCTCACAGTGGTCAATGATTAGCTTTATTTCTTCTGTAACAATCACAGAGGCCTCTGCCTTACTCCTATTGGAGAAAGTGACAGTAATTAATAAGAGCAGTTGATTATCAGACCAACTACACTGAAAGCTCTGTATGTTCAAACCAATTCAGATAAAACAGCAAACACTGGAGCCAGCAGGGTCAGTTTGTTTAAAGTGTAGATGTTATTTCCTTAATAAATGAGCAGAGTGGTATCAGCACAATGGCTACGCCATAGCAACAACCCTCTTAACTTTTTCCTAGTACCTGAGATCTAAGACAAACAGCTTATTTTGCAAGAGAGATGCACAAAAAGACCATTTCAGCATTTTCATCCTCACCCATTTGCCCCTAAGAACCGAAGGAAAGCAGTCTTCTTGTCTCTAGGTAAGTGGTAGCCTTCCTTACCACAACGATCTTTACTAACTCTTTCTAAGACAGTTGCTCATAACTGGAAATTAAGATTAAAGGAGACAACTTTAGATCTATACGAACAGAAACTTAGACTATCTGACCAATTTTTAAAATAGTGAGGCAAATTGGTGTTTGCTCTATGAAGTGATGTTTGCAAAACAGCAGCAGCAGTACAGAGTTTAAGAGTACCACAACTCAGTTCAAGTTCCACAGACTGCCTGGGACCTTTGTTTTGATATAAAAATACTTACTAATGAAAGACCAAAAAAAGCACAGCCTCAGGACTGATAACCACTGATGACAAGTTAACGGTGGCACTGGTAACTCACTGCAGTACCAAGTGAAATATGCTGTCTGTAGCCCAAGTTCCAAAACTAGCATAGTGCCATTTTTTTTGCTCTGCCTACTCTTTGCTCCCTGATTGGTTCCCAGAACATGAATTTAGTAAAAGGGGATGCAAAACCCTATCTTAGAGATGTCTGTGGTCTCATCACAGCTTCTAGATATTCCCCATTTAGTATCGTAAGCCTGGAGTGGAGATCGGTTCACCATGACGCATGCATCACTCTTCATCAAGCACTTGGAAAGGCCAGATGGCTAAAAATAGGTAAGCTGGAGATGAGAAATACAAAAGGGGTTGTCACTGACATACAGATAACACCGTATGTAATGCTTCTCTGTGAGGGTGGTGAGGCCCTGGCACAGGCTGCCCAGAGAAGCTGTGGGTCCCCCATCCCTGGAGGTGTTCAAGGCCAGGCTGGATGGGGCTTTGGGCAGCCTGGTCTGGTGGGAGGTGTCCCTGCCCATGGCAGGGGGGTGGAACTGGGTGTGTTTTAAAGGTCCCTTCCAACCCAAACCATTCTGTGATTCTGTACTGTAGGCATGTATACTCTCTCAATATTTGACTTATTGTGTGCCCACAAAAAGCCAACTTTACCTTTCAAAAAGACAGGATACATTTTGTGGAGAAATGTTTAAACATATTGATACCACAAACTGAGAAATAATAGTTAGCCTCACAACCAAAAAGCAAAAAGGGGTTATTTAGAAGAAAAAGGATTCGTTTTCCATAAGAAAAAAAAAATAGATGCTGCCATAGTTAAATATTTACTACTTGCAAGTTTTAATTACAAAGATTTAACATTTATACAAAGAGACCTGTTTATTAAAAGAAATTAAAAGAGAAAATATACAAATATCCCTTTGCTGTGTTCACCAACATTGTGCTATTACTAGCACCAGAAATTTGTTTGGAGCCTTTGGTGACTAGCTCCCGTGTTCAGAATTTTCCTCATTTTAAGAGAAATTTGACCACATTAATACTTACTTCAAAAGAAAGATAGCACACTCAGGCAGGAAAATGCCAGCGAAATTATAAAATACAAGAACCTGGGCACTTGTTCATGTGTAATGATAATTATTATTATGAAATTTTAATTCTTGCCTTAATCCTAAAAGAAAGCATAAAAAAGAACATACGTTGCTTACACTGATATAGGAGTGACTGTGACTACCTCCACAGTCACAACAAAGTTAAATCATAACTGAAAAGTTACAATCAGATTTGAATTAGGTTAATTTCAGATGTAATGCTCAAAGCTAAGATTGCCACTAGCAACTTCGCTGTCAATTGGAATTTTTATAATGTTGCAGGAGCTACCATCAACTGAGACGCTGAAATTAACAGGTTCTTCTACTGCAGAGGTTTCAGTTTCATGCTTGAAAACACCATTGATAAGTATTTTGATTAGCAGCAAGACATTTCATAGTCAGGAAAAAAAAATCAGTAAGTGAGTAAAGAAAAAACATTTTTTATTTATTTTTTTTTAGTTTGAAGAAAAAAAAAGGGGGGAAAAAAAGCCAAGGACAAATAAGTAAAGAAAAAAAAGTTTTTTCGTTTGTTTTTTCTTATGAGCAGCATTATTCCAGAAGTTCTGAAGACTTCTTTGTGATCCATGTTACTGAACTTGTACACAGTGATGGGGAGGTGGGGACAGTGGTTTACCATAAAGCCTCTTTCAGAGATGATAACCAATACAGAATAACTTTCAACAAAAACTGCTTTTTTGCGTCAGAGGCAAGATTCTGTGAATATATTTCAAGATCCGGCTTGATATCAGCTTAATGAAGTTCTCCAATTTATCAGATCATCTTGTTAAATTTGAGTGAGCACTGCCTGTGCCTAATGCACTAAGATCTTTTTACACTGAAGAGTCTCCAAAAATATAAAATTACAATTCCAGTAAGAGATGACACTGAAGTTCTTTCAAACTGAATTTTGATAGAGATAAGGCTTAAGAACATGCATGCAGACCTAAATAAGTCCTGGAAATGTTCCTGCACTTTGTACATTTCCTGACATTTTAATGATTCGTTTGTGTTAAAACTGCTTTTTAATTAATCTGCATTTTTTCTGAACTCTTCCAAAGAGTAAGGAACTAGTATAGAAAAGGTTGTCTTGATTAAGGATCTACTAGACACAGGGTTAAATCCAAATCATTATACTCAAGTACAAAAAATAAAGCTCAAATCTAACACAGTTTATTTTCTTAGCCCTCAGTGTGAAGTTGGCATGTGAACTAGCTTTCAGTGGCTTGACTGCAGTGCACACAAGCAATTATTATAATTTTTAAAGGCGTGCCATTCTGTGCTGTTCTATGGCTTACTATCAGATGAGACTTAGAAAGAAAAGTCACAAGTCTTGAGTAGATTTGACAAGATACAAAATTAATACCACACACTGGAACCCCAAACCTCTTACCCATTTCTATATATAAGTATTTATATATATAAAATACAAATTATTTTTTGTTCTTACATTGAAATGTGTATAGTTGTGTGTCTATAGTCACGTCCTCATGCGTGTACGTGTATGCAGTTACATACATGTCTGCATGCAGGCACACGTGTCCGTGGGGCGTTGTGTGCATCCACTCAAACTCGGAACATTCCTAAGTGACCTCTACATCTTACCGTGAGCTACACTCTGCATTGCAAGAGACAGTAAAGGATACATGGTAGAGGTACAACATAATATTAATATATTCTTTAGAAGGGACCTTCCCAAGGTGTCATGGTGACAAGTTTCCCCTGTTATACACGATATTTTTCTTGTGCCATGTTTGTCAAAGATTTTCACCTGCCCTTCTTTGTTATTTGTTCACTCACGCCAAAACCAGGAGCTAATAGTTTTAGAAAACTGCTAAAAAAAAAAAAAAATGTATTTCACCTCTTCAGCTCTGTTCCATCTGTCCCTGGTCACAGCAAGTAATTGTTTGGACAGAAAAATAATGCCTGTAGTAAAACATGTCACTTTGTGAAAAGGTTTCCACACTCTGCGTTTTCAGACACCATGGTAGATGAGCTAGGAGCTCTCCTCTTTGCTGACTGTTTCACAAATGAAATGTCAGAGCTGAAACTGCACTGGATGTTGGTGCTAGATGAAGCATATTAGTGCCAAACCTGAAGGATATACAGTTGGTGTCAGAAATGGGAAGAGTAACGGGACACATTAAAGTCACTTAAATGCATCAGCTATTTGATTATTAATCATGCTGCTCAGACAAGGCCACTGGAAGAAACCAACCACCAGTCTTTACTCCGGACTTAGCAGCCTTTTGAGAAGTTGCACGCTGCAAAGCAGCTGGCACTGCATCAGGAGAGTAGGTTAAGTAAGACCACATAAATAAACCTCCACAGTCCACCGTGCAGTATTGTACGAGAAGTACATCTAAGAGATAAATAAAACTAGGCGCTTTACATAAGACAGAACGCTGGTACAGCAGTCCAGGAGGTTATATAGGTATGGACAACACAGCACTTACACTGTCAGCCTCCTGGCACCGACCGCACAACAGAGGATTTCACTGGCCAGGCACTACCCCTTAGTACATTAAGGAAGAGAATAACAATTAAAGTAAACTAGGAAAAGGCTCTCAGGAGCTTCGGTACGTAACAGCTCACGAGACAGCAGCGTTGCAATGGATAAAGGCTCCTCACGAAAGCAGGGCTAGGAAGGTGGCTGCATCCCACTGTAACTCTAAAATCCCCAAGAGGCTATGGCTGCGCAGCTGCACATGGCCTTCTACTTCTCCGTTTAGTTTCCCTGCTGCACACAGGTGTCAGGCTGCATTCAGAGGGAAAGCGAAAAAGCCTCTGACATTATGCTATTCCCCACACCCTTCTCTGACCCTCACACCTTCACTTCTCTTCAGGTTATGGTCGCTCTCCCCGACGTTCCTAGTTGGACGCCTTCCTCAGTAGGTTAGCAAGCCTGCTGGCAAAGATGCTCTTGCTCTACTTTAACAGATGGACCTTAGCCTGCCTTGCAGTACCCACCACACAAAGAGGGCCCTGTGGTTGTGAAAGACAAAGCCCTGTTTGTGACAGCAACCACACAGCCAAGCGTTGACTTGATGAGCAGGCCTTTTTCTACCTGGTCTTTTCTCTTTCGCTGTCAGAATCAAGAAAAACACCATCTGGGCTCCCAAAGCCACAGAGCTGCTCTCACGGTCACCACTTCCAGTAACACTAGAGCCTGTGGCCCTAGATAAGTGGGCTCTGAAGCTGGACAAACCCTTGCTGTCTCTCCACAGCCTCCTGGATCTCAACACGGGGCTGCAAAACCTTCAAAGACATCAAGCTGGGTGGCAGGTAGATGCTTCAAGAGGGAATGCAAGAGGAGGAAGTCTCCAGTACTGACACACTTCTTGCTCTTGGTGCAGACACTTGCTTCAGGCTCAGCTGACACCTGTCCAGAATGAGTTTGTTCTTGCTCATCCATTCCCAGGGCACCAAACTTGTTCTCTAGAATTGGAGAAGGGCACTGTTGTGTTGCCAGATGTCACAAGTTTCCAGCCTTCTCCATCAGGGGAACCTTTATCTTCTACTTCCTGAAGCATAGCTGCTAACTGTTCCTCCTTCCTCGCG
The DNA here is from genome assembly GCF_964035555.1 of Netta rufina. NCBI lineage: Eukaryota > Metazoa > Chordata > Aves > Anseriformes > Anatidae > Netta > Netta rufina. The sequence continues at coordinate 85,913,654 of NC_140125.1, read as the reverse complement.
GAGGTGAGAGCCTAAATCCCAAGGCGCTCACCATCCCCAGCCCCAGGGAGATGCACCAGGTACTCCCTGCAGACCTGGAAGGCAACAACACCCTCTCTGGTGCTATCGAGGCTGAGGACTCTGATGTGCCCAGGACAACCACTCCATCAGCTCCTTGTGGAGCGTCACCATCATCACCACACAGTCTCAAGCAGTCCCACGCTGTCTGGAGCGGAGCCTCTCAGCCCTGTTTCACCTCTGCATGTTCCTGTTCACTGTGCTCTACAAGCTGCACACCAGGCATGCAGCTGCTCCCCAAGCTGCCCAGATGTTTGGCAGCATTCAGCCTGCTGATAAAGAGCTACAGGCAGCCTTTAAGCAGGACACAGTAAGCAGAGACTGCTAGAAACAAAAGCTTGCAGAAGCTAACCCTCACTGTCTCCAGAAGTTCAAATCATAAGGTAGTGTGACTTAATGCAGTGGAGGAAGGAGGGAGTGTTGGCTTTATTTCCATCCTTCTCATCTCCCTTCTTCTAGAAGAACACTTCTGTCAGTGCCCAGTCTGCAAATCCATAATGCTTGCATTCCCAGTGATCTTTCCATCCTGTATTGCTCACAACTTCACCCTTCCCTCACTCCCAAAGTACCCACACCTCCTCTCCTGCCGTCACCAGGAGGGGAATGCCACGCTGCCCAGGACATGGAAAGGCAGGACTACAGCAGAGAGCCTCTGCAACCCAGATGCTGTCCAGTCAATCAGCACGTGATTCCTGGCTGGCCCAGTGAAGGTAACAGCCTGTTATTTCAGCAGCAGATCTGTTGAACAGAACTACCATCAGTGAGGAGAGGAGCTTTCAGCTGGCACCTGAACAGTAACCACAGGCATCAGGTCCAATCACTCTTAAAGAAACGCTGTCCAGATCCAGTCATTAATCACATTTATTATTATTATTTTTTTTTTTAACAAAGCCCAGCATGGGAATATTACTTATCCAAATACCAAAGCACTAATTTCATTTAAAACTCTTTTACCTTAATTATCTGATAAAAAGTAAAATGGGAAAAAATATACCACCAAGACTGCAAGTTTGTAAGCATTAAAATTAATACAGCAAGCAGGGGACTGAGACACCAAAACAGGTGGGGAAAAAGAATCCATCTAATTTAAGGATACGACTCAGATAATTAACAACATACTGCTGGTTAGTTCCTTTAATGTTCAGGGCATATGCACTTTGAATTTTAAACACAGTACATTGAGTTGTGGTTTTAAGAGCAATCAGAACTCTCCTGTATAGCAGAACATTCCTACTTCTGTTGCCTTGGGGAAAACAGTAAGTTATACTTGCTGTGAGAAATTTAATTTTTAATCATTTAACATATCTGATTTTAAAAATTTACCACTTCAATGGTTCCCAGTGTGTGGTTTTACACACAATAATAATTTTCTGCTTTAAAACCACTATTCTCAGGTGAACTCAGGTGAAAGTTGCTTTCCAATGTAAGACTGGCACTATAGATATTATGTCTACAGGCAAAAAGTAATAATCAAATATTATAAAATCAGGAATTCAGAAATAAATTTGCCTGGAAACGTCCCTTTCCTCTTTAATATGCAACATCCAATTTTAAAAAAAGAAGTGAATATATAAAAGCATACATTGAGTCTTAATCACTTATTTTAGATTAAATTTTAAAGCCTGTACTGCACTGTATTCCTAAAGTATGTTATAGCTAGAACAGCATGAAATACAAGCCTTTGGATTAAAATTTTACAGAAAAAAAAAAAAAAAGATTAGACATATCACCAGCAGGACTTTCTAATATACAATTGCAAATGGTGTAGAAGTTTGCTTTCTCATCAGAATCAATGAAAATAAAACTGGTGATGTTGTCAACCTACCCTAGGAACAGATGTAACATCAGCTCTTGAAATGTAAGCTTTCTTGTATACCAACCTGTATATCTCAGGCATTTTTAAACATAATTTTAGGAACGAGTATTTTTTTCTCCTCTGCTGATCTACTTAACAAGCTTATCAACTTCTTTCAATATGGTTCCACTTGTTAAGAAACAGAGAGAAGCAGATAACTTATATGACAGCAGATACCTCTATTATAAAATCCTCAGCAGTATCAGATTTACTGGGCAGCCAGGGGAACTTGCTCACGTACTGTGTACTTCAGCATACATACTGTAGAACAACACTAAGGCTTTGTCAGATACAAGCAGGCTGAAAAAGCTGTGTTATAAGAAGCTTAAATAAAAATAAAGCACGGAAACATACAAAGTCACCCACCTACCTTCATTTTAGAGAATGCTACCTTCCTATCAGGACTATCATAGCCAGACACAACTATGTGCATTAGAATGATGTGAAAAGGCTTCCAGAAAGCATCTATCAGCACCAACATCATTCAGAGGACTGACTTAGCCTTTACGTGAAGAGACCATGTATTTTCAACGTATTTTACACAGAGAGAAAATATCTGAGAGCAACTTTAACTGCGCTTCAGTATGTCCTCTCCAGAACTATTTTCTACTGCAGGCAATATTAAAGAAGATATGCAATAAAAAATTACTGTACCTCACAGTAAAATCATAGGAGCAAGAGGCCAATAAAGTTGCGTGGAATGGTGAAAACTGCAAGAAAACAAAAACAGACCAATTTTTAAAGCAAAAACATTGTGAGCATATACAGACTTACTGTAAGTAGAAAGTTACCAAAGTTTAACTATTTAAACTGTCTTTGTAGGTACCACATCATGTTGTAACAAAACAGACATCAACAGATTTCCCCACCATGTTTCTAATTACAGGGAATGCTCTGTGAGATCCTTGTAGATTCCTGTAGACAGGCCAAAGAACTGCAGCAAAAAGGATGCAGTTTGGTGGAAATTTTCACCTCGATTCCAGCTTTTTAGCAGCCCTCAATTTCCAACCATTTAAAGGTCTGTATTTCTCAACAAGAAATACAAGTCACTGATATAACTTCGATTTTAAATACAGGTTCCCCACACCTTGGTTCATAGGTAAGATTCTTCCTGCAAGACTTCCCATGTTGTTCACAGCTAATAGAAATTCCAAAGGTAGGCTTGGGCTATCACCACAACTGCCAAGCATGCAATGTGTGTTCCTACAAACAAATATCTCTTGGGTTTAACTCAAAAGCTATAGCTGTATTTCGGTCTTGAGATTGAAGACAGCTAAGAATATGGGATATCCAAACGCACCACTGCCAAAAGCTCCTGAGAAGGGCTCCAGATGACCCCAGCGTGCTGCTGGAGCCCCGTGCCGCAGTGCGAGATCAGAAGCAAGCTGCAAGCATCCTGACAGCACAGCGCTGGGTCGGACTCCCTGCCCGCCGCAGACCTGACAATCAACACAAGCTTGAACAAGTGAAGAGAATACAAAGGACAGACAACTGACGGCTGTGATTTCACGGTTGGTTAAGACTAATTTAAGAGTGTGCTGCTGCCAAGACTGGTGGCCTTTCCCTTCCTTTCCACTTCAGGCCATGCTCGTGCCCCATCCTTTGTGTCACAGCTTTTAATCATGTAGTTGAGGGACAAATAGAGTCAGCTTAGTGATCCAGAAACTAGCTACTTTTAGGGACAGGTTTTCAGCCAGAGCAAGCAGCCGAGCCAGCCTGCTGCACAGCTTTGAAATTGCCAGTGCCAGCATGCTGTAGGGGAAGGGACACCTCTATCTAGGTGGCATTCTGGTATCTCTCAAGGCGGTCTGACAGGTGAGGCACAGCACACAGGCATGGACATCCTCATTGCCACTAAGTGCTTGTATCTCACATCCGTGGGACCATGTCTACCTTCTAACCACACCTATAAAAGCCTGCTAAGATGGATTAAAAGCCACGCACTCTCACATACGTCTTCCTTGAAGATGTATATATGTACAGCCTCCTCTCTGTCTCCTTGAAATCACTGAATTGACCTCAAAGTTGGGTGGAAAAAAAAAGTTCTGGCCAACTCTTAATAATCATTTTAAGGTGTGTCAGAAGACAGGGAACATGAGGGGCCTTAAAATGGAAACTTAAATGAAACTGTGTAAGAATACAAAAAAATACCCTACTTGGTGAGGCCAACTGCCTCCTAGCCCAGTGTTTTGGCTCCAGTAAAAGCAACAGAAGATGTTCTGTAAAAAGAGCTTGTGAAACCAGGCACCTGTCATCCATTTCTTCCATATACTATGTCTGGCTGATGGAAGATTATCATAGAATCACAGAATCACTGCAGTTAGAAGAGACCTTTAAAGATCATCTAGTCCATCCTGCCTTGCTCAAAGGTCAACTAGAGCAGTTTGGTAAGGGCCACATCCAATTAGGTTTTGAATATCTCTAAGAATGGAGACCAGTGTCTGAGAAATCTCACAGTTAAAAAAAAAAAAAAAAGGCAAAAAAAAAAAAGCTTTTGATTAAGCTTTTTCTTATGTTTAAATGGAATTTTCTGTATTTCAATTTGTGCCCATTGCCTCTTGTCCTCTCACTAAGCACCATTAAAGAGAGAGCTAATTCCAGAAGTCTTACATTATCTTAATTAGATGATCTTTAAGGTCCCTGCCAATCCAAACCATTACACGATTCAAGTCTACAATCTGATATGTAGAAAAAGTACTTGCATCTGTTTATAAACCCATCTTCTTTTAGTTTTATCAGGTGCCTCTTAGTTCTACTATCACAGGATACAGTGAATAACAATTCTGCATTCACTTTCTACATTTTATTGTGAAGACTTTGTTACGAATCCCTTAGCGGCAGAGCTGTTTTTAAAAGATCCCACATCCCACTAACTCCCAGAGAGTGAAAATGTAACATTCAAAGCTGTATTGATTTCACTTTCTTAATGGCTGTCGAACTGGAGTTAGAGAATGATCTGCCACTGCTAAATGTTCTTCTGCTATGGAAAACATTTCACAGAGCCTGATTAGAACATAGTTGTTCTGAAATTAAATCAGAAAAAAGACTTGGACAGTCACCACCAGTGGGGATAGCAGGAAAGGGCAGCTGAGGTAAGCAGGAGCTTCTCAAGCTGTCTAGCTAAAAACAGGATTTGTGATATGGAAACTTTCCCATAGTTATAGGGAAAGGCTTCCCTTAGGTTTCTGAAAAAAATACAACCCAAATGCGGTAGCTTTTAAAACCATTTTAAAGGCACAGATCAAAAATGCCAGGGTGAAGCAAAATAAAGATGTTCTTTCTGCCAGTTCAAGCTTCCTAGAAAATATTCATTAACATACCTTTTCCTGAAAGACTCCGTAATGATCAGGTATTATCTGTGCCACACTAGCCTTATATTAAATCACAGACCTGTGTCCTGTGCCAACACACAACACTAATTCCAAGCACTGTGACTGTGCATCTAGAACGAACTCCTAGCAACAGGTGATCTAGCAGTACACAGGTCCCGTACAGTCATCTGTAGCTCTTCATGCATACAGTTTCTAAACTTACTTGACTATCAACATTTTCTTTGTATACACAAAAATGCACATTCACAAACAGCTCTATACCTTGCCTTACATCAATACTGACATCTTGTATCAGCAGAATAAAGCACAGCACTGCTTACAGAAGTAATAAGGGAAGGTTTTGTCTCCATATAAAATAGCCCACATAACTTAGCTTAAGGAAACCTCCTATCCCTCCCTAAATCCCTGGCATGCTCTTCCATCAATATATTGACTCTGACGATACCATTTCCTTTGAAAGCCTAGTACCCTGCTAAACATCAAACATGTTTTACAGTGCTAAACTGAACAGTTTCCAAGAACTGCCACTCCACCATCTAAAATCTTCAACATGTTTTTTCAGAGTTATTAGATGATGGAAAATATAATTGCTTTCCAGAAAAGTTTGCATAGCAATCCAGTGATGGGCTACAGTGAATAAAATGCAACTTACTTTCACTCTTCTGATAGCATAGGTATGACCAAGCAAGACAAACACCGGTTGCCGGACGTTTCGCAAATCCCAGCCTTTCAAACTGCAGTCGACTGCACCGGTTACCAGCAACTTCTGATGATTTGATACAACACAGATATATCAGGACAACTTGATCATTAAATTGCAAAGATACATATCAGAAAAATGTTAGCTATAGAAGTTAGACAGATCAAATAATAAGACAGATCAAACAACAGAGATAAATACATCATAAATGAGGTCTCCATTGTGTAAATTAAAGAGAACAGAGAAATACAAACTGTTTCTCCACTAAGAAATATCCTGCTCACTATGCAAAAGAGTGAACAATACTTCAGATCCACTTAGGCCAGTTATCAGTTGGAACAATGCTCTTCTGGAGACGTAGCTAGCAAATTAGCTAGCTAGTAAGAGAACAACTAGGCATGCTTCTATTCCCATATGACTAGAAGATGCATTAATGTTGCAGTAAAAACCAACCAACCAAAACAAACAAACAAACAAGAAACCAACACTGACACTTGATGAAACTGGTTCAGTTCGGAAAACAGTTGGATGCACAGGATTGTACCTCATCATACTTGCACCAGTCACAGCTCAAGATCTCAGCCTCGTGGGCTGGTATCACAAGTTTGACTCCTGGGGCTTTCACATCCCACACTCTTAACGTATGGTCACCTGAAACAAAGAGAAATTCATTTGGCATTGATGAATCAATTCTGGGATACAGTTAATCCACTGGTACTCAGGTAACAATGATGTCTTAGCTCTATGAAACACAAACCATTACATGAGGGCATTCAGGGTACATCAAGCATGTAATAGACAAAGAGGTCAGAAACATGCACAAAAGGAGTAAGAACTTACTACTGCTCTTTCATTAGGAAAAAATAATTTCATGTCATTACTAACACTTTCATTACTTTTTTAAATTCTGATTTGATTAAAAGGAGATGGGGTAAAATATTCAAATAGCATTTAAATCAAGTAGGAGCACAGATACATTTCAGAATGAACTCAGAAGATCAGAATCCTAAATATTTTTTCTCTGCAAATCAGATGAGAAAAAGCACCTACACACATACTTTTGTCGTGCAGAAGAGTGAATGGTGTTTCAAACACAACTCGTCTCTGCATTTTCAATGAAAGAAACATTTAACACACATTATCTGTACTCTTAATTTACAAAACCTGCAGTTGCTGTCATTCATTGGAAGATCAGAAGATAAAGTCACTCCGCTGTAACTGTTACACACATTAAAAGCCACACTTTCCCTAACCTCTGAGCAGACACGCACCCGCATGTGTGCACGCACGCACAAAGGTCTTCAGGGAGCAATTAAGGGAGTACAGTTTAAAAGCTGTCAATCAGCTGAGCCTCTCTCTTTCCATCAAATCACACATTGTCCTCTAGCCCTACAGGTTTTTAGCATTCTAGGTGTACACTCTCCTTACGGACACGGTCGCTAATGGCTCACAAAGATACAGAGAACTGCATCAGCTCAGACAACCATGCTTTTAACTTTTTTTTTTTTTTTTTTTAAATCCATTCTCTGGTTAATCGTGAATATTTAGCTTGGTATCACCAAAAATGGATTCTCTGGGTCATTTGTTTGCAAAGAGAGAAAGTTATTTAGAATCCATGACTGTGCTGTGTTCATTCAAAAGATGAATAAAATCACTAGAAGCTGTGTCCAAATATCCATGATTTGTCCAGAAAGCATACCTCTATACTACCTAAACTAAAAACTTTGTTTTACCTTGCTACTGAATAGATTTCTCTACCAGAAACACTTCTCAAAATCCTCAAATTTGTTATCATCAGTAAGCGGTATGCTGTTTAGAGACAAGCACTTCGATGTTCTTCATGACCAACTGGTTATTGTCCTTAAAATACCGCCAGGCACATCAAATCATAGCTCCTTGCAAGAACCTGCCTCCAGTCCAAACAAATACAGCCCTAAAGACACAGCAGAGGAGCACTGCACCCTGTCGTCTCTGCAAGAAGACACAAAACATGTAGAAATTTTGAACAGAAAATTTAACCTAGAGGCAGCTTGGTTGTAACTCATGCCACCAGACTGGCCTTGTGGTTGTGATACTAAGACTGCAGCAACTCTCACCGCTTTCATTCCCCTTGCTGCCTCCAGTATTTTCAGGAGCGAGCCAGCTGAAGGCCTGGGAATCTCTCTGGTGGTTCTCACACCCGTGCAACATATGGTGGGGAAGGAAGGCGGCCGGCAGGCACCTGGCACAAGGGGTGCTGCGTCCTGCTCAGCTGCTCCGGACAGATTTTACTCAGGGTCTTACGGTTTCTGGAGATGCAGTAATGGCCTTCTCCAAAAGCTTTTATTTTAATTTCATCAGATAACATGGATTTGAGAGGGAAGTTCATATTTCAATACAGACAGGATATCTTTTCTGAGCAAATAAATAAATAAATTGAGGTGAACCAGCATGAACTGCTACAGAGATGGGCCATGGTAGCATTACAATGGCCAGAAACATTTGGGAAAGTAAATTACCCAGCCAATAACAATTTTGACACCAAATAATATTGTCCAAGTTATTTCTTTTCTAATAAAAAATGTTGACCCATGAGAAAGAGTTATTTTCCCTTCCTCTCTCTCTCTTTTGAAAAATTTGTTTGCAAATGCGAGACTCGGCTGTTATTAATTATGGCTGGCACTATTTGTAAAATATTTTTGATGGGATAACATAACATGCAAGGGAACCTTTCAGTCAATAAAACAAACTGAATTAAAGCCAAAGGCAAATCCAATTTTTCTATTTAAGCTGTAAGTGGCAGAATATTTTTTTTTAATAGATGATAAACAGGACGACCCTGACACACTACACATTTTAACAAACTTTTTTTTTTTTCTTCGACATCTTTCCACGACCTCAGAATACACACACACACGAACCTTTCAATTAAAACTGCTGTTAAAAATTTTGGAATCTCCACGTTTCCATAATTCCTTTAAAACTGCACTAGAAATTATGTGTGTGTGTGTTTTTTTTTCCACATGATAAAGCAGAAGTAGGATAACTATAATAGAAAGTACAAGTAAAGCACACCTAATGCAGTCATCTTCACTAGCAGTCACTTCCAGTTGGCATCCCAAAGCAAGCAACCAAAAGAGTGGCCAACATTTCCCCCACAAAATACTTCTATTTTTGTAAGAAGCAATTTCTCTATGGCAACAGATTTTTGCTGGTCTGTTAGATAATTATGATTCCAGATTTGTTTGTATATTGTACTTGCTTTCTTTCATTTTAATGAATATTTGTGAAATCTTGGACGAATCAATAGAACTACACAATGCACACTCATCTATTCAAAATTTATGAAAGAGATGCTAATCTATAAGTCCATCATCCCCGTACATAAGATGATGACTGCTAATGTGAATGATAATGTATGACAGAGAAGAGATAAAGTTTATTTAAGATTTAAATTTCACTTAGGTTTTATACTGCCTTTTTACTCATAGATATTTTTAACCCGCATCCATAAATCCTAATTTCAAAGTCCTGTGGCAACGATCAAGCAAGCCAGCATTGCCAGACAGTGCAGAAGTACAACATTAACTATACAACATAGTTAGGCATTTAGGAGATTAAAAACAAACAACAGCAACAAAAAGAAGCAAAACAAAATAAGAAACTTTAAGCACTACCTGAAGGCAGGAAGGATTCATCAGGACAGATGCAAAATTTATTTTTATACATGTATAAATATACATATATTTTTACTAGACAGAAAAAAAGCAGATTAACGTATTTAATCAGAATCAAACATAAAATCTGTGGGAGAATAAAGAGCAGAACCCAAATCTTAAGACTCTCAAAAACAGTCTTTCCAGACATGTTAAAATGCTCATGCTGCTCATTTCTCCCATAAATAATACAAGAGAACCTAGGACAGGATTAATAAAGCTCATGACATTCCACACAAAAAGACAGAAATAGAGCAAATACAAATAGCAGCTTTTTTTAAATCATCCAATAGCACTCTATCAAATGCACAAAATCTATTTGTGTGTAGCACAATCTAAATATCAAATAAACAATTACAAGTGGAAATGTACTGGTAATTTTTCAGTCTGACATGAAACGCTGTAAAGTAAAAATCTGAAGAGCCTCTAGTTACCTCATAGCAGACTTCAACAGAGGCTTTTTCTGAAAAGAGTGAATTGTTGAGAAAAAAAAAATGTAAATTTTATTTCAGTTTTCTGAGATGAATAAATATAGTCTTGGGACAGAATTTGCATTTCCAAATTGACCAATTGACCTAACTTAGACTATCGTGTTATTAACTGCTCTTTAGCAAATGAAAGTCTTTCCTACATACCTAACTCTAGCCCAACTCACCCAAAACATACTTCCCTGTAAATAAACTGCTACTATATTTTTCTTCTCAACACTTACACATTATTTTACAATATAACATCCTAATATGTAATACTACAATCTGCAAGTGCTTCATTTTCTAGGCTGTGCTGCATACGACACTACTGTGGTTAGCATGAGTGGTTAGCCATAAACTGAGGGCCAAACTTGTTTCCTGAGAAGTACTGCAAAATAGAGGTTCATTTAGTAAACCTCCTTGGGCACAACACCCAGGTGAAATCAAAACTGTGCTGGTATCTCTTGAAGCAATAGATTCCAAATGAAACCGTCCACCTCATTTTGTTATGTAGATTCAGCACAACAGTGCAAGTAAATAAATGATATTTTAATTGCTTGTAGCAGAAACAGCAGTTTAGCTAAACTGCATCAAACCACAGTAACGTTGCTGTCTGTTTGCTCTTTAGATGCTTGATTTGTACAAAGAGTCACGCAGTAAATAGAAGCCTTTAATTTCCTTTATCCCTTGAGGACAGGGATTCAAAAGAGGTCTTGCAATGCCTTGAACCTTGCTCACGGTGACATTTCTTTTAACACCTTCACAGACAAGTAATCAGAAAAGAACTCACAAGAAGCAAAGGAAGGACCCCAGCCCTCCTGCCCATGCCTTACATAAACTAATGGAATAAAAACTTTCACTGAAGTATTTTGGAACTGATGTCAGTCTTCTGTTGTAGTACAGCAGTGGTGTATTTCCTCTTATTTTTTTTTAGGAAACCAAATAAATATGAACACATTTGGAATTACTTGTCTACAACCCCCACTCCAAACACCTTGCTTTGCCTTGTGCTACTTCTGAAGAAGAATACAAAGTCAAAAACCTGACAATCCCAAATTTGGTCCAGGAACTTGCACATGGAAAACATCCCTTTCTCGAGGAGCTGTGCTATAAAAACTATGTATCTGCCCTCATCAGTGAATTTAATGACTGCAGTAATGATTTAAAAATCATTACTAAGACACAAGCTAACAGTCATTCTAAATCTGGGCCTAGCTGATTCCTAAATACTCGTCTTTTCGTTTGCTAGTATCATATTTGTATTGAAGAATACTGTAGTTATGCAGCTAAGGGCAAAATAGTTTTCATTAATGACTTCCCATTGGTAAATTTAAAGGGCAATAAAAATGTTTGATACTATAAAAGATGTTTTCTTTATAAGCCACAGGACTGAGCAAGGCCTGTTGCTCTGAAGTTGTGGAGGGTCATTCAGTGAACTGATTTACATTTGCCGACAAACTACTGCTGCGTGCATCTGGCACTCTCTGTACGTGCTGCTCAGCCATTTGCTTTCCAGGTTAAAAAAAAAAAAAGACCTTCTGGGCAAACGACACAATGACTCATTACACCCTTTTAGCCATGAAGTTACTGTTATTTGTATCATTTCTTTAATGACATTTTCCACATCACTGTTTTTTCAGCGTAAAGGCAGACGTTCAACAGGGCTCTGTGATGGTGCCACCCGCACACGTGAATGTCCTGCTCAGCAGCTCAGACATTGTTACTGACATCACTACAGGATGTATTTACATATGTATTTACAATTAACAGATTGTTCTGGTGCTATTAACATCTCTCATTTTCAAACAATAAAAGGTAAGTCAATTACTTAATTGCTTTTTAAGAGTACAAATGATTGTACACGAAGATTACAGCATTATAAAGTACCTCACGCATCCCTGCAAATGTTAAATGGAGATGTATTTGATGCTGAATAAAAGCTAATTTAACTGAAGCTTCAGACGTATTTATTGCCCGTAAGGTAACTGCATTTTATTGTCAACTGCACGCAAAGCTAGTCTTCTTGTATGTATTCAGATCAAAGACTTATGAACAGAATATTTTATGCCTAGCATCAAATTCTTTTTCATCTTTTGTATTACAGACTTAGGTTTCTTATTGTATTCACTCATTCTTTTTCTAGTCTCATGATAGCTTGAGAGAAAGTCCTATTCCAAAAGCAAGCATTTAATCTTATTAGCTTCAGGCAGAAGTTGCCTAGGCCAGTAACGGTCCTCCTGAGCAGCTATTTTGCTATGCCCTGCAGTTGTGTTAGATTTTGTCTTCAGTGTTCACAAACTGATTAGTTAAGCAGAAATTGAACTTCTGCTGGCACCTATGTGGATTCAAATAAAGGAAGCAAAAGGGCAGTGAGGAGGCACAGGTTCCTAAGTCTCCTTCCATTTTGCTCATTTTCAGAACAGATACATGGAAAGACATGGAAAAAAGGGAAAAAAAATAATTTACCTAAGATTCCCTAAATTTCAGGTAAAGTTTAGGTGCTTTAGGTCAACCTCCACAGTAAGTGCATGAGAAAGAAGCAGTAAATGAGACACAAGTATAAGTTCAGTCATCTGTGAAATTAAGTTTTCTGTCCCATAATTTTCTGTCATCTGTACAGCATGCGTGGATCAAAGCAATTTTTTTTTTTTATTATTTTTTCCTGAGGAGGTCCAGCTTCCAATATAGCTCTACTTGACTTTCATCACATATTTTGACCACAATAGAGTGTAATTAAACACTGAAGAGTGAAATAAACTGAGTGTACATCTGATATGTCTTTCTTACAATAAGGAAAGAGTTTTTGCACCCAGGGCAAGAGTCACAACTACTTCTACTACCTACAGTCCTGCTGACTGAAGAAAAAGCTCCCAGTTTGTTATTTTGAGTAGTAATCTAATCAAACCAAACCATAGGAAAATTCCAGTGTAAACTAAAAAACATAACTTCAAACCAAAGATTTTGCATAGAAGTCATTTCATTTAGGAGTACACTGAATGTTTTATTTTGAAAACATAAGAAAAAAATCACCATTTTGAAGGCTTCATTTTCTCTTAATGATTTCATGCCTGATGTTTCACTACAAGATTTTTATTTCATATCCGTGTAGTACTTGCAGAAGAGAAATCCTGTGTCTCTTGTGCATGTTGTTTTTCCTATAAGATACTATGGAGTCATCAATCCTGAAAATTTACTTCAATTAGCTTCAGGGTCTGACATAAAATGTTTGCCCCTTTCAAGAATTAAAGTAAAATTCACAAAAGAATATCTACTCTTTGGCATTTTAGCCAAACCTTTCAACAGCTGCACCCACCAAGTTTCTCAAAGAGCAAACAATTGTATGTTGCTTTACACAAAGTACCCTCACATACAGCGTCTAACAATCAACGTTTCCCAAAGCTGTTCAAGTGGCAATGGATTCGAAGAGTTTGATTTAATTGCCTAGAGTATCAATTTTGAAATAACTTGCTGGATCAGCAAAACCCTTTTCTTCATCTAGAACATAATAAATTTTGTATAAACAAGACTATCATGAAAGGGAGGCTCCTAAGCAGGTATAGAGATTACAACTTCTAGAATTTGAAAACAAAAAAATCCTAAGCACCTGCGTTTGGTCAAATTGTACTTAGAGAACATTTTGTGGTAAATAAATTGAGTCAGAAATAGCCACACAGATTTTATAAAATTAAAGTCAGGTCCACTTTTTCCACTGTACTTCCCACAGAATTGGGAAGACCATTATCTTTGTGCATTGAATTTCTCTTTAATTTTAGCAGCAGGAAGACATTTCTACTTGCTTACCTTCTTGACGTAAGAGCTAAACAAATTCTCTTTGAATCACTACAGAAGTCCAACAGACTTGAAATCAGAGACATTTAAGCCACTAATTTAGCGGTATTTGCATTAAGGCAGCATCTTAGTGCCCTCAGTTTCTAACTCTGTGGCTCACAGCAGCCCTCACCCCATCCCACCTAATCAGCTGCTGATGGTCCACTGCTCCGCCAGGAGCAGTGCTTGAAAAATGCTGTCCCATCACTTTAACGTCCGTCTGCCTTGTCTCTTCCACTGCAGATGCATCCAGCTCAGTTATGACTAGGTAAGTCAGCAATATCCACAGCACTGGCAGATACAGAAAAGTGTAATTGATGATAACTGTTTCTCAAGAACCTGACACAGTGATCTCCATCAGCACTGGAAACAATTCAATAGTAATTGACTGTGTTTTTCACAGGCCTAACAGAATGCTGATGCTTGAGACAGTTTTATTGAAAGTGTAAGCCAGAACAGAAAATAAAGTATGTAGCATATTTTAGTGGTTAGTAACAAGAGCCAGGTGACTGGATGAGATTACATAAAATCATAGAAAAAATTGCCACAAGGTCACTAAAGTGACTGCTAGAAAACTGCTGATCCCAGTCGGAACAGCCACCAAGAGAATAACTTAGAGGTGGTAAGAGAACTTACGTCCAGCTGCAGCAATACATTTATCTTTCCCTCTTCCATTTTTATGTATGAGGCACAGTACCACCTGCTGGACAAAGCACTGAACTAATGCAATACCATTTAGGCTTTTATGTTGTGAGAACTCCTTTACCATCATGCTTACCTGAGGCAGACGCAAAACAACCAGGGATGTGAGGAGACCAGATAGTGCTGTAAATGACCCCTTCGTGGCCTTTAAAAGTGCGTAAAGACTTCCCCACAGCTGGATCCCACTAAATAAAGTGAAAAGAAAATTGTTGAAGTACACATGCAGTAGTAGGAAAGGACAGGGTTTCATGTATGTAGGAGATTTATACATACAGGAAGGACTAAGCTAACTTCTTTTTACCACGTATCATGAAAAGCACTGGTAAGCTTAAACTGCTGTCAACTGAAGGATAAAAACCATCTCAGTTAAAACAGAATTGCAGCCTCAGTTTAAAATGGAGGAAAGGTTAATCAATTTCGTTTCTTAACATGAAAAACTATCAGTTCCAAAACAAGTGACATTTTTTGCTTTCAGAAAAAAATAAACAAACAAACATACCAGCTTGGCTGTTTGATCCCATGAACCAGACACCACTAGCTGCTCTCCTCTAGTTTGGCTCCAGTCAACACTATATGCCTACAAACGATATAACAGCCTAGTTTAGAAAAAGCATCACAAGTTTGAAACTCTAGTTAGCCAAAGTTCCACTAAATACACTTGGATTTGCAAATTATACCATAATCAGCAAAAAAACACATTGGTCAAGCATCACAGAGCTGCCAACAATGCCATTTACCTGAGCAAAAATTAAATTCCACATCTCCATCTGGCATTAAAGGCACCTATAGCCTCAGAAAAGTATCCAAAAATTAAAGATGGATCAAAATGGAGATGAAAAAAAAAAAAAAAAAAAAAAATCCACAAAATCTACACAGACCCACCATCACTATAAGTTTCTAGCACAGTAAGAAGCCATAACTCAAATTGATTCCCGATCTCTGATCCAGTTTTATTCAAACATCCAGTTTGTAATTGCTACCAATGTAACTGACAATGGAGTTGACTGTGAGATTTTAGCTGACTAACTGTAAATGCTTTTTTTATTTCTAATTCTCAAAAGAACCGCATGCCATCAAATACTCTTGATTTTCACATTTTCCAAGTTCTACGACATTCTTCTTTACTATCCATACCCTCAAACAAACAAAGCAAAAATAAAAACCCCATTTCCTTAACGACTAATCATTCCAGCTATTAAGAAAGTGCTTTCCTCTTTGAAGCTGAAATAAGCTCTCTCTTCTCTCAGTTTATTCTAACGTTGATCCCCCTATCTTGATAGAGAGTACTTTAACTCTATCCACCATTGCTGATTTTTCAGCTCTGCTGTTCCAGCAAAAACATACAAGCTCTAAGGTGTCAGCTGGGACAGTCTCATTCCAGCACAGCACTGGATCTAATCTGCAAGTCAACATATTAGAGGCTGCTCAAGCAGTGCAGTGCAGTTTAGCCCCCATAATCATGCATTAAATTACAGCAACCCTGTTTCGAAGGTGAAAATGTTTTGACCTGTGTCACCAGAGGAAAAGCAGAAAAGTTAGACAGAAAAAGTAATCTAGCAAGAGACAAAGTCTTCCACGGAAAGCGTCCTGCATGAGAAAGGACATCAAGGTATTATTATCTACCTCTGGGCATTTTCCTTCACAAAACAATTTCAGACTATGCTGGATCCAGTTTAAATTAACTGTTTTTCATCTATTTGCTCATTTCCCCAAAGGTGAAAGCAACCATTGCCCACAGGAAAAGCAGCGCAACACGTACAACTTTTCTTCTTAAACTTGCGATGCCCCACTTCCATATACTGGAAGGGTTATTGCCCTGGCACCCTTTTGTGCTTTGTGTTCTGTGAGGAGTTTATAAACCACATGAACACGAGAATTACACACTATTTGATGAAAGCCAAATAACTGAGCTGTAATTCTTCAGTTGTTTTTCTTTTTTTTTTTTTCCTCCAAACCATGCCTTTACTCCCTTGACTATTCTACCTTTGCCAGCTTCCTACCAGTACTACAGCTCCTTTTTCAACCTGTCTCCTTCTATTAAATTATTAATAAAGGAGATACGCAAGTACCTGCTCATGTTTTAAAATAGAAGACATCACATTTTTCCAACTGGCTCCTCTCCTTCCCCATGAATCTGGGGAGTAGTCTTGTGTTATACTCTTAACATGTTGTTTGGCAATGCCCCTAAACATATCACTATGCCTCATTCGTGCAACAGCCCTACAAAGTTTGCTCAGTTCAGGTGCTAGGCTAGCATACTCACACCCAGAATTTTCAAGAAATGCAGAAACATGTGCCTCTGTCACACAGTTCACCTAGCCCCACAAATTCAGGATGTATCAGATGTGCCGTGCAGATAACACAAAGTGCACGTATGGTTTACAGCCCCCTGGCAAGTTATCAGAAGGCAGATCTGTTGAAGACACGCAATGACAGCGATCTGCACGCATATGGCAGGCACGGCTGGGGCTGCCCAGCGTCCTGCAGCTGCACTGCAGGTAATGGTACCTGGACAAGTTCTCCTCCAGGCAAGGATTACAAACAGAGCAGACAACAGGCTCTGAAAAGGCAAGAGCTGTCTTTCATTTGGCACATGCCAGGTCCGGGTAATGGGAAGGGAATGAAAAGAAGAAAATCATCCAGCATAAATTTACAGATGCTTCAACAGAAGCTGTGTTGAGTAACTGGGAAAGTACAGGAATACAGTACAAACTTCAACTGCTACTCTTTCAGTGCTTTATCTTCAGTTATGAGATGCTTTATTAATGCCTTAATGCCATAAACACCAGTATGAAATGTCTCAGGTAAAAGAAGATGAATAAAAGAAGTTTAAAAAAAAAGTTCAATACAGCACTAAAAATCACTTTACAAGACAAAGTTAAAGTACTCTGTTGTCTCACATTCTAGTGACACTTCATCAAAACCAAAGTTATACTAATTTATTCATGATAGTCAGCAGTTGGTTAGTGCTGGAATAAAACTCATTGTCCTTTAACAGTAAAGATGCACTTTTAATTAAAACTGTACATTCTGTTTGAGGGGGGACAACGATCTCATTTAGAAAACAAGAAACCAATCCCCATCAATCTTGCATTAGAATTATTACAAAACAGTGACAAAATCATCACTAGAAGTGTCAGACAAGGATTACGGATCAAGAAGGTAGTCAATCATTTTAAAGAGCATTGTTTGCCAATGTTTACCACAAACTCTTTGTTATGTTCCTGCTGAAATCTCTCCTCTTAACATACACTTACAATAAATACAAAACTTCCACGTCTCACAGTAAACCCACGTGCTCTATACCGTCTTTCCAACTCACGGTTGAATGCATCCACCTCCCCATGCTCCCTGCTAAACCAAGACTTGGACACAGAAATTTTTACTTCACAAACAACAGATGGTGTAGCAAAACCAAAATAATTCAATGGACAGAATTTCAAGGAGAAAATGATAGGGTCAAAAAAAAAAAAAAAAAAAAAAAAAAAAAAAAAAGCAATGTTTTGCCTACATCTTTCCATCAGTCTTTGAACACTATCATAAAATAGTGACCACAACCACACTCATCTCTCACAATTCCTTATTTATCTAGTATATTTATTAAGCCAAAATAGCTACATTACAAGGAAAAAAAAAAAAGGTACAGCAGACAAATTTTAGCTTTGTGCTTCATATCAGAAAAAAAAGAGTTCTTTGTGAATATAAAACTGGATTCCCAAAATAGTTTTTGTTGACTAAATATCCACTAGCTTATTTCACGCACATTTATTTCTTTCAGATAAAGTGCCACTAATTCAAGCTAAAACTGATCACACAAAGTACAAAGACTTGAGAAAAAGGAGTAGTGTGTCAGAAAGAGAGCATGGAAAAAAAAAGTAGAAAAATTGCTTGTGGGAAGATAAGGACGCTGAGGCATAAAAGGCCTTTAGAATATGCAGCTATATTCATGAACGTGAATATAACATTTTCTCTACCAATATTGCACTGTATAAAGAAACTGAGATTTTAAGCAAATCAAATTCAATGGTATCAAACCAAGGCTAAAAAATACACACTATCCCAATATTTGATTACTGTTGTCTTGAGCAGGATCTCAGTGATGCTAATATGGAAAAGGATGAGCAGTTACTGGGTAGAACAGAAGCCCTAAGGATCCACATCATTTGTATCATTCTATATCCTCAAAGATAATGCTGTTACATAGCACGTCAGCTGCCTGATTTAGACCTATCCAATGATGTTCACTGAAGCCACAAAATGACTTCAGGACTCTCATACTATTCAATGACTACTTAGCCTAGAAGAACACAAAAATGCTACTTCTGAATGTATTAGATTTATTTATTAAGTGGTGTTTGTGCATTCATATACTGTAGTAGATGAATACGTAGAATATATCATTTACTATATATTCAAAATAACGTTGTTATACATTCAAAGCATGGACCCAAACTAAGTTAAAAAATAGACTGCAAAAAACACTTTTGACTATGAGTCCACACCTTTAATAATTCAAGCATTACATATTAAATTCTTCAAGACTGCCTGATTTACCTCTTGAGTGTGCTCTTTATAGACTTGCAGTGGACCTTTGGGTTTAGCCGTATCCCAGACTTGCAGAGATCCATCCCCGCTCGAAGTGATCAACACGTGCTCGTTGTTCTCACTCCACGTCACATCAAAAAGGCCGTCGTTCCAGTCATAGCTAAGTGAGAACAATGAACATATTTGTCCATAGGTAAGCACAGTGCATAAGTCTGGACTAGTTACATGCGAAGACAGTATTTTTTTTTTAGAATTAAACTCTTTACCATTCTAAACAGCTTTTTATTTAAGTTTCCAGTGAGTCTCCTTACAAGTAGCTTACTGGATACAATGCTAACCTTTACATGAATAGGTTGATTAAGGTCAGAATAGGTTGATTAAGTTACAGCATGGATGAGCTAAGGATCTGTGCCACAGAGAATGGAATCTGGATTTCAGTCCTTAACTGCTGGGCAAGCAGAGGTAAGAGGCGCCACATATCTCATTGTGATCTACAGTTTCTTCAGGATGTTGCTACAGAGGTACTTGTCTGTAACAACTGTGGTAAACAAAGAAATAAAATGTTTGTGTTGGGAGGGCTCTAACCAATCCACAGCATCATTAAGAAGCTAAGTCAGAATGAAAAACCAACAGAAACATAGTAATGAACTTACTAAAGATCTCTATAACTCCTAAAAAGGGCTTTCAGCACAACAATTCATGGTGTGGGATCCAATCCCATGTATTAGTTGCTCTGCAACAACTATCAGTGACAATGCTGTTATCTCATAGTAAATACAAAGTTATTTACCCCCTTTTCTCTGAAGGTTTAGCTAAGCTCAGGTTGAACTTCATGGCACCTCACAGTAATTATGAGGGAATGGCACGCACACTGAAAGTTTCTATAGAGAAAATGACAAAGCCTGATGCTCAGGAAGGTACAGGACTTTCCATCACAAAACAAACAGAGTCTCCGGGAACAGAGAAATGAACACTACTGAACCAGGGTGCTTAGCAGAACCAACTGTGCTTAACAGCCTCAAACAGTCTTGCTGTAAAATTATGAATTAAAATAACTTCTCTGATTAACTGCTTGTTAAGTATTTCTATTTCATCTCTCTTCTTAATCTAAAGAATTGCCATCTCAAAGCTTCTTTAAAAAACGATGGCCCAGTACCAAACCCTTTCCTTCCTAACCTTTCTTATCTTTCTCCCTTCAAGATCAGAGATCAAACTCCCAGAACACTCCATCTCCTAGAAGGGACCTCCCTGACTTGCCACAGCTCCCTGCTCTATTTTCAGTGCAAGCCAATAATAAGGAGAGGAAATATAGCTAACAACACACCCATAAAAACAAACAAACAAAAAACTTAATTTTAAGCTAGGACATGAGGGCTACTTTTAACTTACATTGCGTGTTTGCTATAAAATGGTTTACACTTGGGGGTAAATCCAGGTTACGTCTTGTAACAAGATCTGTACAATGTAAGCCAATCGTTTATACCCAAATACGTGTATTTAGTAGATAATACAGCATAGACGATACTTTATATCACTAATAAGTCTGAAAAAACATTCGGGTTGGGTTTTCTACTCACTACAATATAGGCTTACGTTTCTTTTTTAGAAGATAAAATATTTCCTGCGTTACCTCCTGAGCAGAACAATCCCAGCTCCTTTTTGTTCCAGCACTGCCAGAGTTCCACAACCTGAAACACCGAAATACAACAACACAGCACAGCTCACTGCCCCGTGCCAAGGGCTCTGCCATGTCCCTAGGCAGTCAGTAGGCACTCGGATGGGGTCTGAGCTGCTTTAAGAGGCCAAACAGTTCAGGCCTGTGCACAAACAGCTCGTTGTCCCTCGTGTTCTCCAAAAAGAGTGATTTATTTACATCAGGGTTTTGTCCCCCGGTCCACCTGTGGATGAGGCAGGTGAGGAAGCAACTCACGCACAGCAGGGCGCGTTACCCGTGACCTGGCGTTACCCACATACCAGCACGGGGTCCCTTTGTATCTCCTTGATACCACAGCGGGCCCCACATTTCTCCCTGTCTGCGGAAAGCCAGTCTGGGCGTGCAGACACAGCTCACCCACACCAAAACGCGCACCGAGCCGCCGCCATCCCCCATACCCCTCCTCCCCGCCCCGCACCTGCGATGCCGTAGTACTGCGCGGCGGCGCAGGCGGCGCGGCCCGGCCAGTAGGGCGAGAACTCGGCCGCGTAGCCGTGCAGCCCCGGCAGCCGCAGAGCGGCGGCACCGCCACCGACACCGCCATCCCCGGCCGTGCCCATGGCCCCGGCCCCGGCCCCGGCCCCGGCCCCGACCCGGAGCCGCCGCCCCGCAGCCCGCAGGGCCCCGTCGGGAGCGCTCCGCCCGCCAGGCGGTGCCGAGCCTGCGCCGCCGCCATTTTGAGCGCGGGCAGGGTGCTGGGAGCTGCCCGGCCCGCCCTGAGGGGGCCGCTGCAGCCGGGGGTGGCTGGGGTCTAGCTCGAGGGTCCCGGAGGAAAAAAAAAAAAAAACTAATTTCGGGAGGTGCCACCGAGAAATGTGTGGCTTGGTACTGCGGGGAGCTCGGCTGGGTACCTGCTCGGCTGGGAGCTCGCGTAATGGAAGGTCAGCTGGCCCCCGCCGTGCCTCCAGCTGCACTCTGCACTGTGCTTGTGGCAAACAGTGCTGTAAAGTCACCCTTTGGTAACAAAGCGATGGCTTTCAAACTTCCAAGATAGCTCTTTCTAGTGTACGCCAAGTAAGACATTCATCAGCACGCTGTATCAGCTTGAATAAATGTTTTGATCACAGTACAGCTATGTATATTGCCTGTCATTTTTCCTTTTCAAAAGTCCTAGGCTATTTCATCTTCTAACCTGTTGAACAGATCTGCATATATATGCATATATTCATAATACAGACATATATAATACATATAATGCACATATATATAATATATATGCGTTTTATCATTCTTCTTGTCATACAGTTAATGCTTTATGGAGGTCCTCTTACCAACAAGCTCAAGTTTTCTTACACCCATGACAACTTCTGTTTAAGTCAGTGGGAGCTTTGCCCTCAAAAGGAAAATAGAAAACAAGTATTTGACCGAAACAGCAGCTGCAGCCTTAGTTATATCCCATCTTGTACATGATAAAGGACTTTAAAATACAAGTGCAGAGATGACTCCAGTTGGACGCAGATTACCCCAATTACTTATAATGACCTATCTCTATGTGTAGATAAAAATACAAAAGTATTATTTTACACATTTGGAAGGTATGGTGAAAGCAAATGGGATGATGTAATTGAAGTTGAGCTTGGAGTTTAGTTATGTATTCCTGCTATTCCTGTCATCCTTATATTTAAAATTAAAATCTACAAAGTCTGCTGTAAAGCCACAGGAATGTCTAATTCTTTAAACTGGCACTCACATGCAGATCACTGAATCCTTTGATACCATAGTAAAAATGAAAACAAATAAGTTTATCCAACAATCTCCAGGGCTTTACAATAAAATCAATCCAAATTCAGCACAAGCGAAGCTCAATTTAATGCATCCTCTGGGTTATCTAACAAGCACAAAACTTCACAGCAGCTCCTAGATCCTCACAACTAGCAATTTATAGGCTTAATTTATTGCCAGACACAATATGAAATCAGACTACTCAACCCTGGGGCAGAGGAATAGCTTATTGAATTGGCTGCTCCAGGTGGAATTCCACCAGTTTAGCCTGTACGTTAAAACTAATGGATTTCTTCAAAATGGAAATTAAAAGCCAGTCTTCTGAGGAAGTGTTTTTAAAATAATTGTCCTTTGTGACTGGGATGCCAAGAACAACATTTGAGAAGATACATACCCATCACAGTGGTGCAGTAAATAAATTTGGGCATGGCCTTTTGTGAGCTATTGTTTTGTTTTCAAGGGCTTGGTGGTGGGAAGTCCAATTACTCTACAGACAAGTTATCACTGATACATCTGAGAATCGGAAGGGTTTCATCAAGTGCATTTTCAGGTCCAGTTATCTTTTGTTATCAATGAAATTCTGCAGAGGTTATATCAACAGGAAACAGTCCTTATCAGTGGCCCAACTTTGTTTTAAAGACAGATTAGAAGAGGTTTTGTAGACACTAAAGATCAGGGAGCGGGCAGAAGGTTACAAGGAAGTCCTGAGGGAAGGACTTGTTCCCTAAATAGGTTTTTTCCACAGACGAGCTTGTAAATTCAGGTTTTGAAGGCCCTTAGAAGAAGAAAAATAATATGGTGAATAAAAGTATTTGCATAGGCAGAAATAAAAGCTATTTCACAAGCTGAGAAACATGACTATTTCCTCCTAAGGCCCTGGGCAGGTAAGTTCAAGAAGCATGAAGGGCAACCAGTAACAGCAGCGTGTTTTAGGCAGCTGTTGAAACCCAAGTGCTGCCATCCCTCTCTCCACCAAGTCCCACACAAGCCAGAAAGTGTCGTTAGATGGCAGCCGTGCTCCACGCAACAACCGAGAGCCCAGCGTTGCAGACAACAGTCCCCAAGTACACCGAGATATTTTTCCTAAGGCGGCATTATCACTTCAGTGAACTGATTTCGGCACGCTTAGCAGGCTCTGTTTATACCGCAGTCACTTCTCTGAGCAGAGCTCATAATCATGCCCCTTGCTGGCGCTAGAATGGGAGGTTGAGATGCCTACAGCAATATCCTTGCATCCAGTTCAGTGTCTTGTCAGGACACCGATCCCTCTTCTGCTACAGGCACACAGCTATCTATCGTAGCTGAAATTTCCGTATAATCATAAGGCTGTATGAGTTGAAGCTTTAGGAAAAGCATTTAATATCCCAAGGTTTGCGATACGGTTGGAAAACAGTCAGGAGTGAAAATAAAAGAATGGATGGGAAGGGAAAAATCTCACAGTGTCAGACAGGGAAAGTGAGGTTAGTGGGAGCTGGAAGGAAGAGCCTGCTAGCATGGAGATGCTTCGGGAAGTTTAAAACAACAAAAGAAATGAGAGGAGGAAAAAGCATCGGAGCAGAGGAAGAAAGATGATGAGATTTAGAAAGAAGTGTGAGACTTACTGTGTGGAGGAAAAAAAAAAAAAGTACAAAGGCAAGAACAGCACACATTTTTCCCTTCACCATGGTCACAATAAAGGGCCTTCAAGAAATATCCATGCCCAGAGATGTATTCATATTGCTCCAGCAGTTTTTGCTGAGTGTCATTCTACGCACCATGCCATAATTCACTAAGTTATAATTCCCCATGCTGTTACTGTTACATGAGCAACAGCACCCATGCACGGTGAACACCAGTTTATTTACCTGTCCCTTGGTACTTAAATATTGCTCGAAATGTTTATCTTAATCATAGAGCTACCATTTTTAAAGATCGGCAGCTGACTCCCCCATAACAAAGCCCTGCCTTTTCTATATTGAATATAAAGGCTGCTTCTGATTGTTCACAGGGATAGGCTTAGTCCAACTTTTTTTTTATGATAATTATAAGGAAAAAATTTATTTTATTATTTTTTAACTTCAGTTTAACCACTTCTATTTGCTTGTAAGAGTTCTGGACTAAAGCTCATGGAAAAAAGGATTATTTTATTTGAGATCCCATTTGGATTTTTGTATCTGAAAGTTTCCTTTATTTATTTATTTATTTATTTATTTATTTATTTATTTATTTATTTACACCCATAATTGAAGCATACTGGATCTTACTTTTGCAAATTCCTATAGCAATGTATTTTGGTCCATTCTATCCATCTCCAATAGTATCAAGAAAATTCTAAATGCAGAGTTAGTCTTGAATATTTTTTCTCCCTGAACTGGACACTGATGACCAGAATACATGAAAAATATATAACCTGGACAGAGTTCTGAAAATTGCACATAGGCTTCAGAATTAATTTCTCTAAATCAAAATGCTTACATTGGAATTACTTTTTTTTTTTTTTTTTTTTTTTTTGGTCTTGGATCTTGTTAACACTAGTTTGAATAGCTTGATCAAGTCTTTGGCATCTGACGTGATTTTTTTTTTTCACAAAAATTGCATTTATATTTACAACTAATAGGACTGGAAAGTTCTTGGGATGTAGTTTTATTCTGGGATATAGTTTTAGAAGTATAATTGTTTAAATCTAGAGACCAATGTTGTATAGCCATAAAAACATGGGAGGAAGAGAGGGAACTATTTCAACAAATTTACAGCTAACTACTTGTTGCAAGTTCTTGTCCTTGCAACAAGCAGAGCAGGAACAGGGTGATACTGGATTGTAATTATATGCAAGCCATCTGGTGCTAAAGATGTTAATTGCACAACACTTGAGTAACAAGGTATGCATATTTCTGATAATAAATGGGATATTATGCTGATTAAAAAAATATAAATAAACTTTGAATGATTATCATCATTGTTTATTCAAAGATTCATACAGAAGAACTCCTGAAAACCCGATTGCTCACTTCGAAGAGTTAACAGATTAAGAGATATGCTTTTCCTGTATAAACAGACGGACAATTTCTGTGGGTTATTCCAGATTAATCTGCATTTTTGTTACTTTATTTCTTTTCAGTTTAGGGCCCTCCCTCACTCCCGGTCAAATCAATAGAACAACTGTCTTGAATTTGGAGTGGACACAGTGCTAATAATGAAGCAGGCCTCACAAGGCAGCAAGGCTAAGTAGAATAGCATGCTTCTTCCGTCTTCTTTCAGCCCGGGACTTCCTTCTGCACTTGACAAACATGGGTTGTTCTAGAGAACAACAGAGACATATTGTTCTTGCTTCCTGCAAGGTGATGTAACTGCAGCGCTGAATGGATTAACACTGATTTTGTGTTTTGTGGAAAACTGCTTTATTTAGGAAAACACTCATTGCCATTCTGACTGTAGCAAGAAACAATAACCTACTGTATATTGCAGATTAGCAAATATTAACTTTCCCTTGTAAATTAGTCTTTCGTTTGCTCGTCATCTTCCCACCCCATTTACCCATTCCTTATCAGCAGAAGCAAATGCCAGGCGTATCTCGTTGAAAATGGGGACTGATCAACGCAAACACAAGCAGAGCTACTGAAGGTACCACAGTGACTAATTTTTCTTGATTATTCCAGAATGTATCCTCTTCCTACAGCAGTCATGGAAAACAGTGGTATAGGAACAGGCTTAGTGCCAGCAAGTTGATCTGCCTCCGCAAAATCAATTGTAATAGGATGGACCTATTGATATGCCATATTAACATAATTGGGAATATATAGAGGGTGCAGTGAGGGTGGTGCTGGTTGGTTGCAGTGAGGAGGGTGTCAGTGTCTTGTCTCAAGCAACAAGTGATAGGACACGAGAAAACAGCCTCAGGTTGCACCAGGGGAGGTTTAGATCGGGGATCAGGAATAATTTCTTCATGGAAGGGGGGGTTTGGCATTGGAACGGGCTGCCCAGGGAGCTGGGGGAGCCTGCATCCCTGGAGGTATTTAAAAGCTGTGGCACTAGGGGATGTGGTTCGGGGCCCTGAGAGTAGGCCATGTTGATGGACGTGATGATCTTGAATACCATTTCCAACCTGGGTGATCCAAAAGCTTTTACATTCCTCCTGTACCTACTTAACAGAATCCCTGGTCAAATAAATAAACGAGCAAAGAAAGCGATTTCATTCTTCTGTTTTGGCCCAGGAGCAGCGCAGAGCTCTGAAACTCGCTCGGAGCTCTCACGACACCTCACCCCAAACCCCACAGACCCTCTCTCCCTCGACGGCTTCCCCCACACCCAACCCCAGCCGCCGAAGCGCCGAGCCCCGGCCCTGAGGGGCCGCCCCCGGGCAGCAGCGGGCGGCTCTGGGCCGGCCCCGCAGGGCGGAGCGCGGCGCTGGGGCCGCCCCCGCTGGCCGCCCGTCGCCGTGCGGCTGCCGCCGGGGAGAGCCCTGCCGAGAGTGGGGCCGGGGGCACAGCCAGCGAGCCGGGGAGGAGGAAGGCGGAGGGGAGGGCGGCTGCTGCTGCTGCTGCTGTTGCTGTTGCTGCTGCCTGCCGGGGGCCGGCTCGCCGCGTGTCCCCGCGGCTGCCCGGGGGAAGCGATGGTGCCGGAGGCGGGCGCCGGCGCTCGCCCGCTGGGCTCCGGCAGCCCCCGCTGAGCCCCGCGGGGGAGCCCCGAGCCCCGGGCAGCAGCGCGCAGGGCGGCGCGGTGGCGGCTCCGCAGGGATGAGCGACGGCGGCGAGGGGACCGTCAGCTTCTCGCTGCCCGGGCCCCCCCCAGGAGGCGGCGGCGGCGGCGAGGAGGGGCTCGGCCGGCGGGGGCAGGGGACCGAGCCCTGGGGCGACGACGGGGCCGGTGGCAGCGGTGGCATCGCGGCGAGAGCCAAGGGCGGCGGGCGTCGGACGGCGGTCACCTACGTGATCAACGAGGCCAGCCAGGGGCCGCTGCTGGCGGCCGAGAGCGGCGCCCTGCAGAGCCTGAGGGAGGCGTGCGAGGCGGTGGGCGCCACGCTGGAGACGCTGCACTTCGGCAAGCTGGACTTCGGCGAGACCGCCGTGCTCGACCGCTTCTACAACGCCGGTGAGAGGGGGCCGGAGGGACGGGATGGAGGGGTGGAGGGATGGAGGGGTGGCCCATGCTTAAAAACAGCAGCCGGAAAGTTTCTCCTGAATATTTTTCTTCTTAATTTTCCGCGACTCTGAACTTATTTTGTGGTGTGTCTCTACGTGCATGCAGCGCTTTGGCAAGTGAGCATTTACAAAGTTTCGGCTGTAGCTGTCTCCTCTCCTGTGGAAGAGGAAAAAAATAATAATAATAAAATAAATATCTGGACTGTCAGCCCTGTCCACACAAGACTGAGCAGCGTGGACATGCATGTGCACGTCATCTATCTGAAACACCAAGCGCTTTGCTTGGTCCCTGAGCTGGATGGCTCCGCAGCCGTGGGCATGTCGTGCCCTGCAGTTCTTACAGATCTGTGGCCTTAGAGGTGGTGTTCCCAAAAGTCAGAGGAGCTGTGCTCACAGACAGAAATAGGAAGGGCACAGAGCTTCATTAGAGAGCCTATACTCTCCACGTGACAGGTAAGAGAGGCTTAAAAATTTTAGGAGCTTCAGTACCTCTTAACTGTAGGGCAGGTACAACCCGAGAGTCTCATTGGAAGGTGTATCCTATCCTCACGGATTATCTGAATTATCTGTGATGTTCGTGTGCTTCTTGTTCATTAGTTTTCAGACTGGTCTGTGCAATAGGCGGGGTCTCCATAGTTCACAAAGGCTTTTCTTGTAATGGGAGATTTGACTTGAAGTGGGCCCCTTCTAATTCTGGCAGTAGGCGTCTGGCGTCTAGCACTACATAACTGCACGCTTATGTAATATAACATTTCTTATTTCGATGGGTTTTGAGCAAACTCTGTGCTGCGAAGAGCAGGACGTAGAAGTTTGTCTGCTCGCGATCTATTCCGTGCTGTGAGAGCTGCTGCCTAAAAGCTACGTTGTGGTGTTGGCTGTGAGGCTGGAACTTAAGTCTAGGAGGGTCTGTGGGTTTTCACATTTCTGCATCCAATATATATTTTTAAGAACTAGTTGTTCTACTGGCTGAAAATTTCTGAAAAAAAAAAAAATAAAAATTATGGCTCCCAGGTTAGGAACAGAAAAGCACTGAAGAGTAGAAGCTGTGTAAGCTGAAAAATGCAAATGGGGAGCAGTGTAGGGAACAAAATTGACATGGTCACAAAGGGTGTATTTATTCCACAGTTTGTTTTCTGTTTCAGTTGTCTTCCTTCCACTGGGGTGGAAAGGAAGCATTTGGAGATGGCAAATATAAACTCCTTCCCAGTATCCCTTCTCGTTCTCTATCTTGCAATGTGCTTTCAGTGATCAAAGATGTTAGTGATAAGGTAAAGAATTATCTGCACACTCCACTATTTAAAAAACTGTAGTGCATTACAGTAGTACAGCATGGCTGAACATCAAGTAAGATTTTAACAGTAAAATGACTTCCAATTTACGTAATGGTTAATTGGTTTCATTCAAGGTACTGAGTCTTACTAGACTCAGTGTAAGGGGCAATTAAGTCATGAGAGTAAGGAATGATGTGATGGAGCGTATTACTGTGTTTGAATGAGATAAAAGCAATAAATCTCTCAACTCTTGAAGTGTGTACAAATGAACTGGGATTTGGGGGAGGGGGAGAGAGGCAGTAGATGCAGGATAACTTTATCTGCCCATTATCAAGCCTTCCCTTTCCTAATGTCTTCTTTGTGCTCCTTCCCTTTCCTAATGTCTTCTTTGTGCTTTGTATAATGTAGTGTGAACTCCTGGTGATCTCTGATGGCTCACTTCATACCTTTCACTGCTCCAAAGAGAATTTTGGGAAGTATTAAATAAAAGAAAATCTAATCTCAGATGTAAATACTCATCATCCTGTCTAAATTTGGATTAGCCTGCTCATAATCTTCTTCAGCTGGCTTCCGTCAAGTGATGGTGCTTAAATGCTGAGACATAATTAGAAATACATATGAACAGTGAGTAGGTCCTAGCTAAGTATAATGGAACCTTTCAAGCACCAAATATTAAGAATTAGCCTATTCTAGCACTTCGTCGTGCATGATTTAAAGTCTGCTTGATTTAAAAAAAAAAAAAAAGCCTCATGAGAAGCAAGTGTGGAAACAGCCTTAGTAACTGTTGGAACATTTCATACTTTTCCCACCACTTAGAAGGAGTAAGGTGAAAAAGGGAAAAATCAGTCCGATTTCTTGCAGAACCCAATGTATATGGGGTTGGCCAGCTGTCTCAGGAGCTGTTTTTTTCCATGAAGACAGTATTTTTTTCTCATCTGTGTTGAGCTCTTGCAGTTCAATTACAGGTCGCTGAAATCCAGCGTAATTTCTAAACAGTTCAAGAATGTTTAAA
The DNA here is from genome assembly GCF_964035555.1 of Netta rufina. NCBI lineage: Eukaryota > Metazoa > Chordata > Aves > Anseriformes > Anatidae > Netta > Netta rufina. Next base: position 85,883,634 of record NC_140125.1, on the reverse strand, counting down.
GAGTCAGAGAGATGCCAAAATACCAAAATACAGTAGAGAAGCCTATCTACAGTGCTGTGTTCTGAAAGTTGAAATACATTACTATTAAAGGATATTTTTTCCACATTATAATGACTTGATATTCATATCCTGTTTTTATTTTTTTTTTAAATGGAGCCATAAATGAGTATAGATTACTTAGTTTCTTTGGTTAAGCAATTCATTTTTTTTCATTTGTTTTTTAGGCAACTGTAATTAGGATGATTTGCTTATTGTACAGATCCTTAACTGGTCATTTAGCGTTACACAAATGCATCCAGGGCTAGCTGAACAGTGTCCTTTTTTTAAAAAAAAGGAACAAATATAAAAGGAAAAACTGACATGAATCAGTAATCTGGGTCAGCCCTTCAGGAGAGGAAGGTGCTCTAAATTGAGGTGAATTCTTCACAGAGACTTTTAGGTTGAGGCAGGTTTTTTGCCAAGTTGACAGAAATGTTTCATGTGACTCGTAATCTGACGCTTTTAGAAATTGCATCAATTTTAAAGTGCAGGGTAAGTTAGGGGTGAGTGTTCAGCTGACTAGCAAAACAAGTAGCGTACAAGTGTCCAAGCTGGGATAATTAATGCACGCAGGTTTCTGGGATGACCTGTACTGTACAGCACTCTGACCTCTACAAGAAGGGAGACCACAGCTTTAATCTTGTACTTTGGGGGGAAATTGGATGCACCTTGAGGAATGAGAGAGAAACTTCATTGGAAATTTGTCTTACTCTGAAGTACCTTGCACTGTCTTTTGAAGCAACTTGCATTGACTGCTTCTAGTGCATGGGCACAGGGATCATTTGTTTACTATTTTCAGGTGTGTTCCTCCTCCTTGTCTGCCTTGCAAGGTTATTTTTTTTTTTTGAAGATTGGTAATTTGTCAGAAGTACAATATCAGGCATTCTGACTTTGTGTACAATCTCAGAGGGACTAATGGGAGATAAGAGAACGTGTACTTGGTGACTGAGGAGAATCTGGGTTTTCTAAGCTGTAGTTGCTTGTTTTTAAGATGGTTCTCAAGCTAAGCAACTTGACTGATGTACTTGTCATACAGTTATCTCCTTGTAGCCTTTATATTGTGTTATACTAGAGCATCCCCTGTTCTTCAACATCGTATGCTCAGGTTTCATGGGTTGGTGGCCCTTGTGATGTTACTTTGTACTGCCACTTCTGTGTAGGGCTACTGAGATAGTTCTCTGTAACAGTGCTGACTGACTAAAACAGCATTCATCAAATAACAAATAATAAAATGGATTCAGGTTGTTCTCGTTGCTTCTGGAATTTGGTATCACTCGTTTCTCACAAGCGTCAGCTCAGTGGGCTTAAAAACATACAGTGTGGTATGTTTGGGGAGCTTAGGGAAATGGTTTAGTGGGGACTGTTAGCGTTAGGTCAGAGGTTGGACTCGATGACCTTGAGGTCTCTTCCAACCTAGAAAATCCTGTGATTCTGTGATCTTGGCTCACAAAATGACAATTGTCGGAGAGCCAGTACAGTCACTGGTGTTCAGATGAGGTTCTACATCTGAACCTTTTCTGCAGACTTTATAGAGCTTGTGTAGATGGTGTGCCTGTAAATGTTTATAAATGCACAGAAGTGAAATAAAGCAGAACCAGGGCTTGCTTGCCTTCCTGCAGTTTCTTCCCATTTTTCTCTAAGTACCCTAGATTCCGTGATGCTAAATTGTTCTTAAAGCGATTTATGGCTTTGTGACACACCGACACAGACTCTCTACTTAAACTCAAGAATTATTATTTTCAGAACTAGCGTTCTTGTTTCAAGCAGTTGACTTAAATGTATTCCCCAGTTAAAAAACAAAAAGCACATGCTTCCTACTAAGTTAGCTTTATGCAGGACCAAGAAAAATGGTCCCACAGAGAGACAAACTGCAAGTTTTCTTCTAATCCGTGTTGTCTCTCAGAACATGTAGTTTGCTCAGTAACTTATTTGCTGTACTTCCTGATTATTATTTTTTCACTTCACTGGGTTTCGTCAGCCACTTGAAATGCTGTACGTTCTTTCTGTGATTATGCAGCACTTGCATCCATCACTTAACTTACTGCTTGGGCACTCCCTTCTTCTACCTCTCAGTGCTGCTGAATCACCGCTGCCCTTTCTGTAGCATCATGACTGGAAAGTCCCTGTTGGGAATGGTGGTTCATTACATAGCTGAAGAAATTATCCTGATGCATCATTCTTCAGAGTTGAGAGCAACTACTTAAAAAAACATCTACCACCAATCTACCACCATCAGTGGAATTCATGCTGAAAGAGCTTTGCATTCCAGCAGCGCTGTGTTGCAAGTGATGAGTTGGAGCAAGAAATGCAGATTAATAATGCAGAGGGTGCACAGAGTTGATGATTGTAGCCATGCTCTCCAGATAGATAAGTCAGTGGTGAGGTATTACGGATACAGCATCTTTGTGTCTGCGTGTGTAGAGTACATTGTGACAATTAAATGGGGTTCAGAGATGGGTGGGTTGCAGAGCTTTTGACTGTGGATATTGAGCTCTAGGCTCTGTTAGGAGGTAACACTGGAAATTTCAACCCGTGAGACCTGGGTTCTCCTTCAGGCTTGGTGACTGGCCTGCTGTAGCAGCTCTGCTGTGTGGCAGGAGCTTCCCCTGGCCTTTCCCCAGGCTGAGGAAGATGTTGCCTTGCAGAGCATCTGGCTTGGGTGTCATCTGGGCACAGAAACCCTGATGGGGCTGGGAGTTCCCAACCACTTCTATAATGTAAATAGTATTAAGGGTGTGCTCTTGCAGTGCTTCCTGACTAAACCTCCCAGCGATACCAGTGAGACACTGGGATAGATGGTCCACGTTCAGACTTACGGATTATTTTTAGTTACTTTCTTTTGAAATGCTATCTTATCTGCTAAATGCATCAAGGTAATAGCACTAGTTTCTAAATATTATGTGTTACATATTAAAGTGTGAGGAAAAATGCAGGTTATGAAATTGTTAGGGTCTCTTAAAATACAGTAGAGATGTAAAGCTCATTGTGAGACATCTAGGTGAGAGGGCATCATGAAAGTATATTCCCCAATGGAAAAAGGGCTGAGTGAAGCTAGGTAAGTGTTTTTCTGAGAGAAAAACAGAAGGAAACCTTTGATTTTTATTTTTTTCCTCCTCCTGCAGTTTGTGTTTCTGTAGCTGTGAACAGGATGTGTCATGCAGAAGTGACTCCTGAACCTACCACAGCCATTATAAGAACTTGACTTCTCTTTTTTAGTCAGTTTCTAATGTAAAGAACCAGACTGGTTTGGCGCGAAAGGGGCTTTTAAAAGACCGTCTAGTGTCCTCCTGTGCCCCCAGTCCCTGCCAGAAGTAGGGACACAACCACACCAGGTTACCCCAAACCCCATCCAACCTGGGTTTGAACACTCCTACCAGTGGGGCATGCACAGCCTCTTTGGGCAACCTGTGCCAGTGCCTAATCAACCTTGTGGTTAAACAAACAAAACAAAAACAAACAAAACCAAATAATATCCTATTTAAATCTGTCCTCTTTCAACATGAAACTATTATCCCTTGACCTCTCACTGTAGGCCTCGGTGAAAAGTCTTCTACCCTCTTTCCTGAAAGGCCTCTTCAAGTACTGAAAGCCTGCAGTGAGGTCTCCCCGGAGCCACCTCTTCTCCAGGCTAAACAAACCCAGCTCTTTCAGCCTCTCTTCAGAGGCAATGCTTTCCAGGTCCCATGTCATTGAAGGCAGTTTGCCACTGGACTGCATTCAGCAGTTCCTTAACCAGGTGAAAGTTTGCTTTCCTAAATCCAAAGGCCTTAACTCTGCTCTGCCTGGCCCATGTCTGTGTCAGGAAGCAACAGGCCCTGTAAAGCTCCTCCTCTGGCTGGAGCACCTCAGCAGCGCTGTACCAAAAAGTCATACATGGAACAAGCTAAAGCAGAGCGAAACAAGTTGTCTAAAAAACTAAATGACTAACTAAAAATGGAAGAGACCCTAATACATCATTTAATGCCATTATCTCAGCAATTTAAGAGCATAATGGGCAGGAAAAATCAAATTAAGTTAATGAAGGGAAAGCTTCGGTTTTGTCACTTAGTTTTCTTCTGTCCCCCAGTAGAGAAGAGCCGAGTTTTAAGATTATTCTGTGGTGCTGGTTGTTCAAAACTTGTTCCTTTTATTTCCAGCCCCTTGGAACTGTCGCTGTTTAGCACTGCTGGATTCTCACGCGTAGGTGATCTGCCAGTCGTATTTGTATGCTATAACCAAAGAAACTAAAAAGCCTCAAAGGCTCAGCAACGATATGGATTTTGCACATCTATGTTAAATAAAAATGAAATTGTTGGCTGGGATTCTTGCCTTTCATAATAGGCTCCCCGCTTCACATTGTCCCAGAACATCTCCTGTTCGCTGTGGTCTCCTGCAGCTTATTTTGTATGGCCTCTCTGGGGGTTTATTTTGAGTGCTACAGATAGACTCAGAAATACATTTATTAGCAGGAGATGGCATAAGCAGTCAGTGAAGACTTTTTGTGCAGCAGAACATGTGTGTGACAGCTGACGGTGCAATCTGTTTTGATAACTGGGGAATCTTCCAATAACCACTGACAGGTAAATACCTGTAAGAAGCTTGAATTGTTTGTATTCAGAGAGAAAATGATCCTCGGGCTAAGCTTGAGATACAAGCACGGGCTGCTTCTTTTTGTTGTATATTACTTTTTTTCCTCTGAGAACTGAATTCACTCCTTGATTGGAGTGGCTGTAATCCTCGGTTCGGTTATGAAGAGCTGCTGATCAGCCCATAACAATGGCAAGTCAAAGCTGAATTCTGTCCTAAATCATGCCCGCTTTCATGAATAACCTTTAGGATATGTTTAGATGCAGCGTGGGGCTTAGAGATTTCCCACAGACGGGCTCATTTGAAATCGGTGGGAATCGGTGCTCTCTCAGATCCCACAAGAAGCGTACACTTTAATGTAGGTACGAGATGCCCATGTGAAAATTTGGCTCTGCGTTTCTTCCTTACGTAATAAAGTAAATGAGTTGCTCTGGGGCTTCCTTGCTGATGGCATCCGTGGATGTCTCTTGCGGAGTGTGCTTTGGGTGAGTAAGCAGCTGCTGCTTTTAGCGGCGACGACAGCTTCCCAGTGATGTCTTCACAAAAGAGTTACACGCAGCTCCTGCAGAGAGTTTCCTGTGATCTTTTCCCCTTTATGCAATGCCTGCCTGACGCAGGTGTAACTGTGCTTTCAGTACAGTCTTTCTGGCTCACTGGGGTCTAGAGACTGAAACCCGTAGTCTGGACCGTAAAGGTACAGGTTAAATAATTACCAAGAGCTTGATGTTCTTCATCACCCTCTCATGGTCTTGAGCACTGACAATTTTGTAGAGCTGCTCTTCTGTCAGAAGCACATCAAATCACTTTTGTGAGCATAGCACAGAAAACTCTGGGGAATGAATGAGGAAGATCCAGTGATGTACCAAAAGGAAAGGAACATCTGTAAGACTGCAGGAATTCATTTGTGATTCTGGCCCTCATGCCTGGGATAACCTCATCCAGTTATGTTGACACAGGAGCAGAGTGCTTCATTTAACTCCACTGTAGAGGCACATCCATAGATTAAAAATTCCTGCTTCTGCTGTTCCACCTTCAATTCAATTTTTGCAGCTACACAGGCTTTTAAAAGCGTGATGGTGCTGTTCTGTCCCTTTAGAAAATATACTTATGCTAGATATATGGCTTTTTTTTGTTGTTTGTTTTATTGGTTTATTACTGCATTTCAATGCAGTATTTACGATAAGGTTACTGCAGGAAGGCTGAGTACAGGTGATTCATATGAAAACAAATTGTCTTTAATCTGGATGTATGTATGGTCATCATTGCTTCTGCTTCTACGTACTAGCAGTAGCGTGGCGTGCTGGTAAAAGCTGGGATTTTGGCTGTGCTCCATCTTCTCTTGCCCCTTGCAGCTTGCACAGTCGATAGAGCGACATGTGGCATCCGTAGGGAAGGGCAGAAGCTATTTGCTTCCTGAGCACAGCCTTGCCTTCCAGATCCCAGTTGGAAGTGGGAAGAACTGGGAACCCCTCCAGGTCTCCTTTGGAGCAGGATTAGGTCAGTTCCAAACACCATCAGAATTCCTGGGGCAAGTGCAACTGCAAAAGGATCGGCAACACTGTCCTGGTCGCTTCTACTAGAAAATAATTGGTTGTTATCCGTGTAAATAAACTGAAGTCCTGTGTGTTTATGTTATCTGTTTCCTTTGTTTTCTGCAGAGCTGAAGTCCACTGGTTATTCACACAGTAATAAATATAATTAATAAGATAGCTGGAGTCCCTTAATGTGCGGTCTCTTACAGGGGTTTTCTGTGACCTTGCAAATCATGCAATTTGCTGTGATACAAGTACTTGCTTTGGCTTACAGTGATGTTACATATTGAAGCGGGTAAAGTTCCCTGATTAATCTTATTCAATATTTGTATATTATATTTCAAAACTGCATTAGTTTACCATAGTTGAAAGCCCATGCCACTCTACCTTCCACAATCGATTTTATGGGTGTATGCTCATACCTACAGAGAGGAACAGAGCTTCATAAACATGTACCTATTTATTTACTTTGAGACTGCATAACTCAAAAGTTTGACAGCTTCTTTTTTTTGGAGCTTTTTTTATTCTTATGTCTTTCAGGGTTGTCACTGAAGTTGAGAATTTTCCTGATATATTAACCAGGAGTAACAGCTCTGGATGTAGTATGGTGCATATGAAACATTACAGGACAAACAGCAAAATTGATGCTTCCAAAGCATCTTGTGGAATTACAGCATTGCTGTACAAAGCAGGATTATTATCTTACTGTTGTTTTTTTTTTAAAGCGACTCCATAGGTACTTAGGGAGGGAGGGCAGGAGGAGAGGAGGAAGAATGCATTCCCTAGAGCTGCAGCTCTAAAGGGAGGAGGAAAGGAAAGGTTTTAAGGCATTATTATCCTTTTCTTGAGAGTAGGCTGATGCAGTCAGTGCTATTATCTTTTAAGAAAGTGCTCGGATCTTGCAGCATCACCTGTTTCTGGTTTGTTCACGAGGGATTATGCTCTTCCTTACCCATAGAGTGAGCAGAGGGCTCTTTGTTCCTATTCCATTCACTCTCACAGACTGAGGGCAGCGGGGGTATTATTAGAGCCACAGAAAGCCATCTCTAGTGGTGATGTCTGAACTTGACGTGGCCTTGGTCTGTAACTTCACATCCAGACTCCTAACTGAAGAAGGAGGGAGACAGCCTGTGACTTCTGAACCCTCTGGCATGGGTTAGAGCTGGCAGTGAGTGGTGTGTGCTGGGATCTGGGACATCCTTCTCCCAGCCTGGGACTGATACAGACAGCAGTGTTCAGGGCCAGGCTGCGTGGTGCAGCCCAGTCCTGCTGTAGCTTTTGGCTGGATCAGTCTCCAGGTATATGGCAGAATTTGCTGTTTGCAGGCAAGTTGTCAGCATCTCATGGGCTGGATGTAGCTACTGCTCAAAGACTTGTGTTGAAGCTTTACTCCATTGCATTTATTTCTTTGAGGCTTAATAACTGGAGTTCTTGGAGATCACTAAGCGTGAAGCAGTTTTAACTTGGTTTGAATACCTCAACACAGTTGAGTGTATTTCACAATTTTGAGGAAAATGGAGAAAGTGTTTGAAGTATATATTCTGAAAATGTTCCACAAAAGAAGAAAGAAAATAAGGGTTCTTGCCAGTAATTCCGTTACCACAGCCCATGATCTCCCTTTTCCAGCTGATGCAAGGGGGCCAAAATGCAATAAAAGCACTAGGAAAATGGACTAAGCCTAAAGTGAGAGCTTCTGTAGCACACCGTGCCAGATGGGTGTGTAACTGGAAGACTTCCAGTCCCTTTTGTTGGTTAACTGCTTGCGTTTTGCTCTGTTGCCTGCAGTGTCCCAGGAGTGTCTCTGCTTTGAATGATCAGTGTGTCGACAACCTGATATTTTGCCTTTATTTCTTCTCTGTTCACATACTTTAAGAACAGCTCCAATGGAAAGATTTCCTGGGAGGCAGACTTTCCAAGCCTGCTCGGTGGATTTCAGTTTCTGCTGTGACTGGTTGCAAAGTGTCAGGTGCCTGCCTTCAGGATTTGGTTCTGTTTACAGGAAATTACATTTTCTGTATGTATTCCGGATTGAAGCTGTTGCTTTAGAGCTGCCACTATAGTAACTTCCAGCAGTATTTTTGCAGTAGAACTGTATCAGATGGCTGCTGCTAAAATGCCTGGATAACGTGGCATATTTTCAGGTGATCCTTAGAGGTGATAAGGAAATATGTACAAGTAAGGCAGCAATCCCTGCGATATGCACATCAGTGTTGGAAAGGTTATCGTCCTTATTGATGCTTCCCAATTGGTGCAGTGATAAGCAGGGGAAGATTAGCATACATGTAAAATCCAGTTTCGCATGGACTCTAATCTCAATAAATTAGAAGAGGTGGATGTACTGTCATCCTCTGAGGTGCAATCCTATAGCAGTTTAAGTGGATGAAGCATTGGATTAGCACGCTTCTTGCTTGCGCTGCTTTTAGTGCTCGTACAGTTTCATGGTCGGTGGGTCAGGGAGCTGGCACGAATGATGATATATTAACTCGTTCTTTCTTTTTAGTTAGCTTTCAGTTGAATAAGTTCTCTGAGCTGACGTACCGTGTTACAACACAACTTCCAGAGGACAGGCCAAGAGCAGGGCTGCAGCAACCTGAGTTAAGATTGCCTAAAGGTGTGGTTTTGTGTTATTCTTGATCCTGTCTGGTTGTGGGTTGCCTCATATCCTTTCCCCTTCCGGTAGGGGTGGCGAAGGAGGGGTGTATTTCGTGCTGGCTGTGCCAGCTGTTTTTTGCTTGCAGCCCGATGTTTTTCAGAAACCTTCAGTTCACAGAAAAGACCGAAAATTTAGTTCGGGTTTTGGTCTAGCTGGCACATGCTGACGCTCTCGTTCCAATTGCCTGAAAGTTCAAAGTTTCAGGCACCCCAGCTGAAACTGGTGGCTAACAAACGAGAACATCCCTGGGCACCAGCGCTTGTGCTGCTGGAAGGCTTCCTCTGTGCTTGTGGCCTGAGGCAGCTACCGCTCAGCAGCTCTCCTGGTCGCCGGCCTGGAGGCAGCACCCTGAGGCGAGGGGAACTGAAGGATGTAGGCCACACCATGCAGTGCTGCACTCTGGGGCACGTTTAATCAGCTGTGCTTTGCTGGTTTTCTAGTCTAGGAGCAACAAGTGTGCTCCCTTGAGGAGATTGCTGGTTTTCTAGTCTAGGAGCAACAAGTGTGCTCCCTTGAGGAGATGTGAAGCTTGTGTTGGCGGCTGAGGCCACGCGGAGTTGCTGTGCCCCGTGTATTCCCTGGGGGTGGGTTAATGCTATCGCCCTTGTGAACTCAGGACTCCAGCAGCTACCTTGGCTTATAAATTCACATTTCTTCTTATAACGCTTAAGCTGTGTGAAGGGCAGTGAGCAGCTATTGGGAGTTCTCAGTAGTCATCAAGCAAATAATCTGCTAATATGTGCTGCCTGTAGGAAAGGAGTCCTTCCAAAAAAAAACACCCCAAACCCTAAACCACCTGAGAGAACTAGATTGCAAGTACAGCATTTGTATCGTTTCCAGCATGGATCATAAAGTAGTTAATATCTGTATGCAACATGCAAAAAAAAAAAAATCAAGACTGAATACAAAGTAAAACTTCTGGTTTCCATTTTAGTACATTTGGACCCTCAGTTACACCTTACAGTTGTACTGAGAGCACACCTCCCTGTCCCCGTTTTGACGAGAGGTACCATATTTTGCAGTGTTTGATTTCAGCATAATGTCGCCGCTCCGCGTTACTACGGTTATATTGGCAAGCCTTCAGTGTGGAAAATGAAGAGGCTTGACTGCTGGGGGAGGGGTGAAAAATGAAGTTTGGGAGCTTAATTTGGACTCCTGCTGTTATCAATGTTTTATTCAGTGCTAGCAAAAATGCTTTGTAGGTTGCATGGATTAATGAGCTGGACTCTGCAGTGTGCATTTTTGGACAAATCTCAGCATTCCTGGAAGTGAAAGGGTGCTCAAAGTGAACGTGCGAGTAGGTGGTGGTTGTCACTTTTTCTTTTTTTTTCCAGTGTCTCTAATGTTTCTTAAGCCTAAATAATTCTTTCTTCTCTTTAGAAGTTTAAGAGGAAGCTGACATAGGAATTCACGTGTTGGTATTCTACAAATGCAAACTAAAACGCTTTTCTTGCCAGCTTTGCCAGTTACTTAGCTTGTATAAATTTCTATTTTGCTGGCAATTATTCAAAGACTTGCATCTATGTAGCTTTCCTATTCATGTCAGTAATTGTTGTAGGAAAAAAGAATTCTATTTTAAGCATAAACGATTGTTATCTTACCAGTTCATCAATTCAAGTTGAATGTAGCTTGAAGCCTAGGTTGAATCTTGCAGTTAGATCTTGCGTACAGATTTCTTCTGGTTGATTGGTACCAGGCCAGTGGTGGTAGTTCTGTTTCAGAAACTTCTGCTTGAACAACACGTTTTTTTTCTAAACATTGAGTTTGCCACTGTGCTAGGCTGGTGAATGTCCATGTGGTAATGCTTTGGAATCAAATTCAACACTTACGGTACTCTGAGTTTCTTACCTCAAAGTTGCCTCTGTCAGCTACAATGCTGGCTATTCCTATGTGTTGGTAAAACTTGTGGATTTCATCTATAAATCCCAAAGCACTTCATAAAGTAGGATGGTGAAACCAGAGGGATAGAGAGTAATGTGACTAGCCTGGAACAGCTTCCCGGGGAAGTGGTCACGGCACCGAGCCTGCTCAAGTTCAAGAAGCATTTGGACAACGCTCTCAGACATAAGGTCTGATTTTTGGGTGGTCCTCTGTGGAGCCAGGAGCTGGGTTTGGTGATCCTCGTGGGTTCCTTCCAACTCAGGATGCTCTGGGGTTCTGTGATTTGATGATTGCTGAGGTTTGGCAGTCTACCACAGATAGGTTGAGGATGGCACTTAGATTTCTGGAGTTCGTAAGCTGTCTGCTAGATCACATGTGCTGCCAGTGTGATCGGTGACCTAGATATGACTTATTTCTGTTAAGAAAATGCAAGCATCTATGGTTTCTAATGTCAAATCAGAAGAAAAAAGTTTTAAAAACTCTTATGGAACGGTTCAATATTAGAGCCTGCTGCAGTAATTCTAAGTCAGCAACAGAACAAAAGCAGCTTTTGGTGCTAGAATTATATACAGAGGTTATTTTCCTTTGGAAGTAAAGTTGGAATATTTGTGTTGTCATATAGACAGTGACAAAGCAGCAGTAAGTCAAGGTTACTTTTTTTGGTGTGCAACTGAATTGAATGAGAATGAAATCATAGCTATTGGAGGCTGTCTGGAGTTACCACTGACAAAGCCAAATGCAGGCTTGCTTATCAGACCTGTTTAATCTCGTTTTGCTGCAATTACCACCCATCAAGTCAAGTGTTAAGAATTCAGCTCAGATGAGTCATATCCGTTTTCTGCTGTGGGATGCAGCAGTGCAGTTACTTGTGAGGCCGGGCAGCCAGTGCTGCCTTAGTGGCAGATGGTGTTCTGGAGAGAGCAGTGCTAATTGGGTGTATATATAGTATTTTCTACTGAGATTTTTAGACTGGTTTGCAAGTTAATAGTTGTTTCATGGGAAATCTGGGTGTAGGAAATCCAGAAACTGAAATACCAAATAATTTCATGTACACACATACATTTCTTCCACCCCCCAAATTCCTCTGGTAGTGCAACTAGCATACAGTTTTGGCCTCGTCAGCAAGAATGAGGCATGTCTGTTCCTCTGCCCCTTCCTTACTGGTACCTGTCATTATACCATGCTTACCTCCAACAGACTTGGACCGTGAGGGGTAGCTCTGTGATCTGCAGATCTGAGCTCCTCTTGGCTAAAGCAGAAAAGGTCGTATCTCAAATTCTGAAACTAATTTCAAACTTGATCTATCTGAAAGAGAGATGACTGTCAGGCAAATTAAAGTGGCCTGGACGAATCTGCGTTTCTGAACTTAGCTGTGCTAGTCCTAATAAAGCTGCTAGGCCACCAGTTCCAAAAAGAAAACTTCTTCGTTAAGAAGCTGGATCAAAATCACAACTTGTAGGAAACACAAATGTGTCAAGTTCCAGATTTTCCAGTCTTTCCTAGATGAGCACTATGTTTCATATTGAAGTCAAAAACTTTGTAATTATTGTCCTTGAACCCCTGAGAGATGGGTTTTGAAAAAGGACAGCTATTCCAAGCTTCCTTGTAGCTAACAGTAATGCTTGCACTATAATCTCTCCTGTCTGAAACTGTATCCAAGGTTGGGACTTTGGTTCTTTCTGCCAGCAGTAAATGCTTCCTCCTGGATAGCTTACTAACAAGGCTGTTTAAATTTTCGAAAGGATTTGAGGCTTCTGTGTCACAGGGCACGGATTGCGTAAGTCCGTGCTGTAAAGGCTTTGTAGCGTGTAATCAGACAGACTCAGACTACATCTTTTCGTGAATTGTTGCAATAAAAAATAGTACCAAATGCTGCATTAAATGATACATGTGGGTTTCTGCTGGAGGGTTGGCCCTTCGCATTCTGAATACTTCAAACCAGAGTCGTTAGATTTGAGGTATTTTCTGTGTGAAGTAGATACTTCTATGCAGTGGTTTTGGTGGAACCCAGGGGATCTTTCAAATTATTTGATCAGGTGTGTGGTGTGTACTCTGCACGTTCCCACTGTTGTCTGAAGTCACAGATTTGCATGGGTGAGTGTTGCAGGTGGTACAAAGGATTCAGCTTTTTCCTTGCTAAATTGCAGAAGTCGTGCTTGTAACTTACAGACAGGTAAAGCAGAAAAAGGAACTTAAGTGTAGTTCTAGTTAGTGTATTTATAACAATAAATCTTTAGGACATAGAACATATAGAACATTTAAGACATAGAACATATGCATTTATTATCATGTATTGTCTGTGCTAGGGATGGTGAATTTATTTTTGTTTCCTCAGGTATAGAACATGCTTTGCTACCTGCAAAATTGTAAGCAATAAAGCAGTTGATCATATGGGCTTATTTTGACAAATATTGGTCAGTGTAGGCAGGTGGTCGCTAGGCAGTTTATAAAAGCAAATGAAAAGATGAAAGATGCAAAGGGACTGAGTGCTGCTGGATACGCTTATTTTCTAATCTGTTAGGATGCGTTACAGAGGTTAGAGCTATTGTGAATATACTCCTGAAAACCTCACAGGAGTAATGAAGGAGAAAAGACAGCACCAGGAGCTACTGTCTACTAGAAATGGATAAAGAACTAGAAAACACTTTTCTGTACGAGTACAGAGGCAAATTGTTTATCTTACAGGCATAAGGTGCTGTGGAGGTGGAAAGTATTGGTTTCACAAAAGGACTAAAATTCCCGAGGGATGGTTAGCTGAGACCTGCTGTGTATGCTGGACCCAGTATGACTGAAATGACTCAGGAGCTCTTTGGACTGTTGAATTCTCTCGGGGCTTCATAAGGATGTACCCTGTGGCTCTGCAGTTGCTCTGTTTCTTTTTTTCTTTCCTAATAACTGCTGTTGACAGTGGTAGAGATGGGCTTCCTGATCTGACATCACGTGGTTATCTTTAGGGCTAAACTGATGCAGCTCATTCACGGATGATGTTATATAGTACATTTTCTAACTAATTTGCTAGACAAATGAAACTGTAGATGTTTTCCAGAGGTAGATGCAAATGCAAACAAGACTGACCTACTTAATGCCAATCATTTGACAGGTGGAGGCATGTCATCAGATAATGTTACCGAATTCACAGAAGCACACCGGTTTAACCCGGATGAGGAAATGGTATCAGTCTGGCATCTGAAATAGCAGGAAGGCTGCAGTGCCATGTTATCTAATGTATGCCTTTTCTGGGCACTATTGCACTGTCACCTGGATGGAGCTCCAGGGGCTCCCATCAGGATGCTTTTCTCTGGAAAAGCAGTTTCTTCCATTTGTGGATCTCCTTCTAAGTGAAGCCAGGGAATTCAGTATTTAAGCTCATTTTTTTGAGCATAAAGAGTTTTGCAACTTGGCATAGGGACCTGTAGAGCAGAATCGGGGGGAAGGTGGCTGGCATTCACTCATGGGTGTACCCAAAAGGACCCCCCGCTCCACCAGGACATGCTGAGGTCTCCTAGGTACCTGAGCCAAGCTGGGCTCTGATGGCATTGAGCTCATCTTAGCTTGATTTCCTCCTGGTGGTTAGGCTCTGCGGTAGTGAGGATGTGCCAAAGCATCCCTGGAGATACGCTTTTCACAGCCTGCTCTCTGACAATTACATCCTCTTCAACTTTATGTTAGAAGCGGTGCCTGTTGGAGGTGGATAAAAGCAGTGAGGAAAAGTGCTGTTGATGCAGCTGTTGTTAGTAAAAGGTATAAACTAATCACGTTACCTGTAGCAATAAATCTCTGGATATCTTGCCCTGGGACATTTTCAGCCAGTGGGACTGGGGTTTGTTTTAAAAGGTTCTTATCAGTAACCCAATGTGTCTGTCCTTCAGTAACTATCTTATCGTTGATTCGAGTGAAAGAAAAATTCAAGTGGCTGATACGGAGTACTTCTGAAGGCAAAATCCTTCATCACACCTCCTACAGCATAACTGTCCTGTAACTTGGACACATGAGGAAGGTTATGCAGAAGGTGCCTCTAGGAACTTCCAGGTGGGGGTGGAGGGGCATTATGCAATCCTCAATTTATGCAAAACCACTGAAAGTACATCAGAAATCTAGAACACTCTGGAGTAAAAACATTTTCTGTCGAACTTTTTTTTGTGTGTGTGTAATTTGCTTTCTGTGCTAAAATGAATCGCTATGGCTGAGCATGGTCTAAGCACATTTTCTGCTTTGCTTCACAAAAATTGTCTTCATCTGTCTGATGCAGGTAAGAGCATCTTCTTTAATAAATAAATGGGGGCTTCAGGCTGGGTGTTCTCTGCTTTATTGTGAATACTAATTCCTGTATTTCATGAAAGCTCCTCTGACATCTAGTCCAAAAGTACTAGAGCAGACCTATGTACACAGACTGTTTGGAATACTTGCAGTGTAGATACTGGCACAGAAGCATTCCTATCTTATTTGGTTTATGCATAGTTTAAATTGTTATGCGTTTAAAACATGAAGAAACAGACAAAGTTTGCTTCCTAGTTGTGCTGCTGCTTCTGACTTCACACAGTGTTTTCTGTTAAATGAATGTGGCATGGTTTGCAAATAAAACATGGGGAATGCAAATCATAGAAGAGTGCGGGGTCAGCAGGGGTTCCATGAACTCATTAGTCCACCTTGAGCTCCAGAGAGTTGACTCAGCTGCCTTGTGAGTGCCAGGTAGAGACCTCTGGTGTTTTACCTTTGAAACTCCCATTTACGCAGTACAGAATGTGGTAGGGTTTGGTTTTTTTCAGTAGCATACGTTGCTCCCCATTCATTCTGTGACTTCTATTAATAACAAAACCCAGTGCACATCTCCCAAAGGTCTAAACCATCCAGGCAGTTTTACATTTGATTTCAGCACCTATAAGCACAGGGTATAATAAAAATTCATTAAAGGTGAGTTTTTCAGTCTTCTGTTCCAATTCTACTCCCATCTTTCTGGGTGCTTCCCAAATTGTTACAGAAAAATATTATCAGTGGCAACATACAAATCAGGAATGCAGATATGTGCTTGCACAGATCCTTTGATAAGTGCTGCGGTCTGACAGTGCATTATTGGTAAATACTCTCATCCTATAAAGGAAAGTTGTTCTTGAACATTGTAAAATAAACACCAAATTTAGTAAAAGCACAGAAAGTTCAAAAAATTGTAGTGAGCTGTTTAAATTCCTGAGTCTAACCTCAAAAGCAACACATTACCAGCTTAATAGTTATGATCAGATACCTTCACATGAAACTACACTTCCTTTTTAACGGTGTATGAATTTTTATGATTACTCTTCAGCAGAATCACTGAGAATGTACTACTTTCTGGATTAAACCTAATTAATAAAATCTTTGTTATTAAGAGAGAATGGTGTTTTCTGTTAGAAAACATAGCATATGAGACTCTTAAGCCTTTGGGCATTTGGTCTTCTCAGACAGTGTCGTTCTGTTCCTGGGAAAACTTCAAACACGGAGATTTTTGGGAGGGGTGGTGAGAACCAGAAATGGTAGACATACCCTGTACTTTTGGTTAAGATGAAGCTTGGGGCTAAAATTCTCAAATACTGTATCATTTATGACAGATACTTTCTCCTCATAATAGAAATACTTTCTTGAAGGAAAGACATTTAAACAAACATGTTTACATCTCTTAGAATGCTTCTTCCAAGTTTTTGGAAGCCTGGGAAGCTCCCAGTTTTTGTGCATTCCAGCTGTTGTTCTTCATACTACTAAAATATTATGTATTTATTTTTCAGTCTGTGCTCACTGCTTGGGAATTTTTTATGTTTACACCATTTTTGGCAATTGGAGATTGGGAAATGTTAAATCCCATGACTTGAAAATAATACTGTGAGAAATAATTCTATATCTTTGGATCAGAAACACTTCTGGACTTTTTATCTACAGGTTGTGAGCTTAGTGGGCAGGGCTCTGCCCTTAAGAGACAGACGCACTCTGTCTCACTCTGGCTTGGCCTTCTAGTTTGGCTTGGCCCATCCTTTGTGCAGTTCACATCTCTACTAGGACCTGTGGAAAAAATGAGTAAGCTTATGAAGAGGAAATTGAAAGGAATGACTAAAAAGAAGAGCAGCTTTCAGATAGCAGGGAAACACCTTAATGAAAATTGCTTCCATAAAGCGCGTGCTACTTATTTAAAGAACTTTTAAAGTAACCTACAGCAGGTGACTTTGTTGAGACAATGACGGAATGAAGTGATGCCCTTTGAAAATGAGGCGCTTTTGCTCAAATGGGGAAATGAGTTTAAAAAAAACAAACACTAAGTATGGCAAACTTACTATAAGCGTTAAGAGAGTTTGAGGAATACTTGCTGAAGACACTACCACAAAAGTACTCTCAAATGCTTCACCATCAGAGAGCAAGCTCAGGGTCCTATGCAATCAAGATGGAAAAGGAAGGCTTGAGAAAGATGCAGTTTTCCTGCTATAATCTTATGAAAGACCTTTTCTTTAAGGGGGTAAGCCTGAGGTACTGCCTGAGTTTTAAGTTGCCACGAGAAGAGGCTTTAAAATAAGCTGATAAAACAAGTGGAAATGACTCATACAAACCTGTGATGACGTCTCAAGTTCTAAAGGAGCTCCAGCTGAAAAACACTGCGCTTTTAATTACGGCATGTGACTTCTGCCTTCAGTGGATGTTGACACAGTAAGAAAGGATGATGATATTGTAATATTGGTAGAAAAAAATACAAATAAATTTTGTAGACACGTGAATAAAATCTGACAGTGGGGAAGAGCTGACTGGATTTTTTGTAGAGGTAAATCAGACTTCAAGATTGTGAAGCCTTTGAGAGGCTGTTGTTCCATTTAAGACTGTATATTTGGATGTCAGAAAGCTTTTGACCAGATCCCTGACCAAAGACTCTTAAGATCCAAAGTGCCTGGAGCTGAGATCATTGTTCCCTTCAAATGAATGGTTTGTTCAAGGAGTGGAAGAGAAAATCTGTTTTGCAGTGAATCAAGGTTACCAGTAGTAAAATGCGCTGGCGAAAGCATTGCCCTGGACTTTGTTTGAACTGGACTTTTCAGAGTACATGTCAACAATGTGCTGGTGATGTTTGCCAATGTGCAGGCCAGTCAAGACTCTGACGAAGTGACTAAAAAATTGTAGAAAGCCTTCTGGTACCAGGCAAATGGGCAGTTCAGAAAAGCTGAAGTTCAGTAATAGTGAATGCAGAGCAATTTATGAAGAAAAGCAGCTCTAATTATGCACACAATATTAAGCACTAAGTTAGTTGTTGCTATTCAGACTTCTAGTTAGCTCAAGACTTTTCTGAAAACGTCTCTCGATTGCTGATTGAAAAAGGTCAGTCTTTATTTGCCTCATTCTTACAATCCTTATGGTGTTGGCTGGCTTCTGGCAGGGAGATTTTGAGCCAAGCAGAGCTTTGATCTGATCCCTCTAGCTGTTGTGATGAAACCCAGAAGTAATTTTGGAGCATGGAGGTGGATCTGCTTAGACATTCAGTGAGGTCCTCAAAAAAGCCAAATATATACTATGTTGTAGGTGAAAATAGATTGTATTCAAATAAAAATTAAAACACTTTTCATAAATAGGGGAAAATTTAGGTCACTGAGGCAGAAATAAACAGAATACACTAAAGTAAAAAGAACTTCTGATTAGCTATACTCCTGTCCCGTCTGCCGTCTAGGCGGGTTGTTGTTTCCTGGTTCAGTTTTAATGAACTCATCACCTTTCGAATTGTGGCACATTCAGTGGTTCTGGAAGAATTTAGGAGGATTTCTTTCCGTCACCTCCGAGGTCTGGCTGTTTGCTCCTTCCTTCTCTAAGCTCTTTCGTTGGCACACCTGTGATTCCACAAGTACTTTTTTCCTGCATAGTCTCAGTCTCTTGAGAGAATGCTTAATCACTTAATCACGTCTTAAAGGCACAAAACTTGAATATATAAACCAAAATAATCTGACAGGTACCATCACATCACTTATTTGTGTAGGTGGCTGAAAAAAAATGCAGCGATGCACATCCACTGGACAAAACTTACAGGAAAAAACTGAGTCGCTGCAGCTTGCATTGCTTTCCTTGACTTTTCCTGCTGTTGTCTTTGAAAATTGTTTAAAAATATGTTAACATTTTGTACAGGTCCTAAAACTTATCAGCCCTGCGATGTGCTCAAGCTTTCAGTGGAGCCTCATTAGCTACCTCACTGAGCTCAGAGTATTTTTTTTCTAAATGTAAAGTTTGGAGTTGTGTTTAGTATTTCATGTTCTTGGCACTAGGGAGCCCATTTCACTGGGATTGATACAGATGCAGCGAGCCTGAATATACTGAGGTTATTTTTAAATAAATGGCTCTTTGTTTGGTTGTCATCTTTTATTCTTACCTAATCCTGAGGTCCTCCCACATACATCAAGCTGAGGGTGTTTTTTTGATTGTTGGGGGTTGGAAACGTGATAGCATCACAGTCCTTTGTCTTGGGCCAAGATAGTGTATTTTGTTCAATCTCAAGCTTTCTCTTTTTTTCTTCCTTTGCCAGTTGTCTTCAGATCATTGACAGACTGCCATGTGGTTTGCTGTGTTAGTTCCTACAGGCTCCCCTTTTGTTTCTCCTACATTTCCCCCTCTGGTTCCTTTACCCAACATCTGTATGAACTTTCTTTGTGGTACCAGTCACTTGCCATCTTCTGCTGTTTTCTTTCAGTAAGTACCCTCTGTTTTGCTCCCATCAGCCTTGTAGTATAAAATCAAGAGCTTTTCCCTTTGCATCCTTGAAATGTAGTGCAGTCAACAACAGAGGATTTCATGTGGAGGCTGTGGTTTTAGAATATTGCATGATCATTCTTTTTTTTCTCTTTTCCTTATCTGGATAGCTCTTTGTGATGTTTTGTACTTACTTTTATTAGAACCATCTCAGCCAATTAGCGGCAAAAGTTAGCAGGGATCAATTTGTACAGGCTTTCATAAGAAGCACCTTGATGCGTAGTGGGAGGGACTGCAAGCTTTGTAATTCTCTTATTTGGCAGCAGAGCAAATACCATGTATGAAACGTTTTGGGAGGTGCTCCAGAACATCATAACTTGTGGGTTGTGAAGTTGCTTGCTAACTGTGAAGTTGCAAGCTGATGCTGCATCCATGTCTGTATGGTAGATAAAATTTCCTTACCCCCTGGAACTATACATGACTTAATCTTAAGCAGAAGCAAAGGGTATTTAGTTGCATTCCTGCACTTACCATGGTGCATTTTGCCTCCTCTGTACAGGACCGAGTGATTGTATGGGGTGCAGAATCATCTAACTGATCCTGTGTCTGCCCCTCCACCCGCAGTGCTCAACAGAGTGACTGGCTCAGTTGTCTCCTCAGGTATCAGCCATGCTAGACCTGATACAAATGTGGTATACTGACAGTTAATAACAGGTAACTCTTAGAGTTTACCTGAAATGAAATCACACCTCTGCTTATTAATGTTTGTCCAGGTGTAGAAGTTGACTTTCAAATTCAAGACAAGCTGGACTCAGTATAGCTGTCCAAGGATAGCTATCCAAGAATAGCTATCCAAGGATATCCAAGATAGATTAGCAATCCAAGGACAGCTAAACATGGTGCTGTTGTACTTGAAGGTAACTTGCTGCTTTTGGGGTAAGTATTAAGTGCCCTAGTTACTTCTATCCATGGCTTGTTCTACAGAATGGGATGCTCGCCTGGCTGCTGTGCCTGTTCTGATGGGGGCAAGTGCTCAGAAATTCCCCTTCAAGCAGGTCCCAGGACTGGCTCTAAATTATACTTGTGATGCAGGATCTCCTCTTCCATTTTGTGAAAATGAGAGTACCAGACCCAGGATTATTGCAGGTGTTTAAAAACCAAACCTTTCTGGAGCATTGGTGTCACAGGTGCTTTGTTAACCCTGTCTGCTAGGGCTTGTGACATGTGAGGTGCAGAAATAAGGGTCCTGAACCATAATGCCCTATCCTATGCAGTGCTAGAAACTGGAAGTCTGTGGTGGAAAATAACTAACAAGTGTCACAGAATCACAGAATTTCTAGGTTGGAAGAGACCTCAAGATCATCGAGTCCAACCTCTGACCTAACACTAACAGTCCCCACTAAACCATATCCCTTGTGTCTTAGTGCTCTTGCTTATACTTTAAACATTAATAGGAGATTCTACAAATACTTTGCTTTTCCAACATACAGCATGTTTAATTTGCTCATGCAGTCAGTACCCTCTCTTCCTTCCCCATATCCAAGCCCCAGGCACCTCTACGAAGCTCTCTTTCTGGCTCGCCTCTCCCAGCAGACTGGCTCGGCCGGCCTGGTTTCCTGAGTGGCCAGCCGTTCCCCGGGGTGTAGGTGTGCTCACCCGAGTGCCTCCCGTCGATTGTTTCCGCTCTGGGAGACACGTGAGCGGCTCCTGACAAGTTGTTCTTGATTCCAGCGGCGCTGACAAGTCGGTGGTGCTGCGGTTTGCACGACCAGACCTGAACCATCACGCTGTACTGACGCGGTGCTGTCACTTCCAAAGCTGGTCTCTGCCAAAGCAGGCAGTCTCTGGGCAGAGAGCAAGATGTCCATGTCGAACGGAGAGAAACACAAAGAAGATGTGCTCATCTACTTGATCTGCTCATTTCTGAAAGCTCACCTGATAGCACGTTATCACGGCTTGTAGAAACCATCGTTATTGCTGCTGAACGCAGAGCTGCTACTGCAGTATGGAAAGCACTCTGTGCTTAGGCTTGCGTTCACATAAATTTGGTCTACAGATATATCTCTGACAAGAGTTTCTTTTAACGCCAAGTGGAAGAGAACCCTAAATATTGTTCCATCTCAGAATTTGCCATTAGCAATTAGCTTTTCTTTTGTCTCGGTTAATTGTGGAACAGTGAATGCGAGGCAGCAACTGTGTGCTTAGCACCAATTAATCAGAAGATAGTAGCAAGCATAAACATTCATCAGTTTTATAACTGCGCTGTTTGTATTCATTATTTTTCCTGGCAGCGCTACTGTATGCAGGCAGTATCAAAAAGTAGGGTGTGCGTGCATAATACCTCACAGCATTCATTTAAGCATTCCTCTCTGCCCTGTTAGATTTTAAACAATGAGTGGGAGATGAACTTTGGCCACCGCGTTTCTTGATGACTAAAGGCACAGGTAATAGCCAAGGGAGACGGGCCTCATACACTAGATAGACACTTATCATTCTTGACCATGATCTTAAGTTTTAATAATTTATTAAGAAAGAGCAATTGGAGATTTTATATATGAAGTTCATGTTCTTGTACATGTAGCTTAAAAAAAAAAAAGAGGATTTATGCTGCAGGTAAGAAATGTTGGTCACACAATTTTAACATATGCCAAGCTTCACAGAGGTGAGGCCTTGAGCTTCTGCTGCTTCTCAGGCAAGAAGGGTCGGGTCACTTGCCTGTAATTCTGTCACACGTCTGCTTTCCCAGATTGTGTGACAGTTTTGAGCTATTACTGGTATAGATGTTAGTTAGCCTAATAACACGAAGCATGACTGCTCGGTGGCTATCGCTGTGTCTGAGCTCAGTGTGTGGCCATCCAAGCAAGTCTGTAAGTAGGCAGCTTTGTGACTGACAGCTTGGTGGCTGTCAGCTAGAGCTTGGGGTGGTTTGTGAAATGGACACTGAGAGTTTGCTGCGTGCTTGCAGCGTGCTGCTGCAGTTATGCTGCTCTGCTACCTCGGCCAGAGCTCAGCTCCCTTCTCCTGTGCGTGTCATTCCAGTCACATCAGTGTAGGCATGTCAGTTATTTAAAGGGACAAGAGAAGGCTGTGACTAGACTTACTTTATTGTTCATAAACTAGCAAGACGACAATTTATCGTAAGATTTCTTATAAGGGTCTTCAGCTGTAGATGTCAAAGATAACTAACAAGGAAGAGCATCCTGATCCTGTTTTCTTTAAATAGCATCGGTGTATCTGTGATCTGTAAACAGAGAAAGTGACACTTGGTCTTATGCCCAAGACCCAAGTAAGAGATACATCTTACTCTTTCCTGCAACCTATAGGGTTATAAGAATTGTAGTTCTACTTTCCTATCTCTCACTTGCCTTGAAACTGAAGCTGCTTCATAAGTGGGTTTGCCTTATTCCACTGTAAATGTAGAGTTACTTCTACCACTTTAATTGAAATGACATTGTCACTTGTGAAATCGTGTTTTCCAATAAGTAAGGAACAGATCTTTTGCTGCAGTAGTCTGTTAGACTAATTTCATCTGGTGGAAGTGAGAGTCTGCTAAGTGGGATTCCAGCAGTTTTGATGACCAAACAGTTTTTTTGCACTAAGTTAACTTCTGGCTTCATAGAACTGGTGAGATTTTTTATGGATATTCATTTGAGTTAGATTTGTCTTGGAAAACATCAGTCTTACTCAGCTTCGGTAAACCTCTAATCCTACTTTATGTAACTGAATTCAGTGTTCAGCTGCCTTAGGTGCACTTGACATTACCTTTCAGGCTCTTTGTAGAAGCCACTGCCCTTGCTTTACAGACAAGGAGATGGAAAGGATAGGTGAAGATGGGTGGAGTAGCTAAAGTTTTCCCAGAAAATAAGCTCTTAATTTGTTCCTCTGCATTTGACTTCTGAACTTGACCAACTTTCTACATGCTAGTCCGTGCCTTGGTCAGAGGAGTTTCTCTTCTGATGTTATGAAAGAAGATAGTAAGAAACGGGTCTGTTGCAGGAGGTTGATTAGGGTATATGTTGTGGCTTTTTTTTATTTTAATTTTTTAAATGGATAGACATCTAATCTCAACAGTGCAGACATTTTCTGTGGCTTGTTAGATTTCCAAATGAAAACTGGGCTTTTCCCCTTGTAAACTGTGATACCAGCCCCAGAGGACCAGTTTAGACGATAGAAATCTTATTTATGTCATAAATGAGAGCTTCTGCTTAAGATACATACCCGCTAGTATGGAAAGCAAACTTCACAGAAGTCGGACGTATTCTAAAGTACATACTGCTTCATAGTGAGATTATCCAGAAGTCCTGGATTTCACAAAGTCTTAAAATATCAAGGAAAGAAACCACACTTACTTACAGTAAAAATAAACAAATACTGGTAAAAAGCGTCACGATATTTTTATCTTAGTGTCTTTTTTCTTGCAAGTGATGACTCAATCACATGGTGCTTCCTTGTGCTTATTAAACAGCAAAAGGCCTCAAGGCTTTTTTGTTTTGTATATTGATCTGATTTGAGGGATTGGACAGGATTCAAGAACGTTTCTTAGTGTGATCCTGAGTCAGATTGGTTCTAACAATTGTATTAAATGCATTTGGCCATCTGATCTTGTTAGTAGTAAGTTTATTTGCCTGTGTTTAAGGATTGTTTCCTTATTCGTGGTCCTGGGAACTTGCCATCTTAACATAGGATTTCTCAAGTATCTTCTGTATACTGACTTTGGTCAGGCTCTGTCAATTTTTGTTTTTTAGTAATATTTCTTTCACTGTTAGTTTTGCAACTCCAGTAAGAACGCGTTATCTTGCAAGATTTGAGAATTAAGTCATGGAAAGTTGCGCAAATTTTCCTCCTGCTCAAGGTAACAGCAATGTACCATACGCTTGCAGTTTCTGAGGATTAGATTTTTATGTCAATAAGAGAAGTTAAAAATAGAGCTTGTAACAACAAGTTGCTTTCCATGATGGAGTGAGCGACTGCAACAGTCATCGAGAAAAGATTGAGCAATGTCATCTACCTGGACTCCTGTAAGGCCTTTGACATGGTTCCACACATCCTTATCTCTGAACTGGGGAGAGATGGATTTGAAGGTGGGCTGTGTGGTGGACGAGGATTTGGCTAGATGGCTGCAGCCAGAGAGTTGTGGTCAATGGCTCTGTGTCCAGGTGGAGGCCGCTGGTGAGTGGTGTCCCTCCCCTCAGGGGTCTGTCTTGGCACTGGTGCTGTTTAATATCTTCACCAGTGACATGGACAGTGGGATGGAGCGCACCCTCAGCAAGTTTGCAGGCGACACCAAGCTGAGTGTTGCAGTCCTTACAACAGAGGGAAGGGGTGCCATCCACAGGGTCCTGGACAAGCTGGAGAAGTGGACCCACACGAACCTAATGAGGTTCAACAAGCCCAAGTGCAAGGTGCTGCACCTAGGTTGGGGCAATCCCAGAGAAGAGCACAGACGTGGAGAGGAACTCCTTGAGAGCAGCCCTGAGGAGAAGGACTCCTCAGGGGCTTTGGTGGACAGAAAGCTCGGCATGAGCCAGCAGAGAGTGCTTGTGGTCTGGAAGGCCAACTGGATCCTGGGCTGCATCAACAGAGGTGTGGGCAGCAGGTGGAGGGAGGTGATTGTCCCCCTTGGTTCTGCCCTTGTGAGGCCCCACCTGCAGTGCTGCATCCAGGTTTGGAGCCCCCAGCACAAGGATGTGGGGCTGTTAGGGTGGGTCCAGAGGAGGACCACAAAATCTATATCTGCCCTCTTTTAGATATTAGGAAGAAATTATTTACTCAGAGGGTGGTGAGGCCCTAGCACAGGTTGCCCAGAGAAGCTGTGGGTGCCCCATCCCTGGAGGTGTTCAAAGCCCCATCCAGCCTGGCCTTGGGTAACCTGGTCTGGTGGGAAGTGTCCCTACCCATAGAAAGGGGTTGGAATTAGATGGTCTTTAAGGTGCCTTCCAACCCAAACATATGCATGAGTTTTGTTTTTTTTTGTTTGTTTGTTTAAAAAAAAGCCCTATTCTTACCCAAACAATATCTAGTAGGAGTATTGCCATTCTTACTTGGCTTTTGTGGTATTTCCATTTCCAAAAATCAGTTTTTGTGTAGTTTTAGCAATGTGCTGCCTTTTCTACTTCAATAAAATGGAGTTGGTGGAATCCATGCTGCAAATACGTGAAATTGAGCAGAGGTTCTTAAAATGCAATTTATGAAACTCATAAAGAACAAAATCTCATATTTGATTTTTGAGGGGGAAAAATCCCTTCTTTATATCATTTAGTTGCTTCTCATTAATCTTATTCTTGCAGAACATAAGCATGTATAGGCAGATGTCTGTTCTTCTCCCCACGTGCATCTCTTCTTTAGGTTTTTGACAATTTCCAAGCCTGTAAGCCAATTACAGTAAAATAGGACCGAAGGGTTGATGTCTCAAAAACATTACTTTTTCACAAGCTTGGGAGACTCCCTTGTTGCCTTCCCAGTTGGGGTATGGCCACAGGGCGTACATGTGTTTAGTATCGAACATCTTCATTATAGATCTGAAGATCTAAGGAAATAGGCAAGGTGAAAGTTGTGGTTAGAGGTAGAATCTCTTACATCTAATTAGAGATTTAATTCATTCCAAGTAAATGAACTTCAGGGTAATAAGCTTTTTGCCAGCAGAGCTTGTCTTGCTACCTGTCTTTTGTTGTAAAAGAATTCACATAAGGAGAAAGCGGGCCTGGAAACCAGGCGGCTTTTTTTTTCCTGCTCTTTGCAGAGCTACATTTTTCTTTTCCTTTTTTTTTACTGGAATTGAGTGAAGAAGGGCACTTTGCAGGAGAGGTGGAGATGAGTCAGCTGATCCAATAAAACTTTTGCAGTGGAAAAATGCTGCCTGTTGTGAGAAAAGTCTCAACTGTCTCTGCTGATATTTTGTCATTACCTCTTGTTTTACCTTGTTGTTCGTCTGGGAAAGTGAAACTTTTTTTTTTTTTTTTTCAGAGAAATCACAGAAAATCTTTTTTTCTTCATTTGCTTCTGTGTGCATGCATGTTTGTGCTTAATTCTATTCACGCAGGTCAATCTACTATGAACAGAATTAATGCACAATGAATTATTTAATTATCTGGAGGGTTCTACAGCTTTACGTATTCACTCCCTCTTTCCTTCCTTTCTCCTGTACCTTCTCCTTTTTTCGCTAGTCTTCCTATATGAATCAAGATAGATGTGAATGGTAATTTATGCTGGAATTTTACTTTTGCCGTGCTTTCAATTTGGTTGACATTCTCTTCCAAAGATCTAATACAAAATCTATACAGTTTATTATGCAATCACGTACCTAATTACATGGATTTTTATTGCAACTTGCATTGAAGATGAAAATGCACATCAAATACAATCTTTTTTTCCCCTGTAAGGACATCAATCATCATATACAATACAGATTAACTAAACAGATTTTAAACACATTTTGTTCTCTAAGGCACGAAATTTTGCCTTTTCTTGATTAATAATGTCTTAAAACTGTGGAAATGAAGGTCTCATGGGGGGGAACAGTAGTAAAAGGGGAGGAAGGAAGAGGAGACGGGGAAAAAATTTAAACCACATCCTGCTGACATAGTCAAAATTCAGACATAACTTAAATGGAGGAAACCCTATAGAACTCTTTCCTACTTAAAATCTAATCTTTTTATCAAAGCAATTAAAATGGCATAGAAGTGTGGCATTCATTGACAATTAATTTTTCACTTCTTTCTGCAGATATTGCTGTTGTAGAGATGAGTGATGCCTTCCGTCAGCCTTCGTTGTTCTACCACCTGGGAGTCAGAGAGAGCTTCAGTATGGCTAACAACATTATCCTCTACTGTGATACAAATTCTGAGTCTCTGCAGTCACTGAAGGTACCTCTAAATGAAAAAATGGAGAGGGGGAAAAAAAAAGATGCAGTTATCTAACTCTTGCAATAGGTTCTCTATTTCCATGGGAAATACAGAAGCCACTTGTGGTTCACAAAAGAATAGCAAAAATGTTTTGAGGCTTGGAAAACAAGTCTACAGTGAAGTGCTGAAAAACTCAGTTTAGTTTTCCCAAGAGAAAGATTTAAATGACTTTACCGTGGTCAGTTAAATAGCTGGATGTTAAATAGCTCTTTATGGAAACATAATTTTGACAGATCTCAAATGAGAACTTAAATATGTGGTTTTGTCATTCAAGAGAATTACTTGCATTTGGAATAAATTGTTACAGTAAGAACAACTGTTTGAGAATGGTAGTGTGTAGAATAATTCCTATATTTTTTAGCTCCCTTGTGAAGTAGGAATTTTCTGCTCTGACCAGATGAGACTATGGGATTCTTGTGCTGGAGATTATTGACACTGTAGCAGAGTTAATAGAAATAAAACTTATGCCTGTTTCTCAGGACCAAGGTTCACAGTATGGTAGGGTGGCTTAAGGCAAGGTAGAGGTTTAAGGTAATCTAGAGTGAATTTTGGCAGCCAAGTTGATGCTTGCTTCCTCCACTACTAAAGGCTTGCTAACTTCCCCAGGGATGGGGGAGGGCAAACGACTCGGATGGAAGTATTTTAAATTACTTCCACTCCCTCAGATTCATTGGCTATGATCAGGAGGTGTTTTATACTACTGCACTTAAACTCTAGGCATTGCTGAAAAGAAGCATTTTAGTAAGCAGCTTGGTGAGTCACTGCAATCTGGGCACTGCCGCCTCTCATAAATGATTTGCTTCCACTGCTTCTGGTTAATGCAGGGTATTTGTTTTTGATTCTGCCCAACTATTCGCAGCTTGGTTCTCATGCAGGAGAGAAACACCTTGAACTTGGTTTCTGCCCACCGCACCTCCCTCCAGATGATCTTGGCCAACTGAATTGGTGGCAATCCAATTCCTTTCTTTTTGCAACACAAAGAGTATACAGATAAAAATCCTAAAAATAAAACTGCTAATAACAAAAGAGCTATCTTTGGATTGAATGTAATTATGCAAGTATAATGGTCTAGAATACAAGCAAAGCAGAATTTCATTGTACTGCATAAGGAGCCAAATACCCAACTCCCACTGAAAGTTCACTTGGAGTGATACACCACTTGGGAAAAACTTTTACTAGTTTGAGCTGGACTTTGCAAACTGGTCACGTGCCAGGTTCCCACTGATGTCGATGGAATCTGAATCCTGTGCTGTGAGACTTGGATGTCCCAATTGCCATTGGTACAGTGCCCATTGAAAGACTTGGAAACTGTGCCCATAGTTTGTTTAAGTTTTGAGTTGGTCCCACGCTTCTGCTCTTTAATTGTTTGCAGAAAAATCGCCAGAGATTCACAAGACCCCTTCCCTATTATTTAGTTACTTCCTCAGAAAAAAATGTTGTGGGCTTGCACGAGCATCCTTTGAGGCAGTGTTTGTTCCTGTATTCCTATTTGTATTTTGCATTTAAAAAATGAAGATGTATTCTTTGCACCAAACTTACTAAAGCAACATGAATTTCACCTAATTTGAGTAGCTCATGGTTGACTTTCAGTGCAAGTTGAGAAAGTTTTAAATCTCTTAGAAATACTGCTTTCACTGTTCTATTTTACTGTCTACAGTTTTACTGTGGGCAGCAAAATGGTAATGATAAACTTTACAATTGTGAGTATATGTTGACAGTCTCTTACAGGAGTACATGCGTTGTGCATGTATTACAGGATGTGTGTATCTACTTAGTTCTATAAACTTTTGTCTCTCCTGAGACAATACTCAATTCCTGTCGATTTGACAGGCTAAGAAAACTTCTCTCAACCAGCCTTTTCCTGTCATGTCAGTATATGTTAATGTTAGCAAGTTATACTGATCAGATATCTTTCCTAGTAGTTGTTCAATGTTGTCAATGTCTTTTTTTTTCTTCTTCTTCTTCTAGGAAATTATTTGCCAGAAGAATAATGTAAGTATGACTTCCGTGTGTCAGTTGAATTCTAGGCATTCCGTACTTCTGTGGTATTCAATGTTGTTTATCATATGTTTTCCACTTGAATCATTTAACACTTTCCTGCTGTGTTCTACAGAGTTAGATGCAGAATTCTGGAACTCCTAGCAGCCAGTCTGTGTGCATCACTTTGTTGCTAGGTACCAGGCTCACTTTTTACCTTGCTTCTATCTATCGGTGGCGTTTTCTTTGCTGCCTTTACTTGTCGGTCATTTTTTTTTCCACACACCATTTTCATCTGTCCATTTTTTTCCTGTTGTCTTTTTCAGCACAGTGTTCTTCAGAGCTTTTTTTTTTTTTTTTTTTTGAAACTCCATTGAAATGGAGTTATTTGCAAACTGGTGCTCATTTTAGAAACCCATGGTTGCAGCTGTGAAAATAGTTGTATTTATAGAGAGCGTGTTTGTATTTATTTCTAGAAGCAAAGGTCTGCAGCCTGCTAGCCCTGCTGCAGTGCTGGTCCCAGTATTCTGGCTGTGACTGCCTGTCGCTAAACCGTAGGCTTCTGCACCTTTGCATCCTGTTGGTTTCTGAGGTTGGCCTTGCAAATCCCCCTTTCCTTTTTTACTCTTAAGTTCAAGGTGAACAGACTTCAGACTGTGAAAACATCTTTTCACGTGCTTCTCGGTGTGGTTTATTCAGGAGCAGTGGGGTCAGTCACATCAGGATACGCATTTGGTATGCAGAGTTCTTGGCTTCGCCTGGGGAGGTGCTGGTAGCCATGGGTTTTAGGGTATAATTTTGTAGCAGTTAATCAGTGGTTTGCAGATATCCTGAAGAGTTCTGTGCATGCTGTAAAATTCATATATTTGAATAAACTTTTTAAGGGGCATATGAAGTATTTAAAGCTCAACCAATTTCTAAAATTATTATGCAGTCTCTATGGCAGTTTTAACACTGAGATATTCTGTTTTCTTATGGTATTTTATTTAACATGGCAGTTCATGGATTAAATACTGACTTCTATCAGTATGAAATAAGTTCCTTTGAAAAGGACACGGTTATCTACTGTAGCTAATAGAATTCCTAAAGAAGACCTTAAATCCAGAAGACCTTTGGCCCTAATGTTGCATTTTAAGTTGTGTAGTATATCTAGATTCATTTAAAAAAAAAAAAAAAAAAAAAAAAAAAACTGCAAAGCACATTCCATAGACTTCTGTGCATCTCTTTAATAAAAAGTGCTTTTCAGAGATCCACAGAATGCTGTAAATGCTGTTTAGGCTAAAAATACCTAGCTGTTCCCCAATGAAAATGGGGTAGGTGATTGGTTATGACTTTATGCAAAATTAAACAGAACAGCGAGTTTCTTGTAAATTTATTTATTGCATATTTCTTTCTTGCTTTGACCCACAATGACAGAGATCGAGGTAAAATGTTGAGTACTTAATATACTGTCTGTGTGAGAGCAGGGGAAGCAGCTCACTTAGCAGGAAACCAGCAGGATATGGCTTGTGCACTAGAATAAAGGGGAGATGTTGTCTTGTCCTATTTTTAAATGACAGTCCCTCAAGCTCAAGGAGCAGTATGATAACTTGGCCTTTATCTGTTTGAGAATGAATTGTTCCGTTTTCCATTTAAATTTAGATAGGTGGCTGTGAAACTGTCACTTATCACTTTTAGAAACGTTTCAGTGTATGCCACAAAAAGAATGTGTTCCTTGAGAATCTCAGATGTTTTCAAGCACACCCACATAACATGTTTTCTGGGAGGAAGTATTTTCCCAGTGATTAGAACAGGGAAGTCAGTAAAACTGGCTTAGCAACTCTGCAACTGATTTTTTCCCCTCTTTTTTTGGCATGGTTTCTTGCCAATCCGTGAATTTCCTCAGAAAAGTTACCTGGAAATAGATTTTTCAAAACGTTGGTGTGTACTTGTCTACTGAATATAATTCCAGCTTCATAAAAATCACGTTTGTTCTCAAACCCTCAGACTCTTGCATAAATTGGTATAACAAATGGTGATGAACCCCCCACCCTTACTAAAAATAGGTACGTGAATGATTGTGATGCTGCAAATACAGGAAAAACGAAATTGGCATATGGAATAGAACAGGATTTTAGTCATGCAGTTCTAGAAAATGTGTTTTAATAGCACGCAAACACCAACCATAACAGTACGATGGTATCCCTGGCACCAGTGGATTAAAAAGGCTGCAAAACAAGTAAGTGTCTGTTTGTGTATTTATCTATATATAGATCTGTCTGACTGAAATGGCTTGTGTTTGCTTTCCCTGAACCTTGTCTTCCTAAAAGTGGTGGGGAGGAAAAAAAAAAAAAATACATTACCAACTGTTTTGTTCTTTGTTCTGACTGGATTTTTGTTCTTCCCAGTAATGGCCAATACAGCGTTGCATAGCTAGGAGAAACCTGTAAGGGCAGAGCAGTGAAAGATAACGTAGGCTCATTTCCTGTTATATGTGGTTTTATAGCTGTTTGGTTGGACCTTTTCCAAATGTTGCAGTAATATCAGAAAAAAACATACGTTTTTACAGGGAGTGATACTCTGGCAGGAGGCAGTTACTTTGATATTTGAAAGCTTAAGTTTAGTCTTTGCTGTTATCTGATTTTTGAGGTCAACCAAGCAGCAGAGCCATTCTAGAAATTACTTGTAAAGAGTTTCAGTCATAAAGAGATGTTGGTATAAAGGTTACAGTACGTGGTTGTACTTCGCTTGTTTTTAGATCACCGTTTTTTTTGTTGTTGTTGTTGTTGTTGTCTTAATTCTCCCTGGCTTGAATCTTGCTAACTTCGGAGAAAAGCTGCAGGTCAGGTTCCAAATGTTGATTTACTGGTTTTTATTTTTTAATACCAATACTTGCTGAATCTGAGGAAGTTTAATGTGCTCGCAATATATGTACGGTTTGCAGGCAACCTCTGTAACACATTGGCAGTGTTTACCTTTCGGTTCAGGCTTTCTGCTTGCACCATGCATGGCCTCAGGAGTTGCCAGGGGTGTGATCCTACCTGACAGCTGCCAGCCCGAGCAGAGCAGAGGTTAGGACCGAAGGGGAACCGCTCTGCTAGGCAGCTGACGCTCAGGGTTAGCATTTAGCACTAAGATTAATGCTGTATGGCTGGGAACACTTATTAGTGTCTTCCTTTTCTGTCATTTAAAAGGATCAGAACTTGTAATTAATGCTGGTTTTCCGTGGCCTTTCCTAATGATGGGACTGCCTCCTGTTTAGAGCACAGCTCTTTTAGCAGCAGTATGAGAATGGGTGATCCTGACTGAGGCATGCCAGAGACTTCACTAAGCTCCAGGCCTCCCTATAGGTACCACTATAAAACTGCAGATCCCATGGGATTTGTTTAGCTGTTGGTCTCTCTCTCTGTAGAAGTAGAGAGAAATATTTCTAATACTCCTCTCCCCACTCCCCACTAGCAAATCAGTTGGGAACAGTTTGAAGTTTTTGGTATCCAAGTGTGTAGAAATGTGATGCAGTAACCTTCAGTAAATATTTCATGGCTAATGACAGCTGTGGTATTTGTTGTTTGTGGTACATCACTATCTCTTGCTCATTCTTTCATATTTTGTGTTTATTGATACATTTTGCACGTACTTCCCTTGAAAAAAGTTAGAACTTCTTTGGATATGATGTAAGGATGTATACAGCATATGCTGATTTTTAATGAGCCTTTAGGATGTGTCATAGCTGCAATAGATTGTTGTTGCTGGACATGAAAAGAAAATAGGAACTACTTGAAAGAGTAGACCCATTTTGTGTGCTTTAATTCCTTAGAGGTGTGAGGCCTACTTACGTTCCTTTTCAAATCAATAGCAAGGCTGTCATTCATTTGAGTGGGATTTGCAGTAAGCCCAAACTGAGCCTGTATTCATTAAAACATCAGCACATGTTGATTTACTGTGTGTTTGGGGATGGAGGGAATAGATTTAATAACTTGTTTTAGGATTTTGCCATCTGCTACAAGCAACACCGTGAACAGTCACAGAATTACCTTTAATAAAAATCTCATCAAAAGAATTGAAACAAGAGCAGGTATTCCTCAAAAGAACTGGTAGGGAAAAACGGGGAAAAAGCCGATCTTAATTAAAGGAGAGTCAGCAGGAAGAACTGTTCCCACTGTGAGAGACGCTAGTTATTTTTATTACAGTGGATAATTTTATTTTTGAAGTAAATACATTGGTGGATGCTGACCTTAAGGGTAGGCAAGTAGGTGGGATTCTGTCAGATTCTCCCATCTAGAAGTAAAGGAGCATGGTTTTGGTTTTCAGGGTTTTCTGTTTTCTTCAGTGCTTCTCGTCTTTGAAAGCAGCCTTCTTCTGTTTGTGGGTATTTGGCTGCTAAGTGGTTACAACAGAGTAAAATAGAGTCTCAGGAGTCAAGAGGACTGGACACCGTTGACTTCTTCAGATTCTCCAGAGCTTCTCCCTCCTTTTGAGGTAAAATTCAAGATTGGAGAATCATTTGAGCAGAACTCAAATGTTTATACCACCATGTCTTAGTCTATGCCACTTTCAGAGAAAAACCTTCTTTACCACACTATCTTTGTGAGGGGAGAGAATAGTGTTCACTTTATTGCATAATGTGCTTTCTAATAAGATGTGGTCTCCCAACTATGTTTCCCAAAAGGCTGTGCTTTACACAAGCAACAGTTCCATACTAAAAAGGATGTTGGCTGGCTTGTGTTCTTCTTGTGGTGATCAAAATAAAACTACGAGCTATGTAGTTTTCTTATCCCTCTTAAAAACAAATAGGTGAAATGCTCATTTACTTTCACAAGCAGAGAAAGGATACCAAGCGAGAAGGAAGCGCTTATTGTTCCGATGAGCAGTGGGCCTACCTGGGAGCACTTTGGTTTCAAATTCTGTAATGGCAGAGCTAATTAGACGAGCTTATGGCTGTGTTTAAACTGAAGGTACACATAGGCTGGAATTGTTTAATTTTGTACAGCAAGCTACAAAGGGGCACTAGGAAAATACGTAGCAATTAAAACATCCATAAAAGCGAATTACAGTTTTAGTCACTTGCTGGTAAACACTTGTGTGTGTATAACTGGCTCCAAGCAGAAGTCCTGTTTGCCGAGCAGTCTGACTGATTTGGTGATGGGGCCATGATGCAGATTTCATTTCAGAAGCTGACCTGATGCTGCCAGGCACTGAGTGTGTGGGTCTAAAGCCTTCAAGCTAGGTGTTGGTGTCTCCTAGATACAGCTAGTTCAGCTGCTCTGAGAGTCAAGGCTGAGTTTACCTCATGTAATGTCCTGAGGCTTCCTTGTGGCTGAGCTACCGAAACCCTCTGTGCACGCTGGTGGCCTGCCGCAGCCCTGATGCTTTCAGTAATGCCTTCAGGCTTGCAGCTCAGGTGACCTCCAGGAACTGTAACTTTCATTAATGTGAGCTTTTGAACCATAAATAATAATGATGGGTTTATAGGCAAGGATTGCTAGAAAATGAAACTTCTAGCACCTCTTGTCGATTTTGGGGTCTCTTCTAACATGCTTTTGAAGTCATTTTATGTTACTTGAATTTGGAAAAGGGTGCAAGTGCAACTAAGGACATTGCAATTGTATTGGAGGTGTTCTCCCTCGTTTTTCTTGAATGACCTGGTGCTGTTACTCGCATTGTACATTTTACAGTGAGTCAGAGTAATGGATCAAAGGAAAACAACACTTCTGTCACGGGTGCTCAGCAAGCTTAAAATCAGGAGCGAAGCTAATTAGGCTTAGGAAAGAATATCAGTTTGTGAAATCAGAGTTGGGGTGGATTGTTACAGGGGCAGATTTTAATAGGGTAAGTGGAAAATGTTTTAAATACCAAATGGAGTAATGGGCTGTAAACAAGTCAAAATCAGAAGAAATATGTGAGCAGCTAGGAAGGAAGCGTGTGTCGGAAAGTCCACTAAAGTTGGTGTAGCCTACATTTTGGCAAAGATGGGGAGAAAAGAAGTAAAAGCAGCAGAGATGGAGGTTGTGTAGTCTGGGAGTGAGGAGAGAAGAAGTTCAGACTGTTTCTGGGAGGAAGGTGTGGAGCTGCCTGGCACTGGTACCACTGGAGCGGTTCTTCAGCTGCTGCCTGGCAGCTCGGTCCCCACAGGCTCCTGTCACGGTTGTTGCCCAAATACAGGTGTAATTTGGGTCTCCATAGTTAGAATTTGTGATGGTGATAAAACATTTTTCTCTGTAGTAGGAGACTCTGGACTTTATTATATGAGAGCAGTCTTGCCCTCATTCTTATCTTCTTCGTCCCCCCGCCCTTGGTAAATAATACATAGCTTGTTTGTTTTTTTTTTTTTACTTGTGTCACCTGAGCTACTGCATCTTTGCCTCTGTCAGGTTCATCTGCTAAACATCTAGCTTACCCTTTAGATAAGATAGTGAAAATTAGATCAGTATTTGATGTATCTGTTAACTTTACTGCACGTCTTGGTGGTTTGTTGTTTTTTCTTCAAGCCTTTTTCCAAAATAAATTAATATTAAGAGCTTGTACTTTTTTTCTCCTCTACCCTCTTGCTGTATCTGCCTGTTTCTGTCTGATGAATTTCAGCCAAATTTGAAAAATTTCAGACAGATCCCCAGAAACATAACAGTCTAGGATAAGTTAACATCCAGATCAGCGCCCTGACTGAGGGAAAGGCCTTTGTTTCCACCCCACTAGAGACCCAGGTGAGATTGTGCCTTCAGATTGTACCTGAGAAACCTGGGGGCATGTGGACAACAGTGAGCTTACTTCTGTTTTATTCCCATGTTGTGCCTTCTCCTGCCTTTTACTGTTAAGTTCTTCCCCTGCTCTTTTTGTATTCTGCTTCTGAAGGCTCCTGCCTTCTGCAGCAGGCTCTAGCACATAAACAGCTTTTCTGGTCTCAGGTTAGAGGCAAAACACATGTAAATTAAGTTTTGCTGGCTCTCTTGTTCCACTGAAATGGATACTTACTTCCTAGAGAAGGTACACTCAGGATCAGTTTCTAAGAGCTCTGAAGGAGCAGTCTTCCTGCTTGTAGGATTATTTATGAAGACTCCAGTGCTGTCTCTGTAGGTGGCCTGACCATTACACCAGGATAAACTTCGGGTTCTGTGGGTTTCGAAAGCTGGAAACATCCTTCTTCAGAGCTGATTTTTCCTTAAGAACTATGCCAGAGGTCTGAGAAGCCTTCCTGCAAGCAGTCTTGAATTTATTTGAATAAACATTAGGAAGTAAAATATTTGCCCCAGGATATCTGTAGCTACTTCACCCTTCTCTTGGCTCTGACCTCCCAACCTCTTTCCTTGATTATTAAAAATAAATAAATAAATTGAAAAATAGTCTTCCTGTGCTTAATAGCAGCTCCTGTGCCGGTCACTGCCCACCCTTGCCTTGTAATCGCAGAAACCAGTTCCAGTAAATTCATTGCTGCCTCTCTGCTTTTGTCTGTGGGGCACATAAGGCTTTACCAGGTCAGATATTTGTTTGTTCACTCTTGAGAGCATCTAACAGTGTAACAGGTGTAATTAAAAAAAAATCATCCTTACACTGTTCATACCTAATCTCAGATCTGTACACAAGCTAATTTTTGCTGACAAATATGTACACACGTTTATACAGTCTAGAGTACCTCAATCCTTCCAAATTTTAAAAATCTGATTACGCGTTAAAGTGCTTGCTTTATGCATGCAGCTGGTTTTGTGCTTTGGAAAACTATCCAGTCACTGCTGTTTCATTGCATGGAGCCCAGCTTGCCAGAGGAGTGTCTGAAGTGATGTGCTGATTGCTGTATTGACTTCTGGGAGAGCAGAAGAAGCTGACTGGAAAGTAGTTAGCCTTAGAAATAATTCAGGGGTGCCAAAATGTATCTCAAGAATCGTTTCCTTACGCTTTTCTTCCTGGGCTGCTTGCCACTTCAGTAGTGGAGGCTGAGCTTCAAAACCAAATGGCAGCACTCCTCCTGATTCTGATGGTATGCTGTTTTATAGTTGGGACCTTTCAGAACCGCAAATGTTCAGCAAGCTTTCTATGGGCATAAATCTGTACTCACATACCACAGGCACCAGACGCCTTGTCTCCCTCTTTCCTGGAAGATAAATGATTTTTTTTTTTTGCAAAGTATCTGTCATACACTGATATATGGAAATCAGTACAGTTTGGCAATTCTAAGACATTCTGTAAGCGATTATTCTGAAATATGTATAGTTTTAAATCCTGCTTAAGGTTGCTGTGTAGCAGAGAATTTCATTTGTCTTTGTTAAGCTAAATTATTTGAGTTGGTTTGCAGTTCATGTGTGCATTAGTTTTTCTCAGTTTTTCTGTTGTGATCAGTTTGTTATTGTATATCAGAAATGTTAAAAACATTTCAGATGTATATTGTTTGAGATGCAAATTGAATTTATGTAATCCTACATCTCCGTATGTAAAATGTTTGTCCTTTTGACTTAAGTAAGTGTAATTTTGCATTTGGTGTATGCAGTTGTTTTATGTTTAGGCTTGCTAAACCATAAGTATCTTAACCATTGCATCTTGTTTTCTTACAGATGTGCACTGGTAACTACACATTTGTTCCTTATATGATAACTCCACATAACAAGGTGTACTGCTGTGATAGTAGTTTTATGAAGGGACTAACAGAGCTGATGCAGCCCAGTTTTGAGTCACTGCTTGGGCCTATATGCTTACCTTTGGTGGATCGATTCATTCAGCTCCTGAAGGTAGCACAGGCCAGTTCAAGGTAAGTTGTCTTTTTGTACTCCTTTGTAAAATTCATGTTTCTGCTGGCTGTATAAATGTCAGTCTCGCTCTTCAGGGTGATGAAATTTTTTTTTGAGACAAATTGATAACGAAAATTTAGTTTGACCAACTCTCCTCACACTGATACTGCTCTATTCATAAATGTTCCATAAAGGTATTGTGGTAGAGTTGCAGGGCCAG
Source organism: Netta rufina (assembly GCF_964035555.1). Taxonomy (NCBI): domain Eukaryota; kingdom Metazoa; phylum Chordata; class Aves; order Anseriformes; family Anatidae; genus Netta; species Netta rufina. The sequence goes on along the minus strand of NC_140125.1, from coordinate 85,845,496 downwards.
AAAAGCAAATGCAAGGGACATGTCCCAAATTGCTAATGTGATGTTGTTCCTCTTCAGCCAGTATTTCCGGGAATCCATTCTGAATGACATCAGGAAGGCTCGTACCCTCTACACAGGCAAAGAGCTTGCGGCAGAGCTGGCAAGGATTCGGCAGCGAGTGGATAATATTGAAGTTCTGTCTGCTGACATTGTAATAAACCTGCTGTTGTCCTATAGAGACATCCAGGTATGTATCCCATGCTCAAAGATCATCTAAAAATATATTAAATTTCATTATTAGTGGAATTTCTAGTGTATTTTGCACAGATCTGCTAAGAAACTCTGAGCAATAAAAGTAGCATGTTACAGTAGTAAACATTACTACAGTAGTAAACATTACTAAACATTACTACAGTAGTAAAAGTCCTTTACGGTATCTTCAGATTCTTTCCACTTTACTTTTAGTTACGTTGTTTTATAGCACGCCTTTATACTTCTATACGCTACTGTGCCTTTACACTTCTGTACACGTGTCAGCGTTACTATTTGATGAGCAGCATTTAGTGTGTCCTACTTAAAGGCTATGTTAGCATTCTGCTATTGATACGTATGTATTCTTACTGTGTATGTGCTTTGTCACCATGCTTATGATATTCCTCATGGCAACAGAACATGTTTATATACACTGCAGTTTCTCTGAGCAGAGCTAGTAATCACTCTACATTGTAATCCAATAGTTGCTTCTTAATCATCCTAAAGTGTTGTTTTTTTTTTCTTTAACTGTGTCTCAAGCTTACTTTAAAGAGTTCTAGAACTCTTATGTGTTCAGCCCCTGAAGCAAAATTGAGTCATGAAATATATGTACTGAAATTTCCATAGATCTACATTTAAGTACAGGAGGCCAAATTGTGTTTCTATGCTAAATACTGTGTGTATTCTCATCTCTGAATGCCAAGCCATTTACAGGTTGAGACTGAGTATACTGAAATCCATATAACTTACAGCAAACTAAAAATTCATCATAGTATGAAATGCCAGGTCCGTAGCTCAATGAGGAGTTTATATAGGTATACTTTGGTGCAGCCACTTAAAACTTCATTATTCCCTTCTTTTGGAAGGATTATGATTCCATTGTGAAACTGGTGAAAACCTTAGAAAAACTGCCTACTTTTGACTTGGCTTCCCACCACCACGTGAGATTTCATTATGCATTTGCACTGAACAGGTAAGACTCTACCCTTCCTTCTGCTGTTGACTAGTAAATCAGTACTACAAACTTCACATACAGTTGGTAATCCTGGTTAAAGGTCTCTGCTGGAATCCTTTTACACAGGTATAGGGTTTTCACTGAAGTGATTTTGGGGACTCTGAGCTTCGTGTTCAATCTGAGCTTTGTTTTCCTTTCATATTGTCAAATTACATTCCTCTTCCTTTACCGTCTGGTTTTTCTTTCCATAGGTCTGCATCAATATTTGAGGTTTCTGTTTTAGTACCTAAATCTGAGCAAACAAATACTACCAATGTTTTACCTCTGTCAAGTACACTTAACGTTGCTGTTTGAGTGGCAGTGTTGCAGCATTTGTGCTGGCTTAGACATGCTCTTATTTAAGTCTGAGTTCTTCTGTTGTCAAGAGTCAGGAGGAAAGCTTTCATCAAGTGTTAATCAAAGGATTTTACGGTAATAGACAATTTTTCATGTTCTCTGAAAACATGCACAAAATGTACCACATGCAGCAACAACCACTGCTTTCTTGGCTTAAATGGGAGCGGTGTCCTGACTTTTCTATATATTTTCATATTTTGAGAAATGAAATTCTAGAATGCTGGCAATCAGGCAAGGCATTAAGAAGGGAATTTTTCAGAGGAAATGAGAGATGTTCTGCTCTCTTAGTATTGACACAGTGAAGATTGTGCTGTTGATATTTAGAAGAGCAGACCCAGTCTCAGCAGGCATTGAAATTCTCAGATACAGAAACTGTCTCACAGATAAAATTTGTGAGAGAAGAAGAAAGAATATTGTAATTCAGGTTTGCCAAGGAGGCTGAAAACTGCATATCGTGTCAAAGTGATGTCAAAAATAACTCATAGGCAACTAGTTGAAAAGGTAAAGTCAGTTTTAAAACAGAAACAGGTTTTTAACATGTTTAGACCCCCAAGGTCACTGTTTTCTACAACAGTCACCTCTGAAAACAGGATTTGGCTAGTTGACTTGGGCACTAAAAATATTTTCTGTTGCAAAACTGCAGTATACTCTTTTCAGGCAGATTGTTACACTCCATTGGTTTTGTTGGGTCATCCTGCAGACCAGGAGGCATGTTTTTGAAGAGAAAACTGTAAGATGTAGCCTTTGAGGGTATCTGACATACGGAAGGTCTACATAGTATCTCCAAAGGAGTTCAGATCAGATTTCCCTGTCACCTTTTCAAATTGAATTTACAGTCTACAGTCAATGACAGCCATAAAAACGTGTATGCCAAGAAGACATTATTTGGGGTAATTGTAACTTTCTCCATATCTGGAATATAGAGGATGTTTCCTGAACTAAAGCAGATCTGAAATACTCTGCATGTGTTAATATTTGCTGTGGAAGAAACTATTCCTCTTGCTTCTAATCTAGGTCACTAGTACAGAAGGACAGAGCAGCTCAGTTAGGATTAGTCTGACCCGAATTAAGAAAGTATGTGAATGCACTGATGATGCTAGAGGAAGCAGAAAGAGAGGTAGGGACCTCTGTCTCTGGAGACCAGCAAAGTGTAAGTGGCTCATAACACAAACCACTGCTGTGCCTTAATGTTCTTGTTGTCATTAAGTTCAGCTAGCTAGTGTTTAATCTGGGTTAGTGCTGGTCAATACAAGATGTTGGAAGGATTATCCACCTGAAATTCCATTCTGACAATAGCCATTCTCTAATCAAAGTCAGCTGGCAAACATGAAGAAGCTGCAGTCTGCAGCTTTACTTGAGTGATCATAATGAGAAGATAAAACGAATCTAACCTTCCACAAATGGTCAAGTGATCATTTGGCAAGGAGTCCAGAATAGCATAGACTCGAAGAACTTGGTTATTTGCTTAGCTGAGAGCACTTGATTGCTCTGCCTGGGACTGGGAGCACTAGTGCATCTCAGATAAATGTACCAGTATTGCTGTGCCACTCTGGAAGTACTTGAGGAGCCTACTGCAAGTCTGTAGTCTGAGTAGACTTCCCTCATTCCTTAGAACTCGACTGGTCTGAAGGTTGGGAAGGAAGGGTACTTGGTTTGATTTATTCTTATTAAGCTGACATCAATAGAGATTGGCCCAGCACGTGGATTTGCACTGTCTATTGTATTTTGGTTTTGTTTTGTTTTTCCTCAGGAAAGGTGTTCATAATATCTGCTGAAGTGCTTTTGCTCTGTTTTCTTAATTATTTTTGTTGATACAAGTACTCGTTCTTCCTCTGTTACCTAGTTCAGCTTGACTTAAGCCTATTCTTCCGCATCACTTCCTTCCAGAACTGCGTTCATGAGCTCATATTGCTTAGAGTACACGTGCTTTGGCCTCTCATTTGACATTATCTCTGCCTGTGCAGACATGCATTTGATATGTTCCTGCAAAGGGAAGAAAATTCCATTATTGAATCTCTGATCAAGCAGTATGTGCTTTAAGATAACTGTGACTTTTGATTTTAACAGACTTTTTAAAAGCCTTTTCTCTATCAGATGAGAATCTGTCAGTAGATCTAAAAACATGTGCTTATATTCCCTCAATTCAAATGATAGTTACTCAAATTCTGCATGCAACTTCTCCAAAATAAAATAAATTAAAAAAAAAAAAAAGCAAACAATAAACAAAAAACCCGTCCCCAAACCACAGAATAGTTTTTGCTGAGAAAGGAGTCATTTGCTTGTTCAGCACACAAATAGGTAAAAACAATTCTAAACTCTTGATACTGAATGATGTATGTATCCAAACTGAGTCACCAGGAAGTGTCTAATGCTTGCAGTTACGTGGTTTATTTGTATTAATTATTTTTGATAATACTACCTTATTGGCTTCACTTCTTAACCTTCTCTTATGGGGGAATTCAGTCTGTTTTGTACTTTTTTTTTTTCTTTTGCTTCACATTCAAAATATATATTTAAAAATCGTAAACACAAGAAGGAATCTTTTGCCTTTAAAGTATGAATTACTGTGAAATAAGGTTTAGATATGAAACCTGGGTTTATATCTTTACATTTTGTAAGAAAGTACTACTTTCTAAGGATTGCTCTTGAGGCTTGCTTCTGCTTTGAGGCTGTTGAGGCTTACTCTTGCTTTGCTCTTAGCTGATACTTCATGCGGGAGTAAACGTGCTTGGGAGGCTTTTATGAAGTTGTTTTTTTTAAGTGTTCATGGTTTAAAATAGTGTTTATAAAATAGCCCATTGCATCTAGGAGCACATTTTACATGGGTAAAACATATAAACAAACAAATATTATCAAATTCTAAATATATAATTTAGTATATATTCAAATATGGCCATGAAAACATATTTCTTGATAACTTCATTGTTTTTTATTGAAATATTTATTTTTAATAGGCGAAATCTGCCTGGAGACAGACAGAAAGCTCTAGAAATTATGATTCCTTTGGTAGAACAGGAGGATCAAGTAGCTTCAGATATGTACTGCCTGGTTGGTCGAATTTACAAGGACATGTTTTTGGAATCTGGATTCATAGATCTAGAATGCAGAGACAAAGGGACATTCTGGTGAGTACTGTTTTCCTGGTCTATGTCCCTTTCTTAGCTTTGGGAAAGCATTCCTTAAACAAGAATGTATTTTCTTGATTTCTCTCAAATATGAAGTCTCTTCTTCACTGTCTCTTCTTTACTTCTTTACTTTTGGGTGCTATGATCTTGAGGTCTCTTCCAACCTAGAAATTCTGTGATTCTGTGTGATTCTGTATTATTCTTACAAAACTGGGCCAGACAGTAATCAGACTTGAATCAATTGGTGTATCTGCAATCTGATAGATATTTACCAGGTGAGCTTAAAGGTGCTGGGGTATAAATCTGCACTGATGTTTAGGATGTACCATTTTGTCCTTTTTGGCTTCTTTGCTCATGAGAAATATGACTGCTCCAAAATCATTCTGGGAAAAGCTTTATTACCCCATCATCACCATTTAATATTTTCAAGTCACAGTGGACTGTAGTACCACCAAGAGTCTAAGAAGCACACATTAGATTAGACATTCTTATAATTTTAGAGGCAGGTACCATGTTACTGCTTTTGAAATGCACAAAAAATGCTGACTTAATGTGGAATAAGTTTTCTCTCTCTCTCTCTCTCTTTTTTTTTTTTTTTTTTTTTTTTTTTTTAAGTATTCTTTCTCTCTTATTTTGTCCCTCAGGCTTTCAGTTCCCAAAAGACATGTTTGAAATGGCAGCACCGGATGTCATCTTAGACTTTTGTCAGGATGAGTTGCTTTTCTCCGTTACAGTTGTGCATATCCTGCACATTAGATCCTAGTTCTGTCCTCATCAGCTGCCTATTGAAGTAAATGCTTAGAACTGAAAGCTTGCTTCTCTCTTCCTCATTTATCACTTCTCAGTAATCTTTAGATTAGAACTGTCTTCAGTAAAAGATAATATATAATTATTTACCATTTATGGTCTCAGAATGCAAGTACAATTCCTAACTGTTGGTCATGCTTTACAGTTTTGTAAAGCTTACTGAACTTCTAAGTGATGTCAAAATAACAGGAAAGCAACATATTATTTCCCTCCTTCCCATTTCATAACTTTGAAGAAAAATTGTGTTTTCTCTAAGACAAAGCTCATAAGCAACTTTTGAGATACTGTTTAAAAAAAATATTTTGCTAAAGTCATGAATTAATGCGAAAAGAAAACTGTAGTAGCTGTGTATACAAATACTAGGCATTACCATGACCTAAATAGAATAAATAGATCTTAAATTTGCTGTTGTATATCTTGCTTTTTCCTCATTCTTACTTTTCATTTATCCGTTTAAGAACAGACTGAGATTTTCAAACATAATTAAGAAAGATTATATGTTTAATAGGGGTAATTACTTACTAGGATATTTCACGTAGCCATTTTAACATGCTTTTAATAGATACACGTATCAGTCATGATGCTCATCTGTTTGATGAGGTGCAATGATTGCATTCAGGCATAAAAGCTTGTGAAAGGACAGGAGGCTGGCAGCTCCTGCGGTGGGGTGGGGATGCTGACAAGTCAGCTCCTAAAAATAATCCCTGAAGTCTCTGGCAAGTAAGACCCAATGCAGACTGCTCAGTGGGGCTGCTGCCATAGGGCTAGGTGGTGTCAGTTAGGCCGGAATTTGGCTCATCTGGTACAGGTTCCAGTCACTTGCTTTTAGCTTGTACCTTGTAGGATGTTGGTTTGAAATTTAGTGCCAGACATACAGCAGCTTTTGGTGTGGCTAAAGAGTTGAGCCGTAACCCAACTGATGGCTCCTGGGGGGGAGCAGAGCTACTATTGGTGCTACGGCAGGGGCAGGAGGAAGGAGCACACGGGAACAAAGCCTCCATGGTAGTGTTAGTTTATGTTGAGGTAAGGGTCCTTATCTCTGTTTTAGACAAATGAGGATGCAGGAGAAGTATAGTGAATTGTATAAGAAAAGAATGTGGCAGCAGATCCAAAGCATTGGTTTTGCGACAGCCTGTGATGTGAAGGTACTTCAGCCTATTTAAAAAAAAAAAAAGGCAGTAAGTTTGCTTTTATGACAATTAAAAAGCAGAATAAAAGACATTTATATAAATATGAGACAAGAAATGAAAACTAATTATTAACTGTCACTTTCTTGTTGCTTACTGACAATGTAAATCAGACTCGCTAGTGCTGTCAAGTCTTTATTCAGAATTTCTTATTGCTACCTCTCTAATTCAGTGTCCACATTGCAACATTTTCCCAAATGTCAGCTTTCAATTTCTTGATGGCAATTTAATTGCATCAGCTAAGCCAACCTCTATAGGCAAATTTTTAAACCTGACTGCTTTTCTACAATGCTGCACAGGTGCTTCCAGTGATATTTAGAGTTTGACAAAGCACACCAATTGCACCTGCTGAATTTCAATCAGTTCAGTGAACAGATATGATTTGAGTTATTTTGAAAGTGTGAACATTTTCATCTGTGCAAAATTATTACAGATTTTTTTATTTTTGTCTGTAAATTAGTGCTGTGCAAACTATGTGGATATAAGGCAGATTCGAGAATGTCAGCACAGGATCACAGCACATGTAAAATTATGCTTTTGGTTATAAGATTTCAGGAGGCTTAAATAAAACTTCAGAGTTCTAAGATACCAGTATTTCTTGGTGCAAGTAGCATGTAGATAGCTAGGAAGATGAGTTTCAACTATGGGGAAGGGAGAAGCATCATGTCTATATTTGGTTCCTGATTGTTTTTTTCTTATGCATGTTGCAAAAATTATGTTAGAGGATGGTACTTGTCAGTCTAAGTATAAAGAAGCCAAGGACTGAGCATAATAAAGGAAATCAGTCTTATGATCCTATGAATTGGTTTCTTAGTCTGTGAGGGTCACAGCACATATTTTTTTGGGTGTATGGCTGTTTTCATTGCCTGTATATGACATGGCATAAATAAAGGCATTCTTTTTGTGGGGCTGTTCCATCAATTGCGTCTGCGAGCAGTGACTATTTTGTATGCTTAAGGTCATCTCTATTTCTTTTGCCTGTATGATTAACATTGTTTATAGCACAAATGTTCCCACTTGATGTGCGTTAGAGGTACAAAACTTCACAATTTAAAAACAAAAGAGGTATGTATCTGTCCTAGAACTAGAGAAATTTGTGTAGTCATGCGAGAAATCAGGCATTTTGTGGCAAAATGAATAGGCGGAAGCATGGAGTCTCCTGTATTGAAACAAACAGTACTTATTTTCAGGGTTTTTTTCTTCTTTTGTGTCAATTATTCTGCCAATCTTTCTTCTCTTTCCTGATACTGCATGACAATTACAACATGAAAGCTCACTAGGGGAGAAAAGGGAGTTCAGTTTCCAAAGCAGTCCTGTCTCCAAACCAATTATGTCAGCCAACTGGTCTACTCTGACTGTATTTGTTTAGAATCAATGAGGGTCTTTCTGCTTCGTTGGTGGCTTTTTATTGTTTTGGGTTTTTTTGTGATGGTATGTTCTTTTAGTGATCACAAATGTTTTGTATGTACTTTCTTACTCATTTTCTTGTAACTAACAGCAGAAGAGGAAAGGCAGATGATGAAAGAAAAGAAGTTATCTTCTCAGATCATTATGCCTTTTTTTAAAAGGAGTGCTAGACTCTTGTCTAATGATCAAGTTATTGGAGGTGGGCAGAGCTGTAGTATAGGAAGAGCATATATGTAGCAGATTGAAGAGGAACCTTTCTTGCAGTTTTGGAAAGCAGACCTTTAGAGCAGGGGAAAGAAAGATATATTTTTGGCCTATTAGGAACAAATATCATAATTTTGCTTTCATGTCAGAGTGTGGTCTGGAAGCCAAATCCTTAGGCTTTATGTATTTTTTTTCTTTCCTTCTTTATGTATTAATCTTAAAACATGCTTCACTTTCATAATCTATTTGTTTGCCCGGGTTTTTCTTCTCCTTTTGAATGTAGTTATAAATTTCATTCCTTTTATTATAATGTAGTTGTGTTAACTGCATCTTTTGTGCTCCCTACCTCACGTATGTTAGCTTTGTTTGCCTTCTTACAGAGGTGCATGTATAAAAACCAAATTAGGTTCATATTCTATAGAACAAGTTTAAAACACTATAGATTTCCTCTAGGATTTATATTGCTAGCATGGGGATTAAGTCTGCTCTGTTTATGTGACACCCCTGGACTTCTCTTAAGACAAGACTTGAGCTAGATGAATACCACTTCACTCTCTTGCTCACCTCCTCTTGAGAAGAACCAAATCTAGTGTAGTCCATGCCTTATGTGAATAGACTTATGAGAACGATGAGGACAGGGGATACAGCTAGTAAAGAATAAAACTTGGAGTAGCTGAAATCCTGGCTGAATGCAAAGTGTGTTTTTGTGGTTTTATGCTTATGCATTTTGATATGCATGTATGTCACTGGAGCAGATCAGTCTAAAGTTTCAAGTTACTAAAAATCCATATATTTAAGAGCAAATTAAAGAGCCTATTAATAAATAAAACTGTGAAATGGGTCTATCACAAGTTGATAATATTCTCTTTTAAACTTAGTGGAAGAATTGCAAATCTAGTAGGAGACTATAAATTTACTGCGGTGGGTGGCTGTAGTCTGTACTTGTGTGAAAGGAAAGAAGTGTGAGGAACAAGCAACAATCTCCTCAATAATAGACAAAAATCATGTGTGGAAAACAGTAAAATATTTTTCCTTCCATGGATTTTTGCTGTGTAAACTGAAGATAAGTACTTAAAGTACCTAAAAGTATAATTATGTACCTATTAGATTGCATTATTTAGAAAGTAAACTTGCATGTTTGTTTTTTCTAGGTTCAAGAAGGCATTTGAGTCAGAGCCAACATTGCAGTCAGGAATCAATTATGCAGTTCTCCTCCTGGCAGCTGGACATTGCTTTGATACTTCCTTTGAGCTTCGGAAAGTTGGTAATTATAGCTTGCAAATTCACAGTGAAATTGCTTTCTGGTGAAAGTATAACACCACCCACTGTCACAAGGGGAAAAAAAAATCTAATGGTTGTGTATGAAAGCTTTGATATTGAGTATGTGAACGTCTAAATTAGTCTCTCGCACCACCATTAATTCCACCTGATTGATGGTGTGCACTGTCACGAAGACCCGGTTCCAGACTGAAAGTCTACAGGTTACCAGAGCTCAGTGAAAACTGACTGTCCTTCTTTTCAGTGCTGTCTTTTTTTGTTAGCCAGAAGGAACAGTTGAAGGGAAAATCCAGTCCTAGGTAGCAGTCTTTAAAAATAAATAAATAAATGAATCAATAAATGCAACAATAACAAAGAAAGCCACCTATGGAATGTTTGGAAATACAGATAAAGAGCCTATCCTTACAGTGGTGAAAATACACTTGACTTGATGTTGGGGTGGATTAAGAGGAGAAATAATCATGTTTCTGCTCAGATGTTCTCTTGAGGTTTTCTGAACCTCTGTATTAAGGGGTCTGTCCTACTTGTGATTTTTGTTTGTGATTTTACTGTATTTGAGGAGAATGGAAAGTGTCAAGGAAGTCGTAAGAGAGAGCACTGAAAATTCTAATAGGTAGTAAAATATACTTTCTAACTGGCATTTTCCTCCATTAAATTATGTAATTCTTGACTTATTGCAAATTCTTTTTTTAATCCTTCTGTTTCCCAAGCAGAAGGAAGCAATGTTCTTCGTTCCACAGGATGTCTGTAATGAGCAACTGCACTTGTTTAGAAGTTCGGTGTGCAGTATATCTCTGGAAGTAAGGTTCTAGATAAAGAATTTTTTTGAGCATGGAGTTCAGAGATGGTTACTTCCATATAAATGATAGAAGTAGAATTTTATTTTTTTAAATGAAGCTACTTTAGATGTGATGGGCTGTGTAGAGTTGCCCCAAGCATCATATTTGCCCTTCTGTAAGTGGGTGAATTTTTGGGGGGCTTGGATAGAATGCTTTCGTCTCCTACACTGAAATTTGAATTCATGTCAGTGTAGGTGGTAAAATAATATATATATTTTGCTTTCTACATAATATTTGCAAATACTCACTCAACTGGCTTGATTTTAAATTACAGATGGTGTAGTGCGTCTGGACTATATTTATAATGTGGTTTAATTTGAATCCTTCCCTTTTAAAGAAAATTCAGTTGCACACAGACTATGGAAAACTAGATTTGGACAAGCTGATTAGCCAGATTTCATAAGTACGTTATTTGTAGGGATCGATGTTTGGTGTCATCTTGTGAGTTTATCCAGTGTTTGCCCTACTGTTCATGTGGAGAATGGTACAGAAGTTAAGGCTCCTTATTATTTAAGGTTCCATCCATGACAGATGACTGAGATTTAGAGGAGAAATATCTGGTAGGTGTTTGGAAGTGTTTGTGTGTTGTTTTTTTTAATGAGATGTTGGTGTGCCAGTCTCTCATGTAAATACTTAGGTGGTGTCTGCTGAAAACCCTTAAAGCAGACAAATCCCTCCTGTGATCATAGAACCATATAAGAACCATATAAGAATAATAGATCATAGAATGGTTTGGGTTAGAAGGGACCTTAAAAATCATCTAATTCCACCCACCTGGGACAGGGACACCTTCCACTAGGCCTTACCACCTTACTTCCACTTACTTCCACTAGGTCTTACACCTTACCACCCTCACAGTAAATAATGTCTTCCTAATATATAATCTAAACCTACCCTCTTGTGGTTTGAAGCTGTTACCCCTTGTCCTATCACTACAATCCCTGGTAAAAGATTCCCTCTCCATCTTTCTTACAACACCCTCTTCAGGTGCTGTAAGGGATCTGCTAGTGTCTAATATTTATTATTTTGTTATAGGAAATATTGTCAAAATACTATAAGCTTCATCTAGCTGTGCTGAAAGAAAATTTCAAATACATCTATAATATAGACCCTGTGTGTATCATTGGTCATTGAGTTCTTGGTGTTAAGACTGTGGTCCACGTTGATATAATGAGGTTTGTCAGTTGACTTGAGTTGTCTTTGCCTTGGAGTAGTGTTAACGTTTTTAAACAAAAGTAAGCAAAACCAAAGGTTTTGTGCAATTTATTTTCTGTCCAAAGGATCTGTAATGCCTACATGTATGTTATTTTTCTGATGGTCACTTTCTTGTCTTGATCTATGTGTGTAAGACCATTCGCTAGTAGCAGTTAGATCTTTCTGGCAGTGTTTTCAGCTTGGTGTCCACCTGTAGCATTATTATAGCACATAAAAGTTACAGGAAGGCTGTCTTCTGGAGGGAGATAAGGAGGTGAGTAAGAGCAAGCCAATTGAAGTTCAGTCCAGGTTCCAGTGGAAATTATATGGGTAGGTTGGGAAAGGCTAAGGAAAGATATTGCCCTTCACAGCACTTCAGAGGGTGTATGAGGCTGTAATTAGAAAATTCACATCTGGTTACAATTTAGTAAATCCAGTAAAACTAAGGATAACTCCAGTAACCAAGAGGCTTTTTATCCATTTGCATCAGATCAAAAAATTGCCTTCTAAAAGTTCCTTCCTATACTTGCCAGAATAATAATTCAAAATTCAATGATCAACTAAAGCATTAATATTGTATATTAGTATATTTTCTGAACACTGCTGTTTTCTTAACCGTATAAAATTGCAGAAATTTGAGACAAAAACTTAAACACAGTGCTTTGCATTGGCAGTAATGATCTGTGCAGACTGTAACTTTGATACACAAAGGATCCAGCAATATGAATTGTTCTGTCAATATTTGAGCAAGAAAAGCAGTTTGTTTATGAAGCCTTCATAGTAATGTTTAACTGGTAGTATCTTGTTACTGTGTATTATTTTCTTTCCAGCTGTGGGTGTATTCGTGGCATTAATGGCTTCTGTATTTTTGCTCATTTTTAAGGCAAAAAAGTATCTGCGATAAAACGTGCTGGAATTCAGCTGATGCTTTTTTGTTGGTGGTTTTGCTACTGTGAATGTGAAGTTTATCAAAAAAGGAGAGGATGTCTTGACTTTGCTTGGATGTTCTTACTCTCTCAAACTTTCAAAGACAAGATCAAAATAAGTCAGAGAAATTATAAGAGAAGGCCATAAACTTGGAATTCCATGTTTTCTCCTCAGGAATAAATAAACTTCTTTCCCTAAAAAGCAAACGAGTAATGCTTTTAATTACACTGAAGTATTACTTTGTTCTGTATGTTACTCAGGCATGACAACTTGTTAGCAAAGGAGCACAAAGTGAAACACAGGCATGAAATAGACTATAGACCTCTTGTATTCAAAGTGTAAAACTGTATCCGTTCATTGTCTGGGGTTGAGAACATAAACATACAAACAACAGCAGAAAACCAAATGGATTTTGTTGTCTGAAATCTAGTTAACGTAACAATATATATTTTGGTGAGATTTATTGCTGCTTCTAGAATGAAATTTAGTCTGTTAGCTGCTTAAAGAAAGTTAAGGGGAAAAAATATAGATCAACAGTTGCATTGAAACTTGTTGAGAATACTCAACTCTGAATATCAAGGACAATGGCAGGTGATGTGGGAGGGAAACTGAGTTGAGTAGTGTGGGAAAAGTGAGTAAGTGGGCTACTGTGATGAAGAGGCTTGTCTAACAAGCTGGAAATTATTTTGTTTGCAGGGGATGGTGTAGCCTGTCTCATGTTGGCTATAAATATGCAGTAGCTAATGTGATCTAAAAATCATCCTGAAGACTACAGGGAAACTTGTAGCTTTCAGAAAACGTAGCAAGTAAGACCTGAGGCTCTCCATAATCTTGAGTTGCTGAGGGACTTATGAATATTAATAGATGTCTTTCATTGGGGTAGGACTTGCGGCAATTAAAAGAACATCACTGCTGGAAGAAGGCCAGTGGATCATCTGTTCCTTCTGCATGGGACCTTGTCTATAAAGGTAAGTTTGGGGCTTGGGGCTTGTAAGTCAAAAAAAAAAAAAAATCACAAACAACAACAGCAGAAAAAAACGTAATAGGTGCCTTATTCAGCATCTGTTAAGTTTTTACAGCTATGTTGTGTAGCCTAAGGCCCCAATTTACCTTTACAGATGAGGTCCATGCAAGAACATAGGTAATCTGACTGTGGCCTTGTCCTGACAGTGATGTCTTAAATTTCCTTTCTTGAGATGCCTTTAGGAAGAGGGGGAGGGGAAATAAAAATCTTCTACCGCTTAGGGTGTTTGGAAGGCATATGATGTTAACTGGTAAGTATATTTTCCATCTTATTTCGTTTGAAATGGAGAGGCTGCAGTAACTTAAGCAATGAATAGATTTCATTAGATTTCAAATAGATTTCAAATCATGGAAATGGTTTGTACAAAGTACATTAATACATTCCTGTGACCTATTATTTTTTTTACTACAGGGGTAAAGATCAGCAGCCTGCTTGGTAAAAAGGGGAGCCTGGAGAAACTGCAGAGCTATTGGGAAGTAGGATCTTTCTTGGGGGCCAGTATGTTGGCTAATGACCACATAAGAGTGATCCAGGCTTCAGAAAAGCTGTTTAAGCTAAAGGCACCAGCATGGTAAGGTGATAAGTAAGATCATATACATTGCTGTATTTTAAAACATTGGATGGACTCCTTCAGCTATCACAGTCAGCATTGTATTTACCTGACAGATTTTGTTAGTCTGTGTGGAGTTTCTTTGCACTTTACATAGATGGGGAACTCTTCCTCTTTTCCCTTCACTCATGGATTGATATGATATGGCTCTATTTTGGTGGCCGAGAAGGACAGATTCACCATTGACCTGGTGGTAGGGGTTTGTGGGTTTGGTCATAATTATCTGAATATTTCTGGGAGTGCAGACAGCTTGGCTAAAGGGGCATGGATGTACCTTGGAATACTTTGATGGTTACTGCAGATACCAGCTACTTTAAGAACTTGAATACAAGTGAGCTATCTGGTGCAAGTTGATCTGATTATAATTGAGAAGAACGAATATTAAAGTGCAACTATTGGAAAGGTTATTTGCAAATAATGGAAAGGTTATATATCTAGAGGTTAAACAACAACCCTGTAGACTTAATTTCTGTTATGCAGAGGCCAAAAGATGTGTTCTAACTGCAGTGCAGGCTCCTGGCACCTGTTCTGCTTTGGATGTGGGCAGCAAGTAGGGACCAGATGCTTACTCAAAGACTTCAGGCCTGTTAGCTGGGCAGAACCAAGATTTCTTTCTGACTCAAGTTGTCACTGTACCAATCAAGGCTTCGTGTATTGCAGCTTTATGTATTTTTGCCTTTTAGACAAAGGTAGGAAAGTCTGTGTCCAGAAGCTGATCAGAGGGGAATCCATATATGCTAAGACATGGAAATCCTGAACTTACTTGTATAACATAAGAAACTGTTGAAATGGAGAACTCTGACTTTTCTGACCAAATACGTTGTTATAAACTGTTCAGAGCATGCTTATATGCAACACTTCCCATTTTTACTATGTGCATGTTGTACTGAGGAGCTGGATAGCACTCTAGGAATCTCCTGGTAGAGTTTTCTGGAGTTTATGAATGCCTGTTTGTCAGGATTTTATGTACCCAGTGCCTTTGGGATTTAAGCCTGTGGATTAAACTCTGAAAAAAACAGTATGCTCATTTGTGCTTCAGAAAATTTCTCCTGTGAGCAATTCTTTCTCAGTCTGTTGCCTGCTGTTCAGTAGAGTGCCCCAGTGCAAAGGGAAGTAAATACAGTACCTTATGCAAGATATCCACACAATCTAAGAGGGAGAATTGGATAACATATAGGTATGGAACTGCTCCCAAGAGGCCCTCTGAATATGCATTATATCTCTTTGTATATAGCTTGTAAATAAGCTTTCCATGAATAGTCTAACAGCAATAAGGTGACAGCTATGATAAATCCTCGTTAGGCATATATATCTCATTTCAGTTGTTTTCATTAAAAAAAAATTGCCCGAGGCTGTTTGCAACGTTTTTCAAAAATGCCAGAAGAAAACAACATGATGAGGAGCCCCACAAACTAACCCTGTGAAGGAGAATATTGGAGAGAGGGATGAGCTGCACTCGAGAGACATTCAGCGCTGCTGTTGTCCTTTCCCCAGTAATTCCAAAAAGGCTGCTTAGCATAATTGTTGTTGTCTTCATAGGGTAATCAATTCCAGAAGTGCCGTGCCTCAAAAATCTGAGTTAGACAACTGTCAGCACAGATGCTATACAGAAAACAGAATAGTATAGAAAGTTGAACTAGTGCACTATTTTTTTGAGCTATCATTTGAGGTTGGTTCGCTATCTTTATATACTATTTGCATAGTATTATATTATATTTTATATACTTTTATATACTAGACTATAATTTGAGGTTGATTTACTATAGCAACAAGTTGGACACGGGAACAGTTTGGTCCATAGGCAGAGGATTTAACTATTTCAGGAAGCTTTTGTGGTTTAGGATAGGAGGCAGTATAAACAACCAGGAATACATGCAGGAAGCATTATTCCCAGAACTCATCTGTATTTCAGATTAATAATGGAGCTGCTGTGTTTCCAGCTCTAAATGAGGAACTGCTACTATTGAAAGCGGTCCTAGAGAACCGAAATTGTACTGACTGCCTTGGTGTTGCAGTGGTGGGTGCTTCAGTTATAACTAAGGGTAGACATTACTATTTACAAACTGTATTTTATTTATTGTGTATGCTTGAATGATCACAGGTACCTGAAGTCTATCGTAGAGACTATTTTGATATATCAGCATTTTAAGAAACTGAATCCTGAGCAACATACGGCCAAACAGGAACTCGTGGACTTCTGGATGGACTTCCTTGTAGAAGCCACAAAGACAGATGTGACTGTAGTTAGATTTCCAGTAAGTGTGGTTTTTGTTTGTTTTTAATTGTGACACGAAGGAAATGAATACAAAACACTGCTTGTTTGCAGGTTCCCAGACAATAAACTGCTTGTCCAGAAGAAATGCATTTGGCCTGCATATTAGACTGTCTTAATTGATTTCACATGGCTACAATGGGATTGCACAGTGTGTTCCAATAAAGTACTGAGAGTCAAAATATTTAGTGTTTGCTACCAATGGTATGCTTCTAAAACAAAACTTTGTAACATATTCCAGGTGATACTATATTGAGGTACATTTTGAAGAAAAGGCATTTAATTCCAGTCTCTCTCTGACTCAACAGGCTTTGCATAGCCTGTTGCCAACCAAGTGTGTACTGTTAGAGCTTAAAAATCTATTAGAGGTAAAAATCAGACCAAACAGACAAATCTTTTTTTCAGCTACCAAACAACGTATTTCAATAATGCTACACTACAACTTGTGTATATTTCTGATTTCTTCCACAAATACTCTGCTGAAATATTGTTATTAGATACCTTAGTGTTATACAATGTGCTGTAAAAAGTTCTTCGCCTCTATATGTTAATGATCTACAATGAGAAAATAATATCTTGGATATTCCTTTTAACTAACTATTGGCAAATACAGCTTTTTGTTTTAAAAAGTTGCTATTACCCACCAAGATACTTGAAGTAGTACATACTTGTTTTGCACAGTTCTTCTGGCTTCAGGTTGTAAATGGGATGATAAGTGATAAGGAAGAACATAGTGTTGAACAGCAATGGACTGAGACAGTGAAATGAAAGCAACATGGAACTCTCTAGGGAGTCTGCTTCTCTGAGGAGAAAGAACCTAAAGTTTTGCAGAGAAACAAAATATTCTGAATCCTCTCTTTTTAAAAAGAACACAGCCCAGTCTTATGATTTTGATGACAAAATGTCACAACTAGATACTTAAAATAAAAATAGCCTCTGACTTATAGAACTGTCCAAGACAAATAATTTCTTTTCTTATCAAAAGACAAAATACTCATAGTAATAGCAAGAGCCAAAAGACACACTCAATGAATATAGAGCTTGATTGTATTTGAAAACCTGCACAGGAAACTGTTCTGGTGTTGCTGACAGACATATGTCATCTCTTGTAATAAATAAATAAAAATATTCATGCCTATTCAAAAGCAAAACCATATCATGCAACAAGTCAGCAAAACGAAACATAGTAACTTCTTTACACTTACAAATAACTATGTTTGCAAAAATAAAATAATCTTTTAGAAAGTCTCAGAGCTTAAACTCAAGGATTTGGGGCATTGGTAGTCACTTAGCTGGCAGTTGGTCTCCTAGCTGGTAGCATTGGTGTTGTAATTCTCTTTGCAGCAATTAGAGGAAGAAGTGATGTGGCTTGTACAGCAAGTAGGCTGTAGCCTACTGACCCCCCCTTCATGATACGGTCTAAACCAGATTTTAAAAACTCTGTCTCGAGATGCAGATAGATACATTTGAAATTCCACTGGATATCCATTTACAGAATTAAATGCCTCAGTGCCTTTCAAAATTTGGCCTTGTGCTTCTTTCAATTTGTCCATGTGCTCATTGACTCTGTAGGAGCTGCTGGGACTTAGATATGACTGATGGCTCTTTCCAATCATTCATTACTTTCTAAAGCAATTCTCTGAACTCCCAAGATCAGTTTGGTGGAAGATAGAGTAGCTTCTTGAATTAATATAATTAATATAACTTCTCATTATTCAGAATGAGAATACCTTCCACACAGGCACTATAGATGTGTCATTTTAGACATCAGATTTTTACCTCTGAAAATCTGAAATAAATACATAAACGGTTTTAATAAGAAACCATGCTTCTTCAAATAGCTGAGCTTTGCTGACATTTTCCTTTAAAGGGCATAGATCTGAAAGCAATTCTGGCAGATCATTATTGAAGTAGCAGATTGGATTCATTTACCAAGTGGCTATGCTAGACTCAGTCTTGATGCATTGTATCCCATCTCTTTTACATTATGTTTCTAGTTTTAGTTTTATTCTAGGAGGTTTTCTATAATCTTTTGCTGTCAGCCTCTTGCAGTGATGCTTGTTGCTTATGAGAAAATCATTTAATCTTGCTACTGTGATTCACAGTGGTCTAAATCAAAAGCAGTTCATTCTGACTGTACACTAATGTGTGTTTTCCAATTTACCCAAATGTGCTTGTACCAAAGATAATTAAGGTACAGCCTGAATCTTGTCTACATGGGAGATACGTTCTCGAATGGCATTGCAATGGAAGGACTTGTGACAGAAGCTTTTCCAAATCTGATGGCTGTCAGAGAACTCATTTGGAAAATTACACGTCACTCATAGCATGTATCTTAATTAAAAAATTGGCATTTTTATCTTAATTTAGTGTGAGCCACACTAAACTAGCCCAGTACCTAAAACTCATTCATCTTGTTTCCCCTGTTTTTCTTGCTCTAGGATGACTACAAAAATAGTTTTAAAGGACTTTAATACTTCACAAATTTTACATGTTTGATACTAACTCTTGCATTTTATTTTTTACAAGGTTTTAATATTGGAACCAACAAAAATCTATCAACCCTCATATCTCTCCATCAATAGTGAAGCTGAGGAGAAGACAGTGTCTATCTGGCATGTGCTGCCTGATGACAAGGTACCATGATGTTGTCTGCAGTTGTAACTTTTTTCCCCAATTTAAAAGTATGCATGGAATATAAGGCATATAACGCAAACAATTGTATATGTTAACTTCTGTAAAGGAGAGGGTGACTTAGCAACATAGATGAAAATAATGTGCACATACATTGACAGGTGTTTTTTCTTTTAAGTTTGTGCTGTTGCTTACTGGATCTTTGGTCTCCAGATCTTCAGTCTCCACTATCTTTAAAACTAACTTGCATCTTTCAGATTATCTATAACCAGTGTATAATATCAACAGATCTGATACTTAAAACTTCATAAATAACTTGCAATATACTGTCATTATGCAGATGAATCCATTGATGATAACTTCTTTCTCCAAGAGATAGTGCTTCTCCTTATTGGCTCCCTCTGTGCTGGACCTCATTCTCACCAAAATTCAACAAGGCCAAGTGCAAGGTCCTGCATCTGGGACAGGGCAGTCCCAAGCACAAATGCAGGCAGGGCAGAGAATGAATTGAAAGAAGCTCTGATGAGAAAGACGTGGAGGTGTTGGTTGATGAGGTGCTCAATGTGAGCTGGTAATGTGCACTTGTAGCCAGAAAGCCAACCGTATCCTGGGCTACATCAAAAGCAATGTGGCCAGCAGAGTGAGGGAGATGATTCTTCCCCTTTACTCTGCTCTTGTGAGTCCCCACCTGGAGCACTGTGTTCTGCTCTGGGGCCCCCAGCACAAGATACAGCATGATATGTACTTATATACCTTATACACGTTTTGTATAATGAACTTCCCTTAGTATTGCTTTTCAGCTGTGGTGAATATTCCTTTAATGTGAACATAATAAAGGCTCATGTCTTAAAACAGCAGGGGAATCAATCAAGATGCAAAGAAATATTTGGCAAAAGGATAGATAGACATTCAGAAAGTATAGAAATTGGAAATTCAGGGAATTCCTTAAGTCAAGGTGTGAGATAGCCAGATATATTTAGAAAGCAGTTTAGAAACTCTGGAGATGTAAAGAGAGAGGAAGCAGTGAATGGTTATTACCTTCTGGGTTGCTTAGGAAGCAAAATCTTGGTAAGAGTGAAGATGGGGAGGACATCTTAGAACGCCAGAGAAAGAAGGGACCATGGAAACATGGAAGGGTTACATGAATAACGAATCAAGGCTGAGTCAGCTGGAGTCAGAACACGAGATATAAGTGCTTCCTAAGAAATAGCACTGGTCATTCTTCGGTGGCAGCATTTTGATTGCTTGCAAGGTAGGACAGTGAAGACCTACTTTCCAGGTCGTCAATACTTCATTTTTTGTACTTGTTGCCATTAAAGGAGAAATGTTTTTGTATGCAGACTACACGATACAGTACTGCTTAGAATTTTTGTTGCAAGTTTGAGGAGAACGTAAATGAACAGGGCCTGAAATAACACATTAGAGCACAAACTGAAATATTTGCATAGACCAATGAGTTTCTATTTGTGTTTTATTCTGACTTATGTTATTTTCAGGTAGGTTCAGCCTATGAGAATAACATTAAAAAATATATTTATGTTGTTCCCAGACAAAAGCAAAGCTTACCACATAACAAATTACGATTTCAGTATGACAGGGTAAACCTTCCTATTGTAAAGTATCTGTTCTGAAAGTGTTTCTGTACTTAGAATTTAGTCTATTTAGAAACCACTTGTACTTGTATGTGTTTTGTGTTTGTACGTCTGGGATTTTTTTTGGCGTGTAGTTCATTTCCAAATGTTACGTTCTGTTAAGTGGCTTGTCTATAGTATAAGAAGGAACATAGGACCAGAAAGAATGTTTTGGGCTATTGAGTCCTGTTGATCTCTGCAGAAACCCCTGCTGTATAAAGTTTCATATAAAGTGATAAAGCTCCATCTGAATACTGGTGTAGGTTTCACAAATGACTCTCTGTATTGGCAAGCGGTTTGAGAATGTCACTGCACCTGTAAAAGAGCCTAGAGGTGGACTAGTACTGCTGAAGTAGCAGAGTGCTGGTTTAGGTCTTCTAGTGTTCAGTCGGAAAGTGTTTGTAGCTGTTCCATACTAATTTGTTCTGTTGTTTACACTGTTTGTTAAATGGTTCTTCTCTGTTTACCTTACAGTATTTTTGAGGACAATCCTGGTAGCTTTTAGAGTTTAATTTAGGTAAAACAAGTAGGCTTGCTGTACTGGCTGCACCTGTTATATCACTGCTTATATTCTAATTTGAGTTAACCTTACTTGAGCAAGTGCACCCATATTCCTAAAAAGGTATTTCACGGCGTGTGAATGTTCCTTTTAGCTACAGATACATTTTGCTTAATATTTTCAGCAGTGGTCCTGATTTGGACAGTACGTCTGTATTTTCTGTGCACTAGTGTTCACCTACCTTTGCTACCCTACTTATATGATAGCATTAGATGAGGTCAGTTTTTGATGCACTTGCTAGTACTTTTTCTCTGGCCAGAGTCCTTACTGTAGTGAGTTTCTACAGTAGCTTGGGGTCTGATTGATAGAGAGTGCAGCCATCCCTGCCCTACAAACAATAATATTTATCAAAAGAATGTACTGGCCAATTTGGTAGTTGCAACAGCTACAAACTTTCTACAGCTGAATTTGTAAGTTTGCCCAAGTCCTTTGAATCCACTGGAAACTTTACAGGGAGAAAAGGGAATAGAAGAATTTGGAGATACGGGATTCCTTGTCAGATGAATATAACCAGTCTAATATTGTCTCTAGGAAGAAATTTTGTGGAGGAAATCTGTATCATCTTTCAGCCCGCTGCACTGAAGAATGCTCTTACTTTGGTCCTTATTAGGCTGATGATAGGCTTTGTAGGGACTGGTTAACAAATAAAGACCAGCTATCGTGGCTACAAGGACAGGTGAGACATCTAGGTTTGGAAACTGCTTCAGCTATACAATTTTATTCCACATGGCATAGATCTGTTAGAGGTTTAGCACCTTGTGCTTCAGATTTCAGATCACAAAACTAACAGATCTACTTGATTTCCAAAATGCGGTCATTGCTTTAAGAATAAGGATTGTGAGTTATTAAGCTTATGAACTTCCCTTCATGCACGAGAAATTTAAATTCTGCTTCAAATTCAAAGTGGAACTCAGCAGAGCTTGTAGCTGGCAATTTCCTAATGAATAGGAGAATGACAATCAATAGCGGGATAAATAACATGGCCTTTTCCTCTTCTGTGGCTTTTTTTTAGCAGCATATCTTATAGTTTATGCACTTAATAATACCAGGTTTTACGTAGACAAATGAATATAAAAATCAGATGGCAATGTGTTTTATAGAATTCATGATACCTTTGCCCTCGGTACCCTAATTTTAGCAGTCCTTTCCACATGGGGCTAGAGGAATGCAGCAGTGCTGTTTGCAAGTTTGAAGTAGAACAGCCTGTCTCTGTTTCTTGTTGGCTTCTGAAACCATTTTAAGTTTTGTTTTGGGTGGTTGGTGGTTTTTTGCCTAACTGAAGAACAGATGCTGGATTTGGATAGCATGCCTGATATGTTTACTCCAATGTATTCAAAACTTGGCAAGATCTTGAGGGACATAACTTTCATATTATTTCATTGCCTGAGAACATCGTGCGGTTAATGAAAGATGTATGAATCTGTGAGAGTTTAGTTGCATGTGGATGACATGTAAAGCCCACAATACTTATGCTTCTTGAAAATTTCTGCCTGTCAGGATGCTTGCTTTAGATTTAGACTTCAGATTATTCCCAGTACTGGGAATTGGACAAGTACCAATTGCTAAGCTCTGAAGAGAGTTTTCAAGCATGGAAAACTGGAAAGTGGTGGAGTTTGTATAGGGAGTGAGGAGTAAAAGACGAGTGCAGGTAACACCCTCTGCTAATAAGGAGGGTGTAGCAAGTGATCTTTCTTCATGAAAGAGAACCAGTCAACTTGATGAGTACCAACGCTTCATACTAGCATCAGTTGGTACTTCAAGATGCAGTCCCACTTCTTCATCTCAGGTTGTTTTCCTGTCCCTCTGCCCCACTGGAAACTCTTGCCCCCATTTAAAATCTAAGAGATTCTGTAGTTACTGCATAATACTTTACAATTACAACAACATGAAGTTTGTACTTCAAGAAAAATGTTTGCATGTATTCTCAGTATGTTGTGTTAAGCATTTTATAGTAGCCTCATAACCTTTAATGCAATTTGAGCAGAAAGAAAAGAATTACAGGGGAGAAAACTGATCTAGCAAGCCTTACAGAAAACTGCTATAGCTGAGAGAATGACTTTGTCTATTATTTGTTGCACATCGTGCAACTATTTTGGCCGTGTATCTGTTCTGACTCTTGTGTATGTCAATATTCATGAAATGTTTTATATGCTAGACATCTTTATGTTGTCATTTTGGATACATTTGATTGTTTGACACTCTGCCCTTATGCTATAAACTACCTCTCAGCAAGATCTGTCTCCATGCCTTCTGATTGCACAGGTGACTAAAACGCAAAATGAAGCTTAACTGTAGAGAGTATTTCCTTCAAATACGTCGCTTATTGTGGTGGGATCCCAAGGTTGCCAGGACTTAGAGCTGGTGCAGTTCCACATTTTCCTGAAAGGCAAATGTTTCCATCAGAAGATACAAAAGGCTTCAAATTCCTGAAGTAACTTTTATTAAAACTTAAGCGCAGATTGATACAACTGAAGAGTGAACTTGGTTCTGCTCAGTGTGACAGATTTAAACGTAAAAGATAGGAAAATAAATGGGGCCTGCCCCTTTGTATTTTTGTAGGGTGGCTTCTTTCTTCCAGCCTAGTTTACTACTCCAGCAGCTCATAGGAGTTTTGGTATGTTCTTACTGCTCCCTTCTGGATTCCTAGGGAAGTAGTCTGCTTTCTGTTTCTTTGGACAGTTGGCCTTTGGATTTGCTCCTTCCCTGAGCAATTTCATCTCCTTTTCAAGTATTTTCCATTTCACTCTCCAGCATCAGACTCCCTGCTCGTAGCGTTCTCAGCTGATTCTTCCCACACACTCAGGACGCTGAGCATGTAGAGCAAGCTTTTACTCTCAGAGATGGTTTTTCTTCCCTCTTTTAGAAGGTTGCAAGTAAAACTGAACTGAGAAGGGCTGCCCATATAGCTTGTCCTAGGTGCTGATCTGCTGCTTCACTTACTTTCTAAAATAATATATACTGTGTTTGCAAAGCAAACAGTGAAGAGACAAACCAACCAAACCTATGTAGAACTTTTCTTGGTTTTTTTACGTAGGAAATGCCCTGAAGAATAACAGTTAAAAGGTAATATAGGCTGTTGTAATCCAAATGTTTCTCTTTTGGTCTCTTGAGTTCCAAGCTAGAAGATATGCCTACTGGCTCTTGATTTTCCAGAAGGAAGGGGTTTTTATTTATTTAACTTTTTTTCCTCTCTTGTGTTACAGAAGGGTATTCATGAGTGGAACTTCAGTGCTGCTTCTATCAGGGGAGTAAGGTAAGTTATTTCCCTTTCATTTTTTGAAATGAAAAGAGTAATTGAATGAATATCATATTAAGCTAGTGCTGTGGAACTTGGTGGAGTAATGGACGCAAAATTGGAGCTGAACGTTGCAAGTACTTCCACGGATGCCCTGCTGTTAGTGAAGCCCCAGGAATCTTAGTCTGGATTCAGGAGTGACCACCTTCAGGGTTCATTATGTACAAAAATAGGAAACAATATTTGTTAAACTTAAGAACTAATATTTTTGTAAAGTTCATAATCACTTTATGCTAATTAAGGTTGAATTATAGTAACTGCTAACATTTCATGTCACCTTGACTGAGATGTATCGCATCCAAAAGCTGTGGTTGTGCACTGAGATTCTGACATACTGGGAAAGCAATAAACACAAGGAAGGTAGTCCTTGTCACAGATGCTTGTTGAATACAATATGTACGCCAGGAAGTAGCGTGGATGCAGAAACAAGGAGGATATGAGGAACTGACTAGGGAAGATGGGGAGGTGGGTTAATGTGTCTTGAAGTGTCCTAATTGCTTATCTCTTGAGTTTTGGTGTACGGGTTTTCTGTGCTTGCTTTTGGTATGGTACCAAAACTCTTTCAGAGAGTAGGGAGGGGAGATTGCCAATGCAGTGATGATAATGATAAAAGTGGCAGAGTAGTGGACAGATCATGAAGTAAAAGCTCAAAGATTGGTTCAGAGACTGAAAAAGCAAATCAATAGGAAAGGTAAATAAATAACCTCCCAAAGATTAATGTGGAGTAGGTTAACATGAACTAATAAGCCATGGGATCAAGACTGATATGTGCAAGACTGGATTAGAGGAGTACAATGTTACATGTTGAAAGCCTTCTAGGTTTTCTTTGATCTGTGAGATACAAACAAAGGAGGAAATTTTGCCATCTTTGGCAAACTTTGCTTGGCTTCAGGGGAGTATTTTCTGCTAGGAAGAACTATTTGTTGCAGGTTTTTCTTAGCAGGGAAGTTTGTGTTGTATTGTGAGCCAGTGGGTCTGCACTGCTAGCCCAGCTTAAATGTAGTGTTAGTTTTTGTTTGAGAGGGTCCAGCCTTGCAATTTGTGCCTGCTGATACAACGAAAGTAGTGTTCTACCATTGTTGTGCTCCCTTTAGATCAGATCTTCTTAGTCTCATTTGTTTTTGTAGGATTTATCTGTACTTTGGCATCCTGTGACTTTCCACTTGGTGTTTGTATTTAGTGTAATTAAAAAAAAGTCCAGAAGTCTAACTTTTTTTTAAATAGTCATTGCTCTGTTCTAATAATAGCTGTTCCATACACACAAAGCTGTTGCTATGTCTGCAGTACATTTTTTGCACAGATGGATGATTATTTTTCCTTCCAACAACTAACTTAAAAACAAAACACCGTCAATAGACGTAGAAGTTCAATCCCATGGGATATAGCTTATTTTTAGCAAAAATTGCAATGATACATTTAGTTTGGTGTGGTTTGGGTTTTGGTTATGGTATGTTTTGCTGTGCTTCTTTAAAAAAAAAAAACAAAAAAAAAACACTTTTTTGGCATTATTAAGCTATAGTGTGGTTAGTACTTTTTTAGTATACTCATTTGTTATTTAAACCTGTCAATAGTCAATTATTTGTCAATCGAAATTCCAATCTGTTCATCTGGACAGATGTTCAAAACCCCTTGGAAAACTTTAAAATGAGCCAGTGTCAAGAGCCACTGAGTTTTTAGAAAACTTAGTGGCTGCCTCTGTGAAGAGCTGAAGGGGGAAATCTTTGTCTTACACAATTATAAAACTGAATAAGTCTAGTTTTCAAACATGCAAGTTTCTAATTTTTCCTTTTTCAGTGTTGTTTTTTCTTTTTCATTTTTTTTTCCTGGCTTTATGAAGATAAATATTCTTCGGGGTGGGACATCCTTCAGAACCAGGCCTGTTTCTAATTTATTTTTGTATCCGAACTATTTTTGGCTCCTCTGAAACTTCTAGACTTAAAGCTGTCTAGGAAGGGAAAGTTCCCAGCCTTATTAAAGATTCTCTGCCTCTCTAGACTAGTAAGAGCCAGGTTTAGAGGTGCAGCCTTAACATACAAGGGAGGTCTTTGTACATGATCTTGGAGGCTTTTTCTGCAAAGGCCTCCATAAACATTTACTGCATTACGTGAGGAGTCTCTTGGCAGCAGGGCTGAAGAGACATCTAGCCCTGAAATGAGTAATGTTTTTGATAAATACTTCAAGCAAATGTTTGAGGGGACAATTATTCTGTGTGGTCCTTATCAGCCAGTGTAATCAGCGTCTTATTTTATGAGTAAGAGTTCAACTCTAAGGAGTTGCACAGGAACCTGAAAATGTGTGTAGAGCTCCCTGAACACACTGCTGAATCACACTCTATGTGCAGGAAATCATAGTAATTGGGCTTAGCTTAAAAAAAACAAAAAAAAAACAAAAAAAAAACAGTGATTAGTAGTTTGTGCACTAACGTAAATAACTCTGCTTTCATCATATGCCTTCTTGACCTCTCAAATGCAAATGTTTATTATTGAATCAGGCTAAAAGTACTGTTAATCCTTAAAGGCTTTATCAGAGCTTTTGGAACCTAGCTGCTTCCCCAAGGTGCTTGGCATCTCTTCCTCAGGTTATCCAGAAAACTCCCTAGTATTCATTATATAAGCAAGAAGATATTTATTTTTCTAATTCAAAGATAAGAAAAATAAAGTAGCAGAATAAAGTTGGTAGACTACAAATTGGAATTTCCTTGGTGTTCATTACAAGCCCTGGATTGTGAAATAACTGCTACTTGTGTTGGTTTCCATGGGAAAATGCCACAGAGATCATGACAATAAATGTAGTGTTAGAAACAGTGATAAAGTTGGATTCAGATCTGCAATCAATTTTTTTCATAGTTAAAGAATTAACAAGGATGTTCATCTTCCATCCCAAGTTCATGAAATTTGGAATCTTGTCAGACTGCTTAGTTATTACAGCGGAAGGTGTCTATCCTTCTCAATTCTGGAGAACAAATAAAAAATTCCATGAAGCTGCTTTTCTACGGTTCCTGCCAACGCTTAACTGTTTTATCTGCTGCTTCATCTAGAATTATTAGTTAGCAGGAGTTACAGCATCTGCACTATTTGTCATTAGCTAATGGGAGTTCTGGATGCACATGAGTTGGGCACGTGGCCACGTTGCATTGTGCTTCCCTGCTTGTCTTTTGAGTTTTGCAAATTGAGCTCCAATTCTGCTGTCATAGAAGTCAGTGGGTATTACATATGCTAAATAACTCTCAAAATGAGGCGTTTCCCAAGCAAATTACAGTTTCTTTTTATAACTTTGTATTTTTTAGTCTTCCTTTTCTTTTCCCCACCTTTACTTTCTTTTTTGGGGGGCGAAGAAGAAAGCAATATATATAACCAATATAAACATCCTTAAAGGCCTTAAATATTTATGAATTTACCTGGCCTCTGTGTATGCTCTACATTCTTACTTTTTTATTCATTGCTATTTTAATGGCTTCTGTGCATGTCATGTTAGTAAAATGTTTAAACTCACACGGAACTTTAGATGAATGAGTAATTCTGTTAATATCAGCTGGAGTCACTCCACAGCTAGAAAGTTCATGTGTATGCTTGAAAAATTTAATGAAATGAAAGCTGACTGGTAAACCAGGGGCAGTGACTGTCTTCCCAGATGTGTGTATCACTTAATACATATGAACTTTTCCTGATAAAAATAGGCCAGTATCAACACCCAATGACAGGTAGTAATGAATCTGTCTTCTTATAAGTAGCTTTATGAAATGCAGATCCCCAGCTTGTCTAAACAGCAGTTTCTTTATCAAAAGTTACAGCAAGGGATCTACGGTAGAGGAATCATTAAAAAGAAGCAACAAACATAGACACCTATTAAATGTTGAAACTTACAAGTATTTCCTGACATTTAAAGAACTGTTATGTTAAATCATAAATTCTTTGGCAAGATATAGCAAAATAAAGTAGAATATTATTCTAAGTTAATCAAAACCATGATGAATATCTTGATCCAACTAGAATAGGTTGATTTCATTAGCAGTGTGGATTTTGTATAGCGTCTTAATAAGAAGTGTTAATTTGTTCTGGTTTCTCAGATACTGTATCATATTGTCATAACAGCTCTAGCCACCTTTTTTTCTCTTTCTGATACACTAGCAATCAGTTACACTGAATCAGCTTGACACCTGACCCTCAACATGCGACAGAATTACAGAAAGAGCACTTTCAAATAATGTTTAGTATTTTCTTTAATGAACACGGTAATGACATGTATATAGAAAAAAAAATCTGGTGAATGATTATCTTTGCAAGAGCTGCAGACTACTTTGGGTAGAAAACTAGCAATTACACCAGAGTTTGTACATCTTTTATCCTGAGCCATATATGCATCCATAAGAAAATGTCATGCGTATTTCTACGTTATATTTGTACTCCTGTTTATGAATGCAAAACTGAAGGAAGGAATGGGTGGGCAAGGCTGGTCAAGTCATTCACCTCTTTTTTTTTTTTTAACGTTGACTTAATTTACAAATATTTTTCCATTATACTATCACTTTACCAGTTCCTATGGAACCAATTGGAAACCTTTGTGTTCAGGATTGAGCTGTGGCTTATTTCTAAAGGTGGAAGAATTCATGATTTCAGTACAAAGGCCAGCTTCCTAATGTGATCCTGAAGCAATGTTTCATCCTGACTTTAGGGCTAGCATTTAAGGCCCTTATCTAAATGCACTGGAAACAAAAATGACTCGTCAATTTAAATCATTCTTTTAACTTCTTTGCTCCTACTTTTTGTTGGTCAGCGTAGGGGACAAAACAAATGATAGCAGACAACTGAATATGAACATTGGAGGATATAAGAATATAATTTTACAGTAAGGAAAGACTATGGCTTTTTAGGTTTAATCTGGTGCTTTTTCACTATAAATATGTTGATTGGTGTGGTTTGACATAGCTGGTAGAAGCCCATATGTGTTCTTCTAATAACATATTCTACTTGGCTGTTCTTTCAGCATTTCGAAGTTTGAAGAACGGTGCTGTTTTCTGTATGTGCTGCACAACTCAGATGACTTTCAAATCTATTTCTGCACGGAACTTCACTGCAGAAGGTGTGTCATAGTTATTTCAAAAAACAATCTGCGTTAGGGTGAATGTTGTCTGCATGTACAACAGTGGCTGACTGTTTCAGAACTATGGTGAGAGCATCCTCAGTTGTCGCAGTCTTTTACATGAAAGCATAGTACTACCCTAGAGATGCATGAGGTTTGAAAAGTCAGAGAACAAGCTCAGACAAATACTAGAAACATAATTAAGATTTACATTTTTATGCATTTTGTGGTATTATTTTTCGCTATTTTCCATATTAAGGCTTGCTACAAGTGTTTGCTGCCCCACATTGAACAAAACATTCTAAACTTACAAATGGGCTTTCTGAAATAGCAGTATTTGTAGTAACAACAATAATCTAGGAGATCTCGTTAAGATTTTTCTTTTAGTGTAGTTGATGTTTTTATTTCTGATTACAGAGAAGCACACTTGATGTCCTTTACATTAGCATTGCGGTTACTTAAGTATGACTGTAGGAGTATCCCTATTAGAAACTTGGCAAGGGTTTGCACAAAATTAAGGGTATTTTAGCTACTCAAAGCTGCACTTCTGTGCTCTGAGCTAAGGGCTGTGGTCTTGAATTGATCCAGAATTGGTCTTGAATTGTTCCTGGAGAGGATTTCTTGTATTCTTGTCCTTAAAAAGGCTGCAGCTTTACCAAAATTTACTGTATTACTTTATGTTAATGGCTGTGGCTACCTTGAAGCTCAATTCTTAGCTCGTCCTCTCATCAACACCAGTCAATACGGGTTCTTTTACTGTGTTCCCTTTGTATCTGAATATTTCTCAGAAGATGAGTGAGCAGTAGTTTGGCATGATATTTTTGCTTATGTTTTTTCAAAGGAGGTAAGTCATATGTAGTGATATTTTTTTAATGGGAATTTGAAAAATAACCCCTCCCCTTTCATTGAAACTGAAACTAGTCTTTCTGCTCTACAAAATGCTTCAGTGCTTTCATTGGATGTAAAGGAACAATGTTATAGGACAAGAATTTCACCCAATATGTATGTAGATTTTTGAAATGCAAATTCTATTGATAATTTCAGACATCATGGATGTCTCATCACATATAAAAGATGGACATTAATTAAGTAGGGGAGGTGCTAGTTTTGCTGTTAAATCTCCATGTAAAAAATCTTCTTTTTCCTTTTTGCTGACAAATGAGCTTTTACACCCAATCTGTGCTTAAATCTAATCTTTCAGTTCATTCAGTACTTTAGAGAGAAGTGCTTTGTATGTCCCCATGCTGTCTCAAATATGTGTTTGCATTTTTTTTTATTTTATTTTTCTTGCTTTTAACAGGTTTTTTGACATGGTGAACAGCATCACTGAAGAAATAGGGAAGACTACAGAGGAAGGGGAATGTGATGGAGACTCCCTGGAGGTATATAGTGTGTTTTTTGTCGTTTTTTTAAACTTATTTTCAACCCACCAACTATTATAGGTTTCTACTGTAGAGTTTCACTAAGGGAATAAATTACTCATCCCTTCTCTAAAAGAAGTTAAATGAAAGCTATGGTTTACAAAACTTTATCCCCTACTAATTATTATTTAATGATTATTTGTAACACATCCAGGTTTTATACCCAACGTAGATTAATTGCTTATTTCAGTTAGCATACCCACTTGAGAAAGTACTCATCTGAAATTCTTCATAATTGCACTTCATTGCAAAGTAATTCTTGCTACAGTTACTTCAGAGTCTAGTTATAGTCAGGCAATATTAACATCTGTTTAAATTTATAGACTGTCTATTTCGTGCATCACTGGCGTCATGTACACTTACATTATTGGCAGGTCATCTGCATAACAAACAAGGATATAATTGTAGTTGGGGAAGGCTTGTCCATGGTAGTTACGATATGTAGGCAAGCATCGTAATGAGCAGCAAACTCAAATCAAATGATGATGATGGTGTGGGTGGGAGTCTTTCTGCCCTTAGCCTACTAACTCTCACTGAAGCCTAGGATGCCTTACTTCTGCTATCAACCATGTTAGCTGAGTTATAGCTTGCATGTGTATGTCATTACACTGTATTTCCACCTTGATTTTTTATCTGAACATACACATAGCTGAGAAGTGAATGCAAGGCCACTGAGTGCAATGCAATACTTGAGGTCTTTAGATTTTCTTGTAGGCGGCAGGAAACAAGCTGGAATATTTAGGATCATGTCCTGGATCTCTGGAGACATCTGAAACTAACTGAAAAAGTCAGTATTGAATAATAAATCCAGTACTCTGTCCCAGTTTTGATGTTGGAATTTTTATAGTATATCTGAAATTGGAGATGGGACAAATGGAAACCACTAGAGTGACATGTGGGCTAAAAAAAAATACCCTATAATGAGAAACTATGATTATCTAATTGTTTTATTTTAGCAAAAAGAAAAGCAGTAGGTCACTTGATTATAGTGTGTATCTTTACAGGGAAAATTGCTAATTGTTAGTAGGCTCTTTAATTTAGTAGAGGAAAAAAAAACAACAATTAAATATAGTGATGCCAAAAGACATAAGAATTAAAAATAAGAGGAATGACTTCACCCTGAGAATCTGTTGAAATATTACTAAAGCTAGTAGTGGTTTATCTGAATCTTTTACTAAAAAGATACCAATCTTCATTTGCAGGGAAAATATAAATGCTTTATTTAGTCTTGAGCTACTGGTCTCAGCATGGGAATGAGCAAGTGAAATTACATGTCTGTGTTACACAAGCGGACAGATGAGATAATCTAATGACCGTTTCTGGGCTGGCCTTAAACTCTTTGAAATTAAAATTCAGCCGAAACCATGGTTAATACACTGCAATCCTGACTAACCTCCATTGGCACGCTCTGCTGTCTGACCTGGCACTGGCAAAGTTGGTTGTGCTGTTTTTGGAAGATGTGGTCAGGTCAGGAGAGCATCTGGAATAAATTAAGACACACTTGCTTTGTGTGTCTGAGTAGAAGCTGAAGTTCTCAGTTTGGTGCAGAGTGCCCTCTGTCGTCCTTTGCTGTCTTTACTCCTGCCAATAGGATTGCGAGTGCTGTTAAAATATATAAATGTAACTACACAGAACAGATAAAGGCCGGCTTAGCTTTTCACACTTACCTTAGATAGCTACCTTAGAAGCCAATGCTTTCCATAAAGACAGTGGAGTGACAAGAGCATGTCTGCACAGTACTCAAATTGTCATCTTGAAGTATTTTCCTCTCCTATGTAGTCTTAAGAAAGAAGCTAACGTCCTAGATGCCTTGGTTGTGTGCATGGAGTCAGATGAAATACATCTTACCTCTGTTTCATTTAAATGTTTTTTGTTTTGCAGTATGATTATGAATATGATGAAAATGGTGAACGAGTAGTTCTGGGGAAAGGAACATACGGCATTGTATACGCAGGACGAGATTTGAGCAATCAAGTCAGAATTGCTATTAAAGAAATCCCAGAAAGAGATAGCAGGTATGGTAATTGAGCCTTATTCCAGACTTTGTGCATTATATGCTTTCATTATTAAGTAATCTAATGAACCAAAATCTGATTAAGTGATCTGAAGGAAGAGCTCCCATCACTCTTTCACAAAGCTGTCAATAAATTGTCAGTTACATCATGGTAATTCCCTTTCTTTGTAAGGAAACATTTCCATGTTATGGAATGATTTATGATTGCAATTACTGAGAATTTGTTTTCTAGTTTTGGTCTTAGTAGTTCACAATAATTTTTCCTTCCAAAAGAAATACTGCTGAAATACAGAACCTTGCTCAAATACCTTGTGAAAAGCTCTGTCTTAAGCATGTTTGTAAGAAGCATGCTGCGTTCAGCCCTGGGGCCCCCAGCACAAGAAGGGCATGGATGTATTAGAATGAGCCCAAAGGAGGGCCACAAAGATGGTCCCAGGGCGGGAGCACCTCTCCTGTGAAGAGGAGGGACAGGCTGAGGGACCTAGGGTTGTTCAGCCTGGAGAAGAAAAGCCTCCAGGGAGACCACGTGGCAGCCTTCCAGTACCTAAAGGGGGCCTACAGGAAAGCCGGGGAGGGACTCTTTGCCAGGGAGCATGGTGGCAGGACAAGGGTTAGTGGCTGTAAACTAACAGAGGGTAGACTGAGTTTAGGTATAAGGAGGAAATTCTTCAGTCTGAAGGTGGTGAGGGCCTGGCACAGGTTGCCCAGAGAAGCTGTGGATGCCCCATCCCTGGAGGTGTTCAAGGCCAGGCTGGATGGGGCTTTCAGAACCTGGTTTAGTGGGAGGTCCCCCTGCTTGTGGTGGGTGGGGTGTTGGAAGTGGATGGTCTTTAAGTTCCCTTCCAATCCAAATAATTCTAAGATTCTATGATTCCAAGAAATCCTACATCTTTCTAGAGAATTTTCTTAGGGATTTATTTTATTTGCTTAATTATGTAAGTTGCTCAAGACTAAATTAACTGCGTAGTTTAACAGTTCTGGGGGAAGAACTACATGCATGTTTCTGTTGCCACTCTGAATTAATATTCTGGTACAACTCAGAAATGTAACCTCAGATGATTTTTGAATTTCTGAATGACTAACAGGGTAGCTGGAATCTTTATTGTTGTGCAGAGGGGTGTGACGAAACTCGAATTATTTTTAGTGCATAGACTGAGGGCTGCATGAGGGTCACACTTCCTTTAATGAAATACTTTTTATTTTCTGTAACATTCATATTCCAGAGGCATTTTGAGATGACCCCTTTTTTTCCCCTCTACTTTTTAGAGTTCAGCCTCCATTCGTAGCTTGATGCTGTTGTTAAGGTGAACTGGTAACTACTTGCTCCAAAAGAGTGGAGCTCACAGGTGCTTTTACCCCAAGAACTTGGGTTACCCTCCTGGGACTGGCACTTTACTGGCTCCAGGAAGAACTAAATCCTAGACTTGAAGCAGCAGAAAACCATCTCTTGACCCCTAATTTCCCCAGCACAAATATGAGTAAGTGAAAGTGTTGTTGCCAGTTTGTCAGGAAGCCAGAATGTCACCAGTCAAAATCACTCAAAATTTGTGCTGAGAGCAACCTGCCGAGGGTGAAAAGGAAGGGGGAGAGAATGTTTCTTCTGGTCACAGTTAGCTGCAAGGTTAAGATTGTGGTTTAATTTAGTACTCCCTCAGTATAAGCGTCTGAACATGTCTTCACACGCTCAACACACTGCAGCTACTTCTTGAACTCAACGGAGAAGTCCGTGTCCAACATCTATCTCACCTATCCTGAAAGTATGACTACAGACGTTAGTATTTTGTTGGAAGTAGCCACCAGACTCTGAATGTATTACCTAAATTTTGCCAGACAAAACACAGGATCTGGCAGCTAACCTGCCAGGGTGTGTGCGACTCACCCGTGGGTGGAAGAAGAGTGTTAGAGCTTGCTCAGGGGACCACGTCAGCTTCTGAGGTAGAGTTCTGGTGCTGTTCCACACCAGAAGGATCTGGACTTCAGAAATGTTGACAAAAAAGACTGCAGAAAAAGCGTACATCTCTGAAAAATACTTGATCTTTGACTAAACTAATTTTGAAATTATTCTCATCAGTTCTTCCGAATCTGTCTCCATGAAAAGACTCCTGATTTCTTACTTTGATAGCTATCCACTCTTGCTTTCAGATAAGGCTCCTCCTTTATTAGTAGAAACTTAAATGGTGATTTGTTTTAATTATTCAGCTGATCTTAATTATACATTAACTCAATTGTTTACTAGTTCACTTTGACACTAATCTAAATACAACCATTTATTCTCTTTCTGTTGAGCTGGATTGTAGTTCCTTTTCCACAAATTATTGTGCCTAGTCTGTCTATGTAAATAAATGTACACTTACCACATTTTGTGTGTGTATACAATATTACATATTATTTTGTATGTTGTGTATATTCATATGTGAATGATTTCTTATTATGTGGTGGTTATAACCATTGACGTTAAATGTGTCTAACAGATCATATTGTATTACTGAATGAAGTACTTCACTGTAAATATGTCTCATGGGACCTGATATAAAACTTTACCATAGTAAACCCAAGACTTTATTCCTAAAGCTCAGTATTGTATAAATTTTTCTTTACAGATACTCCCAACCTCTGCATGAAGAAATAGCTTTGCATAAGCATCTCAAACATAAGAACATTGTCCAGTATTTAGGATCTCTTAGTGAGGATGGTTTCATTAAGATATTCATGGAGCAGGTGCCTGGTGGTAAGTAGTGGTCAAGACTGGTTTGGTGATTATTTTTGCTTAACCTCTTAAAAATGTAAGACCTATAGTACTGCAGAGTGATGTATTTCATGCAAAAAAAAAATACATTCTTTAACATGTCTTTCTTAAATTAATGGAAAAAACTGTAAGGGTTTTCCAAGTGGTTCATCAGGATTTATGCAAGATGTGCTACAGATACAGCTCAGATTGTTGTTGTGCCAGGTGGTTGGTGGTCATCCTACTAGGAAGACTGTAGCTAGTCTCCAATGACTGAGCCCTTTTCAAATACCTAACACGAGAGAATTGTGACTGGCAATTGTTGTTTCTGCTTGAGACCAAAGAAGTTACACCAGCCAGACATAATGAAAATACCACTTGCGGGGTTTAGCTTCTTGAGATGCTGTGGATTTGGTTTATGTACAGAGGCATGTGTATGTATACCCACCCTTTTTTACTCTTTCACAACATTCTTCTTGGACAACTTCTCTCCAAGCATAACAGAGATGAGCACATTGACTAAAAAGGTTCTGATCTGTTTGCTTGAGAGAATGTATCTGCTGCAGCCAAGGCCAGTGGAGACACTTAGAGACTCTTTTTAATTAGTCAGGAATTTGAAAATGAAAGAAAGTATTTCCAAGAGAGGGCCTTTCATTATACAAGAGGTACCTGCACTTGGTTTGAGATTGTTGGTTGTTGTTACTTTGCTTATCCTTTGGGAGAAAAAGTAGAATTTAATTTGGTTTTACTCTCATTTTTTTCCTCTCCAAAATTATAGGCAGTCTTTCTGCTCTTCTACGATCAAAATGGGGACCATTAAAAAATAATGAGCAGACAATTGGCTTTTACACCAAGCAGATTCTTGAAGGATTAAAATACCTCCATGATAATCAAATAGTGCATCGAGACATAAAGGTGAGAAATTGTGGAGATTAAGCCTGGTGTTATGCAACTGCATAACCCATTTATTTGTTCTGTAACTTAAACTTTCTTCTGGAAGCTATTCATTGTTGCAGACTTTATGCTACTCTGACGTGTGCATTAGATAAGTGAGCCATTGTAACTTGAATTTACAGTAAGAAAATATTTTTTAGAAAAAATTACATATAGCTGCATCAGATGTGGTAAAGCGGATATTTTGTACTTATGTTTTCAATGTTGTGATCAAGCTTTCATTAAAATGTATCAGGAGTGAAGAAGACTGTGGGTGGGATATGAACAGTTTCTTTTCCAATGAGATTCTAGACTTTAAAAGTTCTTTTTATTTTTTTTAAGATGTGTTTCTCTGTATTGGTCTGTAAACTAAAATTCTTGTAGATGGAGAAGTTTGCTTTGAGATTAAATTTCTGATAATGCGATTACATAAGGCGGGACTGCTATTGATTTCTCTTTCTTGTCCATGCTAAAGAGCTTTAGGAAGTAATTCTTACTTACAAAAGGGTGTATTTGAGATACAAGTAATGCAAGTGAGACAAAACGCAGAGGAAAAATAATTGCTCTGAATGTTCTGTTCCTTAGGGTGATAACGTGCTTATCAACACATACAGTGGAGTGTTAAAGATTTCAGACTTTGGAACTTCAAAGAGACTTGCAGGAATCAACCCATGTACTGAAACCTTTACTGGTATGTTCTCAGAGGAGATTCTTTCATTACTGCAACTTCCAGTATAGGGTCATATTTCATAGCTGCCTAACTTATATTGACTTCAAATCAATGTAAAAAGTCACTGGAAGTGTAAGCTAATTTAGGTATACTTGCTCTTAAGCTATGCGGTGTTCAAAGACACATAGACAACGCTGCTTTAGAAGTTGCACTTGAGACAAAAAAATAAAAATAAAAAAAAGTCCTCCACAGTAGAAGAGCACTGTCTTTCCTGTGTCACATTTGAGTCTGCCTCTTCTGTATACATGACTTTTTCATTGTGCTGACCTAAAGCTAACTTTTTTTCTTTCATGACTGGTTTGGGCATCCTGGCATCATCTACAAAGCTTGTCATTAACTTAATTCTCATTCTGCTTGATAATTTGATTTGGATGTTAAATCATGAAATCACGCAGTGGCACTATATTAAATAATTACTCAAAATGAGAAGTGACTCTTATTTTAATTTCTTTCTCTGTTAAACTTCTGCTTAAATAGAACAGAATGCTTTATCAGGATGATTCCCATCAGAAAAGAAGCCTTAATATCTACTATTTTAGGTTCAAGTTTCACTTCCTTTTCCACTCTGAATGCAATTCAGATTAATCTTCCTGATTTTCATTTTACCGTGTAACACAGTAAATAAAAATTACATCTAATCCAATGTCCTTGAAACCTCTAGTAATTGTCACAGTCATTGAAGAGATACATGATCAGTACATGATATCAGATGCTTTTAGCACAAATAAAATTTTGAATAGTGTTTTGAGTTTGTTTAATGCATGAGGAAACTTCTAATTTTTTTTTGAATAATAGTGTTTTTTGTTAACTCTCCTGATACCATTCACTTCCCACTTATTTCATTTGTCTTGTTATTTCACTATCTATTGCATCTATCATGTGTATAAAAAACAATGATGGCTATGTTTTAAACAGGTACCCTTCAGTATATGGCACCAGAAATCATTGACAAAGGGCCTCGTGGCTATGGGAAAGCTGCAGATATCTGGTCTTTGGGATGCACAATCATTGAGATGGCTACAGGGAAACCCCCATTTTATGAACTGGGAGAACCACAAGCAGCTATGTTTAAGGTCAGACATCTTCCTTGTACAACTCAGACCAGTACTTGTAAACACAGGAAATCTTGTGACTGTTTTGGAAAAGCTGGAATTATAAGGAAAAGATGATAAAGGAAATGCTTCACTAATGAAGATGTTAAGAAGAATGAGCTGATTCAATTGAGTGGGAGTGCTGTGTGTATTTGAAGAGAGTAATGGAGCAGTGACAGCTATTCACTAGCATTTTTTCTCTTTTTTTTTTTTAAGGCAAAGAAAAGCAGTTCTGACTTCTCCACTTTGTGAGAGCCTCTCCTTACAATTGTATTTTTTTAACTTGATCGAATAATTACACAGTTGACAATAATTTTGTTCTTTGCATTAATGACCTAGTTATCAAATTTCGATATTACCTTTCTATAACAATATACTACATTTGGTATGTTTTTTGTTATTTAGCATTTGAGAAAAGAACAGTGCAGAACATTTATTTTTTTCCCTTTGTCTCAGGTGGGAATGTTTAAAATACACCCAGAGATTCCTGAATCCATGTCTGCAGAAGCCAAGGCTTTCATATTGCGTTGCTTTGAACCAGATCCTGACAAACGAGCTTTTGCTCATGAACTACTTGTAGATGAATTCTTGAAGGTTTCAAGCAAAAAAAGAAAGTCCCCATCAAAACTCTCAGGTAACTGTTGCTAAACTCACTCTGGAATTTTTCTCTTATAAATCATCAGTTTCAGGAAACAATATCATTTCTTCTTTAAGACAAAGAACATAGATCCCCATCCCAGATGAATGTTCAGTTGTAGTGTTTTGTTCCAGTGGCTTTCTGTAGAAAGACTGTTGTAGCAGAATTCTGCTAGCAAGTTGTCACTAAGGTGACTAAATATTAAGGTTTAGAATAGTATAGAATAGTTTCGCTTGGAAGGGACCTACAAAGATAGTTCAGCTGTCAGAATTTTTTGGGGCTGATCCAAAGTATATCGTTAAGGGGTATTTGGATGATGCTCTTAAACACAGACAGGCACAGGGCATTGACCACCTCTCTAGGAAGCCTGTTCCAGTGTCTAACTACCCCCTTGGTAAAGAAATTTTTCCTAATATCTAGTCTGAACCTCCTTTGATGCAGATTTGAACTGTTGCCATGCATCCTGTTACTAGAAACCAGGAAGAAAAGATTAGAATCTCCTTCTCTACTACCCCTAAAAGTCTTTCTCTGTCTTTGTTTTGTTGTTTTTTTGTTTTTTTTTTCAGATGTGTGTATGTTTTCATTCAAATAATGTTTGTACAGAGTGCATTTTGTATAAGGTAGTAATATGAACAAAATAATGCTTGTCCCATAGCAAACCGCATTATTTCCCCCGCCATGTTCCCTGCAATGTTTTTAAATTATGGAACATAACTAAGAAGTTTTGAAAGTATGAATGACACATTTTATGTGCATATATTAAATATATATTCTGCATAATTTTAGCATGATACCTACAAGAAGAAAATACTAGGTAAAGGAGATAACATTGAATGATAGCTTTTAGCTTCTATTTTACAGGTTCAATTTAATTTTAAATGGCAATAAATCTTATTTAAAATAAGAGCTTGCACAGAGGAGAGTCCAGATGGTCCATAAAAATGAGAAGGGAGTTATTCTTTAGATTACACTTACTTTCCTCAGTTAATTTCAGCACAATTAACTTAATTTTTTTTCTTTGCTTGTCTCCCACAGTTCTTTCAGCTAACACAAATGGTGAGTTTTAACATACTTTTCTATGAAAACATAACTGCGTAGATACTGTGGCTATCACTTACTATGGTATAATTTGCCACACCAAATTCTTGCAAAGAGAAGTGGGCATAATTATAAAAATAAATGATGTTTCTTAGGAAGCTCTAATTCATTGTACAAATTTTAATTAATAAAAAAAATATTTGTAATGTTACCTTGGCTTAACTGTCTATACAGGTGGGTAAAACAGGCTTGAAGAGCTGCGTTGTTGTTATGGGGCCAATTTAATGGAACTCTGAACAGGGAACCAAATGGCTGTTGTGTGGTAGCAATAGAGCCAAAGTATGTGGAGAAAGAAAACAGATTTTTATTAGGTTAAATTTGTGTAATGTTGTGAGGGAGGTGGTGCAGAAGCAGGATTTGTTTGGGACCCCATGTCAAGCCTGGCTGACATCCCTTTTCAGGAAATAGTCCAGGTAGAATGGGGGTGGAAGGTGGGGAGGGGAGAGGGGAGAAAAAAAAAAAGCTAGCTTCCTGCTGAATAGAAGCACATTTTGAAATGTGGACATATGAAAGAGGTATCGATAGTTTCTTGCAACAGTAATTGTACATACTCTTGATTAATAGAAAAAAAAAATCCCCACCTCTTAACGTTCATGTTTATTATGAATCAAAGCCTATGAACTAATTAAATTTGTACAAATCTGATGCATAAATATATGTAATAAGATATTTCTCTATATTATGTAAAAATGCTTTTTATATTCTAATAGATAAGTAAGCTCTATATAGAGAGACATTTAAAAACTAAATTATTGGAATGTGCATGCATGACTTACCCTATAGGAACATTTTGTTATTGCTCAGAGTGCATACTGGTAACGTGTGATGCACATTCACTCCAGTGTTGAAGTTCTGGAAGTAAGCAGGCAAAGAGCCCAGGATTTCCAATATCTGAAGAACACTTTCAGTAAAAGCATACCTGAAGGGTAACTATTCCTGAAGGACAAATGTTAGGAGCTTTTTGTTCATTTTATCTTTAATATTTTGTCTGTGTGGGGAAAGACAGGAGTCAGAATTTGTTTCGTCTGAATGAATAACCTTTTTGTATCAGAACTGTGTTGATGCTATTTAATTCTACTTTCTAAATGTTCTTAAATAGAGTATCTTCGGAGTATATCCTTACCTGTTCCTGTTCTGGTGGAAGATACAAGTAGCAGCAGTGAATATGGTTCAGTCTCACCGGATACAGAACTAAAAATCGATCCATTCTCTTTCAAAACAAGAGCCAAATCCTGTGGAGAAAAAGATGGGAAGGGAATCAGGTCCCTTTTTCTGAGGTAAGGGCTATATGACATTTGTGTCAGTATCAGGAACATGTGCATTACGATTGTTTTTTTATAAAGTTCCTTTTCACTGAGCATCTTTCATTCAGTATCCCAGATGAAAATTTTGAGGATCACAGTGCTCCTCCTTCACCTGAAGAGAAAGATTCTGGGTTTTTCATGCTGAAGAAGGATAGCGAAAGGAGAGCCACCCTTCATAGGATATTAACTGAGGACCAAGAGAAGGTGGTGAGGAACTTGATGGAAGCTTTGGCTCAGGTAAAGTAATTTCAAAAGGCAGCAAAAAAAAAAAAAAAAAAAAAAAAAGTGGAATTTGAAGACTTATCTGCAATTACCTTGAAATTTCAAATTTACACATAGTAAAGCAATCAAAAAATATCACTTGATTAAACTAGAAAATATATGCAATATAAGCTTTCACAGTTTATTATTTTATTGGGGCTAATAAAATAGGCTCTAAAATTATGTTTATGCTGCATTAGATATGCATTTTATGTTACTAGTACCTACCATATGAACACCTGCATACTAGTGCTGTCTGGACAATGGCAAACATGATTTCATGATACTGTTTTGCTAGTATATCAACTGAGGATGTAAGATCAACTCACATAGTGTCTGTCATGCCTAGGAGGTTGAGCTTCTTGTAGAGTTCCATCTTCTGAGTGACTGGTTTGAAGCAGAGAGGGTTAGGTCTATTTGGCCTGCTCTGGCCTTAAGTTAGGGTACTACATAGAAAAGAGTAGAGTGACTGGTAAACCCTTGCCTTCCAGCCAACAGCCAAAGAAGGGGAGAGAGGACTAGGTAGAAAATAAACTGCCACTCTTCCTCGCAGCAGCTGGGAGCCACATATGGAGGGGCGGGAAGATGGAGTAGTAGTGGGAGTTACAGCAAAATAATTGCAGAATGACCTTTTGGTGCTCCTTTGTGGCGATGATTCATTATGATGTATCAATTCAGAATGACACTGAATAAATTACAGGTCATCCCCACACTGCTAAATGTTGCAACACTGAAATTGGATGACATGATTTTTTTGTTCTTGTTTGTAACGCGTGTTAGTAGGTAATTGACTCACTTGATTCTCAAGGCTGAGTATTGCTGGTCTGAAACATATTTGTATGAAATGTGGCAAATCAGCTTCTAAAGATAGTACTGTTTGGGAAACTGATGGAACCAATACAATTCTTATGCATGTACCACAGCTCAAGTAACTGGAAATTGCTGCCATACCAAATAATAATAATAATAAAAAAAGGCTTCTAATTCTCGGAAAAACACAACAATTGTCGTGATAACTACAGAAAGTATTAAAATAGAAGGCAACAAGAGATACGCCAGCGATCCATGCTTTGCAAGAGTGCTGCTATAAAAGACAGTTGTTATTTTATTCCTTGTCAGAGAGTAGAAAACTGGCTCAAACCACCTGAAAGTGGTGGTAGCTGCAGTTAAGGGGCAGTTGAGGTGTCCACCCATTATGCCCTGCTTAAATGCCAGAAAGTACCGATAGATAGAAGCCTGACTTGCTTGTTGGGCCTTATCAGGGTTTAGGTTTTCTTAGCACTTTAGTCATAAGAACTTTTTCATAAGAATGATTTCAGCAAAGTGGTCGTGGGTGAACACAAGTGGAGGAGAATGACCTTCCCCAAAATAGACCTCTGTTCCCTATTAGGGAGCCATGCTGGTTCCCCTGTTCCCAGCATGCATTCGATGGACTTCGAATATGTTCTGTGTCCACCTCTCTACCCTAATGGCTGCTTAATTATTTACAGGGAAAGGAGATCGGGTACTGTAGGACAGAGGGAGGGACCAACTTCAGTATAGACTGTAGTCAGATGAATTCTTCAAATCAAAACAGATCAGGGTCAGAAGGTAGAATTTTTATCTCAGAGGTGCTTTAGTTGTGAGCATCCCTCTTCTCCCTCTCACACCCCCCAACAAACAAATGATCTTGGTTTCAACCAGATCAGAATTAATTAACTAGTCAAAAACTGAACATTATTGGCAAACAGAGTTCTTGATGCCTAGCCAGCTGTAACATTACGGCATAAAACTGGCAAATACAAGAGAACCAAACACAGCATGTCCTTCTGTTACGGAAATTGATACTAGATATCTTTAGTCTCTATAAATACTTCCCTCAAGAAAAAAAAAAAAAGTGTTTTGATGTTGCATGTTGAACATCTAGTATGGTTTTCTATCTCTGACTTGATTTTGAGATTTGGAATTGAAATTTATGTTCAGTTGGCATAACTTCAGAGAATAAACAGTCTTTTGCTTCGTGGTTACTCACGCTGGTTATTCGGATGAAAGCTTTTGAGCTTTTTGCTGCTTTTGTAGCTCATGCAAAAACACGTGAGCTTTAAAGATAGGCAAAAGTATTTGTAATAGAGAAGGATGAGATTTGTAGACCTGCTTTAGCAATAGGTGAGTGTGAAAGTTCCATCATGGGGAAGTCATGCAGGAAAGAATTAGTCTCTTTCTGAGCCTTCTCCATAACCTTGACTAATTCCTTCTTTTAAATGTTACAGTGGGACTTTGTATGTTGTCTTTCAGAGGCACTCTGAAAAGAGTCACTTCAAAGTATGTGTTTGTTTGTTTTTTTTTTCAATTCAGAGTGGTCTGTAATACCTAGTTCAGAGTATATTAATTCATATCTTTTTGCTCCTATACAGTCAGACATATATAGTGTGTATGTATACTTCAGCAACTACTGTAAAATAAAGTTAGCTTTTTTGCTAGTCGGGTAATCTGCATTAGCAGGAAGCTCAGTGCTACAGCTGTAGTTACACAGCCACTGTAACCTGGCCTGCAGTTGCACTTTGCCTTAACTATATCTTTAGAGTTTCTGAAAATTCATATTGCTAACTGACATTATTGGATTAAGGACCACTGGGTGTGTATTTCAAAAGATGGCTATCAAAACTACTTTGTTTCCTCTCTTCCTCTACCAGGGAGCTGAAGAGCCGAAGCTAAAATGGGAACATATTATGACG
The DNA here is from genome assembly GCF_964035555.1 of Netta rufina. Taxonomy (NCBI): domain Eukaryota; kingdom Metazoa; phylum Chordata; class Aves; order Anseriformes; family Anatidae; genus Netta; species Netta rufina. Next base: position 85,800,914 of record NC_140125.1, on the reverse strand, counting down.
CTCGTTTCCAGCCTCAGAGAGTTTGTACGGTCCACTGATCGTAAAATCATCGCAACCACTCTTTCAAAACTGAAACTGGAGTTAGACTTTGACAGCCATGGTATCAGTCAAGTGCAACTTGTGTTGTTCGGTTTTCAAGATGCTGTAAGTTGTCATTTTTAGTAAATACTTTATGCAAGAAAACTGCAGAAACCTAGAAACCAGAAGCAAACATAACTTCATCAACTTTCCTCCAGAGATACTGAAACAATAACATTTGAGAACTTTGAACTTGTAATAATGAAACAACACTAACAAACCAAACCAAAACAAACAAAAAAAACAGTCCACAACCACAATTTGGTTTGTTTGCCACATGATCCTTTGGCAGGATGCAAACCCTGAACACAGTTGTTGAGATTTTGTTGATTAAAGAATCTTCATTTAGCACTGTTGCATAAACTTTGTAATAATAAAAGCAGGAAAAAATATCTTTTTTTGGAAGGATTTCTGGTAACTAAGATAAACACTGATAGTCAAGCTTGCCCTACATAAACGAGATCTCTTGAACTTCTTTTATAAAACGAATGCATTAAACCACTGAACAGCCTCAAGTAATAGCCTGTCTACATTATAATGTATTATGTTCTTATTCTAGAATTTTGGTTAGCAGAATTCTTACAAATTAGCCCTTTTCATTTTAATGTATAATAAGCAGGATAAGAAAGAAGAAAAACAGGATACCTTTCTTCAAGCAATTAATGTAAGTTTTGGTATCCCACAGTGAGCAGCAACCAAACAGACACAGTAACACCCTTTAAATAGCTAGTTTACCAAAAGCAAATATTCTTTTCTTGAGTTATGTATTCAAAGTTAGTTCACAAAGAATTATGCTTAATGATTAAGATGAGTAATTGACATGGGAGGATGTAGCTGTGCTGGGCATCAGTGTGTCCAGAGTGAAGTTCTGTAGTAAAAACTGAGATGACAGTCCAAGTAGGCATTTGAGATAGATGACTTTTGTCAGCATTTTAACCTTGTGTACTCTGAGAAGTAACAGAGCTGTCAGGAAGGATTTAATCTGTTTGTTGCATAGACTACACTGACAAAGAAGTAGATTCTGCGTAACAAAACAAAAGCTAATATGTGAAATTAATCTGTAAGAGAGGTTTCTCCAAAGGAGAGATTTCTGAGCCTTCGCTTTGAGTACACTTCAGCTCTCCATTCTGTTTAGCTTCATATCAGTACAGCTGTGATGGTTGGAAGAAATAAACATGTACAAGGTCGAGGGACCAGTTGTGGGGGGAAGAGTACAAATATCTGAGTTGGGTTTCTGACAGACGTTGCTGTTCATCAGTTGTTTTGTGATAACTGCTTGAGCTCATGCTCTTTTTCATAAATATTTTACCCTCTTCTGTTAATCATTTTAAGTTGATGTTTTTAAGTTAACTTACAAATTTATCTCCCCTTAGTATCTTGCCTATTATTTAACTAAGATTAACCTACAAAAAGGTCAAAGAAAAAATTGCTTTGTATTTGTCCAGCCTTATTTTTTGACATATATTAGATATTCATCATAGAATACTGAAATCCAGATCTGCATCAAGACCTCAGATTATTGCACAGGCTGGGGATATTGCTAGAAGTGAGAGGAAGTACTTTCCTTGTTCTCAGGACCTAGACTTTACCCTGAGATTATTGCCCTGTTAATATTCAGGATATCCTCTTCAGGGCAACCAAGAAAAGGTACTTTCTGCTGTAGTCTGAATAGCTAAGTCATGTTATTGTGGATTTTTGTTCTTGACAAAGTTGCATCATGCTTCCGTAGTACTTAAATACGCTACAGTGGGCTGAACTTGTTGATGTGTCTGTAGGAGTCAGTCTGGGGAGCTGCTGGGTGCCTGCACGCAGGAGTCGCGCTGCCTCAGAGGGCCATGGGCAAGACTTTGGGGGTTTTAGGGAGCTTCTGCCCCATGTGTCCGGCACAGGGCAGGCTCCCCTGGGATGCTGACAGCTCTCCTGCAGTGTCCAAGTGCCATCTAGTGGCCACTGGGAACAGAACCGAGGAGGCCTGGGTACTGTGGGGCTTTGCCCCTGGCTGGCAGGTAAACCCGCACCCTACAGGATACTGTGAAGAAAACATAACTCCATCCCAGCCAACCCGGTACAGCTACCTATATAAATCACTGTTTACTGAACATGGTTTCTTTAGGGCAGTGATAATATCATTAATAACATTTACAGCCTTCAGAAGATATGCAAGTTATCATATGTGCTACTTCACTTTTCTTACAGAGAGGTTTTAACAATATGAAAGAAATAAATTAATCATTCTTTTCAGGAAGACTTAAGAACGAACCACCTTCTTGATGTTTTTTTTTTTAAACAAACTGTAGTTGCTACTGTTTTCTCAATAAGGCTTTGAATAGCTTCATTGCTTTCTAAATCCCATTTGATTTGTCTCTTTCTGTAACTTCTGGAGTTCTACTCGTGCAGATCTGTGCTTTCGACTGCTTCCATGCCTGAAAAACAGCATTAAGCTGTTATGTGTTATTGCTGGATGCTCCGACTGGGTATTTCATGGTAGTGCTGTCACCCCACTTGCTTCTTCCCTGTCACGGGGGAGTTGGAAATTATCTGGAGTATCCACACTCCGTGTCTAACATGGAGTATCCATAGGGGCACCCAGGAATATGGCTAAACATGGTTTGAAAGCAAGTCTGTAGAGGATTAGGAGCAACCCAGTGTAGATACCTATCTCATCAGATGAAGTTAAAAATAGAAGGAAAGAGGTAATGGCACAACATACAAATGAAATCCCCTGGTTATCTAAATTATTTTCTGTATCAAGGGGGAAAAGCATTACATTAGTTCTTTGGTATTTCCTACAATTATCCTTTAAAATAGTGAAGTATTGCTCAGAGCGAACAGTGAAAACCGTAACGAAAAAGTAACAAGGTTAATTAGCTTAAGTTGTGAGACTTTCATAATATGGTCCTTGGTCTTTGTCATGGAGTTGCATTTTTTTTTACGGTTTCAGTCCATGACTGTGAAGGTTAAATAAACTTTGGTATTAGTCATCAAAAATCACCTAACACAGGAACTGGTATATTATTTAGAAAAAAAAAAAGCACAAAATATTGTCTGACATACAGCATTGCCAACATCCACTATTTTATGAACATTTTCTGCATTTAATGTAAACATGAAATAGTTTAAATCACCTGTTTGATACAGCATCTTTAAGTTCAAACACTTTACACAGTTCTGATGTAAATTACAGTTTCAGATTGTTGAGAATATAATCTCTGAATTGAATTCTCTGTTTCTAGGTAAATAAAGTTCTCCGAAATCATAACATCAAGCCACATTGGATGTTTGCATTGGACAGCATAATTAGAAAAGCCGTGCAGACAGCTATTACCATTCTGGTCCCAGGTGAGTTGTTTCTTACTACTTGGCAAGTATGAAGTACCTATCTCCTTAAATGTGCTTTAAAGCTGCAATTATGATGCTTCACTTAAGAATGTGAAACCAGCAGTGACGTTTTCCTGTTCACCATCTGTTTTGCAACTTAAACACTGATAAGCATGTTGTCCAAGTTATTTTGGAAAGTTATCCTTTCCAAGATGTGTCCTCTAAACAATTCTGCAACCCAGTGAGCAGCAGCAGACAAAGGTACTCTGGGGCCTTATTTTATTTAGGTGCACAGTAGCACAGTACTGCCTCTTGAAATCCGAAGGATGGACAACTTGCCCAGCACGTACCACTTTTCAGAAGGTGTTTTACAAAGCGCAGGTTAAGGGCATGCTATTTTAAATACTTAAAAATCTCTCTGTCTCCTCATCAGAAGTTGTCTAAAGAAAATAATAGATCAAAACCTGTAAACTGAATATTGTATTTTGAATTTTGTTGAGGTAGAATGCATAGCTTAGCTGAGGGGAGAACTCTGTATTGAAGAAATGTAAACCATTCTGTTATTGTTTGCCTATTTGCAGAGTTCATTTCTTTGCTGCATCTTAATTTCTAATGTTGTGATTTTTATTCCCTAGCACTGGAATTAGTGGTGAAATTTTCAAATATATGATTTAATGCTCTAAGTCTGGAGTCAAAAATACTTCAGTTTCAGTTTTCTGCGATGGGTTAAAGACTGAAATTGTCAACAAGGGGATCTATAGATTCCAACATAAGTTACAGCTCTTCCTGTTCTGCTTATTTTCCATATCCCCAGTACAACCAGTGAAGCATAAAGGGTTTCTGTGAGACTTTTAAGTCATAAGGGAAAATCTTGCTTTTGATTAGAACACTGAATATCATATAAAACATATACTTTTTTTGCTGTATAATAGGAGCACTGCAGAATTTCTCCTTGCTGAGCTCTTATCCCCATGTAGTCAAGTATCAGCATTATTGGTATCAGGTCAATCTTAAAATTCTCAGTGCCCCAGTAGCTTTCAGGTGACGATCATCCACCTCTTCCCTAATTGCATTACCATACTTCTGACTGCTTCCCCTTGCTTGTCTGATCTCTTCTTTGTGGTTTTTCTTCCATGGATGATGTGAAGATTAGTCTCTGGGTTTAAGACTTTTAAAAATTGTGGGGTACTTTTGGAGTAGTAAGAAACAGATGTCCTATACTTACACTTACTGGTGCTTGCTCTACAATGGCAAAATTAACTTCAGTTCCTAGTAGTGTGATGTAAAAATTAAAAACATACATAGATCTGTTTCCCTAGGATAAAAATAATATTCATGGAACAGCTGTATAATATATCTGCTTTCTCTTGTGAAGAGGTGATTTGAATCAAAGCATGAATACCCCTTTTGAAAAGAAGAGAAATTTGCTTGTTCTTGAGCAGAAAGGAAAGGACAAAAAACTATGAAACAAATGTGATTTTTTTTAAAAAGTATGTTTTGATGAGGAAACTAAAGGGAGTGTTTTAAGGAGCCACAATTGAAGGAAGGAAGGAGGATTTATATTAAAGGGTTAGAATTAACAAACAGATGTTGTTGCAATAATAAATTTTGTAGGAATATAAGACCTTGCATGCACATCTGCCATAGCTGGTAAACTCTCGTAGGTAGTTCTAACAAGGAATAAGAGAAAACAGAGTGTGCGTGTAGCTTTGTGTCCATGGTTTTGTGGATGTACATCACTACACAATAGGTAGTGTTCTCTCTGATAATTGGGGGGAGGAAGTGTGCCACCTTCATTGCTGGGAAAGAGGTCTGTTTATTTCCTCTGTATATTTGGATACTTCTTTTTTTTTTTTTTTTTTTTTTTTGTAAGCATGATATTCCTCTAATGAGAGGCTGCTAAATATGCCAAAACAGCAACAGGAATAGCTGGATATAATAAATAATGATTATTTACTTAATAAAACAACTAAGGTCAGACACATGAGAAATAGCACACCACTGAGAATAGAATAAAACAAGAGTACTTGTGGTGCTGCATGGACCTTAGTACCAGAAAACAGAAATTTTTCCAAGGTAATCCTCAAATCTAAAGCTTTCAAACTCATGGTCAGCTGCAGTTATTATTTGAAAGACATAACAGCTGTTCTTGATAGCTATAACATAAATCTAATGCAGTAATGTGGCATAAATACGTATTATTAATAGAAATATTTGTAAGGTAGTTCTGTCCTCAACTACTGTATGTAGTAGCAGCCATTCACCAAAAATAAGAGAATAGCAGTAAATTTCCCATGCAATTCAGCAAGTCCTCAATCAATCCTGCACTAGACAACAGACAGCATTCATACTGCAAGTTCTGATCAAATGCAGTGTTCTTTGCTCTGTGTGACCTTACATTGGGTGAATAACAAAATTAATATCATAATTAATATTATTTGAAAGTTTGGGGATGATCCCTAGATAGTCATTTAGGCTTGCTCTTGTTTTTATGTTTATCCTTCATGTTTTTTCCTTAATTTTAATGTTTCTAACAGAATTGAGGCCACATTTTAGTCTTGCATCAGAAAGTGATGCAGCAGATCAAGATGATATAGAAGTTGAAGAAGATCAAGATGACCAGCCTCAGAATCAAACTATCCAACAGCCTTGCATTGTCATGGAAGATGCAATAGCTACCTCAGGTGTGAGCACACTCAGCTCTACGGTATCCCATGACTCCCAGGCTGCTCACAGGACGCTGAGTGTCCAGCTGGGCAGGCTAAAATTAGAGACTAACAGGTAAGTCTGGACATCAGCAGACACTAACCTACTTGAGACTACATATCGTTTTGGTTTTGAAATACATATGCTAGAATAGTAGCAATGGTATCAATTCCATAACACTGCAACTCATTCCTTTAAATGATGGCCATTGTACATGACCAGTCACAACTACACATTAACTTCATTAATTTCAGAATCATAGTGATGGAAGTTGAAGTCAAGTCAGTCTCGATTTCAGGTGCCCTTTCAAGGAAGGTCTGGAAAAGCTGAGCTTGCTGCCAAGTTTCTGCTTTTTCTCTCCTTCATATGCTGTATATGGCTGATGAATGGTGTTATGTTTTGTTTCCATTATGGCAGAACTCACTGTTCTTTTCTGTAGTTATTCTTGGAGAACAAACACAAGCTAGTCAACAGCCGCACACGAACTGAACAAGGAAATTTTGAGATGTTTTGTGTGCAGAATTCACTGCAGCAGGATCTGTGTTTACAAGCAAGCATTACATTTTTCTTTGAAAACCAAACACCAATCTGTTCATCAAAGAAAAAATCAAAAAATGTGTGTTTTAAAGTAAGTGATCCAGAAACTGGATATTTCAGAAATAGAAATATTCTACTTTCAGGTAGAATGGATTTTTATTTTCTTAAATAAAAACAGACAGATACGATTCCCATTATCTTATCCAAATTATAATTTTATAAGTAATTGTTTTTTCATTAAAATATACCAGATAGTCTGCTTAGAGCAAATATTTTAGCCTTTGCAGCACCTGACTTAGGACACTGCATTTCTCACTGACCTCGGTAAATTTTGAATATGACCTTGATAGGAGAACATATCTTCAATAACACAGTTGCTATGCTTATGTGCTGCCAGCACATTCTGCATACTTATTGACCCAATTTGAATTGAAATGCTAAATTGCACTTTTATTTTAAATGTGTCCAGAAACTTTGCCATAGAGTACTACGTTATATATACTATTTTTAATAGAGTATGAGTATTTTTGAATTCTCACCTTACAATTCACTTTTTAGTTTTCGATGACCACAGAAATAGTTTACCTTACTGATATATTTAAAACCAACATCAAAAAAATTGCTTGGATTGCTTCACTTTCCCCAGCATAGACTTGGGAAGTAATAGCATCAGAAGTGATCAATCTGTAGAGGTATTGTTTCCTAGCACCTTGCTTTTGTAAATTTCCTAAATGCAAAGCCTTTGACCAAATAATCACATCCTGTCATTCACACAGAAATCTTGAGGTAAATAATATGGGCAGTTGTTTAGTTTAAGTATTAATTAAAGCTTTATTGGCAGAAGCAGCAAGTAGTTACCAAGAGAAAATGGCTGATTATTTTTATTGGCCCCATAGGCCTTTTTCAACCAGAATGGGTAGAGGAGGAATAAATTAACTGGAAGTTGGCTTCACTCCTCTCTGCAGAATATTAAACTGCTTTGTGACTAACCAAGCTGTGGGTGTGTGTAGAGAGAGACGGAGCAGCGCTGTTCACGTGCAGGGTAGACTTTTCAACAATTGTTAACTCAGGTGTGGAAGCACTCAAATGCAGCGATGCTGCTGGTAGGCCTATGTGCCCCTCATATCCTTAAAAGTAGCGATAAATGCTTTTACAAAGTGATTACATCAGAAACAGTTTTTCTGTGCAAAGCCAGGGTACTTCTGTAGTCCATTCTCCAGCTGAATTCTAAAATGTGCCTGTCTTTCAGTGTCCTGGAAGATGCATTGCTTAACAAACTTAAAAGAATATGGCACTGAAACAAAAAAAAACAAGAAGTACTAAACTGGAACAGTTTATGCATAGTTCTTAGACTAACAGACTTCAAGGAAGGGATGAAGATGTGATTCTTTCAAGGCAGAACTTTCTAAGACTGGAAAGTCATAGGTTTATGAGCTATAACATGCACATATGTTATCAAGGTCTAATTTCTTTAACCAAGTTTCTCAGCACATTTTGTTCACAATTCCTCCTTTGTACTAAAAAACAAAACCAAAAACAACAACAACAACAACAAAAACTCTTCTAAAATAACAAATTACTACAGTCAGTTTCACATACAAATTTTCTGTTGTATTCTGATTATTTTCCTTTGATCAACTTGGTGTTGGCCACTGAATCTCCATTCTTTTTTCTCTGGATTTGTGTTATGAAGGAAGTCAAATACGGGTTCCAGTTTGTTTCTGTTTTCTCAAAATGAATTGCTTAGGAGAGGACAAAATGTATTTTCCCTCGTCTTTTCTTATTCTTCATATAGCATAGGAGGGTAGGTACAAGCCCTCTAGTACGTGAGGAAGGGATAGTCCTTGTGTGGATTACAATGTGTCTTCCCCATTTAAGAAATGGAATGTAGGTTTTTGCCACACTTTCATCATATCTCCATCCTTGCCATACTTTGTAAAATGTGTGAAGGAGAGATGCGAGTTGGCCTTTTGCCTTCCATGGGGTGATGTGACAAAGTTTAGCCCTTGGCTCATGAAACGCTTTGATAACTGAGAAGAACAAACATACATTTTTGTTTAAAGCTGACTACTAGCTGTAGAAATTTTACTGAAATTTTCTACCATACCACCTGTTCAGTGGGTGTATGTGTATATGGAGACAAGGTACTTATTTTTTTGTTGTTTGAAGAGCTCTGGTTTTAGAAACCAGACCAGTGGATGTTTATAACTGCATGTATGCTATAATAAACCTATAGAGACAGGATGTTTCTGTGAAGAAATGAAGAATTCTGTCCTTGTGTCTGTCAAGAAGGTTTCCAGTTTAAGTTTAGTAAGAGTGTTGCTTTCCTGAAAAAATTGAGACTAAAGAAAATGTGTGCTTTCTTCCCATTGCTTCACAGGTTATTGGAGGAATTGGTTCAAAAGGAGAGAGAATTTCAAGTCCTTCTACATCAAGCTATAGAAGAAAAAGATCAAGAAATCAAAAACCTGCGGCTTAGGTCACAGCCAATAGGTAAGTGAGAGGAGGTTTCAAAGAAAAATTTCACACTAACATCTTCACAGATGAAGACAGTAACAGCTAAATTTCTGTTATTTTTATTGAACCAGTCTCAGTAAAGGTATTTTATTACACTGCTTTTGGTAGGATTTTCTTTGAAATAAGAGTGCATGTTGAAGAAATAAATTACTGTATTTTATTCCCAATAAAATGAATGATGTAATTTAAATATTTTTGATTGTGATCATTACATTAAAAGTTCAAGAGGATAGAATTGGTGAGATATGAGTACAACATAAAGCTTACTGAGTTTTATCTGTATCTGCCTTGAAGAAGGTGGAAGTGCTAATGCAGTTTGATGTTTCAATGTTATGTGCTTCAACGAAGTGTCACTTTCCAAAAGCAGCTGATCCTGTCCAAGGCATTGCCTACACACCAGCTGTGTGAGTTACACTGAATGTTTTCGTTAAATATGTAAGAGCCTCAGTGTAGACACAATTACAATGATGCTGATTTGGGTAGTAGTCATTTGCTGAAGAGGACAGAAAATGCATCTATCAGATGTACACACTAGTTTAACTGCCTTCACATTGAAGTCCAAGATTACTTTTGAGTAACATAAGTAACCATAACCAAGTAAAGTGATTGTTGTATAACTTTCTGTGAGCTGTAATTGGGTATGGGCTACAGGAACAGACATTTATGGGGATAGTGGTATTCTAAGCTTGGAGGGAAAAGTCACTGAAGACAGTGCTTTAGCATTTAAACAAACAAAAAAAGACAAGAGGTTGCTTTGTCAAGACATGGTCTTTTCTCAAAAAATGCTTGTTCTAGATATTCCTGGATTGTCTGTCTGTCATCGTCATTCCACTGGCACAGGGACCGAAGACCCTGATCTCATAAACTGGTTGAGTGTTCAAGGAGCTGATGAGGCCACAATAAACAAGGTGAGAAGAGTCCTTCCTGTTTGCCTTGTCACACACCACAAATCATTAAAATGATTTAAAAAAAAACAAAAAAAGTACTGTTTAAAAAAGTACTGTTTTTGTGACTGAGTGCAAGAAGATCACAAATCATTTTAATTACTTCTCAAATTTTGAGAGATGAGCCTCTTTTCAGAGGAGAAGAATAAGGCATGAACATGAAGGCCTTTGTTAAAAATAAATGAAGTGTGTTCATAATGTCTATAACTGATTACAAATAAGAGAATAAATCGTCCTGTTAAAGAGACGGTATTAGTTCGGTTCATAATTTTTTCAGTCTTCACATCTTGCAGGAGTTCCTACTGATTATTCCCTGGGTACAGGGTACACGTTCACCCTTAGGCAAATGTGTTAAGTGAAATCTCCTGAAGTAGAAAGGTCTATTCTGCAGCAAATGATATATAATTTTAGAGGTGTTGAGCTTCTCCAAATTTCAGCTGACTTAAGAAGTCCTGCATATAATTATCACTCATGCAGATTAGTTCAAAGGTAGCTGGAAATTAAAATGCACCAAATTCAGATGATGCTTTTGAAAAGGTAGGTCTTACCACATTTCACCTGTAAGGAAATTAAACAAACAGTTATGCTCAAATGTGTATTCATTGAATTTTGATTCTGAGATACCAGTGATGACAATAGAAATGCCAGCTGACAAAAGTTTTGAGTAGCTGTGAAAGCATTACACATTTAGAGTAATGTATGGTGTGTCAGTGTGGAGTATGCTGCATCAAAATTAAGCAGTTTCACTGTGTTTCTAGAAACAATATGGATTAATCTGTTAAAGGTACCACATTTTGGCCCAATTTTAGATTTCTTCCAGATGCCTATTTTTAAGGGGCGTATAGTATATAAAACTTAGAAAGACGGATTAGTTTTCTAACAAAATGTTCATTTAAACTTGTTTTTGTAGTTCTTGGCTGAAGACTATACATTAATGGATGTTCTCTGCTATGTTACACGAGATGATCTGAAATGTTTGAGACTGAGGTAATGTTTCACAGTTAAGTGAAGTGCACTGAGCTGGAGTGTGCTTTGTTACAAAAGAAAATAACCGATGCTAACCCTATGTTGGATTGTTCAGCATAAATTTAAAATAACGCTTGACAATATCTCTTGTATCCTGATGCATTTCTGATAAACAGCTGATAGTGGTTACATTTTAGAAATAAGCTTTTACATTAAAGGCAAGCAAAGGGAATTTTTTTAAGTGAAGCTTTTGCCTTGCACCTGGACACGCTGAAAGTCCCACTAAAGGCTTGCTTTTATTTTAAAAGGTTGAGAGAGCAAAACTTGCTGTAATTTATCATCCTCACAAAACTGTAGAAACATTCATGGACTACAACTAACACTAGATTTCAGCTAGTCATACCAGGTGTGTATGTCACTGCAGGACCAGTTTAAGTGGAAATTATATAATGTATCAAACACTGAGTGTTCCCAGGCAGCTTGAAAATAAATTAAAAATTAAAATTGGTAGGTGGTAAGATATTGACACTTCCATAATGTTGGAAGTCTGCTGTGGTTTATGCAGGTCCTTTACATGAGAAGTCTGAATTCCTGAAAGCAGGCATCTGAAAAGTCAAAATATTTCCCTGTACTGTATAATCAGAAAAGGACTCTGTTCTGTCTTCGAGTGTGTGTTGAATTTCACCTTTGATCAGCTTTTGTACTGAGTAGTAGTAGCAAAATTTCACTGGTTCAAAACTAGAACAAGAAAATCAGAATGCACCTGAATTGGAATGGAATGCTTTTGGGCTGGAGAGTGTTCTTTTACCTGAGCATCTTTATGATTTTGGTTTTTTTCTTTACAGAGGAGGAATGCTATGCACCCTCTGGAAGGCCATTACTGACTTTCGAGAGAAACATGCCTGACACTGAAATCTTTCTTCGCTTCTCTGCAGAGAGGAAAAGGTTTCTTTTCAGCACAGAGCAGGTGTGCTGTCAGAAGGACTGTTGCACTTTAATCCAGTATTTGTTTACCAATGTTAAAAACACTGCAGCTTCCTGACTGCTTTTACGCCTATAATCCATAAGGAATCTGTAAACAACCTGCAACATTATTTTACTTTAACTGTTTATACATGCAAGTTTTTCAAAAGCTAAGGAAAAACAAAAATTAACTCACAAAATATTGTACTTAATGTAACCAGATGTTAATTTCACGGAAAACTGATGTAAGATTTCATGTGACTGTGCATCACTGGAACAAAACCAAAATGTGACAACTTCTCAAGTTTTTTTTCTTTGTAACGCATCTCGGTAATCTGTAGTAGAAATTCATAATTTCAATCATAATTAGATATTTTTCTTTTAGTGTGCAAGACCTAAAAGTAATTGTTTTTACCTATTGCCCTACATAGTTTAATATTGTTTATTTTTGGTAACTTAAGTTCTATGGTGCATTTGTTTTAGTTGTTTATGTACTACTGAACTGTACCAGTTGCATACACCTCGACCATAGTAATGTTAGCTTGTTCTAAAGCTATCTGACATACACAGTTGAAAATAAAAGAACCTCTGAGTTGCTTTTTGCTATATTTTTGAACTTTTAAAATAAAGGTGTAGAACTGGAAAATGTTGGAATAAAAAAAAAATCACACTGAGTATCAAGGGAACCTTTCTGACACGTTAATTATTGTGATTTGATTTTGATAGTCATAGTATTGAATGTTCTCTCAATACTGCAATTAGATTGAACAGGAAACCTGACACTTCCCAGCAAAACATAATTCTCTGGGTGCTCAATTTATTAAATAGCCATCCACCCTCAGTGTGTGGAATAATCATCTTGTTTTCTTCTTTGTGATTTGCCTCTTCTCGTGCATCATAAAAAGGGAGTGTGGATATTCTGTATCCATCAACGCTGATCATCACTCTGGCATTCCAGCACTGGGTTAACATCAGATCCTTCCAGGGCAGTTCTAAGTAGGACTTGTCTGGACAGAAACAGCTTCTTTCTTCATAAGCCTTGGTAACTGGTGAACAGCTTAGGCCCTGAATGTTTCATGTCTAACAAGTATTTTAAAAGAAAATTGAGTACTTTTTCTAAACGTGAACATGCTGTCCTGACTTGTATGGAGTTAATTTTCCTAGGGTCAATTGTCTTCTGAAAAACAATTATGTGTAATAATAATAATAATAGAAAACAGGAAAAGCATGACACGGTAAAAAGATATGACACAGTATCAGCCCGTGACTATTGCAGCTTGAATACCTCTGATTTTATGCAGCATAAATAGCATAAGCATTACTTTATTTGTGTTTGGGGTTTGAAAGCATGTAGCCTGTTCTCTATTATCTATGACTCAGGATGCTCAGCAATGCCAGCTATGTATAAGAGAAGGGAGTGTGATCATTTTAATGTCTCCACGAGACCTAGCCTGGCACCAGCTGGGAATAAATTCCTGTGGTTTGCTGCTGGCCTCACCGGACCTGCAGAGCTGCTCAGCTGATGATCAGTTTTGTACTCTCTACTGTAAGGCTTTATTGAGTATTATGCATGGCTATCCTGAGCCATCCTACTCTCATCCTGCTTGAGGGACTGTGCTTCCCTGAACAATGTAGCTTATCCATCTGTGTGCTAGAGCTGTGCATAATCAGGAAAGTATAGGTACTATCCCCACCGTGTGCTTCAGGCCCCCTCCTGTCCATTGTTTCAGACACTTGGTAGTTGTTGTTATCCTTGGACATAATGCACAAACACTTTGGGACAGAGTGTATCAGACAGGTCAGCCTGGGAGCCCTGAGAGCCCTACTAGCACATACCTACTGACCACACGTGAGAGACGTGAGGTTATGCTCTGATGACATGGTGCGTGCAGGAGGGAACCTTTTGATTATGGGACATGCTGCTCCCTTTGAGCTTAGTAGCCTCTTGGCCATCAGCTACTAGTTTGGGAGTTTCTTGTAGCTTTCAGCATCAAGCCCAGCCGGTGCTTGTACGGCAGCACCATGCCCCTGCCCACAGCCAGCAGGGCATGTTTATCCCCAGCTCTTGATTTAGCGAGCCGGCGACTCCTGGTGCAGCAGAGCAGCCGTCCTTTCTGCCCGTGTAAGACACCTCATGCCCTGACCTCAGCTCTCTAAGGGAGGAGGACTTTCTGCGGCCACCTGAGGAGCGCCGGGACCACCACAGCACCGCTGCCGCGGGGGCCCCTGTGAGGGGGGGAGAAAAACAAAACCAGAAACGCTGTGAAAACACAGAGAGGGCAACCCCAGCCGGGCCGGGGAGGGAGGGAGGGAGGGAAGGAGGGAGGGAGCCGCCAGCCCCCGCCTCGTCCCCGCCTGAGGAGGGGCCGGCGGCCGCTCTCCGCCCTCACCTGCCCCGCGGGGCCGCGGCGCCCTCACCTGCCCGGGGCGCGGCGTGGCGGGGCGGCGCTCGCCGAGGAGCTGACATGGCGGAGGCCGCGGGCAGGAGCGGCGGCTGCCGGCGCCCCGCAGGTGAGGCGCGGATCGGGGCTGAGGGCTCGGGGCTCGGGGCTGAGGGCTCGGCTCGCCGGCTGCGGGGCCCGGCGGCCTCCTCCCGCAACAGGTGCGCGGCCGCCCCGCCGCGGGCGTCCCCCGGCTCTCGCCGCAAGCCGCGGCCGCAGACCGGAGCCGGGCCCCCAAGGGGCTCCGCAGCCCGGCCCGGCCGAGCAGAGCTGGGCTGACACCCCCGGCCCCTCGGGCGGCCTGCCCGGGGCTCTGCCGGCCGGCTCGGAGCGCTCCGGTGTCTGCGCTCGGGGCCGGTGCGGGGAGCCGAGAGCCGGCCGCCAGGTCAACCCGGGCTGTGGGGGCGCCAGGTCAACCCGAGCCGTTGGGGCGCCAGGTCAACCCGTGCTCTGCCAGGCGGGGTGAACGCCTGCGGGAGCCGGGTAACGGAGGCGAGAATTGGGCAAACCCGGGCGGGGGCCTGCGCCCTGCAGCAGCCCGGGCCTTGAAGCGAGCCCGCAGCGAGGGGGTGGCCCTGTGCCCTGCTGCCAGGGCGTTGTGGGACCGGCTCGAGTCGGCCCAAGGGCGAGGAGGGTGCAGGGAGGAGGTCTGGGCTCGCACCAGCGATCAGCCGCTGCATCGCCGCTGTGGGCGCAGGTGCTGCTCGCTTTGGGGAGCGGTGGAGGGGTTGCCCTGCTGGCACGCTGGCTGCAGGTGCTGCTTGTTGGGTTGTGAAGCCCTGCTCCAGCTTGCAGCGCTCCTTTCTTTTCCCCTCCTCGCACAGCGCGGTTCCCCTCGCCCTTTGCCAGGTCCCTTTGCTGCCCCTGGCACGCACCCGGGTTCATCGCTGAGTCGCAGAGCGAGGATTCCCATCAAAACAACATCTGAGCAGGCCGTATGGCTGTTGGTTGATCGAGCGCGTTTCCACAATGCGATATTCTAATACGCATCTTATATAATCTGGTGGTAGCGCAGTAACTAGCAGCAACTGCGGGCAGCCCCGTCCAAGAGCTGCTTTGCGTTAATAAAGTTAAAGGCATACAGCAAAAAGGCAAATCACAGCCACCCCTCTAAAATTCCCCTTCAGAAAGGATGCACCTCTTTGGTTTCGGGGTTAGCAACCACGCCAGCTTCACTTTCCACAGGAAAAGCAGGCTGCCGGTGCATTGTTTTAAAGCTGCTTTTAGCAAATTGTTTTCAAACTCTTTACCTTGCCTTGTTAATGCGGTGGTTTTGTTAACTGTGTCGTCAGGCTCTTTTGCCTATCGAAGCTGGAGATGAGCTGAAAGAAGAATATTTTATATGTGTGTGGGTTTTAACAGGCCTTTGGCAGAGCCCTTGGTGCAGAGAGAGCTGCGAGGGCACCGCCACCCAGTGCTAGTCTGCCTCACCTGGCCTCAGCCAGCTGTATGGGGCATTTCCTGCCTCTTTATACAAAAACGAAGTCAAGGGTTTGTTACTCTTCTGCAAGCCCTCTCCGGTTAAAGCCTGTTCAAACACTGGAGTGCCGCAGTGAGTCTTAAAATTCAGGCTCGCTACTTGATGCTGTAGCTCCGAGTGCTCTGACATAGAAACTCTGATTTATCAGCAGCTTGTGGAATGAAAACGATGCAGCTAAATTAAATGTGAAAGCGTGGGTGGGGGCTATAAAAACCCCTATAGAAGCCACCCCTCGGCTTTAGAAAGCCAGTAACATACTGCTCCTTAGCATCTCTCACTGGTCAGGTAGTGTCTGTGCAAGGGCTACGCACCCTGGAGCAAGCCTTTGGATATTCACAGTGATTAACGTGAGCCAGGCTGCTTTTCCCCACCCACTTCCTCCCAGCACTGCCAGTGTTAAAAAAGACATAAACCAAAATAGTCTGGATTTCACAGAATAATCCGTCCTGTTTAAGCATGCTGGAACAACTGGCCTTCGTGATAGTCCCTCTATAGGAAGAGGGTCTCTGCTGATGTCGCTACGTTTGTGTGCACCATCATTTCACTCTGGCTTCATATTGAGAATGGATGTTCTTTCCCGTGTGTTACTTCAAACTTTAAAAATCAGAATCTGCAATAGTCTGAGACTGCTGCTGTTTTATTTTAGTGACGATTGGTTAATTACTAGCACAGATAAATAAGTTTAATACTTAGCAGCTTGGAGTTATTTGTGGTGTTAAATGTAATTAAATGTGATCAGCACAATAATTTCCTCAATTATGTAAATATTGTATAATCTTGCAACAATCTTCTTTTCCACTTGAAAAATGTGTACAGGTCTAGACACACAACAAGCCCCAGCATGCTGCTAATGCTGTGATGGCTCTCTGCATGCCCACCTTTCCTGCAGGAAGGGGACCTCCTGAGAATGCCTTCTGCTGCACAAATGCAGCGTGCTGCTAGGAACTTCAGCACAACAAGCCACGTGCATGTTGCATGTGTGTAAGGTGAAAAAGGCTGTGAGAAGATGGTGCACCTGTAAAACTGGTTTGGATTTAATTCTGCAGATGCTCCTGAGTATTGATTATGTAGTTGTGTCAAATTTGCTTTTATTAAAGCGAGTCCTTGCTTTCATTAAAAGAAGTAAAAGATGTATTTATAACCTCAGTGGATTTTGAGAAAATTCCTGACGATATGAATTTGGGGAGCTTTGTCAGAGCTGAAGGGAAGTGACCTGAAGCTGTCCATTAAGGTGACGTGCAGAGGGCAGGCTGTCTTATCCAAATGGCTGGAGTTGGCAACTCTGACCCCTCTTGACTTTCAGAGTCTTCGGAGATGCAGGTGGTGCAGTGACTTATGCTCTCGGTTGACAGTCAAAGTGCAACGTGCTTGTGGGGGGAAAATCAAGCACTGATTCCTCCAAATATTTCTCGCATCTGTCTGATACTCTCATGTATTCTCCTTGGAGAAGTAGCCCAAAACTCAGGGCGTTTCAGGTTCACCTTCCAACAAGCACACTGGGAAGATGTCAGGAGAGTGCTGGTAATCAGCACAGCACCAAGTATTTCACAGGATCTCACCTGCCAGATACTGTCGGTAATATAGCGATGGAGAAAACTTTAATTTGGTCTTGGCGCATTGCCTTTTCTTTGAAGTATTTCACATTTCTACCAAAACGCTTAATACATGCGCAAGTGCCCTTTGTTTTCAGAGTGCTTTACAAGCGTTTTGTTCTTTTGATGTGTGTGCAAACTGGGTATTTTAAAAACACACTGTTTTTTACAGACGGAAGCAGCGGTGAGCGTGCCCAGGCCGTAGTGTGAGTAGGGTAACTGGCCCCGACGACTTCTGTCCTCGGTTCCTGTTTCCTGCTTCCCTGTCAAGTCCTCATTTCCTCACTGCTTTTCCTCATCTAACTGAGCTGGCACCGAGGCTGTGTGATATGTTTTACTCTAGGGCCTGACCCAGTATTCTGCTGTTACATGTGCAATTTAAAAAGCATTGGCTAAGAATGATCTCATGTGTTTTTATCCATCATGGCATGCGTTGTGCAATTCTTGTAAGCAGTCATACTATGCAAATCCATTTAATTAAAACTGTGGCAGGACGTGAAAGACTGAGGGCTTCTGCTCCTTCTGGAGTTAAAGCGCCCAATTCAATGAATGAATGAAGAGTAAGTTCTAGAAACTGCTGTGTTTTTATGGCCTTGACTTCCAGAAGCGAGTCAGCTCGTTGCTTATTTAAAGCTATTCAGAGTGCATCCGAACTCTTGACAGAAGGATTCTCATTAGTCAGAAAGATGTCATTTTACCTTCTTATTCTCTAGCATTTTATATTCAATGCTACTGATTAATGCGAGTGGCTGCCTTCTTTCCACTCTCCTGGAAGGAAGGGAAGTGATGATTATATCAGATGCTTAATAGTCCAAATACGAAAAAGAAAAAAAAAAAAAAAAAACTCCTGTAAAATAATTTACTAGTTCTTTATTATCTTCTATATGTGTAAGTGAGATGTCTTTGAAGAGAAGCTTAGAAACTTCTGTAAAGATGAGGTTATTCTCCTTTTTCTCAATAAGAGGTGTAGAAGAAGGAGAGGATTCAAGAGCAGTGGTCGAAAAAAGAAATGTGCATGATGTTTGAGGCAGTGGTTGGAATAACAGATGCAAGTAATTTTTCTGATGTCGGGAATACTTCTGCAATTTTCCACTTGTAGAAAATGGTTCAAATGGGGTGGAAATCCTGTCTGTCTTTTTAAGGCTGTATTGCTCTGTCCTAGATTTACATGCCACTGAAAAGAAAGTGTCCAGTTCTTTGATGCTAAGTAAATAGCTGTTTTCTCAGGCCAAAAAAAAAAAAAAAGGACTTGCTTGGTTTTTGGCCTGATTTAAAAACCCACTGAAGGAAGCAGTAAGTAAATGCAAGGACCTGAATCTCATGGAGAAATTTATGGAGATATCAAATTTGGAGTTTAGTTAGTGTGCCCATGTTCTGATATTTAGCGTTGTCTGTTATGTTTTAATGACTTCTTAAAGTTGTTGAGATGATGACTATCAATGTTTAAAATGTCCACACAAAATATGGTTGCATGCTGTGTTCCATTGTCACACTGATTATTTTTATACAGTTTTTGGCTGGTAGGTACATCGTACTGTTTTTGCAGAACAGCATGGGGAGTCTCAACCATACTTGGATTTTTCTGATCTTTCTTTGGATAAAGAACCAATTGGAACCCAATTCCCAAAGGAATCTCATTGTTTCATGCTGGGAGAACTTGTCTATAAACGCAAAATGCCATGTCCCTCCTTGATGCTACCATGTAGGATAGGGACCTACCTTATCCTGACCTTTAGTACTAAAGCAAATCAAGAATAGATTAATGAAATACCTGCAATCTGGTAAGGAATTTATATCAAAATAATATGTTGACTCAATATATTTTTGATATCAAATGCATTTAAGGTGAGGGAAAACTTTCTTTTTTTGCTAAAAGGCCTTTAATTGTTATCCAAGAGCAGAAATGGAACTGTTTTTATTTTATATTCAGTAAAACTGAAGAACAGGATAGCAAAGGGATTGTGGATAATGCTCTAAAAGCACTAAGGTACATGTGACTTCTCTGTTCAGCTTGTGTTTGTCACAGTCCAAACTCTTTTTTTTTATTGCTTCAGTAGTTGCTGAGTATCTCTTAGAGTGGTAATAATAATAAGCTTATGCAAAGTACTTTGAAAGAGATGAAGTACTTTTATAGGAATCAGTGAGTACTTTCCCAAGAAGCCTTTTCAGGATCCTTCTGAACGTTCTGTTTCTCTACAGTTGCCTCAGGCTTCGGGGTGTGCAAGTGTCAGAAGGAAGGGGAGAGCAGACAGCCCTGGCTTCTGGAACTGGATTGAAACATCTGCTTCTTTGGGGTCTTTCTGTTTTGGGGTTGTTTGTTTGTTTTACTGTCCTTCTGACTGGCAGTGGGAAGGAAGGGGGAGCTTGAAGGCTGGAGGTTAACTAATGGTCTACTCAATGGATGGTCGTGTCTGGGTTGCACAATAGTGCCAGACAGGAGAATTTTTATATTATATCTGCTCTTATCCTAAGAAAACAGAAGGAGAAAGATGTGAAATTCCTGGAAAACGCAACTTTTTGAATGTACAGTGAGTGTCTTGTGGAGTGGAGGAAAAACCTGCATATTGAGATTCAGCAGCGCCTTATGGGTGCTTCTCTATGCAGGGCTTTTCATAGGTGATTTGTCTATAAGTTGACCTTTTCTTCCTTTTGCAACAGTATATGATCTTGCGTTCAACTGGCTTCATTTTCTGTAGTGTAACCCGACGTGCCCAGTGATACAGGGTGGCTTCTAGACTGTAGGCTTGGCATGGTCTTTCTATTGAAGATGTACACAGTCCGAGTTAGCACCGTCTCTGTCTTGCCTTCACAAGGATTTCCCTTTCTGTCAGATAGTGAACTTGTGCTGGACACAGCCTTTTGTCTTTGCCCACTCCAAAAGAGCAGGAAGGCTCACCCCAACAAGCAGAGCAGAAGGCCTTGGGCTGGCAGGGTGCTGCTCCTCAGGGCGGTGCATGTGGCTCGTTATACTTCATGTCACAGTAATGAGCTTCATGTAGCGTGTGGATAGTTACAGGGATTGAGACAATCCTCTGAATGAAAGATAGAAATCTAGAGTTCAGCCGTTGGAAATGATCAGATTACCTGTAGTAGACTGCAATAGGTGTCACAGTGACTGGCTTCAACCTGCTTCACGTTTAATAGGTTGAGATATCAGGCGTTAATGTATGGTGTTAAAGCAGACACATCCATTAGCACGTTGTTATAAATATTTATATGTCCCAGATCACAATATAATTATCCTAATAGTCTTTGTTCAAACTGCTGTTTGAGACTGTTGCGTATCAGATAATTCCTTGTGCAGGAAATTATACCTATCAAATCCAGCGGGTGAAAGCGGCTGTGTTTAAGTGTAGTGGTTCAGCTGATAATGACTTTGACAGTGTTGTAAAAAAGAAAAATATATCTCTCGCCCTCAAGGTAAGAGTTGCCCTGGAGTTGTCCTGGCTGCATCTCCTGAGAGCGTCAGTACGGGCTCTGCCGTGCTTGTGGTGGTGTGCACTGTGCCTAAGGGTTAGTGAGGGACGGGAAGAAATGAGTAAGAGGGGATATATAAACAAATGGCTTGTTTTTTAAAAACCACCTGAAGTTATGTGGTGTCTTCCAGGAGGTACTCTTGTTATCGGTTGCAGGTGGTTTGGGTGCAATACTGTGAGGCGTTCAGGAACACGTTGTGGGGCTGGCATAGCTCTTCGCCACAGGGCCTTTGAAGTAAAATCGTGCTGCAGGGGTCAGGTCTGCTGTCGATCATATTCCTGTCAGAATTCACCTCAGCATCAGTAAGTCAGCAGAAGGGAGCACACACCAGTGCCTCAGCCACCTGCGCCTCTTAGCACACACCGGCCTTGGTAGGCCTCTAGCCTATGTTAGAAGAACTCCACGCTTGGAGCGAGCCCCTCGTATGGGCACAGGGGTCCAGCAAGGACCAGGGAAGGCAGCCTTGTAGCTGTCCTCTGTGGCTCCTCAGAGCACCTCCTGAGGAGGACCCCTGTTTCAGCAGCTCCATTTCCCTCCTGTTGTACCTGTCAGCTTGGAAGCCCCTCCAGACAGGCGCCTTCTGGGGTGCTGGATACTTCTTACACCATTTAGAGCAACTATTTACATGGCTTGGCAACTAAAGGTGAACAACTGATGTCGTTTCAAAAATAACCACAGGTCAAAATGTTTAAATGGGCGTCCTTTCAGGATTCCTTTCTCCCTGGCTTAAGGCAGCACGAGGGAGGGGAGTTACACTCAGCTGAGCTGTCGTGTAGCAGCTGGTTTCTGGTACTTTTCTTTTGCTGGAACACTCAGGCACATGTGAAAAGTATTCATGATACTAACTACGTCCCACTTTCTGTGGCTGTGTGGTATTTGTGGCAGGCAGGTAAGGGGATGGGATTTGAGGAATGGAGCTGTTTCTCTCACGGCACAGTGTGGTAGGCGGTATAAACCCTGGAAGGTAAATTGCTGAGCTGCAGAACAGCTTGTTTTAGAGAGGTGATTTTTATTTTTTTTTTCTTTTTGCCCACACCCTGCAGCACAGAGCGTCTTTACCCTTGGGCAGATGTCATCGTGTACAGCTTCTGTGTACGCCCAGAGAAGCTGAGGTGGAGCCCGGTGGCAGGGCATGGCTGGGAGGAGACAGGGCCATAGGAGACAGAGGTGGGCTGCGGGCTGGGTGCAGGACTGTTGCCCAAGCACAGGGTGCTTCTTTTGCCCCGTGGCTTTCTCAAACAGTGGGCACACATTCAGCTGGAGAGGTTTGAAGCGGGTAAAGACTTGGGTATCACATGTGAAAGGCACGGGGTGTTGCGTAGCGGCGCTGGAGCTGTGAGTAGCGGAGCACGCAGGCTGTGAAAGTTGTGAGCAAGCGCTCACAAGTCGTAAGTCTGTCATAAGCGGCTGAAGAAAGTCCGGAGTGCCAGCATATAAAGTAAACCTCGTGGCGTTTTAGTTAGCTGGTTGGCTGTACTTTGCTCGTTTTGCAAAGCGGACGTTAACAGTTGGTGCTATAAAGCTGCTGCTGAGGTGCTGAATATTAACTCCCAAAGTCCTTTCGCTGCCCTGTGTTACCTGTACAAGCCAGAGATCCTGATCGCTGAGTTTCCACACACGGAAGAGAATTTTCCAACACCTGCCGGTAACTGTGGGCGTGTGCATTCCTAATGCAAGAGGTGTGCCGTGCAGGGGAAGGTGATTAAGTCGAGGGGAGGGGAGACAACACACGCATATATGGGAGAAGACTCATCCTCATTGTTTTCATTTAGATTAGGCTTAAACTCTAAACACGACTAACAGAGCAGCTGGCAAGAGGCAGGTCCATGCCCGGGGCCTTCCGGGCGTCTTCTCACCCGCTGCTCATCGGCTTGTGCAAGCGCGGCCCCAACCTCTGCTGGCAGCGAGGGGCTGCCCACGGCCACCAGCGTGTTGGGGAGACCTCCCTTGGTTAGGAGGTGTCAGTGTTGTCAGGGCAACTGCTAGCAGCAGCGGCGTATCGTGTTTGCTCCTCTTGCCTTGCCTGCTGAATATTTCAGCGTGCCGGAGCTGGCAGAGGGTCGCGGGGAAGGAGGTGCTGCGGCGAGGAGCCCTGAGCTGCGGGCTGGGGTCCGGCTGAGGCAGGGGAAGGCAGCGACAAGGAGCAGCATCTGAACCGACGTGCCTTTAGTTCGGGCTTCTCCTGGAGGTGGGGGGAAGACTGCGAGCCCTTCGCCGCCGAGTGGATGTTGGCGTCTGTCAGCTGTTTGCATACCGCTCGTCCGTAGGGGATCCGTCAGAAGCGCTCAAATGAACAGGCAGCGTTGCAGCTAGCTGCTGGGCAGGGGCTGCGGTGGCTTACTTTTTTTTTCTTTTTTGGAATAAGCAAGAGGCAGCGGCAACATGCCTGGTTCAACTACTGTCCTCCGTCAAGAGCGATTGAAGAAGACAAGTGCCAGGCCAAATCCCCTGGGTTTATTCACCATTAACGAAGAGGACGAGCAGCAAAAGAACGGCAGCTCCAAGAGGCTGAAAGGTATGCCGTGGCTCTGCAGCCTGGGCTGGGCTGGGCTGGGAGCACAGCGCGCTGCACAGCCGCCACAGCGCCTTGCTGGCTCCCGTGTGTGCCACCGAGAGCCTGACAGCGACTGGCGCAGTTTGGCGGTGCGTATTGGCACCCGCAAATGCCCCGCGTGTGACAGATGTATGTGTTTAAGCCACCCCGATTGTTATGCAATCGCCTGCTTTGGATGTGAGAGAGAAAGAATACTTTTTAGTTATTGAGCCTGTTTTCAGGCAGAGATAAGGGGCCTGTGTCACAAATACATCAGTGAATTTGTGTGCGCAGTCTGGGTAAATACCTGTAAAAAGAGCTGATGGTAGGCTTGGGGAATACAGGACGGAATAGCAGCCTGATAGAGAAGACAGCTTTGCCACAGACAAGATAAAATTAGCTCCACTTCCGTGCATGTGCATAAGGGGCAGTGTGCCTTTGGCAGAGTATAAAAATTATATATACATGTTCAGATATGCTGACTTTGGTAAGCCTGACTAAAGACAGGGCTCGCTAACAAATTGTAGCTGCTGAAGAAAAATTATTTGTGGTGTTTAATGTAAGTGAGTGGTGGTGGTGGAGGGATGCTGATGGTCATGGATTTATATCAGAGGTCTGTCAAGCCTGTGTAGCCACTGACTGCCTTGCACCATGTAATTAATGCTTTCCACCTGAATCCTAGTGCTTAAATTCTGTTGGTCTGGCAGGGATGCTGCCTCAGAGTTGTGACTGGAATTTTAAGTTTGAACCATCAAAATTCTGATTCTTTTTTCAGTGATCAAGTGATTACATTTACATAACCACTCCTTTTCATTGTCTTATTCAGGGGAGGAAAAAAATTACACCAGATTTTTTGTTTGCTTGTTTACAAAACATCTGCCAGTTTGTAGCCTCAAGATAGTGTTTCGAATTTGAGACATTACCATTCTACCATGTAACAGAAGAGGCTAGCAAGCAAGCATTTGAATAGCAAATTTATAGTATGTATATTTATTACAGCTAACAAGCTGTTTTCTTTTCCTTGAAGTAAAAAGGTAGCTTGGTAGCTCTAACAAAATTCCGGAGTTTTGAATTTGCCTGGGTTTGCAGCCTCTGCTTTTCTTCATCATCGTAAAGAACTCCACAGATTTGAGCGTCATGATAACATCATATTGCCAGTCATTGTTAACGTGCCCATTGTGTTAGGCCTTGTGTACATAGTTACTTACTCTTCCGTACATTTGAAACTGCCCATATAAAATGGAGATGCAAACTCTAGTATGAGGTCAAGTTTTTTAATGTTTTAAGAAGGATTTGAGTTTCCATTATCACCCTCTGGGTGACTTCCAGAGTCAACAGTCCACAAAGCAAAGAATCAATAATTTTCCTGGTTTTGTTCAATGGCACAGATAGTTTAGTTTCCCAGGGTAAAAGTTCTTGTTGACTTGGCTGCTGTTTTCTGCTTGCAGCAATTGTACAGATGTGATTATCCTTTGCTTCTCTTGTTAAAACTGAGATCCCATTTTTGATCTGTCTTTTTTTCTTTTATTGCTGTGAGTTGTAAGTAGACGTGGTAGTACGTGGTTTGCTCTCTGTGCTCCTAGCACGTGCATGATGTTTCAGTAAGGTAGTAAATCGGTGACCTACCTTGAATGCTTTTAGTGAGAAATAGCACAGCAGGTTATACAAAATCTTCTGGAAGCACACTCACTTGATTTTCTTTTAGTAGTTAATAGAATGGCTCTTGCTGTCTCCAGACCAGCCCTCGCGTGCTCATGCACGCAGTTGTTCACCCGTCTGTGGGTGCGGGCAGGAGCCCCGCACACGTGGGCTGCAGGTGCTGGAGGTCGGAGGTTGCTCCTCTACCTTGTCTGCTTCATCTCAGTTCCTGACCTCTCGTTTGCTGTATGCTCAGCCACTTCTGCAGCTGCTGAGATTTTTCTTCGTTCTCTTCATTCCTAGCACAAGCGAAGTCAGTGCCATGTCCCTAGGAGGTAGGATGTCATCTCTGCTTCCTAGAATCGTGCTGAGCCTCTCCTTTTACAGCAGTTCAAGACCCAAGAGGCCTTTAATGGTCTGATACTCCGAAGTAATAAAGCAGTTCCTTCCTCCATTAAGGATATTTGAATATCATCCCAGGTTTTAAAATGTTCCCCATTTTGGGTAGTTCAGGTCTTTTCAGAATACTAAGTCTTGCTTTACAGCTCATATGAGGGTTGTTTTTGTCAGCTGGGAAATAAATATTTGTGGGGATCGTAAACTGGTTAACAGTTGTGAGATTTTCTGTAAATGGATTTCAGTATCAGCCATTTCTTTTCTCATCTTTGGCTGTCTCTGCTGTAATCTGGGAAGTCAGGTGCACACCGAGTTTGTTCTTCCAGTGTAAACAAATAATGACATGAAAGTGTTTGTCAGGGATTTTATTTTTTATCTGGAGATATTAAAAGCAGTCTCTGTAGCCACATGCCCCTAATACTTCCTTTCCTTTGATGTGAATTGTTTTCAGTGCTTTTTCACCAAATGTTTTAACTTCCTCTCCTCTCTTTTTTTCCCCCGCCCCTTCCTAGCAGTTAAATGCATATTTTAGGAGGGCAGAAAGAGGCAACATTTGACTTCTGGATTCTGAATAATGTTGCTACTTGCCTCTGTGTATCAATTAGCTAACTGATAGTTAGAAAGGTAAAAGAACTTTATTTTGTTTTCCTTCAGTCCATGCCTGAGAACTTTCTACAAGCCTGAATGCAAATTCCATTTGAGCCTGCATCTATTAAGACAATATTCTTAATACTCTGATAGGTTTGATGGGATTGCTGGCCATAGCTGTTGCTCGCAAGGGGGTGTGTGACAGGGGCATTCCCTTGATACATTTTAGTAGCTAACTAAAAGTTCTGCTGCTAAATCTGCTCCTTGAAAGTCCTGAAAGTTGCCTTTCTCCTTTTTCCAAAACACTAGGTCAACCAAAATCTGTGTCTTGTTTGTAAGCCCAGAGTGGTGAGACTTGGCATAGGTACCCAAGCTGTGGGGTAGTTACACAGACCGGTGACTTCCAGGTAATAAATCCTGTGTGCTGCTTGTTGGGTGAGGTCTGAACTTGAATTAAGGCTCAACTTCCTACTGGGATTAGCATCTACCTAAAACAAATCTTGCAGGCATGTCTGGTTTTGTTGTGTTAAGCAGCCTTAGAAATCAATCCACAGCAAAGTGGTATGGTAGCATCTCCAAAGTGACCTTTTTGACATTTTAACGTTGGCACTTGCATTTTCAATTGTTAGAGCCGTGCTATTCAGTGCAGCATTGGCATCTACAGCACATTTTTCAGTGTCATTTCCTAGAAAAAAAAAAAAAAAAAAGGCTGAAATCTGTACCTCTTGCTGCAAAAGCCTCACTTCTGCAGTAATCCAAAGTGTCTGGATAAAGTAATGTGATTTTCCTTATCTGTTTCCTTCCCAAAATATACCACATATGGAATATATGTCATGCGTGACTATTTGCTTTATTTAGGCCCCGTATTTACATCAGCATCAATATTCCCATAAAGCTTGTGTTGTGGAACAAATCTGGTTTCTGTGACTGAAGATGGCGTGGGTGGTGTTTTTTTTTTTTTTATGTAGATCACAGCATATCTAGATAGATAGTGGTAAATGAAATGCATCCATCCCTGTGCGTGTGTGAACTGTGGCTGCAGGCACAAACAGCTCAGTTCACCTGAGCATTTCCCTCTCCTGCCGTGCTGATTTTGTGCACCTGGGCTGTAGTCTCAGCAATTACTCAGCTTTATGAAATTTTTAAGTGACGCCTGCTCCCCTTCCTCCTTTGCTGGGGAGACCTCTGACGATTGTTTGTGTTAAGTTTCTGAAACTATCGTGTGAAGAGCATAGAAAAGTGACGCTTCATAATTCTGGGTTATACATTTGCATAATTAATGACTGAAACATCTACCTTATTAGGAAATACTTAGGGTAAATGAAGGAAAAGGAAGTCTCAGCAAACCTAAGAGTCAAACCCTTCACCTGTCTGCTGATTTGAAACTGAGGGAGGGGACGTACCTCTAATCTGCCGAGCAAGTACTGCTGCAAATAGAAAGCCAGACAGCTGTGCTTTTGGTCTCTGGACAGTCACGCTGGTTCTTTGTCATCTCGGAAACAAGCAAGAGAAGGGCTTTTTCCAGCCCTTTGGTGCATGGCAGTGATGTCTGTGATCACCAGCAGATTCTGCTGCTGTTGCCCGGACGGCAGTGTTTTTGTGTAACGCGTGCTTGAGCTGGAAGCTTTGCTCATCCAGGGAGACGAGGGAGATTGCTTTCAAGATGACTGCTCACACGCTTAATTTGTCTTCTGCCTGTATAAGGGGAATAGCAATTCCTTCTTAAACTCAGATCGGCTAACTTTGAATTCAGTTGTTAATTTGTACCCGTGTGTTTATACCCAAACGTAAGAGGCCAGAAAGAGGAGGGGATTCGGCATCTTCAAGGGCATTAAACTGATAGTCCTGGAAACTGAAACCGTATACCTACAAAACAGGTACTGCACGGGGTGTGGAAGCACAATCTTATCCCACGCTGTGGAGTCTCTGCCTCGGGCTGGATCCGGAGTGACGGCTTGGTCTCTGGCTTCCACCCCGCTTCACATCAGCACAGCTGCACGGGGTGAGGGCTCTCCAAACGGGGCCTCACGGCACCAGTCAGAAGGCTGGCCTCGGGTTCATTGGGGGCAGGACAGCAAGCAGCTGCTACAAGCCGCTGAGCTGGCTCACCAAAATCGGCTCTCAGAGGTTTTTGGGGCAATTGGTAGCCTTATCTTGCCCGTCTGCATTTGAGGTAAAGTTAGGGGAAGGGGTGGAAGGAAAGGTACCAGTGGTCATTACAGTACGGGATAGGTAAAGGGGTAGGGCTGAGAAACCAGGATGATGTGGTCTGTGAGCCTGCACCTGCTAGTGGATTTTGCTCATGTTTCTATGCATTTACTCCTTCCTTTCTGCTAGCCAACACCAGAAGGTGAGAATCCAAACTATCCGTCATTTTCATGGATATTAAAAACCAACCAAAAAAATGTACATTCACAGCTGGGTTTGTAGCCCTTGGGGGTCCAGAAGGATGTTGTGTTATTTCCGAAAGCTGCAACAAAGCTGTCTCCTCAAAGGACTTCGTCGTTCATAGCTGTAGGTGCTGGATACCGTGAGACAACTTGTTTGTAATAAAGGCAAGCAGATCCTAGCATTAAGTAATTTATTTGTAATAATGTAACGTGACCACGCTGGAAGTCTCAGGGGCAGTAGGGAGCGTGTCTGCAGGCCAGCGGAGCAAATCTGATTTGTTCGGTCTCCCTGGCTCTCGGAGTGAAAGTCCCAGGTCTGAGGACTCGGCGTGTGTTGTAACCCAGCCCGTTTATCAAAGGGTGCGTGGGGATTGCTGAGCGCTTATCTGTGCTGGGCAGGAATCATCTTACTTCTAGCTCAGCTCCCCCAGAACAGGCTCCCACTGCTCACTCCGGACAGCCGTGTCCGTATATTTTGTCAGCTGATTTTGTGGGGCAAGCAGCCTGTGATTATTCATGCGTTCAGGGAGCGTACCTGACACTGAGTGTGCGGATGGCAAAAACCCAAAAATGGGCAGCGTTGGTTGTCTTTAAAGTTTAACAAGATACTTGTTAAAAAGAATCCAGCTGGACTTGGCATGCGAACTGAGGATAATCCTAATTAGTGAAAAGACTGAGTTCTGCAAAGCAACTTCTGTAAGTCACCAGGCTTATTGCAAACAAGATATAAAGGGTAGCAGAGCATTCGTCAGAGCTGTCCAGGTGAGAACAGGGTGCAGCGCTTGGTCACTGTACGTGCAGGAGGGAACGCTCGTCGGAGGGACCGACAGATCCGAGATCAATTTAATTCAGACCACTCTGAAAGTTCTGTACAATAAGAGACACACACAAGGCTAATAGCAAACAGCCGAGTTTTTTCCTTATTTGTTGTTATCGCTGTAAAACTAGTTGTTTTAAAAATCCTGAATTGGGAATGCAATTCAGGGGGAGGTGCATGTGAAAGTTTTATGGTCATTTCTTATCTGAGGGAAAGAAACCTGGGAAGTGGTAGATCCACCCAAGGATCCTGAAGTTCTCTGTGGTCTCATAGCATTCTTTTTTTTTTTTCCCTGCAAACACACATATAACAGTTTTTCAAGGTGTCACTATGGTAATATGCAGTTGGAATGAGACGACACCAAGAAGAAGCAGACCTCTGTGCCTGTCTGTGCTGCAGTATAAAGCCTGGGGTACCAAGCCTGGGTGCTCCCATGCTTGCATGTATAGTGGGAAAATGGGACAATAGCTAAGCACACAAAAACATTTCTTCACAAAAGGTGAAGAAACGTTGCAGTAAGATCCCCTGGTGGCTTTGTGACTGTAGCGTTGTCAAGAGTCTCCTGGCACTCCTGCTGTTTTGCGAGCTTGCTCAGAAACCGCTGCATCCATTCGCTGCTTCAAACTCACCTTTGTATCCAGGCAGAAGCCTGGCTTTATTTTTAACAGAAACCTTTGCTTGCCGTATCGCCCTGCGGAGAGCTCCAGGAGAGCTGGCACAGACCGGCTGTGAGCAAGTGATGCTGGACCTCCTCCCACTGCTGGGCTCAGCAGAGTCACTGGGAGCACGTTGTTTCCCCTGCACAAACTCACACGTATGCATTCTCTGCTTACTCAGCTACCCACGGAGAACTTTTTGTTCTTTTGTTCTCTCTTTTTTTTTTTTTTCTTCCACGCTTCTTTAAATTCAGCCTGTGCTTTCCAGCCGGAGAACTTGTTTTTCTGGTATTTGAGAATGAAGAGATCTGCGTGAAAGTGTCCCGACAGAGAGCCTTGTGTCATTGCCAGAAGTCTCCTCAGAAATGAGCTGCACTTTAAAGCCACACAAAGGAATCATTTAGCCCAGCCTGCCCAACCCCAGGCCACAACAGTGGGGTGTCTGGAGGACAGGTGCCATGATGATCGATGCAAGTTGGTCTATTTTAACAAACAACCCTCACTCCCTGGGAAGGTGCGTTTCACAACGTGCTGTTTTTGCAGCCAGATGCTCCTTGAAACTCACACACCTGAGTTTCACCTGCACTGAAGCATGGAGTGGATGTTAATGGCTGTGGGTAAGGCGTATAATGACAGTGAGGGAGGCTATGGGCAACGTTTCATCTGCATTTATTTGCTTGTTAAACGTCAGCAATGAAATTAGGGAATATTCTAAAATGTGGGCTTTCACACCTCATCGCTTGAGGCCAAGTATTCCTCTCGTTCAGAGGAGTGGAATCTGGTTTGCTGAATTCCACAAAAATGTCCCGTCCCGCTGGTTTGTAGGTTTGAGTGTGACAGCCACTGAACATCCACATTGTCCCAAACCCATCTTTAGTGGTCTGCATGTGGAGATGTAATGGAACCACTTAGGCAAGCTCGAGGTAGGAATTACTCAGGGTATCAAGCAGATTGATGAAATTTTTGTTTTATGCTGGCAGTTTTGGAAGATAAGCCCTTGAATGCTCGCTCCTGTTTCTCCTTTTTATGATTAACTTGCTGCCGATGGCTCGAGCAGGCAACATGATGTTCCTGTAGGCGCATCACCCGCACCTGGATGCGGGTTTCTCCTGGGGTTTGGGGCAGGCTGTGTGGTGGAATGAATCCCGAGCTGCTGCGCCAGGGCTGGCAGCCGCACGTAGCTGCCCTGTGTCACGGTTTGTTTGGGCTGGGGAGCTGATTAGTGGGTTCGGGCCAGAACACACCTTCTGTGGCTTCAGTGGGATCCTCACTGTTTGCCAGATACATTTAGAAAATAATAATTGTTCCCTATTGTTAACGCTGGCAAGTAGATTATCTCCCCATTGTGTCAGATCTGCTGATGCTTTTATAACAAGGCATGTCAGCCTCATGGCCATGTCTCCAAAAGCAGGAAGACAGGTTGAGTGTTCGTGCCTTGAAGTATTTCTGCCTTCCTTCTGGCCTTCCTAGGTCGCCCTTTAGCTTTGTAGAGGCAACACGTTATTCTGCAGGGACCAGCTTCCAGTTCGTGTCAGGGGCGTCCTGACCTGTGCAGGTGCCAGCAAGGGAAAGAAAGTGGGCTCGAAATCAAGAGTTTGAGCAAACCAAGCACAGGTGTCTGAGACTGCTGGGAAGCAACACGTGGAAAGCAGCAGACTGCGAGGGGCAGGAATCCTGCAGCTGGTACGTCCTTCGCTTCAGGATAGCAGAGGATAGCTCCTTTTCTGGTGCTGGTGCCCGTACAGCTGGCGGCGGGGGAGGCAGGAGTCTCCCGTGACAAGTCACAGGGACTGTGGGCCTCGTCAGAGGAACAGCAGATGAAGCTCTTACTCCCCTTGCTGCTTGGTCTCTCGTTGGGATTAAGCAATTTTTACAGCTGCAGGAACAGGTTGGGGATTTACAGTTTTTCCTTAACCTCAGTGAATTGTTTCCAGTAGTGTCTTTTGGAGAAAATCAGCCTGGAAGAGGAAGCAAAGAGTCAGCTTGCTGAGGGGCTGAGTTACCCCAAAACCTCAGCAACCCCAGAGAAATACCCAAGCTGCTCAAAATCCCAGAAGGAACTGGTTAATGCACTTGCAGAGTTAATTCATGGTCCCAAGGCCAGGTGAATGACAACCAGTCTTTATTTTTATTCTTCTGGTACTGCTGCAGTCTGAACCTCCAGTCGTGCCTATTAATTGGCCTGATCCCTCACATGGCAGTCGACTTTCACAATCACCTTTCTTCTGGGTTGTCTTCTTACATCTGAAGCAGATGTAGGGAGGCCTGTCCTATAATCTGCCGTGCCAGGTACAACTGCTCACAGATCTCTCCCGTGATCTGGTGATGACTTTAGTTTAGCACTGGAGTGTTGTAGAACAAGCTTTAGGGCCATTGCAGTCCCCTGCAGCTAGGAAAAATACTCCAGCTGGAGGGGCTTTGTATTCAGAAGAGCCCTGTTGCAGCCCTGTGCTGTAGCCAGCGGCTGCTGCGTGGCGTGAGGTACTGGCGATGTGCTCGTCCTCTCCTTGTCAGCAACGGGATGCCTCTGGGGGATCCGAGTGCAGTGGAGAATTTTTATGGCCTGTGTAGTGAGAGGAGATGAGGAAAAGGAGTGAGGAAGCAGAATAACATACTTTTAAAAGTAACATTTCTGAATTTTGATGTGATTGTTGGGAATATGAATGCTTGAGGTGAGCCCATCTGACTAGTAAAAACTCCAGTGAAGAGTCCTGTTTTCAACTGATTAAAAATCTCCTAACATCCTAAAACCTATCATTAGGTTTGCTGGAAGGCTTGGTTTTCCTTTCTTGAGTTCCAAATCTTTTTCAGCTTTGCTTTAAACTCCTGCACGAGCAACTTTTATTACAGAGCAGCTGGCTGAGCTTGGCTCACACCGTTGTATCCGAGCACACAAAGCTCCTGTTTCTCAATTCTGTTTCAGAAAGCTTTTCAGACAGCGGTTTTGGAAGTTCAGGTTTATCCAGTTACCCACCCTTGACATGAGGAATCACTCATTTCTGCAGCCAATTTTAGTTTTTTTTTTTTTTTTTTTCCTTTTCAGTTTCCTCATTATCTGCGTGCTGACTAATGCAGTAATGAATATTACACTACGAAATTTTGGCTCGTATGCTGAGGCACCGTGAATGAGATCAAACGTGTCTGAGCTGTTTTGGAGGACACATAAGCGTGATGTCAGTGGCAGTGTGGTGGAAAACCAACCGCTGAACTCTCTTGCTTGCCATTGCTCCTTAACTGCAACTGCTAGTTCACTGAGAAACGTCAGGTGAGGAAGGTGCACCCCATCCGAGGCCTTCAGTCCACACAAACTCCAGACAATGCTACTTTCACGTTTTATGTGCATTCCCTTTTGTTAGGGGAAAAAAAAAATAAAAATGTTTCCCTCACTCTCATTCCCTCAGTAGGGGAAGAATGCTTAAAGTTTGCAAAAAATGCTTTTGCAGCCATCTAGCTACAGTACCCAACTGTGTTTAGTTGCAGTCTGAACTGCAAAGTAAGAGAGGAGTGGGGTGAAGAAGAAGCAGATGGCAGCTGCCGTCTGTAAACCAGAAAGGACAGCAACAACCAGCTGCTGAGCGAGGTACTGGCAGTAAAACCAGGCTGCAGACCAAGCAGCACGTGCCTGACACTGTGCCTGGGTTATCAGCATTTCGGTGTGTTCTCGCGCTTCCAACTGGCTTTTTCTGAAATATTGCATCATGCATCTATTTACTTCTGCGCCAGGCTTTTTATTCACCGAATTATTCTCGCACTGAGGTAACAAAGTGACTGTCAGTTTGTGTTCAGGGAGTTCTTGTGAGCATCGCTCTCCCCGTGAGTTACCTGGATTGCTGCTCTGACCCACGTTAGCCAAAGTGTTCTCGCACCATGGTGACGTTTATGGTCGCCTCCTCTTTCTGTTAGGCTTTGGTTTGATCACCATCCTTACAGGTTTCACTCGTTTGCAGCATCTGCATAGTGAGCAACACTCCAAGGCTGGAGCTTTTAAGGCCCAGGTATGCGGGACTCATCTTCATCTCCTGTGAAACGAAGGCAGCACGTCCATGGTCGCAGTGTGTTTCTGAATCAGCTCCCGATCCCAAGGTTTCCACAGAAGGGATTTATGCTGCAAACAGGCCCTGCTATTGCTTGGCAGAAGCAGGAGTGCAGTGTGCCGTGCTGCTACTAGAAGCTCTCTTTAGCACTCGGTGAAGATTTAGCTTAAATTTTCAGTAAAGTGCTGTCCTTTGGCTTTTCTCTAGACCTTGATTTTGAAGCTTTTTTTATAATAATGATGCTGTGGAGTATCTGAAGTGGGTTGGTAGAGTTACTGCATGCTAATAAACGGGATGCTCTGTGGAGTCAGCAGGATCCAACAGCTGTAATTCAAAGTAAGAGTTCTGATTTTTTTTTTCACACAGAATTTCTAGGTTGGAAGAGACCTCAAGGTCATCGAGTCCAACCTCCAACCTAACGCTAACAGCCCTCCACTAAACCATATCCCTAAGCTCTACATCTAAACGTCTTTTGAAGACTTCCAGGGATGGTGACTCCACCACTTCCCTGGGCAGCCTGTTCCAATGTCTAACAACCCTTTCAGTGAAGAAGTTCTTCCTAACATCTAACCTAAAACTCCCCTGGCTCAACTTAAGCCCATTCCCCCTCGTCCTGTCACCAGGCACGTGGGAGAACAGGCCAACCCCCACCTCGCTACAGCAAAGTGCATCATACAGAACTGAGAATCTGTATGATGCACTGGAGAACTTTTTTCTCCAGTGCATCATACAGAAGCATGTTCTTCGCTTGGGGGAGGTGTGTTTTTAGTTATAAAGCAACTGTCTTCTGAGACTGGTTGCTGGAAAGTCAGGTATTGATTAACAGTCCTTCAGAGAGCTGTGCTGCCATGACTGCCTTTTGTGCCTTTTCACATCAAAGTTCCTGTGACAAATATCACGTCTAATAACATTTTACAGGAACAATCTCTCTTTCCCTCTCTGGGGATGGGAAATTCATTTCTGCAGGACTTCCTAACAACAGTGATTACAATAAGCGCTTTCCCATCTGACTGCAGTATTTCAGCCTGAGTAGGGATTATTGAATATTACTCTGAAAAACAGCCAGACAGGGAAGCTTTAATTACTTGTGGCTGAGCAACAGCGCGCTGACTTCCCATTTTCTACACAGCACTTGCTCCTTTTCTTTTGACCCAACCTACCTGGTTGTTGTTTTGCTCTGGTATTTAAATTAGATTGCGTGCTTCATATGTAACATAGCATAACATATATATGTATATATATCTAACACAAAATGCTTTTCACAAAAGGAGAACATGGTGCTTTGCCTGTAAACCTTCTGAGAAGACTTTTCTACGTGCAAGTATGAAAAGCTGTTGGGAAATCCCTGTAGGCATAGATTAGACTTTCATTCTGCTTTGCGCTCTGGGATCATTAAATGGGGAAATCCAATGGGATCCGGCTTTCCTGTTATGTAGCAGATACTGCTGCCCAGTTCCACATGCTGAAGTTGCCTTCCAAATGCCTTTACTTTATGCTGCTGTAAAGAAGTGCAATGCTGGATAACGTTTTATACTTTAGTTGAGCAAATCAACCACATACTGTGACAGAGGTGCTTTGCAAGCCACCATGGACAAATATTCCAGTACCTGAAATCTGATTATTTGAGGAAGAAAATAGATAAGCATTGCAAAGGCATTTTTTTTCCCTCTAGGTAAGCAAAGTAGGAACGCTTACATACTGGGACAATGAGAGGGTCTCCTTCTCTCTTTCTCCATCATATGACAAACTTTGGCAAAATGAAACACACAGTGTGCAGACCAAGATCCTAGATCCTCTTCTTGCTCTCTTAGAAGTCAAGTACTTTTCTTCTAAGACAGTGGGGAAAAAAAACTGTTAGAGCACTGCCTATAGTAGTTAACACCTAGGTAAGCACTGAATTTTGTAGTCTGCTGTCACAGCTGAGAAGACTTCCAGGGGTATCAGGTGGCACCCACTATGGCTCCCCTAAAGCACTTCAGTTTATGAGCATTTAAAAATCTAGGCTGCTTTCCACAGTCCTTAAAACCTTTTTCCAAAGGTCTTCTAATAAAGCCCTATCTGAATGAGAGTTGAAACTGAGAATTAAAAAAATGGTGTGTGGAAAAACAAGACTTAGTGACCTTGGAGATTTTAACATATTGCACGGGATGATTGTAACCAAATAGGCTGCTCTTCTCCAAGCCACAAATGACTTGCAGAGCTGTCATCCTGTCCTTTTTAGGTGTAACTTATGGCTAGAGTAGTGTTAAGTCTGTCATAAGAAGGGGTGCTACCTGTGGGGAATGTTAATTGTAGAGAATTCTGTTTTGGCAAGAAAGTTTAACACAAGTCTTGTGCAAAACCACTAAAAAGGCTCAGCTAACTTTGTCCCCGTTGTAATTCTTCTGAAGTATTGAATTTGACCTCCTGTTTTCAGGCTTAGGGCACTTAGTTTTTCTCATGGTAATGGGCTGAAAGAGCTTAATGTTGCTTATTTGGTCTCTCTGGCTTATTTATTGACCTGAACCGCATTTGGCAAGTAAATAATTAGCTGTCTAATTGTTGCTTGAAAGAAAGTAACTGTACAGTATCTATCTCAAAGAACAGAAAACTTCCAAGGGCGGGTGTATCTCTAGTACCCGAAGCTGCCTTCAACAAACCGGTACAATCACAGGATCAGAATCATTTAGGTCAGAAAAGACCTCTAGGATCATCTAATCTAACCTGTAGCTTCTCATCAGTCTTGTTATCTTCTGAATGAAATGGACTGCCTTGCAGCCCGACTATCAAGGTAGTGCGCTTTTTGAGCTGTGGTGGCCTTGAGTAGGCTCAATTCGACTCTACCGCATTTACTTTACTGCGAGCAGTGTATCATGAGTCAGAGAGGGAGGTGTTAAAAATGATGGGTTTTGGATGTCATCCAGCATGTATAAAGCTGGCACTTTCAAACACAGAAGCTAGAAGCGATTGTGCTGGTGCCATTGGCCTGCGCCTTAGAGATGGCATCACAAAAACAGTGGTACACTCAGTTCTTTGGTGTGTGGCTTCTGAAGTTTTAATTATTTAATAATGAACCCATCTCCAAAGTCATTGGCTAGCTTTGAAGGCTTGGGAGTTCTTGTTTCGTTTGTTTGGTTTTTTTTTTGGTGCAAGCACTCTAACTTGTGCTAATGAGGCACTGCTCTAAGACGAGGCTTTGGCTGCAGTGTCCTCGCTGTCTGAAAAAACGTCTTGGAGAGTAATGAGGTGCCTGCTTCTGCTATTGAATCAAATAATAATTAACTGTCCCATGGTTATTCAGGCTCTTTTCACAGGTCTAGTAATTGCTGTGTTTGATAGTATGTGTTTTCTAAAATTTATCTACCAAAATTCTTGTTCCTCAGTTCAGAGCTTTTTCCTCAAAGAGTTGGCAAACACGCAGCGTTGCTAAATGCAGAAGAGACTTCTTTCTGCAGCATTTTGTCTCCTAGGAGAAAGGAGAATTTCTTGAAGGAAGTCACACCAGCACCCGAGGTGCAGTTCCTGATCGTCCTCCTGGTAAAACCCGTGGATGTGTAGTCACACGTAGTTGCAGGGGTGCTTATAACAAACGTGAGTGGTAGTGCTTCAGCAGGGCTTGTGGATACTGCGCTGTAGTGAACATATAACATTTTGTGACACTGCACTGAGAAGTTATTTTTCAAAATGTGTTCATTTTGTAAAGAAAAGAGCCTACCTACTGAATGGCTAGCTGAAGTTCTTGGGTCTTTCCTGTAATAACATACTAGTGAAAGTAACTTTTTATTTCTTTAGCCTGAATTTGTAGGAACTGCAAAGTGGTGGTAATAAAATGGAAATATTTTTAATTTGTTAACACTACTTAACTGCAAATTACAGTGCCTCAAGCTTCTGCATTCTGTCCCTGTTTCATTCTTACTAATGAATCATAAATACTCTACTGCTTAATGCGAACTTCTTGCAACTAAAAGTTTCCTAATTTTGCTCAACAGTGGAAGCCATGACTATCCTGACAGCTTCCTACTGAGCAGTGTAACCGGCATTGTTGTTTAGGTACATACATTTGTGGGATAACTCTTAATAGTTGAGGCAGGTCCCCTTGCTAAAAGTTCTGAATGTGTAATTGTGGGTAAAGATGGTTATTTTGCACAGTTGGATCACACTGTTGGGCACAGAGGGCTGTTTGAAGGTCTCCAAGGAGTGGAGATTCCATGACCTCACTTGAGCATCTGATGAATCTTCTCAGACTGCCTGGGTCACATACAAGCCTTGTTCCTGGGAAATGGTTTGTGAGGACTAGAAGAAAGATGTATTATTCATCTTCCTGGAATAGGAACTGTGGAGCACTTCTGCCGGCCAATTATCCTGCTGTTCTCTTGTTCTAGCTATAGCATGTCTTGAGCAGGTTGTTCCAGGACAGCCCTTGAAGTGATTTAACTGAAAAGGGCAGAAGGGATCTTTACATTGTTCTTTTTGGTCTTGTGTCATCACACTCAGCTCTTTTCTGAAAATGTTCTTTGGGGAGTGATTTAACATATGATATCGGCTTTGAGAGTCCCCGTGCTGTGATTTAATTGAGCTCCTTGGTGTTTTACATACTAGCTCGCTGCTGAGAGCTAGGACATCACCCATGCAGTTGCAGACCTGTGTGATCCCCAGAAGGGTGACTTTTACCACCGGATAAATCTATCAAGAGAGAGAGTTTCGCAAAGTCTCTTTTAAAAAGCAACAGGAACAAAAACTTTATTATTTTTCTTCTAGGGAATAGGATAAAAGGGCAGAACTCAAATAATAAGCCAGGAGCAAAGCTAACAGTACAGTCAGTACAGTCAAGAAGCCCTGACTTCCACTTATTCTCATCCTACAGTGAATACTGACTTTTGCAGAAAATAAATACGTTGTGTTCTTACTTGTAAGGGTTGGGTGGTGCTGGGGAGGGGGAGTAATTTGTTCAGGTTTTCAGGAGCTTTTTCTGTTAACGCACTAAAGAGTTTGGTGAGGACCTACAGTGGGAGCATGTGCCTTGTCAAGGGAGTTTCCAGTCCTGCAAATTTGACTGCCTGCTAATCAACAGAAATTAAGCAATGAAAAAATATCCATCCATTCATGTTTTGATAAGCAAACAATGAAAAAAAATATAATAAACCTGTACTTGTATGATAGATACAAGTTATTTTATTTTTGATTGGCTATTTTATTATGGAGATATTTATAGACACAAAGGAAGTGGTGACACTTCGGTTTTTAATTAATTCCACAGGATGAGGCTGTTCCTCACAAATAGGAGGTTTAGACTTAGGAAATGGGAGACCAAGTTCCTAAATACTGTGTTAAATAATGCTTTATCAGCGTCTTCTGATGAATACTGATAGTCTGAAATGTGAAGGAAACTTCACAAGGACAAATAGATTTCCTTATTTACAATGTTTTTAAGACACTATCTCTAGAATCTTTTGTACTGCTTTAAAGGGAGATGAAGTGAAAGATATCGAAATTTATCCTTGAATTTTTCAGGTATTCTCAGGTTTTCTGATATTTTACATCTTTTCGCCAGCCCCCTTCCTCTTTCTTTGTGTAGACAGGTTTGTGCCGAAGCAGCTTCCTCCTCCTCCATCAGTGCTGCCCTAGGCACCTGGTAGCTGTGTCAGAAATGCAGGCCAACAGGAGCGGCAGCTCCAGTGAATGATTTCCCGTTCTTTCTCTTCATGTCTGTTCAACACTTTCTGTGCTGAACCTTCATGGAAGTTAAGTCTAGAAAGTTGAGCATGGAGTTAAAACGGTAGCTTGCCCACTAAGCAAATACAGTGCCGCCATCGTACCACGGCTTTTATGAGGGCAGGATAAAAGCTGTGATAATGTAGGTTAATGTTTACACTGTAAGGGCTGAACTTTAGCCCAGGGGAGCCCTAGACTGTCTTGGGGAGCTGAAGAGAAGTCGAATCCCTCCTGTTCCTGTTTGCAGTGATCCCAGGCAGCCCGGAGGGCGCAGCCTCCAGAGAGGAGGAGACGCCGGTAGCCCTTCGAGTGACAGGCCCGTGGCAAGGCCTGCCGCTTAGCCATGCTGCGGCTGGAGGCTGCGCTCCTTCTCCTCCTGCTTCACCTGAAGGTGAAGCCTTGCCTGCCCGTGGAGGGCAATCCCCTGCTAATCCAGGGAAATCCATTTTGTCTCGGTCAGTTGATACAGGCAGCGATCTCCGCGCCCGGCCTGCACTCCCTGCCTCCAGGAGGTGAGGCGGGGGTAGCGCCAGAGCCACCGGCTGCTGTCCTCCGCCCTGCGCCTCTCGCTGCAGAGCTGGGGCTCTTCTCTCCTCAGCTCCAGCGGCTGCCTCCAATGCACTTGGCAGAGCACTGAGGTGCTGGAGAAGACAAAACACGAGTTAGCCTGATGTTTGACGAGGGGCTGAGGGGCCGGTCTGGCACTCTGAGGTGCGTGACCCATCTTTGGTCCCTCTGAACACTTACCACACTGGTCCTGACTTATTCAGCTCATCCAGCTTCTTACCTGGTCTTACCTGAAGTGGAAATACATCAGCCATTAGCTTTTCCTAATCTCTGCAGAAAGAGAAAAGTAGGAGGAAACCACATTAAAAATTAAAAATAAAAACATATGAAACCGAATAAAGAAAACATCCATCAAATCTTGGGACTGTACTCCTGTAGAGTCAACTCTGTATAATATTAAAAGAAACAAACAAGTACCCTTGTCTTTACCTGGCCTTTTTATAAAAACAGCACATTCTAAGTATTTGAATGCACCCTTTTCCCCTTATGTTTGGTGCATATACACGTGTATTTTAGCTCTGCATGGAAATAGCTTTCAGATGACTGTCGCTTTTAACCTCAACTAAATCATGTTTATTAAAAATTAACTTCAGAGGTAAAAATTCAGCTTCTTCCCTCTTTCCAGTCCTGGCCCATTATGAAGGCTAGCGTCTAACCCTTCCTTGAGGCAGGGCTGCTCAGTCTTCCTGCCCTAAATGTATCTAGGGCATCCTGCAGCAGCTCTAGCACTCTGTGTGGCTATTTTTGGCAATGTAGCTTTTGTCTGGCAGTGCTAGGGAAGGATGGCATATGCTCCATGCATACATGCTGGGCACGTGACTCATTTAAGGATGAATGATGCGGTTTGGTTTAAAAAACAATAATAATAATAATAAAAAAGTACATGTACTTATCAGTATTAAAAAAAAAAAAAAAGCTCTCTACGTAATGTTACAAAGCAAACAAATTAATCTGCCTGACTGCATGAAATTTCATTTTCCTTTTTTATGTAATTGTGTGCTCAGTGGATTGTGCATTAGGGGGTGAATTAGCAAGTTAATTTACCCTATGTGTCCGTAAGAGAATAGCTTTTACGTCCTCAGGCCTTATGATCCAAACAGCAATGTGAATCTATCAGAATACACAAACACTGGTTTTTATTTTTAGAATCACTGTAGCAAAGAGCTTGGTTTAACCAGTTCTCTCTTCAGGTTTTTAGTTCTGTTTTACAGTCACTATCAATGGGTTGTGGTTGTTGGTTTTTTTTTGGACATGTTCTGAGTGAGCTTGTTGTGTTTTCTTTAAAGTGTTTTTGTTTGTTTGCTTCCCATCCTTTAATATGCGCTGTACCTCAGGGGGACCTCTTGCAGAGCAAGTTACCTGCTCGTCATCGGAACAAGGATGGTATAATTAATTATAATTAAACTTCACTATTAATAATCAAAGATAATTGATGCTTACACTCTGTAATTTGAGTTGCAAGCTGAAGACAAGAGTGTTTAGCAATCTGCCTCCCTAATGTTCCACAAAACCAAGCGGCTTCAGGCTCTGAATTTCACAGGAAGGGCTCTGGAGCCTCAGTTCTCCTTTTGGCCATGGGGTAACCAGGTCATCCAGCCAAATCTGAGGCCCAGTTGTACCAATTGCAGGGCTGAAGAAGCAGATTTGCACCAGAGCGCCAGCAATTTGAATAAACGAGATACTACAAAGGGCTGAGGACAGAAGTGCTTTCAGGGAAAGGCCTGGATCCGAGCAGTGAGAGGTGAGGTGGGGTTAGAGCTCCAGGGGCTGCCACTGGCGGTGGGTAGGTGGGAAGGCTGTGGCAGGATCAGGCCCCCAGCCCCTCGCCAGGCCCTTGGTTGGGCTGACAGGGCAGAGCTCTGACCACTGAGGCCTTCCTGGAGGGTATGGCCGTGGGGCAACAGGCACAGCACCTGCAGGAGGTAGCCCTCGTGTGCCACTGGCTTGGTTTAACAAACTCATGATGTGGAGCCAGAGTGTTTGTAACGCTGGAGGTGTTGAAACGGGAGGGCTAAAGATCCGAATCCAATCTTTATTACTTTGTTACGTACTTGAATTTTCATGATAAGGGAATTTCATAAGAGAATTATGTTTAGCCATAATACTTCGCACTGTAAGGTGTGAAATACTCATATGTAAAACATCATATAAAAAAACGTGACATTCTTTCAGAGGTATTTCTTTTAGTTTGAATACTTTTTTTTTTACTTATTTATTTTTTATTTTTTTTTTCCTGAGGATGAAGGAAGTAACGTAGCCATCGTCAAGTTGCTAGTAACTGACATGCTAAGCAGTGGACAAAGTATTGCCATCAGTGATCGCACTGGGTACATTGAAAAGGCTCGTTTGTTATCGAGCCAATAGAAGCACATCAAGAGTCGCCAATGCCCACAAAATGCAAGGTGCCATAAAGCTTCAATACTAAAATCTTGGTCATACCTAGGAGAGCAGTCTGCATGTGTACATGTGCAAAAATCCTTCGCTAATGCAAGATTCCATCTTTATTTATTTTGTTTATCTTGAAATGCGTCGTGCGTTTCTTAGTATTCCTTAGTATTGCTGTGAGGTGATCCTTGCAGGAAGCTGTCTGAAATTTTCAGGGAGTCATTTTAAAAGGACGAAGGCCCGTCCAAGGCAGACGTGGAGGCTCTGCTGCCCTACTTCTCCGTGTTACTTGGGGGCAGGCTGGAGCTGGCTGGCCGAGGCCTCCCTCCTGGCGGCGTGCGGCGCGATGGAAGTGGGGCAGTGTGGTAGGCAGCTGCCGGCACCAATAACCGGCGGCTTGAGCTGCTTAGCAGGGGCTAAGCCCAAATCTACTGACGCAGAGCACAGGGAAGTACTCGGCAGACTTCTCCCCCTCCCTGCCCTCGTATATAATCTCATGATGCTGTGGATGTGGCAAACTCTGTTTTGATCAGTTGTTGGGCCAGAAATGGTGAGAGCGGGTCAGATTTGACCTCAAAGGGCTATTTTGATGGTATGCACCTTCACGGTTCCTGAGGCTGCACCTTTTCTTTCCGTGAAGTCTCCTTCTTTCTCCTCCCAGCTTGCATAATTGCCAGCCTGAATTTTTCTAAATGTAGGGTAGGAGGCTGAGCGAAGCCGTGCAGATGAGGTGATACGGATCATGCTATGGACTCGCAGTAGACCTCTGCAGTGCTAGCAAATGTACAGTCCTGAAAATAATGGATGAAATAGGTAAGCAGCTCACCCTTTGTATTTCCAGAAATAATCCTTTCAGATGGCTTCCCAATTAGAATTTTTAAAGAGAAAACTCAGTTATCTCTAGCCAGGGAGCGCATTTAGTCTTTTTCCCTATTTACTTTAATTTCTGATTAATTTTTAAAGAGTCTGATGTGATAAGGGGGCTGGGGAAGAGTAATCCGAGTGCAGTGATCTTTTGATTTTGATTTTCCAGGATACATTATCTAATGGGAGGTTTATGCAGTCGATGATATCAGCAAGCAGCAAAGTTATTTTGGGATGTTTTATAGCTCAAAAGGGACTGTTTTGATGATATGTCGCTATTCTGTTTCAAAAGCATGAGAAACTTGAATTGCTGCCTTCTTTAGTACCTGCTTTGTATAACTGTCTACACAATACTGATTGTTTTCCAAAGCGCCAGGCTTCTTTTAGTCAACTCTGGACTCTAAGTAGGTATACTCTGGATATATAGTGTAGATATCTACTTTCGCACAACACCAGTCAGTCAGTTTAATTAATTTTAATGTCAAATTTGTGAGACTGCTGGATATAGAGGATGGTAATATGCAAAACAGGAAGGGACCTGCCTATCTGTAATGAAATCTTTTATATAAGTGAAGGACTGTGATTGCAAAAACAGCTACTGTTTTTTGGGGTTGGGATATTGTGTTGTAGTAACTTTGGCATGAGAACATTTGCTTTTCTTCAGCTGCCCTGGGCAAGACAACCGGAGAAGGATGTTCTGTGGTGAGAAAGCTCTGTGAGAGGAGTTACTTCCCATGAGGAATTAGCAGAGCTTTTTGCAACTCACGACTCTTAATCTTTTTAGTTATTCAAGTTTGTACATGCAGAGCATGGAAGCAAGAGTATTATTTTGTGTTTTTCCATTTATTAGCACTTAGCTTGTTTTCTGGTGACTAAGCCTAGCAAAATTATTTAAAAATTAGTAAATTTGCTCTCTGAGATGAAGATGCTTTTTTTGCTGTCTCATTTGGTCATGCAGCATGCCTGTTTTCCTCTTCAGTGGTCGCCTGGTGTGTTTACTCTGTAAGCTCTCAGGCAGAGCTGTTCTGCCATAAACTGTGGGCCGTGCCATGATGGTGTCTGTTTTGTTTGCTGACAGCTGTCTCTGAAATAATAAAAGAAAATGCATTTGATTCATTAATATGAATAAAAAAAAATCTTTTTTCCTGTGCTATGGCAAGTGCTACTTAACAT
The DNA here is from genome assembly GCF_964035555.1 of Netta rufina. Lineage (NCBI taxonomy): Eukaryota > Metazoa > Chordata > Aves > Anseriformes > Anatidae > Netta > Netta rufina. Next base: position 85,756,163 of record NC_140125.1, on the reverse strand, counting down.
ACCTAAGAGTAGCCTGATATTTAATGTTGGCTTGATGCTGTCATGCTTTATATGAACGACACCATCACCGGGCCCTTATTTCCCTTTGTGGTGTTGCCCTCTGTACCCCTGGTGCCAGATGCAGCCGTGTTTTTTTGTTTGTTTTTGTCCATTGGTGCCTGGCATGCAGGGCTCTGGAGCTGATGTGGAGAGGTGGAGATGGAGGGGGCAGCAGCTCCAGGTGTAGCCTCGTGTCGTGGTGCCTGATCTGATGTCTGCCACTGCCATCTGCGTAAATCATGGCTGTCATATCAGCCTTGTTCTGAAAGTGGATTGAGTGGAAAGTTCCTTAATAACCTCCAAATCAAATTACGGCGGTGAATTATCTGGAGGGTTTTTTGGATGCGTTTGGTTAAGGGAGGGTGGTGAAACTTAGTGCTCCTGGAAATAAAGGATTGCTAGCACTATCTAATAACTCATTAGTGTACGTATACACTTGGCTTTTTGCCTTGACAGCTATAAGAGTCTCCTGTTTTCATTCTTCAGCTTAGGTTGTAGTCCTTTCCTCTTGGGAATGGAGGATTTAGGCAGGGAAGCAAGGGGGTGCTGGGCTGTGGAGTAGCTGGGAGGTGAACAAACCGTGGCTGCAAGCTGAGACCACCACCCACACTGCAATGTAAGTAGGACCTTCAGGTGGGAAAGGCTTCAAACTGTTGTATCACTGCCAAAGTCTTTGGAAAATGAGTTTGTCGGAGTTACTAATGTAGGTTGCAAAAGCAGTGGAATTCTGCAGCAATCAGATGATGTTGCAATACAGATAGGGAAGTCTGGTGTAATAAAAAAAAAATTGAAGGATGTAAACAGAGACAGGATTTTGTTACAGGGCTTTGATCGGAGAATTGATAGAAAACAGAGCAAGCCTGTAGGCTGTTAGGGCTTACGTCGATATAATTCCTTTAACTGGTTATTTTTCAAAATAAACTGGAACATAATTGTCAAATTACCTAATTAAACAGGAAATTCCTGTTTGGGGGGGCTTTTTTTATTACAAAAGATAAATATGGGGCTGGTATCAATTTCTTCAATGTTTCTTATATGAAAATACTACCAAGTGAGGCGTTAGACTTACCTTGCTATTATCCACTGCTGTGATGTACTTGTAAGCAGTGGTATAAAACCAGACTTGCTACAGTTTGTAAAATGTATGTACAGGGACCAAAATGTGTAAATGGGATATAAAAGCAGGGGTCGAGATTATGCAGGAAGGAGGGGAAAAAAGAAAAGACTTGGAATAGATTTGCACATAGTAACGTTCTTGTGAACGTATTTCCTAGAGTTTCTCCTCCTTTCCCTCATTTCTTCCTGCCGCACAGCTGCAAAGCAGATCCATATAAGCAGAAAGATGGCATTGAGCAGGGGCAGCTGAAGGTGCCATTACTATGAAATAGAAGGTTTGTCTCTTTGTTGTTACCTCTCAAAATGAGGAATTGTGTCGTGGAGTCTAGCTTCCCTTGTAGCATTCTTGGTTGGGGTTAGAGTAAGGTGATGTTAGTAGGGTGAGAAGCCCAATGTGCACCCCAAATAACTGAACAAACTCTTTGATCAAGTGGGAATGACAATGCTTCTTTCCTTCCTTCTCATTTTCCTACAAAAAGATGTACAGGTTCCTTGCTCAAAAAGTAAGTAAAATAAAATAAGACTCTGTAGATCAGAATATGGGTGGTGTAGTTCATTGCTCTTTTCTCTGTCATAGAAATAGGATGAAAGACATTTTTTTCCAATGTATGCAGAGCAGGCGCCAACTCAGATCTGTTTCAGGCATCTGAAGCAAAGGAACCAAAATTAGTCTTCCTGCATGGATTTTTTTTTTTTTCTTCTCTAAGCAACAGAAGACTTGAAATACTCATGTTGCTCAGCAGCAGAACGTATTAGAGAAAAAGTTATTTATTCAGGCACCTGAATGAAATGAGTGTGCAGCTTGTTGTTCTTCAGAAGTGTGCGGTAAGTGCATGAAGCAAAACGACACATTGAGATTTGGTAACAAATGTTCTTTGGAAAACTTCAGCATTAAGCTACCTGGAAAAAAAAAAAAAATCCGGTCTTTTAAATTGTACCATTTTAGAAATTATGCTCTTAAATGAAATCCTGTGCATAGCTGAAGCTTAGCTGGTGATTTTATATGCTTCCTGTAGGCAAGAAAAACAAATGTAAAGGTCTTAATAAATGGCTGCTACTTGTACATATCTATTTTTAGAATATTATGTTTGTGGGTTTTTAAGATATCACAGGACATCAATGGGCAAGGCAGATTAATAGGGTCATGTATCTTTGACTTTCAAGCTTAGGTGGTATTTTTAACACAAGGAAGCTGAAAAAGCATTTGAAACCACTGTCTGCTATTTTTAACGTGTCTAGCACTTTAAAAAAATCCATATAATCCTCTTGAAGCAGATGGCTACAGTGAGTTAAAATCCCACGCTAGGATTTGGGCTTCTACCTGGTGTTGAAACCAATGTCATGACAAAGGGATGCATCACTGACCTGCAGGTGACAACCTATTTCGGACTTGTATTTAAAAAAAAGTAATGTAAAAGCACAAAGCACGTGGACTTATGCAACAGTTTGCTTTCCTGATTTAACAACACAAAAGTCTTCAGTATTTACGTGTGAGAGCTGTGGATCCCTCTGGAATTTGATTTGGCTGTTAATTTTATTTCTTGTAGTTCGTGCACTATCTCATCCTTTTCCGTGCTACGCTGGAATATAGAAGTTAGTGGTAACTAACCATCCCTGAACTTCTTTCATGTGCAGGAAGAAAGACAGGAAGCTCAGGTCCTTCTTTAACTTCAAATCCTGTAATCACTTGAGCTGCCTAAGTGAAGGCAGGATTCAAACTCAAGTTATTGTTTGAGGTAAATGCAAGGATAACCCAGGCAGGGTCTGGGGGACAGGGCTGAGGTGTCAGTGTTGGTTTCGGAGCATACTGGTTTTTTATTTTTTGAAAAAAAAAAGCCATCTGTCCTTCGGCTGTCTATAGGACTAGAAGTACTGTAATGTCTCCAGAGATGGTGACAAAGTGTTGGTGTTCTTGTCCAGATAACTGGAAGTAATTTAACGCAGTTGGTGATTAATAGAGAAAGGGCATACTATTTCACTGTGCTTGCTTCCTGCTTTTTTAATGGTAAAAGGATGCAAGCGAATGGGAAGTCAAAGTGTTGACACACACTTCAGTTTTCACAGCACAGTCACTCAGCGGCCAAAATGTATCCCAGGTGGATCCCAGCAGTTAACCAGAGGTTGCCCTGCCCCATCCAAATGCAAAACTAACTGCCTTTGCCCAGCTTGCCACAAAATGCCACAGCTACAAGGATCTGCTCTGGCTGTTCTGCTCTCCATCCTCGTGGTGTGTACGTTTCAAAGGGGCGCATCCTGCCCTGCAGCCCCGCTGGGCACAGCCCAGCTGCTCCGAGGATGTGTGCGTCCCTCTCCTGTGCTGCTGCCAGCTCTCCGTGGGGATGCCCAGTGCTTGTGCCTGCCTTCTCACCAACCTTCCTACCAGCTGCAGCACTCGAGGAGCTGAAGCACAAAATGTATACTAGAATATGGAAGTTCTTCAAGAGATGTCGGATTCTTTACGGAAAGCTGAAGAAGTCCTTGAAACTGGCAGCTCACAGTATCTGGTGCTTCTAAGGCTCTTACTGCAAAGCCTGCTTTAGTGTTCTTAGTTTATTGTTCTCAGACCTACAAATAGTGCTTGGAAAAATCAGCAAGCGTATAAATACCGAGCTTATTGATGACACATTACATTTTGTTTGCTGTCTTCTTAGCAAGACCTATATGAAAACATGCCTTAGTGTGCTGGGAGTGTTTCTGCGTTCTGGTTAAAATGTAGGATAACCGGGCAGCTCATAGGAGGGCGTGTGGGAGGTGTGAGCTGATCTTGGAGATGCATTCACTTGGGAAGCTGAGTTTCTCTGGACTTCAGTGACAGGTTGCTGTTAGGCGCGTTGGCACATGCTAGATTTAATCTCCCAAAAGCTGGTGATGTGACACAATGTTTTTCTCTCCGCTCGTTTTACCGAGAGGGAGCGTTTCAACTTGGTGACGTGCCCTGCTCTCCATTTCTTAATGCGGCTTCAGCTGACGGCTGCAGCGAACTGCAGAGCAAGCACGGAGCGCATTAGGAGGGATGTGGGGCAGGGAGTGGGAGCCTTGGTGCTCTTACAGCCCCCAGGAACATCCTGAACAAGAAGGATTGCTGCTGGGCCTGCCCAACGAGTAGTTCGGAAACTGGGTTCTCGTGAAATAACTTGATACTGCTACAGCCACGGTTGATTTGTGTTCTTTTAGCTGATGAAAATAAAGTGTGTTTGTGCTGAAGAGTGTTTTTGTTTTGTGTGGTTATTAAAAAAAAAATAAATCTCTGCTGCTTTAGCCTATACTTGTGCAAAGGTACAGGAGTGCTGGTAGTCTCACGAGGACAGATTTGGATGGGGGAATTTATTACCTTTAATTAAATCATAACCAAGTCTTTCCTTCAGCTGTACTGAATGCAAATATAGCTCTTAATCTTGCAGACTTTAATAGCCTGAATGCATCTGCGGGGAAGCACAGACGACATTCCGTATGACTGCAGCAAGCTTCGAAACGATACGCCTAAACATGACCTGTAAGCAAGGCTGAGGCTCCAGGTAGTCACTTTCTGCAGCTTTCACACAGTTGCTGAGAGACACCCGGTCCCACAAGCCTCGTAGCCAGCGTCCCTGAACTCCTGGTGCTTAATGAAGGTGTGCCCCCGGACACCTGCAAACTTACAGGCAGGAGCGTGGCCTCGTTCCGCTTGTCAGCCTGGAGCAGGGTCTGTGACCACGGTCTGCAAAGCCTGCTCGTCTGTCCTGGGACGAAGCTCTTTGTGCATTCGAGTCGTGGTGAAATATGTTCATTTGCAATAATAGAAGCATCTGTTAAATAAAAACACAAGACAGGGAAGCAGAGGTTATGTCCATCGGGGTCTTTCCTTGCTGCTTCAGCCTTCCAGCTGACTGGCACAGTGGCCACAGAGCCTCCCGAGGCTGCTGTAGCGTAAAATGTGCATCAGCTTCTGCCCTTTTTTTGTTAAAGGCCGCTATTCCTGTCTCCTGGGCACGGAGGAGGATGTGGAAGGGGTGAGGACAGGAAACAGCAGTAAAAAACCTGACCCTCTCTTGTCCCTTTCCCAAGCCTGGGCTCTGCTTTCCGCTCTCTTTTCCCTGCCACATGGTGATTAGGCCTGGAGCTCACATGCTAATGCAGAGTGATTGTGTGATTTCCTTCTCCAGCGCTTTTAATTAACATTTACATTGCTTCATCTACACAACTCTGCCTGCCTGCATGCCTTCTCTTGTTACAGCCTCCTAAATAAGTGATTTAAGAATTTGGTAATTATATACCTTGGAAAAACTCGATTGTATAATCACCTTGCTGGATTCAAAGCTCTCCTACTCACTCTGTAGCTAGTTTTATGGTAAGACAGGGTATGATATTACTGATGGCAGAACTAGGAATGGATTCAGCGTTAGCTTTTGGGACTTTGGGCAGTCCGTTAGGGACTGTCGGAGCTGAAATCTCTTGACAATAAATTTTCTCTACCACGTGGAAGCAAGGGGGACCTGCTTTGGGGTAGGAGAAGAAAATATTTATTGGTTGTTGGTTAAAAACTGTAAGTTTTCTGATTTAACTCAGTGATGCCTTACTCTGTTCCTATTGGGTTTAGTCTCCAGCTCGTCAACATCAGCATAACATGAAGTGCTCCTGGAAATCTCACACGGAAATTAGTGGTACAGTGGTACTACATTTGCTTATCATCGTTGATATATATATTTTAAATAATGAGAGCTTCAGTTGTCCCGTAACAAAATCATACTGTTGGAAGCATAGAAATCTGCATTTTTGAAATGCAGTCTCAGATGAAACCATCTTGGGATGGTTGCTGCAGTTTGCTACGTCGCTGGCCCCATCCCCTGCAGTTTGCTGACGATGTCTGTGGCTGTTAGGGGGAGCTGCGTTTGCTCGTCCTTCCTCCACACCCAAAGCTGTAAAGGCAGGAGCTCTTGCAGATGGTTTAAAGAAGGCTAGAAAAATCAACCAAAACAGGCAAGCCCTCAGCCACCGAGGAGCGAGCTGCCAGCTGTTACGTAAATGGAGAGAAATCCTTAGAAATCTGCACTAAGATGTCTGCATTTTTAATACGCTGTTAAGCACTTAGCCTTGGGGAGGGGAGGCCCGCAAAAGGCTTTTTCTCCATCTTCTGAGTCAGTTCTGCTCAGCAACTGTTTCCCAACCAGTCCGTGTAAGCCTGAGTGCATGCACTGAAAAGAAATCTTCCTTGGTTTGTGGCTGGTTCAGCGAACAAGGTGGCTGCTTAAAAGCAGGGCTGTTCCGTGTTGCGCGTCGTGTCACCCTCCGCTTTCACCCCAGCTGACCTCTCAGCGCTGCAGGAGAGAACACATCCAGCGATTAATCAGCCCGCGCTCATTACTTCAGGTCACTTGCACGGCTTAGGCAGAAGAGGGGTGAGGAGCAAAAATGCAAATGTTTTCAGCCATTTGCTCATAAGGGTGGGATGGAGCAGGACAACCTGGGTCGCCTGCTGCGGTACAGTAAGTTCTGGCGGCACGTTCCCTGTCGGTGGTGGAGCATAAATGCAGCTGGCTTCTTGGCTGCTCCTGCTGCGGCTGTAGGGGAAGGGCTGTCATGTCTTTGGGGTTGAGTTAAGGGCATCGTGGCCGCTGCTTTTTGTCCTACCCAGCTTGTTTTGTGGTAGGGATCATTTCTGGCTCGCGATCAGTGGAATGCGGTGAGCTTTGGATCTCATCAGGCACGCAAAGTATCTGTTAAAAAAGGCAGGATTCTTTTGAAAGTAGTTTACAAATAAATATGAAGAATGAACACTTTCTCGTTAATTATTTGTCTGGTGTTGCATGTGTTTAGACAACTAAGCTCTCATAAGATTTGTTTTGAAAGTTTTTCTGGGGAAAAATGTTAACTAGTCCTAAGCAGTGATGCTTAGCCAGTAGTGAGCTTGGTACGTATTCAGGACTTTCTGGATGATGCTACTGAAATTCAAGGGGGGTTTTGTTTCCATTTAACTGTTGTGGTTTCTTCTGATTGTAGCTAATAAGCCCAGAGGAGGCCATAGTTGTTGCCTGTCTTTCTGCCCTCGTGACTTACTTTACTGTCTTGTTGCATCGGACAGGAAGAAAGTGGAAATCTGCTCTGCAGCAGTTACAGATCCCCAGCCAGATCAGCCCCAGCTCTGGGGAATAGTCTGAACGTGCTTGAGTCACAGAGCGGTGCCTCGGCTTCAAGCAGATTTAGGTGTTAGGTATAGGAAGGGGTGCTGGTAGGGTGGGAGCTTTGGTTGCTGCAGCTATGACGAAATTATTTAACATATGGAAGTAGATAAGCTATTTATCTCCCTATTGAATACATCTTAGAGCCTGACCCACGGTAGTACAGTGCAATGCACGGACTACCTGGAGTGCAGTGTCCTTCTCCCAGGTTGCTTGCAGTCCCCTAATAATCATTACAATATCTAATCACAGATTAGGCGTTGAGGACGAGGAACAGTTTCCAAAGCCAGTTGTGATGTTCATTAGCTCCTGGCCAAATGACTCACTGACGGGTCTTTAAGAGATGCGCTTGGCACATACGCAGAGGATTATTCTTCTAGCACTGATCTGCTGGGAGCATCACAGACAAATTCACATCCTCCAAATATAACAGTAACTCTTCCAAGGGGAAGATAACACAACTCCCTAGAATGTTTTACAAGTTTACAATATTATCAGAGTTATCTTCTCCTATAATCACATCCTTTGGAGTGTGCAATGCTGCATGCTACCTGCGTTTCTGCCAAACAGGGATCTGGCAAGCAGTCTGTGGCATTCACTACAATTTAGGTACTTTTGAGGTGGTACAGTACTGTTTTGGCAACGTAAATACACCCCTTTATTCCACTGTAAAGGGGGAGGAGAACGAAGTGATGGACATCCTGCAAATCAGAACAAGCTCTACCAGTCTGGTTTTAGTTCTACCAAAATTAAAGTCACCTTATTAATTTCTGGTAAGACGGGGAAAAAATGGACTGCTGCAATTCACTTTGTTATTTCACATTATTTATTGGAAAAATAAAAGATCAGGGAGACTTTTACTCAGGAAGAAAAGTCTCAAAACTAACTCCCAGCTCAGGATCCAGTCTCACTGATTTGAGATTATTGGTCTCATCAACATAAAATCAAATGTAGACAAAGTAAAGCTTGTGTGTAGGATGCAGATTTGTCCGTTTTCTCCCTACAACCTCAGATTAGAGAATATTACTCACAGTCACTTTCTTCTCTAGCTGTAGCAGAAGTGGGAGGGTTCATTAGTATAGCTAAATTTAGCCTGCTCTTAATTAACAGTTGTTTAGGAGGAGGTGACCGCTAGGAACAACCTACGGCTAATTATGCAGGTATGATTATCAGTTCACTGATATCAGTTCACTGTTATATTAATTGCTGTTAATTACTTGTAGTTTGAAAGCACGTGGCTTTGGGATTGTTTTATCTTAGACCCTTCCGGAATTTCAAAAAAAATAAGGGCAACTAAACCCTTTCTTGCTGGCTTAGCACCATGGCACTGATGCGGCCCCATCTGGAATCAAGGGCCGTTGTTCAAGGCCGTGGAGGTGCCAAACGAAGATCCCTGAGCCCAAAGATCTGCCAGTTTAAAGCTGTCAGGATGTTCAACAGCTGCCAAAGGATTGTGTTTCTGTAGAAAAATAACTTAAACAACAGCCTGCTGGAGAGCCGTGGTGGCCAGGGCACTTCATTCATTGCACACAGCATAATCCCAGCCCCAATTAGTCGGCATTGTATGAGAGTCCTGAAGAGAACTATAATTTAGCAAGAAAGGCCAGCACTTTGTCCTACCTTGACAGCTACAACCAGTTCCTCAAGCACTTGTTTCCTGCAACCTAGCTGAAGATCCCAAGGACGTGTCTGATGCTAGCATTTTTACTCGGCTTTGCAGCAGCACCAGACCAAGAAATCAGTAGGCCTTGCGTCTTTGTGGCTTTATTTTTTCATACTCTTATTTCTCTGCTTTCTAGGCCCTCAGATAACATTTCCCAGTTTCTTCTTAAAGCTATGTAAAAAGAGGTTAGCTATTGTAATTTTCCTTATTAAGGTGGTGTGTTTTTGTTGTTGTTGTTGTTGTTTTTCTTTTTTTTTTTGAGTTTGCTAATTATAGATTATTTAAACTAGTCAGATACCTGCTTACCTGCTGGGTATTTGACTGGGTAGGGCCAGGGTGGTGGAAGTGTCCCCCTGGAGTTGGAAACCTGTGCAGTTTCCCATTTGCTATTTAACTTCGGGACCGCAGCAGCCCAGTGTTGTGAACTGCTCAGCAGCTTGTGGGGCCGACTTCATACCGGGTGCATTTGGGCTGCTATTTGAGAGCTTGGCACGCTCAATTTCTGCAGCAGCTCTGGCTGCTGCATCCAGTTCTGCTGAGAGCTGCTTTTGGTGACCTTGGGCCTGGGCTGGGGCCCAGCACTCCTGCTCGAGATTGCACGGGGATGCTTAGAGAACACACAAGGATGGGCTCAGCAAACCAGGGATTTCACACCTTCCCTGTAAAAACGACATGAATTGGGGTGCATCTCGAATGCCCGTGCACAAATGTGTGCAGCGTGAGGAGCAATTAGAAGTCCATAGACAGCTGCAGAGCTGTGGCCTCCCTGGATTTGCAGAGACAGGATGAGGCAGCTTGCAGGCTCGGAGTGCTGCAGTGTGTGGGTGCAGTCTCTTCAGAAGAAAAAATAGTGTCTGCTGCAGCCCTCCGGATCGAGAAGGGGAGCTGCTGCTGGCATGTCGCAGCCGGAGGAAGCCCCCCAGTCACAGGCTGTGGGACTCGTGGGTGTCTTCAGCCGCTTTCGGGCAATGCAGCTGGTGCTAGGAACTGGGAGATGGCTTCAGGGCATTCCAGGAGAGTTCTTGCTGCAGGTGATCAGTGAATTGGCATGGGGAGATGCTCTGCTGGACTACTCACAGACGAGCGGGTGGGTTATGTAAAGGTTGAGGGAACATTTAAACTGCTGTCTTGCAAAGCTTGGCTTTGCAGACTGCTTCTCTCTACTTGCATCAGCTTCTGGCACTGATATTCCATTAAGAGGAAGAGAGATGCTTATTGGAAGTAAAAAGTGCTGACGAGTTTGATTTTTTTTTTTTAATTGCAAAGCTGGCACAGCAGTAGGTAAGCACTTACGAACCTACGCTAACTCGCACTTCAATTTTTGGAGCTAATGTTTTAAAGTGTATTGGACAGAAACAAGATGCATCTTGTTGTTGTGTCCTCTGTTGTGTGTCTGTGATATGAAGCCTAATTGCTCAGAGCATAGGCAGAAATGTTCTTGAGTTCCCTGGCTGTGCTGTCAAGGGGCTGTAGTGCCAGGTGATCTGTCTTACGCAGCTGCAGCCTGTGTGGATATGCTAGCGATTGACTTTAAAACATAGGTTGTGTGAGCAAAGACAAAACAACAAGGTAATGTACCATATTATTTCAGTCACATTCCCAAGTGCTTTCATCGTTTAGGAGTTCAGGACCTCATTAATGGTAAGCTCTTGCCTGCCCCGTCCCATGGAAATCCTGTTCTCTCACAGACAAAATGGACGAGACGTGAGTTAACCAAGAAGGGACGTCCAGGGTTAAAGTGGCGACAAATCTTGTCTGCTCCGGAGGAAATCATTCTGCTCCCAGCACAAGCGTCCAGGTCTGGTTGGGTGGTGCAGCAGGTATGCATACAGAAAGAGGAGTTTGATTAAAGGACAGGCAGGCAGAGGAAATGAGCGATTACAACTTAATGCTCGTCTGGGTCAGCAGGAAGGCAGGGGCTGTCAGTGCTGGCTTGTCTGTCGGTGAGGCTCTGTTAATTGCAAAGGCCCTATCTGGAATTGCAGTGAGGCATTGCTGGTGTTTAACCTCTGTGAGTCGGTCACTTTGAGTCTGCGTCCCGGAGCACCATTGATAGCCTCTGGCTCCCTGTGGAAGGGGAGTCAGAAGGGCATGGCTCAGGCAGGGCAGCCTTCTAGGAAAGGCCATTTCGGAGATCACTTCCACCAGCCCAAAGCAGGGAGCCTGGGCAGCAGCTAGCGCCTGGCCTGGTGCCAGCGGTGACTCAGCTCTGTGGCCTGGTGTAACCAAGCCTTGGCGTCTGCCTCCCACATAAGCAAAAACTCGATCGTATCTAGTTAAGCCCCAAAGTTGGCTGTTTGGGGATCCAGGGGGTAATTTGTGAGAACTATTTTGTTGTTGGTACGCAGCCAGATCAGTTCGGTGGTTGCACACGTGAAGACATCATGGCTCTGGCAGCCAGCCTCGCTGCCTCCTATCCCTGCGGACAGGGAAGAGCTGGAGGACAGCGGCCGAGTGACTTGCCCAAAGGGGAAGCAGTCGTCAGTGCTTGTCCATCCCCTCCAAGGGCACAGAGGGGAGGTCTCATCGCCCCTGCTGAAGCCACTGGACCTGTTGCCCCTGGCTGCCAGGCCCTGGAGCAGGCTGCCTGGGCACTCAGTGTGACTGAGTGTGGTGGAGGATGCATTGCTCTCTGGACTCAGATTGCAGCATTACGTTGCACATCTCTTCTCTTTTTGGTACCCTTTTGTAATCTATACATCTTTATGTGATGCTGAAATGGAGCACTTAATGCTCATTACAAAGGATTAGATAAAGTTTGGGCATATTCTGGTGGCACAGTTGAGCCGCTTGCAACGAACGCTCTCACTTGACAATCACATTTTTCTCTATTTTTGTTGACCAAACAAGAGAATCTGTGCCAAGAACATCTTCTATAAAAAGTTCTGAAGATACACACGGTATGCTGTGGTTTAGTCTAGCAATCCTTGTAAAACATCTAGTGTTTAAAGACAGAGACCCAACCACTGTATAAATTACTGTTAACGCGTTCTCATTGTCTCTGAAGGACAACTCAGACGCCCTTCGTGAAATGCAGCATTTATTCCACTCCTGGTGATAGCAGAGTTTTGCTTCATTTTTATTTTGACCAGTCCATCACCGTTAAGCTGCTGCGAGGAGGTAGGAGACTCAGAGGTGTAAAGTCTTGCCTCTCCATCCAGAATAAAGACAGAGCCTCTGTGGGCTAAAGAGCTGTAATGCCGTGCAGCGTTTTCCTGGTGGTGTTGTAAAACCAAGATGTTTTGCATGGTAAAATAACTGGGTGAGAATTTTATCCTTCTTATGCTTGATTTGAATTTTACAAGGCAGATGGCAAATAATTAAGGTTGCATAACATTTCCCGTTGAAGGAGGCTCACTTCAGGCTCTTTACACCTCTGCAAGATTTAAATGGTTCAGCCCCGGTTTCACTTTTTCTAAGTCCTGTTCTTCTTTTGCTTCTTTATTTCTCTCATCTTCAGCAACTGGACCAATATCTGAAGAATGAGACTTGACAAAATAATGCCTTTTTTTTTTTTCTTCTTGAAAAAAATCTTCATAGCAGTCTCAGGGCTGGTTTAAAGCCACCAAGCTTCGAGGAGAGATTTGATTTTATAGCGATGCTTCCTCCTATCTCCATGAAAAGCTATGCAAACTGGCAACACAAGTCACAGTCAGCTCATAGTTAATAGGGCCATATTAAACATAAGAGTGCTAAATTTTTGTCCATTTTTTTTTTTGGTTGAGCTGAGGCCGCACCCTTTGTCACCAAAGCTTTGGGCTCATCAGCATTCGCATGACTTGCCGTCCCCACAGATCGAGCAAGCACGCTCCTCCCCGGAGCTGCCAGGGCTGAGCAGGACTTTTCCCGGGCTCCTTCCCATGTCTGCAGGCTGCTCCTGCGCCTGAGACACCGAGCAGAGAGGTTTGCTCTCCTCCACTGCTGGACCGACCTGCAGGAGAAGGGGATCTGAGGCCACGAGGGAGAGGTGGGGAGGAGGTGTTTGGGGTGGAATGCAGCTGGCCAGAAAGCTACAAGGGGACAAAGTAGAAAGGTGGGAGAAATGCAAGGTGTAGCAGGTTCAGGAACGAGAGGAGGAGGCAGTAAGATCAGGAAAAGAGCAAAGGATACAGTTCAGTAGAGAAGGGGGAGGAGGAGTGCAGCTGGCAAAAAGGAAAGGAAAATATTGGCAAAACATGTCATTTTCCCCATCTGGTGGTAGGGCAGCTTGGTCTGCCAAATCAGCTTTGTCAGAGAATGCAGCATTTAGGTTTCCTAAACTGCTTCCATAATCTGTTGGCGGGAGGCTATAAAATTAACTATGTATTTTTATGTTTATGGTATTTTTTTGTGCATTTTTGTGTGGTTTTGTTTTTAGTTTTAGGTGACTACTATGTACCAGTACATAATGCAGTCTGCTTGTTCACACTGAAGATTCCAAGTCCAATCAGTGAAAAGTCAGGAAATCTCACAAAACTTGCCTGTGCAACTCGATTTAATATCCCCTATACATACTGCAGATTTTTATTTATTTATTTATTTATTTATTTTAAGTATGTGATTGTATTCTTGGAAGTTAGCAGCTCTCTCATCAGTAAGGCTACTCTACGGTGAATGAAGTCAGGCTTTGACCTGTCTCAGCTGTACTGCTTATGTAAAGTGGTGAAGGAACAGCTTAATGGAAACTGCATTGCAAACTGTTTTCTAGGTCAGTGTCTACAAACCTTTTGGGATTGTAAACAGTTTGTAGTTTAGTTATTAGTCCAAATACAAAGGTCTGTGCAACTTCTAGTCACAACTTCTAGGCATTCATTGCAAAATACCAAACACTTGAAGGGTTTGGTTTAAGATTACTTCTGATTTTTATTCTTGAATGTTTAAAACTTGGTGTTAAATAGATCTTGATTAGTGCAAGATACAGCACTTAGACATTTTACTTTACAAATGCTGTGACTTCACTCTTGTAATATAGCATAAAAGAAGATCTGAAGAACAAAGCACTAAGTTTAACACTTATATTCTCTGTCCTGTCCACTACATACAAACCAGCCAGCACTATGGTGGGGGTTTCCCAGGTAAGGAAGGCACCAAATGAAATGACAATAATACTTTTTTAACACCACCTTTGACTTGTCGGATAGCTGCACTACCTACATATATCCAAGTAGAAGAACTGTGAGGAGCCAATGGGAGATTTTTTGTCGTTTTTGCTCCCTTAGGAAAGCAGACTAAGAATTGTTGGGTTTGATCTATTCTCTGTAGCAACCAATTTTTACTCATGTTACTTCTCTGGAAGATTTAGTTTTCAGGGGTTGTTAACACCTGAGTACTGCTGAATCCTTTCAGACTGGTCTTGAAATCATGGAACACTTCTAAAATAAAAGCTGGCTAGTCAGAGAGAAAAGGTTTCCCTGAAGACCAGAGGGGGTGAAAAAGGTGAATTTTACGCCTCCTAAGGGTAAGAGCTGCAAATTATGGCAGTCAGGCAGTGTAAGTACCAAAACAGCTAACAAGCAAATTCTTGGAAAGCAACAGACACAGTAATTAACGAACTAAAAGGAAACATGCATGAAATTCAAATGTTTCTTGTCTTTGCTCTGAATTAATAGTTTCATATGACAAACGTTTGTGTTGCCGCTAGAGTACTCTGTGGCTGTCTCTAAGAAATCAGCTGCACAGTTTCTGTAGAGCAACAAAATCTTCTTTCTGATAAAGGTTATGTACATTTGGGGGCAGCATGTAAAGATAAGATCTACTGCCAAGTACTCTGGTACTCATCCTAAGATCCCAGGAAGAACCCGGGGAAAGATAACACTTTGGTTTTATCAGTGTACCTGAAATAATGAATTATTATCATAACAAGAAAGCCAAAGAAGAGCTCTAATAACCTCTTGATGTGTTCATACTAGAGAGGCTTAAAAATAAATGTTAGTGTTATTTGAGGATTGCATGCAGGTATATGCAATGTTAAACATGTAATTTCAGAAAAACTTTACAAACGAATGGTGTGTTTATAAAGCCAAAGATGTAGAGCTCAGAAATAATTAGGTTGGTTTGTGCAGCCTCAATTCTGTGTATACAGTGGTGTAATTAATTATGAGGTCCTGCTGCTCGGATGTGAAGCAATGCCTCCTTCCAGGAAGTCCTGCTTACGGTCAGCTGAGTGAGGAAAAAATCACAACGAAGATTACAGGAAAGAACTGGCCCCTGAATTGATGTGATGGTCACCTTGAAAGACAATTTTTTCAGTAAATGGTGTCTTGATAATTTAGTTCATCTCTTGACTGGTTGTGGCTGCATTCATCTTGAGCCTCCTTAGGTGTGATGGCCTGGTTCTGGTACATTTTTTATTTTTGATGGTGAATGAGGTGATTAAGGCTCAGTCATGCAATAGAAATACATTTTTTTGAGTCAATGTTTCAGCTTTGTTCTCTGCCCAGCAATGGTAGGAAGCATTCCTTTTTGCTTCGCTGTTTCAGAATATATGCATTTTGCATCATATTAAATGCTTGTTCTATGTGGCTTACAGTTATAGGAAATACCTTTTATATAAGGAGCAGGAGAAGAATGAGAAAACTTGAGTGTTGCTCTTCCCCTAAGCAGTTATAGCATCCACTCTAGTGACCTTTCACTGCAGGAAGAGGCAGGCGTGCAGAAAATTGCCTCTTTTCCTCAGGCAAGTGTGGTTTGATGAGGGCAATGGCTTGGACGCACGGGTCCGGGAACTTAGCTGCTGAAGAACAGCATGCAGTCTTTGCAGCTTTAAATGTTTCAGAAATCACTGTCTGCACAGAACAGGATGTGTAAACAAAGCCAGGCTTCTGTGCACCTCTTCCTGCTGTCTTTAGCTGAGGCAGGTTGTTGCTATAGAGACTGGCAGTCATAATTCATGCTTTGTTTTATTAAGGCTGGAAGGGTGAGTCTGGACATCCATGCAAAATGCATGAACCTTGCCCAGGAAGCTCTGCAGCACTGGACCAGTTCCCCACAATGCTTGCACTGATCCCACCTACTCGTAGGTGGTCCAAAACTTACCTTTAGGAGAGAAATCCCAGTGGATGTCCCAGACATTAATCTAAGCGGCCTAACGTGGTGCTGTGTGAAGACAATTAGGTGCCAGAAGCGGTGTGGTGGTCTCAGGGTAATGCTTAACTTTGCCACTCGGCCAAGAGGAGCTCTCGTGTTGGCCTGGTGCTGACCCAGCTCTCCTGCTGTCAGTACCTGAGCTAGCTCAGCGTGCTGAGGCAGTAGATGAAACCCACATGGCAATTAACTTTTTCCTTAGCAAACAAGGTCATGGTACTTGGATATTTAAGAAGCTGCATCTCTGCAGCTTCCATAGGCAATTACAGTCAGCTTCAGTATTACCCCACCGTCCTCTGCAAGGAGCACTAAATGTCCTAGATGTTAGCATTAAACAACACTACTTCCTCCCCGCTGCCCCCTATCCCCCTTTCTTGTGCTTTGAGCATCCTTGTTTCTAGTGATTCTTTAGTAAAAGGTTTGAGAGGGTCTCCCGAAAGCCAGTTGTCGGCCCCTGTTCCTTTGGGAGTAAAACACTTCTCCGTCTCCAAGTCACTTGTCTGTTTTTGCAGATGTGTTTTTGTCATTGCTGACGGTAAGCTGAACGTATCATTAATTCTACAGGCTAGGCTGATGCCCTGTTTCCCTTGCGATGAGCCCTCATTTATTCTCCCCAAATGAGCCTTCCCTTGCAACACAGTCCTCTTCACAGAGGCAACAGGATGAGGCTGAAGAGCTGTTTAAAGCTATTACGGGATGAAGGCCAGGAGCCCGCTTAGTTTGGCAGGCACGGTGATTTTGAGTTTAAGGTAATTTAAAGAAAAGGAGGTGAAATCTTGGCTAATGGAGATCTCTGTATTGTAGGTGGCTTTTGTTAGGGGTGGAACACAAAGGGAACTGGCTTTTGTGGGACAGGCTTGCAACTAGGAGTACAGAGAGCTGCTGGAAGAAGCTCTTTGGGGTACTCGGAAGGTCAGAGAGCTGGTGGATGTGTCTTAAAAGCATTTTGTGGGCAGAAGTGGTCAGAAGGAGAGCTGTGTTATAGGCCTCTTTTGTATCCTTGTGTGAGGAGACAACTTTACTCAAAAGAAGGCTTTGAAAGGGAATTGTGCTGGTTTTGAACCTCCTTTCTTCTGCTTGCAAGGTTTGTGTCACTTCATTTTACTATATTTTTTCAGTGTTTTGTGCTTCTTTAAAATTCTTGCAACCTTTTTTGGGGTGAAAAATGCCAGAAGCATCCTCTTACTGAGTGCAGTTACCAGTTTATTACGCAGACAGCAAAGCTCATCCTCACGTGGGGTAAACCCCACCTCCTGGATATGGTGTGCCCGTCGGGGGATGTCCCCATATGGCAACAGCTGGTGTAGGAAGGGATTAATTACCACGAGACACACAAACAGTTGTGCCTGGCTTCTGGTGGCGTTGCCATGGCAGAAGTGCCACCGCCCGCCACAGGCCTGCGCTGTGTCAGGGTGGCGGAGTGGGCGGCTGGAAGCTGTTCACCTCATGGCGCCACGTCCTGTCAGGCCACGGCGGCCCGGACAAATTTGGGAAGAGCTGAAAGCACGGAGGAGAGCATAGTTATGCACCGAGTTCAGCAGGGGTGTGATGGCCTGTGTATGTCAGCGGGCTGGCTTCTTGCCACCGAAAGCACAGCGTCAGGCTGTGAGCTCGTGGGAGTCTCCTGAACTAACCTTAGGTACAGTTCACTTTATGGAATATTATTTTTAATTTAAAATATGTATTGTATCAAAATAATGGTGTTTTTTGTTTTGTTTTGATGGTTGTTGATTTGGTTTTGTTGGTTTATTTCTGTATTTACTTTTTTGGGGGGGAGAGGCAGAGAAGCCATTTCCTTCTCTTATTGCAAAGCCGAGACTAAAGAGGTTGCTTTGTTTCCAAAAATACTTAGCTCTCGGGATCAAATTGCTTAACAGAACGATCTATAGCAAAGTATCCATTTTTCCCATCTTTCCATCCCCATATTGCTGTTATTGGAGTTGCTGGCTGTGTTGCTGTAGAACACAAAGGCTGCAACGCGCAGCGGTCGCCGTGCCCTCTGAGTGAGGGGGTATCAAATAATGCACGCTCAAGGTGCTGTCCCCGGCTCCACTGGCTCGACCTTGGGATCAGCGCGACGGTGAAAGCAGACAGGTCTGTGCCTAATTCTCCAGTTCCCGGGGGTAGGTGTCAGCTTCCTCGTGACTTGGACGCTCTCACAGGAATTACCTCATTGTCTGGAGCAAGCTCGCTGGTCAAAGTCCAGAAAAGTGACTTTCACCCAGTGAAATGTACAGGTGTTCCCTTTCGTCCTCTGGGGCAGCCTTAAACACACAGCCATTAGGGCAGCTTGTAGGAGCAGGTCCTGGCCATGGGGGTCTGTCTGCCGTAGCAGGAGCCAGTGCTGCCCGCAGCACTCCCAAGTCAGGAGGAGAGCTGCTGCTACTCTTGCACCTGGGGTGAAAGTGTTTTGTCCTTGAGCAAAAGAATCACGAACTAACAGCTGTAGGTCTGATATTGCCCAGCGTTTGTACACTGCCTGGGACAGGCTGCTGAGCACGTGATGTTGGGGTTGGGTGTATGGAAATGAGCTTGCTCTGCTAACCCTCAGCAGGTAGCATCTTGGCTTTTATTTTGGTGATGTGTAATTCAAAAGCTTCCTTTCATGTGTCTCATCTGGATCTGGCCAGACTTGCCAGCCAGAATCCCTGCTTGGCAGCAGAGGCTTCTTCAGTAGCTAACAGGAACCTTTTTTTCCAGTGTTCCTCTAATGTTGATATTGCTGTTCTATATTGCAGTATAATGACCTGATACAATTATCCAGAACAAATATTGTGAACGTTCACATTTTTATAAATGCCATTACATTTAGCTTTGTGTTTCTTTTTTCTTTGAGAGCCTAAGCAGCATAAGGGTTCTTCCTGCAAAGGCGCTCGGTTTGCTGTGTTGTCCTATGGTATTTAATATTTCAGAATGCAGTACTTTAAAAAGCCAATATAGTAAGCCAAAAGTAATTTTTTAGGAATAGGCATCTCCCAGGAGAACAGTTACACAGTTTTAACTTAAAAAAAATCCCCATGTGTCCCTTTTCTTGTAGATACTTGTGATATCCGATTTTATCTGTGGATTGTTTCCAAATAAATCTGTTTATGCTTCCATTTTTAAGTGTTTTACAACTTAGTGATGAATTAGCTGCGACAATTTAAAATTATCTATCTTCCGAGTCTACAATATGATGAAGACAACAGCAACTTCTATACTACTTCATGAGTAGTAAACAGCAATGCTGAGAAGTTTTCATTTCTGCTTAGCTCAGCCAGGACAGTAGAGACTGAGGAGTGTCAGTGACTGTGTTTGTATGGCAGCTCTGATGGTAGACTTCTGTGATAAGTGCCAGAGGAAAGAAATTCGGAATAGTCACTGTAGCTTGGTATCTTTTAACTTATATTTGCAAACCAGACATTAAGTTCCTCAGCACTGGAATTATGAGAAGATGTATTCCAGCTTCAAGCTTCTAAGAATAGAAATTATTTTAATGCATGTAAAATTAATTCTAGGCACATTTAAGTGAGGTGTAAACTGTGCTTTACTGTTTCAGTGAGTAAAAATAAATTCTAATTACTCTATCACTCCTTTGAGTCAAACCTATATTTGTGAATGTACTATGCAAATACTGCAGTTTAGACTTTAAAAGAATGGGTATTTTCCATTTGCTAATGTTATAAATTTCAAAAAGCTTATGTCTTAAACTGTGAAGGCACATATTAACTATATTCAAAATAGCAAACCGGTCTATTGTCTGCAAGTGCTCTTCATTTTACCCCAGTTCCTTCAACAGTTCCATCAACCTACCTCCCTTAACAAAAGAATTGAAGTGTTGACATCCAACCAAAATTAGATGCATCTCTTCTTTTAAAATGGAAGTAGAGGTCTTAGTTTGGAATCATTTAAATGTGTTACATTTAAGCTTTTTTTGTGAATTCAAGTGTCACAGTTTTTACAGCCTTAGTGCTGTGGTAATGGGCAGACCCTTGTAAATCTTTTCTCTTTTTCTTTTAAAAATAATTTTATGAAGGGTGTTGCTAATGAGAACACTTTGTTACAAAAGGATTTCGCTTGAAGCTCTAATGGTTTAAGCAGACCCTGTTTATTAACAGTTTTCTGTAGCATTTGGATTAAGAAGCCTGAGGATATTGGTTTGGAAGTGTTTCAGTTTTTCCTCTGAAGTGGTAGGTCTGTTATGAAAGTTTTTCTAGCCTCCATTTATGAACCATATAAACCAGGGCTCTTAAGAGGGCTTCTGGGTTTGGATGGAGGAGAGGGGGCTTGACAGTAAGTGTGCAGGGCATAGGTTTTCCTCCCTGGTGCTTCAGTCCTGCTCTGCCCCCAGGGGTGTAACCTGAAAGGATGGCAGCACTGTGCCACCCGCTGCTGCCTGGGCACCACTGGCCCCACAATGGGCTCACACCGCCTGGACTGAGCTGCTGCAAAATTCACATCAACAGCACACACTCTTCTCCCTTCTGCAACCTCTTCTTCAGTCCTACAGTCCTCTCTTCTCTGGAAGCAAATAATTGCTTCCCCATCCTGTTGTGTGAAAAAATCTCAGGTTTGAGCTCACCCCCAGTGCTGCTCCAAGCTGAGCCTTCTCTTTGGAGGCTGGCAGCAACCTACAAGCCATCAGGTATTGCTCCCTGAAGGGAATGGAAGCTTTAAGTTCCTTTTTTTTTTTTTTTTCCGTGGTGGGGAGAAGAAGGAGATACTTTATATGTGCAAAAATGCTGATGCTCAGTACCTGTGCTTCTGCACAGTTCAAGTGTCAGAGCAAACCCCTTAGACACAGCTGTTGTGAATAGTACATACAAATGAATTTCAGTGATAAGAGGGTTTGGTTTTGTGTTCAGACTTTTGTGGTTGGGTCTCTCTGCTTGACCCATCTTCGTGCTCCTCAACAGGGCCCTCCTGTAGCTTGTGGTGTTTGAAAGTAAAAGAATTTTTTTGCTATCTTGTTTTGAAGGACTCTGATAACTGTTCTGTACATGTGTATGAGAGCTTACAAAAGCAAAATGGACACTGACTGTCGGTGTCCTCTTTTTACACTCAGCAAATAATCTTATGAAAAAGCACGTACAGGTCCTGAGCTGCGTGGGCTGCACCGTGTGCTAGCTGCATAAAGCAAATAAATGAAATCAAGGAGCAGCCTTGGCTCGGTGTTCAGCTGAGGCACAGCTGGAGGAAGAAGGTCTGTCAGGAGGTGCTTGTGTCCAGGGTCAGCCCGACCCCCAGCACCATGCAGAGGTGCTAGGAAATGTTTGTCTCCAGCTGTGCTGAAGCAGATTGCCGGGCCCACTTCTCCCCAAGCTCGTCTTGTTACTGACAAGTGGATTTTGTGAGAACTATTATCTTTAACAAGCATGCATGTGTGGTGGTGTTTGTTTGTTTGTTTGTTTTTGATGCTTTTGTTTGTTGTTTTTTTTTTTTGAAGGTTTATTGTGTCCCAAATTTCGGAGGCAGAGAGCGACCATAACTTTGTCCAGACTTACTCTGAAGGCTTTGAAATTAGACATCCAGTGGCATGATTTTACCTTTTATCTATCAACCAAGCTGCATGCATCTTATAAATGTTTTGGCCAACCATAGATCTTTCTGACCTATATCTCTAGAGAGATCACTGTCCTCTGTTCCTAGGTTTCCAATCTTAAAATACAAGTAGAAGATCAGCCTGGAGTGCAGGTATGGAATGAACGCAGAGCAATAAACAGCATTAAGGCATTGCTTAATATATTGCTTTGCCAAGTATATACATGGATGCTATTGATGATGCAAGGAATAAGAAACGCTAAAGATTTGCAAGATGTTTTACAGTAAATATGAAGAACGGTATTTACATGTGTACATGTCAGCGAGGTCACGTTCATCATCTGTGGATGTCAGAAAGACAAAAGTCAAGAGCAGTAAGAAAGCTTTCAGTTGTGTTGGACTTGGTTGCCTCTGTATCCACCGCCAGGATCCTGGCTCACATGGATTTGTTAGTAGGATAAACATTCCAGTTTTGCCATTAGAGGGAATTTCACATCCAAACTTAACTCTTTAGTCTTAAAACTTGGTGCTGTTGCTTTCAAACAGAACAGCTAGGTGCCGAATGCTCAGACTTTTAGGCCAAGTCAAGTGTTTAGGAGTTAGGTGCTAACGTGGTTTGGCATCCAAGCTAGAAAACTTTGTCAGCCCTGAGCTGTATCTGTACTTCGAATGTAGCTCTCCCAACACAGCGATATTTGTGAACTGGTCGAAGTGCCAGCCAGCCATGGGTTCAGCGGACAGATTCCCTTTAGTCCCTCCTCCTCAGTCCTAGTTATGTCTTTTCTCCTGGCTGTTTTTCACTGCTTCTGCCTCACACTCGTGGAATTAGAGCACGCAGTGGAAGGCCGTGCCCACTTCACCGCACAGCGCACCCTTTGCCCTGAGGTGTCTGAAATGGCGGACGTGTGGTGGCCGCGTGCCTTGGGCTAACCCGTGCGTGTGCTCGTTCCCACTGCTGCAGCCCTAGTTCGGTTCCCCATTTCCGACACCCACAGGGTGTGGTTCTGTGAGGGGTGCTGGGTGTGTCCTGAACCTGTCACTGGTCCAAGCACCATCTTTTGTTTGTGGTCTCCAAGTGTCCCCTCACACCGCATGTCATCTCTTCAGGGTGCTGCTTCTGGAGGTAGAGGCCCCGTAGCAGAGCTGCCTCTGCGCTGTGGCTGGCGGCCTTCCTCAGAGGACCAGAGCCTCAGACCCTTGCCAATGTGATAGGGCAAGCACATCAGGGTTGTATGCCTCAGAGGGGAGAAGCAAGGCAAGCATTAGGAAAAAAAAAAATCAGAAGAAACATCAGAAAATGCCTGGTGGGGTGGAGTGAAGAAGGCAGAGCCAGACTCCTCTCTGTGACACACAGAGACAAGACCAGAGGCACAAAACTGAAATACAGGAGATACCATTCAGACATAATTAAAACTTTTCTGCTGTGAAGAGTGGCCAAACAGTGGCACAGGTTGCCCAGAGAAGCTGTGGAGTCTCCATCCTTGGCAATGTTCATAAACGGAATGAGGCATGGCCTGCTGTAGGCAACCCCACTTTGAGCAGAGGGATAGGCTTCGTCATCCCTTCCAGCCTCAACAACTCTGGTTCTGTAATTGTTTTCCCCAATGTATCTACACTATTACTCAGTCTGTCTTCAACATTTTATGTTTCCAGAATGCTGCACAGAAAAATATCCTCTTGTTTCTAATGCTTCTGTTAATAATCATTTTCCCTCCTTGGGAAGAGAGTAGTTCAAGATAAGCAACAGAGGAAGTACTAGGTCGTTGAATGGTGTCTCTCCTGGCACGTGTTAGGTTATTGAGTCTTGCTGGAAACAATCTTGTCAATATGTAAATTTGGATTTTAGATGCTTAGTTGTCTCTCTGATCGTCTGTTTGTGTCTTTAGACCAAGAAGTATTTTGTGTGGGAGTACACATGCACTAGCTTCTTAATACTCGTGCCAGTTCTTATTCGATATCCAGCGTCATTAAAATTCATGGCTGTGCCATCTGTTCTTTTCTTCATCGCTTGTTGTGGTCCTGTGCCTATGTACCGAAACTATGTCAAAATATTCCAAGGAAGAGTCAGAGGAAAGGAAATATGGAAGAAATATTGCTCTGTGTAGCTAGGCTCTGCTACAAGTGTATTATCTGGATTATCTGTACACTTAAACCATTGCTTTGAAATTAAAGTAGTATCGCATAATCCTACAGTGCAGTGTTTGAGAAAAATAATGCACATGCCCTGTTGGAGGCATGCAGAGAGTCTTGTGTTAAAGCTTTTAGAAGATCAGTGCTCTCACTAATGCTCAGAAACAGTATTTTTAATATTTACAGCAGTTTCCTCTTCTATCACATGATGCACTATTCAAAGGTAAATGAGCTCACGACGTAGATTCCTCAAGCATGACAGCGGGTCTAAATAGCTGTTTCAGGCAGGAGCACAGTCAGTTTCCTTCCCCAAACTAAGGTGGTACTTTCTTAGTAAGATATTATATATGTATATTTATATATAAATGCACTTACTCTGATGAATAAAACACTCATTTTCAGGTGTAGTTCCACCCATTTGGAACACTGAAAGGAAAAAGTATGTTTTTTGATAATGGCAGATCCTACTAAGTTTAGAAGTGCCAGTGTTCAGTGCTGGTCAGGTTGTTTCACAAAAATCAGTGGCCTTACTTATTGGTAGAATGAATCCTAAGCATGAGGCCTTTTAAAACAGCAAAGTGCTAAAATCTTTTGTTTGGCTGCCTGTTATGCCATGTTATACCTGTTCTCATTCTGAGCTGGATTCAGTATTCATTAGGTTCAACAGCAGTTTCTTGTATGGATTAAAAGAGACTTAATGTAGCTGTTCCCTCCAATATAGAAGAGGATTGTCTTTTTTGTACAATTTAAATTTCACTTTTTAAAGTGAAACTAATGCAGGAATGCTGGTTTAGTTTTTTAAAGCTGAACGTTTTTTTTTCCAACTCTCATTCCTAGAGAGATTTTCATTTAATTGAGTGTTTTGTTTTGTCTTTTCCTCCTCTCAGCTATATCAGTGTAACTTTCTTGTTATCCTTGCTTGCAAATACTTCCTAGCTGTCTGTGGAGGGGTTTTTAGAGTTATTACAGTCTGTCTGTGCACTCATCCCAGATTGTAGTGCTCTGGAATCAAATGCTCCTGTAGTGGAGCTCTTGAAGATGAATCGTAAGCTGAGAAAATCGTGGCATCTAATTTCCTGCCTTAGTTTTCAAGTAAGTAGATGCTAAGCCAAGGATATGGTGGTGATCTGAAGTATGATAATGAATCTTTTCATTTTCCTTTGTAAACAGTCACTGAAAGGGCACTCAGAGCACTAGAATTCTCTCTTTCTAGGGCCTGATTAAATGTCTAATAAAAATATTAAGAAATCTCTCCTCACTGAGACTTCATTTAGGTCATAAATTGCTGTCTGTTCAATTCTGGGTAATGGGTGCATTAGTAATTGTGAAGTCTGTGAAGTTCTTACTGGTATCTTGTACCATACCTTCAGAAACCTAGGGTATGTGAGTCACCCGTACCAACACAGTTTTCTCGCCCTGCATTGCAATATGTTTGCTCCTTCCAAGTTAGCCTGCGGTTTCATTCAGTTATTTCCACTAACTTGTTTTTATCATTGTGATCCATTCAGCTGCTTCAGGAGGGAAATTTTAATTTAAAAATAAAATTTAAAAAAAGATCTGTTCTTTGGAAGTAGTGGTTTCCAAAGCATCACTGAGAAGGGAAAAAGAGAGGTATTGTCTAGCAATATGGTTAATTAAATCTTTTTTCTTTTTTTCCTTATTTTAGCAGCTGAAGGTTCTAAAACACAAGACAAGAAATTCACTTCAGGACAAAGCAACACTGGTACTAAAACAGGTATGCCCTTCTGCATGCTACACATTGTACAGCTATTTGCCTCAATGGTACTTTAAAATCAGAGGTCTTCCTTTTAAGGACATTTAAGACATTTTATGCTCTTATACCTCTCTTAATGTTTCAGTCAAAACTGTGACTGTTCATATTTAGTTAGGCTGGAGTCTCTGTTCACAAAGAAGCAAAACTAAAAAAGCTCCTTGTGGTTTAGTGCAGCTTAGGAATGCGAGCTGGGTAGTGAGATAAGGTTACAGAAGCCACTGTACTTGCATCTGGGCTTGCACTGGAATCTGTTGTGGACTTTCTAAAAATGCTTCTGTTAGGCTCTTCCTCGCTCATCACAATGTATGCCATCTTCTGTAGTGTACTCTGTACAGCAGGCAGATGTTTGTCATTTCCACACCCCACCTGACGGGTATATTGTGTGGATTTAATTCAAGAGTTCACTAATGCTGCACTTACACAGTTAAGACGATGTACAAAAATGCTTACTGTAATCCTTGATGCCATGTGTCTGTCCCGTTTGCATGCTTAGACCAAGATCCAGATCACCACTGAGATACCTGCGTTTTGCCT
This sequence comes from Netta rufina, assembly GCF_964035555.1. Lineage (NCBI taxonomy): Eukaryota > Metazoa > Chordata > Aves > Anseriformes > Anatidae > Netta > Netta rufina. The sequence goes on along the minus strand of NC_140125.1, from coordinate 85,730,170 downwards.
GTGTTGCAGCACAGGTGTCTGTGCTATTGAGGGCTCAGCATGCTGTAAGGACCCCCGCTTCAACTCCTGGGCAGCCTGGCAGCTCAGTGGCTGCTTCACCCTGACAGAATTTTCCCAATCCCCAGTCTGGGTGCCTTTGGCCTCTGTCCCTGCAGGGAAGCAGTCTCGGTGCTGCCTGAGTTCAGCTCACCCCGTGTCAGGCAGCGCTGGCTGCAGCACCAGGAGCTGACTGCTCTCGGTCAGGCAGTGGGAAGAGCAGGAGAGAATGCATTAACGTGACCCACTTTTATGATGAAAACACAGCTCCTGGAGTTGTACAGTGTTTAATACCCATTTTATCCTGCAGTAGTTTAATCCCCATCCCTCACTTCTGAGGCGGGTGTCCTAGATGCTCCCATGCTCCCTTCATCTGTGCTGCTGTGTAGGAGGGGGTGCAGACTCCTGGGTGCAGGGTTCAGCTCTGCACCCAGCTGATCAGAGTCCCTGCCTTGAAGAGAGGATTCCTGAGAGCTGTTTTTGTCCTTTAGGCTGCATGAGAATTGTATGCCAAACATTGAGTCAGAAAGGAGAGACTGTTTGCAGCAGGAGTGACAGCTGTCATTGTAAAGGAAGTCATTGTCTGGAAGGTGTCTACAGGCTGAACAAATATTAGGATTCAAGGGAAACACAGGCAACTCTGAATGTGTGCGTGGGAGTGGGCAGGGAGCTAGACAGAGGGAAGGGTTTTTGAGATCCAAGCATGTATCTTTTCAAATAATGCTGTGGCTTACATATTTCTCCCGGCAGCTCCCCCCTGAACTAGCAAACAAGCTGGCTGTTGTTTTCCACTCTGTTTCTTTTAGTTTCAATAGTGCGAGAAATTGGAACCCTAGGAGTCGAGGACAGAAAGGAAGTAGCCATTTGTGAGAAGAGGCTGAGAGGATTATAAATGTATGTGAAGACTGGTAGTAGTCTGAGGTAGTTTTGAAGTGACACTGAGTGCAGCTGGTAGTCACTCGGGCTGTAGAGACTGGCCATATATAATTCTTACATATGACAGCTAGGTTGAAATTTTTCAAAGGTTGTAATTTCTACAAATGCCAACTGAGTTTGAGAGTTCAGTGTTAATTATCTGGAAGCTTTGAAAAGACCACGTTTTCCTTTTCTTAATACAATGGAGGACCAAAAAAAGACTGGCATTTCAATGCTGAATTTCTGAGGGGTGAGGAGAAAAAAAAAAAAACAAACAAACAAAAAACAAACCAACAACAGTAAAACTATGGCACCTAAGCTACTTAAGTGGACTGGTAAAAAAAAAAAAAAATAAAAAAAATGAACTCATGGTAAGCACTACAAGTTCACAAAAAGTGCTATTCAGGCACGGAATTTCAGCAATAGGTACAAAATTAATTTTCCCTTAGTAGAACTATAGCTTATTTAATCTCCAAATGTCCCTCTCTGGCATAATGTTAAGTATTTGTACGCTCTGTCTTACAGCTCTGCTTATGACAGACCTAGTGAAGCGTAGCGGAACAGGTTTCTGAGCATGAGTTTCCATGCTTCGCATCATAACCAGACTGCAACTTGTTGCAGCAGCATGGTCGTCCTGGAGTGTCCTCTCTAAGGCTTTGCACTCACCCAGCTATCAACCCTTTCTGTAAGAATTGAGGAATTCTGACGGGACTTGTTACACATGACATTTCCCACTTCCTCATGCAGCAATGTAAAGCTACTGCATGATGATGAATCTGAGCTCGATGAACTCGTATGTATGTCCTGGTATTCCCACTAAAATGCCAGTCCCCTGGTATTTGCCTGGTGGGTTCTTAACAGAGGCAGGGGAAATGAAATGGGGAGCAGTCCCAGTGAACTTTCTATGTTGCAGCAATCTGAAGCTATGTACTTGGGGTCTCAGCATCTCGTAATGCAATTGTTTGAGGTTGGGCTTGTAGCCCAACTATGAAAAATTGTCATCAAGGCCTGGGAAAGACGTTTTAACTAATACTGTAAAACTTGGTCCAACTACCAGTGGAGGAAAGGCAGCGTGATGGCTGGTGTGCTACAAACATGGTGTCCTTGTGCCAATATTGACCTACTCTTTTGTGCCCCCAGATGTATTAAATGTATATATTTCTTGTACTGAAAACATGCTCACGTTCTGCATAGCCTGCAACTTCGCATGAACTCCTTGGGATTGTTCTAACAGCCTGGGTTGCTGGGAGGGGGGGTGGTGTGGACACTGTCAGGTGTGTGATACAGAAAAAATAATTGGATATCTTGAAACAGAATGTCAGAGGGCAGTTTTAAAAATTTATTTTATTCCTCCTATGGCTTGTAATTAGGAATCCTTAAGGGAGACCTTTTCAGTTTGCCTGTCCATATAACCCTACTGCCTCTTTGAAGACTTGCTTCCTCTCCCCTGATTGGGAAATCTCCTCTCAAGAAAGTAGGAAAAAAACTGAAGGAAAGTAGGACGTTCTGAAAGAAGTGGGATTTCATATTATTCCCCAGGGTCTCATCACTCTGTCAACTCAATGTTACACTGACTTTGCTGACAGCCCCTGAAGGGAATCCTTGTTTTCCAGGGGAATTCGTATTGGGTGTGCATTATTCCAGTAGCACTAATTACTCATGATATAGAAATTCATGTTTTGTGACTTCTGTGTGCCAGCCACAAGAGAGAAGGAATATTATTACCCTTTTGACCTGCGTCTGCATGCCGAAGAGGCTGCATGCAAGTCAGCGCGTTTCTCAATATCAACCTAATGTTAATTTCTACCGTACGCTGGGCAAATCTGTGCAATGGCATGGCTAGATGGAGTTCCCTAAATGGCAGCACTGCGTGCTATTTAACCAGCGTTAAAGGTTTGATCTGTAGCTGGGTGATGGATTTTCTTTGGCTTTGGTGACTTGTTCACTTCTTGTACCTTTCATCGGAGCTATAATGTTTGAATGTTCTTCTTCCTACCCGCTGTGCAGTGGGATTTCTCCCAGCTGCTCTTTTCATCAATACTGACACCATTAATTGAGGCCGTATTCTCTGGCCATTGTTGAGATGGACATTTTTCACTGAAAAGAATTTAAGAGTAGCTAAACTGAAGCTAGCTGCCAGTGGCGTCTTTCATTCAAGAAGTCATCCTGATGCAGAAACTTCTGCTGGAGTATGAAATACACACTGCTGACTTTGGTCTAATTCAAATAACTGTGTAAAAGTCAGTCTAACATCCCTACTTCAGGGATTTATTTCTGCACATCCATATTTTTAAACCTAATTTTTATGACATTGTTTTGCTCGTAATTTTTTTCATAGGTATGCCGTCTGCACACACAAATAGGCTGACCTTACGTGTTTGTGCAGACTGCTTATTTATGTATTCCTACTGAATAATGAAAAGCATCTCAGTTATAGATTTCTCTGTTTTTATGTGCACTTCCATGGCGACAGGAAGTTCCACATACTTCTTTACTTTAACATGAAATATTAAAAAATAGAATTCACATCCATATTAAAATAAATCGTACTGCTTCATTATACACAGAAAGCTTTTCTATTTTCTGTGACTTTTTGTTTGTTTGTTTCTTTGCTTGTTTTTGTTCAAAGCGGACTTTTTCAGTGCTAGTGAAAAAGCAAAAAATCAACAGCTTTCCAAGCATAACAGAAGAAGCTAAGGATGAGTAGGAAATTAGTTTTGGCAGCATGCTGAGATGAATAAGGAGCTCAGATTTTGTTCCTGTTCGGTCTTTGGCTGCTGAGACTGGAAGTAGGATGTTAGCTGTTTAGCATTTTGTTGTTTTCCAGATAACTGATTTTGTGGCACTGAGCACATGATACTTTCCAACCAAATGTGAATTTTGTAGTCAAGAGTGGCTCTGACACAGATTTTTCATAGTACCCTTGGTCTTACTGCTGTGATCCAAGCGTCCAGTGGAAGACATTTTTAAACAAATTGTGGGGCTAAGTCACAACTTAAAAAGATAGTTGAGGAAATTATCTCGTTCTTTACTGGTATTGCACCATTCCATGTACGTGCTGCACCATCTTACCATGTCAGCCAGAGCTTTTAACACATGTGTGCACAAACAACATCTGTAGGAGATCAGTATCCTGCTGTCTGAGTTCTCACTCTTCAGAACTTCAACCAGACCTGCTACAGTGTTTTGAGCCGACCTGTTTTGCATGCACACTGAGCTTCTCCAGCCGTGTGGAATAGGACTGACTTGTTTTTTGAGGCAATCCTGGTGGGAAGAGGGTGCTGCATTATAATTGGAGAATTTCCTCTGAATGCATTTTGGAAGGAGGTTATGGAATAATGAACAATATTTAGTCAGAGTGCTTTCAAGCAGCCAAATTGTTTTAAGCTAGGAAAAAAAGAATCAGACATTTTCCTCATGAGTTTTCACAGGCAGTAGTCTTGCTTGGAACATTCAGGGTTACAACTTAGTCCATTTTGGGGGAGTGTTTTACATCTTGATGATTAGAGAACATTCGTAGTTTCTTAATTGTTCTATATTTTTTTTACTTAAGAGGGATTTCTGGAAATGGGATTTATTTTGAAAGTAGAATGATTATAGGTGCTTAATATTCATTCCCCTAAAAACTTGTTTATGTTGGTATTGGATTTCGTACTGCATGATTAATATTCCTCTCCTTCCATTTGCAGACTACTCACCAATACTAAAGGTCGATGACAGGCAACGGCTTGCTAGAGAAAGGAGAGAAGAACGAGAAAAACAGCTAGGTAAGGCCTATTGTATTGTTTTGCTGTTGCTTTTCTTATTAACTATCATTTACATTCCATGTTTTTGCCAGTTTGCATTTAGTAGCATTCAGAAAATTGATCATGCTAGATAGGCAGTATCATTCCGGAGGGACATCTTTAAAGTAGATCTTGTAATTCATGCACGTCTCGGGATTCGTTGTTGCTGTACCTTTTTTATAGCTGTTACTTAATCTGAATCTTTATGAATATGAGAGAGGGACTCTCTGTCAGGGAGTGTAGTGATAGGACGAGGAGTAATGGCTTTAAACTAGAAGAGGGTAGGTTTAGGTCAGGTATTAGGATGAAATTCTTCACTCAGAGGGTGGTGAGGCCCTGGCACAGGTTGCCCAGAGAAGCTGTGGATGCCCCATCCCTGGAGGTGCTCAAGGCCAGGCTGGATGGGGCTTTGGGCAACCTGGGCTGGTGGGAGGTGTCCCTGCCCATGGCAGAGGGATTGGAACTAGGTAATCTTTAAGATCCCTTCCAACCAAACCATTTTCCCCACAACTTAATAGAGTGGTGCTTCTCCCCTCCTCAAAATATTTTGATTTTAAGTATCATGGCACACCTTCATTTCTCATTGTTTGAGATTTAAAGATACTCAAGAGCAGGCTTCAGCCAGAGTCAGCCCAAGAGTTAAATATTCAGTAGCTGTTAAACACCTGATTTTCCTCATTGGCATCCCTGATACAACCAGGAAAACAAACAGAATTTAACCAGGAAGTGTGTACTTCTGCATGTGAACAGCAGGAGTTGCAGAAGATGAGCCAAGGCCTTAGCTCCAAGCAGGACCATGTTGTTGCTGGGTTAACTGATAGCAGTGCTGTGTTGCATGCTTTACTAAAATTGCAGAACTGGCCAATGTATGTCTCACCTTGCACAAGCTACTGACCTTCTGGATGATGACTGTGAGGCACTAGAAGTCCAAAGGAGCCTGGGCACCAGATACTGGAAAGCCTTCTGGCTATTGAAAGTGAATAGTGTTGGCAACTTCAGTGCTCCTTTGACACAGTGAGGTACTCTTCAATAAGGGAAAAGTTCCCCTCGGCCCAAGTCATCTTTCTCTGAGGCCAGTGTGGGAATTCACTCCCTTATCTCAACATTCATTCAAGGTACAAATCGCTTTTCATTGTTATTACCTTTCTATCATGCACTAATAACCAACTCAGACTATTCTGCCATAAAAGTTCCTATATTGTCTGAAGCAGTACCATACTCGTATCCCAGCCGATGGGAGAGGATGAGACATATATCCAGGGGACAGAAATTAGTCACACTGCTTAATGCACTGACTTTATGGCGTTGCAGGAAAAAATACACGGAACTGTTGCTTACATTCTTAGTCATCCTTATAAGTAACAATGCTGATGAGTTCGCTTGGCAACAGGGTCTTGCCTGCTCCGTGCAGTCTTTCCCTAGCAATACATCTAGGGTGAGCTAGAAGCAGCTTCAGGAAAGCTGCAAAGGAAAAGAAGGGTTATTTAATGCTCCAGAGGAACTGGCCATACTTCAAAACATCCAGTTTCTCTTTTAACATGTGATAATGTGTGCAGGGATCAGACTCTCAGAAGAGCTGCTATTAGAGTTACTTGGATTTCTTTTTGGCAATGCTGTCAGAAATATCTAGGTGCTGAGACCTTTCCCCAGACTTCTTATCTTTTGCTTAGATTGTGTATGTGTTAGATCCTGTTTCATTATGGCTGGTTAATACATCTGGAGAGAGCTTGCTTGGAGCTTCAGATACTGGGATTAGTCAGCTTGTCAGCAGCGTAACGGAGGATTAAGCAAGCAGTTGCTCAGTAGCACTGAGAGCACGCCCACCCCCACTCCTGGTGCACTGAAAGTATAAATCTTGTAAAATGATAGAAGGAAGAGAGGCTGCTGCCCCTTAGCTACACAGCAGCAAAATGTGGCAGTATAGAGAACATTTCCATGTTGCAAATCAAGTAATATTTGATGTTACGGTCAGTGGGAAATTCAAACAACATATATTTTTTCCCAGTCTCTTCAAATTGATTTGCATCAGAGGAGAATGAAAACAGTTCTCAAATAATGCATATGTGAGTAACCACGCTGAGTCAGCCCAACTGATGTAGGTAATGATGATACCCTGTAAGGTAATCGTGTTGTAATTTTTATTTATTTATTTTTACATGCTGGGCTTTCCAGTATGGGAACAGCTGTCAGGACCCACCTTCCTCCACCTACTGGATTGTGGCTTGAATCATTTTTAAAGGCACATACGATAACCTTGAAATAGCTGAGCTTTTTGGCCTAAAATATAAGCATAGAAAGAATACCTCACTCTATATACAATACTCTTCAGATGTCATTTTTCATTCTTGTGCTGATGTGATTCTTTTTTTCCAGTTAGAACCATGGAACCACAGAATGGTTTGGGTTGGAAGGGACCTCAAAGACCATCTAATTCCACCCCCCTGCCATGGCAGGGACACCTCCCACCAGACCAGGCTGCCCAAAGCCCCATCCAGCCTGGCCCTGAACACCTCTAGGGATGGGGCATCCACAGCTTCTCTGGGCAGCCTGTACTAGGGCCTCACCAGCCTCACAGTGAAGATTATTTTCCTAATATCTGATCTAATCCTACCCTCATTTAATTTAAAGCCATTACTCCTCGTCCTATCACTGCACTCCCTGACAGAGTCCCTCCCCTGCTTTCCTGTAGGACCCCCCTTTAGGTGCTGGAAGGTCTCTGTAAGGTCTCTCTGGAGCCTTCTCTCCTCCAGGCTGAACAACCCCAGCTCCCTCAGCCTGCCTTCACAGGAGAGGCACTCCAGCCCTCGGATCATCCGCATGACCCTCTTCTGAACTCGCTCTAATCCTTCCATGTCCTTCTTGTGCTGGGGCCCCAGAGCTGAACACAGTGCTCCAGGTGGGGCTTCACAAGACCAGAGCAGAGGGGGACAATCACCTCCCTCACCCTGCTGGCCACACTTCTTTTGATGCAGCCCAGGATATGGTTGGCTTTCTGGGCAGCAAGCGTACCTTGCTGGCTCATGTTGAGCTCATCAACCAACACCCCCAGGTCCTTCTCCTCAGGGCTGCTCTCAATCCATTCTCCACCCAGCCTGTATTTCTGCCTGGGATTGCCTCAACCCAGATGCAAGACCTTGCACTTGGCCTTGTTGAACTCCATGAGGTTCACACAGGTCCACCTGCCTAGGTCCCTCTGGATGGCATCCCTTCCCTCCAGTGTGTCGACTGCACCACACAGCTTGGTGTCAGTGGCCGACTTGTTGAGGGTGCCCTCAATCCCACTGTCCATGTCACACACAAAGATGTTAATTAGCAGTGTCCTTTAAGAGGTTGCAAATACTGCGTAGTTGGACATGCAAAAGCATCGCTTTATGATGGGGTGCACTGCACAAGCACTGTTTAGACCCTTCCCCACCCTATACTTCTGAGGTCTTGTATTAAAATGCCATCAGTCTCATGGTCCAGGATTTAAAAATACATAAATAGTCATATTCTAGGCAGCCTTTCTTGAGAAACAGAATGTCTTTATTCCCATTTTCTAGCTTCTGTAATTTTGTAGAACTGTACTGTAACACCAGCCATAATTATGCTTCTTTTTCAAACCTGGAGAGCCCTGGTTTATTGCCATCTACATCATAATAGCAGTGATGACCTTCCTCTGGGACATGTTTTAACTTTGTACTAGCCATGCATGCATTGCTAGGCTTGTTTTTGGAGGGAAGAGGAAATCTTTGTTTCTGGCTTGCTCGAGTGGGTAATATGACAAGATGTTTAGGACAGGATGTCCTAAAAATCTGCTCCTGGAGTTCAGGTTGGTGGTGTATATATATAGGCTTAGACCCTTCAGGTTCCAAAACAAATGAAGGTTACTGGCCCATTTTAATTAATTTATCATAGATGATACTTCCATGCCTTGATTTTTTTCCCCCTTCAGGTTTGTTTCTCGTGTTGTAATGATGTTTTGCTGTAGGATTGGGAGAGATGCTTTCCTTTAGTTTTCCTGACCTCTGATTTCCTAGCTACTGACAAATGAACATTTGTTACTGGAATGATGTGACTTCTCGTGAGAAACATTTCATTTTGTGTCACATAAAAGCAACATTAAACTGTAGGGTTTTTTTATGTGGAATCCTTCATTCCAAAAAGGGAGAGTTCTGCACATCCCCATGATGTATGAGTGTCTTGTGTCCTTGCGTGAAGAATTCTCTTGAACTAACAAGAAAATTGAAAGTTGTGTTGTACTTTCATCTGTATACTTGTCTGCAAACATGATTTAGGAGCTGTCTCTTGAGATTTGTATTCTAGTACGGCGAAGCAGAGATCTTTACAATGGCATGCAAGCTTCATTTTTCAGTGCAGAGCCTAGATAATCAGTCATTCATGTCATGTGAACCATAGCAAAGAAAAATCTACGCTACGTTAAATATCAGGTTTCCTGAAGTTGTATAAGTGTGTGTCTTGCTGAAAGAATAGAGTTGGATTTTGTTAATATTTGAGCATTTGCCATACGACAGTAAAACATAGGAAAGAAGGGATTTTTTTTCTATAGAATCAGAAGTTGAATTTAAACTTAATTCATTTTTTTTTATTCAGGGGATCTGCCAAGTTTAGCCAAAGTTGAGATTTTGAGTCACCTCAAGAGAAATTATTCCCCTTCTTTGGGGAATAAAAATAATTTGTGTTCACTTTTATAAGTGATGGTAGTGATCTGTAAGACATTTGTTTCAGCAGTTTGAGCAGCAGGGAATCGTATCATTTATCTTCTCTTGAAAATTAATTTGCTCACTCCTCCTGGTGATATCATATGGAGTACTAGTTTTATTGGTTTGGTGTTTGTTTACTGGGCAATATTCTGATATTATGGGAGAAGGGGGGTTGATTTGAGCCTTATTTCCACTCTTGCTTACTGTCTACCTTTAATTTTTGTTCAAGTTCTGCTGTACAGTTGTTGATGTGGCTTTCACCATGGTGTAGCGGGTCAACATGCTCTGCACTCTTGAGGATTTGCTTGCATGTATTTTAGCTGTGTTATTTCACTTATCACACTTGGGGGTCTGAGTACCTATTTTCTTTTCAGTTAAAGTTAAGAGAGTAGAAAAAATGAGTGCTGTCATCTTTGTTGTCCATGTACGTGCAGCATATATACATATAATAATTGTGTGTGTGTGTATATATATATATAATTACTTCACTGTAGGGTATGCACTGCTTTTGAAAAGCCACCCCCAAACTTTCAAAAGGTGACTGCCTTGGCTTTTTCTGCGTGTGACTCATGTTTCCCATGACTAATAAGCTGTATCATTTTTTTCAGCTATTTTCCCTCTGAGAATTGCCTTTTCACGTGGGCAGAAATGAAGCATGGCTGCTAAGCCACTACTTTAATTTTTTTATTCCCCTGACCATGTGGTAATGTTTGTATTACTTGTTGATATGCAAATACAGACCTTTAAAAGACTGTTAGGTTAATCTTTACATGATCATATAAATAATGCTTTCACTGTGACCCAGGCTCTTCAGAAGCCATATTTTCACTCTGCGCTGTTTCTGCTAGCACTCCTTCCCACAGTGTTTGTGCACAAAGTTAACACCCACCCTTTAAAATACAAATACTGCATCTGTGTGACACCAACCCTCTTGGGTCATGCGAGACGGGAATGCCAGGAGGAGCTGTGGTCGGTAAGGGCACGACCTGCCAAATGGGGCTGTTCGTAGAGGGCAGGGCGAGGGGAGCTGTCGTGCTCAGCTTGGCTCCAGCCCAGCACGATGGTTTCATCCTTGCTTTAGATCAGTGTCAGGCTGTGCTTGCCGCTCTTGGCTGTGCCTGACACTTGTCAGGGCTGTTTTGTGGAACAAATTATAGTAGCGAGCCTGATCAAAGTGGTCAAAATTTTAATAAAAGCTAATGCTTCTTTTCACAGAGAGCCTCACTCTTGACGTTGCCACATTGGCTGCATCTTACTGACAAACTGAGCGGTGGTGAAGAGCATTCCCCAGCTTTAAAACTTAGTTGCTCATGCTTCTAAACTGTTCGTTCCTGGCAGGGTTTTGGTTCCAGCCAACTCTTCTAGCTGATTCCCAGACAAGGTTTGGGAATTGGCAGAGAAAGTCCCTGGGCTTTTCCTAATGTATATTGAGTATTGTCACCAATTTGGAAGGTAAAGGTTTAGTAGCAGGGATGAGTTACTCCATGCCGGTTGGTCTTTGGGCACATTTATTAGCCTAGACCTGGTTCTTAATAACTGGAAAAGAAATAAAGGAAAATATTTTTCTACAGGGAAACTTACTGGGATTTTAAAATGGTTTTAATTCTGACAGCCTGAAATAATGTTGTACAGTATCTTAGTCCCCGATTCTTGAGCAAACTGTTTTAAGTCTTACATCTATGCATATTTTATCTACACTAATCCTGCTTAGACGCTGACCCTTTTCATCACAATTGTAATCCTAACAAGGACATACGGCTGGTTTAGTTTCTGGCTCTGGGAACAAAAGAAGGTTTGCCTTCATGCCACCCAAGTTAACTTTTCACCTAAGGAAAAGTTGTATTCATCTTAGGTTTTAGAACGTGTTTGAGCTTCAGGTTGGTTAGATCCATTGCAATCATAATACCAACAGTGTATAAGCACTGAAATAATATTTAAAGGATCACGCTATGCTATGTGTTCTTCTCCCAATTGAAAATGATCATTGGCACAATATCACATCAGTAAAAATTATAAATCCGTTGGTGAATTCCTCTTGGCTTATTTTGTTCTCTGATGGTGAGGGACAAAACTTTCTCCCAATTTCCACAATCAGAAGCCCCACAGAAACTGGGAGGCGGTGGCATTAGTTAGCATCTGAATCATTTTGGGATGTCCTCAGAGGTTCTGAGAGTGCCAGAAGGGTTGATAAGACAAAAACAAACAAACAAACAAACAAACAAACAAAAAAACCACTATTTTTAAGGAAGATTAGTTTAAAAATTTCTGTGCTGTATGTCCCTCAGAGCGTGGCTACCGGGGAGAGGCTGGCTTAGCGAATGTGACACTAACTTCAGCTGTAATTACAGTTCTGAAGTTCACCTTTTAATTCAGTCAGTCAGCCATTTCTGTGGACCGCTGGGACATTCCCGTTTTTGGGTAGGGTTAAAGCAACACCGATCCATTTTTCTGCTAAGGCAGCAAGGAGGGGATCACAGTGTCAGGCAGCGCGGAGCGGGCAGCCAGGAAAGGTGAAGCAGTGGTCAGAGGAAAAAGCTACTGCTGAGGTGAGTGTTGTGAAGTCAGGAAAGAAGGCTGGAAAGCTTGGCAAGGACTATGAGCTCTCTAGTCAGGTAAGCTGTTCGTCCAAGGTGAGTGCAAAAGGCAGGCTGGGAAGGGGCAGTGCTGATCTGCCCTTGTTATAGGCAGTAACCAGAAGAAAAAGGGCTGAAGCGAGAGACAGCAGAAGGGTCGGCACAAGGGGAGCTGGGAGGACGTCCAGTTGTTCCACATGGACAAGCAGAAAATAGAGGCTTTGACACCTCATGCATGCTCCTCTTTCCCTCGCAGTCTAAAGCCCTGCAAAGCACGGCACACTGCATGCCTGAAACTGGATCAGGGAAAGGTGCTACAGAATGTGTTACACAAAAGAAATGTGCGTGGTTTGTAGTTAACTGAGCATCTCCTGCATTAAATTAGTTAATTACAGTGTAAAGTTGACTGGTTTCAAGTCTTGCATGTCTTTTACTATTGAAATATTTCTTTCAGGATTAATCTTGTTTTTCTTTTGCTCAGTTATTTTGCTACTTCAGAATGAGGTGCCAGAAGCGTGGTCTCATTATGTTCCCTTGTAGTCTAATCCAGCAGTACTCGTTTGCAAACAAGCAGAAGGTATTAACCACATGTCTAGGGCTCAGTTTCTAAATCCTGTTTTTATGCTCTAATTTTATGTCCTTGTATCGCACGACTGCATTCCAAGCTATAGATTGCACTGAGTAAAGAGAGAAAGCCAAGGTGTGAATTCTCTTTTGTACTTTCCAGCTTTAACTGATTAATGCTCCTCTGCTATTTAAGCTTTCAGCACACAGATACTATTTGAATGACGACTGAGCTTCCTTTAAATGATTCTTGCATGTTGTCAAAGCATGTTGATATAGGGCTCAGCCCCAAGAAGAAGCCTTTTCTTTGGACTGTGTCCCTTGCTGCAGTCCAGGATTGGCTCTTAGCGCAACTTCTTTAAGAGTGACCATAAAACTGGGTATTTTCCCCTTCCACACGCTGGAAATCAGCTGCTCTTCCAAGTTGGTTGGACCTTTTAGAGATACCTTCTGTTTCCTCTAGGCTCATCCACTGCTTCTATCTGCCAGCAAGATATATGATATATGTGTCCCTATCCATGAAACATAGAAGCACACTTGTGCATTCAGAATAGGACTTAACATTGTTTGTCCTAGAATAGGCTTCCTTTTATTTTTTTTTATTTTTATTTTTTTTTTAATTTCTGTCTTGGGTAGCTGGACAAAAGTTTCTGCAAATTCATATATAGGTTCATGAGAATGAAATAAAAAATATATTTTGAACTCAGTTTTCCTTCATTTTTCCCTGAAGTAATCATCAAACACCTCAGGATATTAATTTGTTACTGTATGTATCTGCCTTGTAGATGGCAACAACTGGGTCTTAAGTTTATGCAGGAATAACAGCAGTGCAACCAGGAAGCAGTGAAAATGAGAGATGTGTTTTTCTGGCTCTAATAAGAGAAAATTAGGAATTAATACCTCAAAAGAATAAAAACAAGACTCTGTTTCTATATCTGTGAAAAAGGTAAATTATTGAAAATAGAGGTTATATTTTCTATCAGAAAACAGGTGTGTTTGTGTCATAAATCATGGTTATATGTACCAGCTAAACACTTTGTCCGAGCATAAAATTCGCAGTGTCCTCATGTTAACAGCTGGATGTATATATTGTCTGTTGCCTTTTGCCTGTGTCTTGGAGGTTTGTTTGAATTTATTTTTTTTCTGTTATAATTTATTCCAGCCTAAAATTTCCATTTGTTTTGGTAATCCATCATTAATTTATGGTTCTGTTATTGAGCAGTTTTTCCTTATCAAAAAGCATGAGTTTATTACCTCTTCTGCTAGGGGCAGAGAGTCAAAGAGGAGTGTTACTATCCAGAGGTTTGGTGTTCTGATTGTCTTCCCAGCAGTACGAGTGTGTGTAAAAGTTAACTCTTTTACATACTAAGACATAAAAAGTATTTGAAGCCTTTCTCTTCCTGAATTACTTCCTGAAAGCTCAAGTATGCTAATTTCATTACTTTCTCTAAACGACATGACAGGCCGAAGCCTACAGAAACAATCATAAATAGTATCCCGGGAAGGTCTGACATTAGTGACAACAGATGGAGCAAATAATCTCCACGTTTTTATCAGGCAAATCTGTGTTCCAGTGGCATCAGTTAAGAAGTTTATCTTTGCTTCCCTTAATTTCTCATATCCTTCAGGAAGAGCTTTATTTTCTGTAGATAACCAAGGAGCCTTTCCCTGCTGTGTTGCCATCGTAAGCAGATTCCAGGCACGGAAGGTTCAGGATGATCTCAGAAGCTGTGGAAGTTTGGCCCACAGGATTGTGTTGTCTTGATATGCTCGCTGGACTTCTGGGACTCCTGGGTAAAAGCCAACATGCTGCAGCTACGTAGACTTTGACAACATCTGCATGTGTTCGTGATCTCAGCATATGCTGCCAGAAGCCATATTTCACAACGTTCCTTTTAGGTCGGTTTGCATTAGCCTGGTGTCAGCATCGATGAGCTCTGTCTCTGCACTTACTGCACTGGCCTGCTGTTAAATTCGGCAAACTGCCAGAGCTGTGGCTGGGGTGAGGGGAGCTCGGGTGGGCTGTGCTGCCCCGCAGCCCCACTGCTTGCCTGAGGCGTCCTGTGACAGCAGAGCCCAGCAAACCCCTTTGACAGTACGTCTGCCCTGGTCGACAGCTCTGTACCAGCCACAATTAAAACTGGTGGAATGAAAAAGACTTGGAAGAAACCTGGCTTTAACCAGGTTGTTTCCGTGGTCCATCTGATCTCAGTCCCATGAGCAACACTGTCAGCCTGAGGGAGGGCGACTGCTGCCAACAGTTAAGTTAAAATGGTCATGAAGCCTCACCAGAAAAAAATTACAAGTAAATACTATTTTAAAAGGTATTCAGTCGGGAGGTCTCAGGTAGTAATAGTTGGTGTTAATTTCTCTGAAATTTTCATCAAAGGTTCAGGAGAAAGAAAGAGTTCACTTACGATGTTTACAGCGCAGAGTTCACAGCTTTAGTTTTATTCTTCTTTCTTTTTCCCTCTAAATGTAACCTCTTTAGAAATGTCTTTTGCCACCTCGTAAATGGTATTAATGGCAAGTGGTTGGGTTTAGTTTTATTTTTTGAAGAAGTGTAGTCAGTTGAACTCGGTCACTACTTGTAGTGAATCTTTTCCTTATTTTCTGAAGAAAACAAGATAAATGCACGTGGATTACATGAATATAACAGTACAATTCTGATGCAGCTGCCTGTTCTTGGACTGACCCTCTTATACAATCCAGCCGTGAAGAGACTAATTGGCAGAGGAAGCTTTCAAAAATCTCTGCACCCTGGTGACAGGGTCACAGCCGTTCTGCCCAGGATGTTGGCTAGCTAAGTCAGGCTGTTAAGCAGAAGGTAAAGACAGAAAGAGGAGACTACCTCCGAGGTGACTCTTACACTTCAGTTCTTCAGGATGTAGCCCAAACTGTTGGAAAAGGTGGGCTGTATCCCTTTGCTCAGTCTTCTCCGGACCTTTTCCAGGCAATAGAAAGCATCATAACAGCTCATGTAGTCCAAGGAGAAGGATAAACCATAACGAGGCCACCCCTTTGTCCACCCAATCTCTTGATGAGCTACTGGGCAAGATAAGGGCAGCAGATGCATGCAGGTTAATCCTACATTTAGAGCACTGATTTTGGGTCTATTTTGTTATGTTGTAAGGCTTTAATATAGAAGGAAGAGCTTTTGCAGGTTTCAGTTGGACTTGAAACTGCTTTTCTGCCGTGCTCTCCTATTTTCAGCCTTAGCTGGCAGTTCAGATTGCCACTCCAAACCACTTCACTAAGTTAGCATAGAAAATTACTTCTATAAATCTTCTACTGGCTCTTGCATCAGCATTTTGCATCTGTAGGTGTCAATTTTCTCAACTATTTTTAGTAATTATCTAAGCAACTGCGATGTTTCTTTATCTGTGATAATTCTGGCTATGTTAGTTTATTAAATTGCCTGCAAACATCTGTCTGAACTTTCATTCATCTTGCCTAGGGGATGTCTTCTGTCTGACGGTAGCTGTTGCACAGACATCTCTTTGCCAGCCTGTATTGCTCATGCTATCTGCTTTTCTCAGGAAAGGATTTGAAATCTGAAATGTTAAAAGAGATATTTTCGAAATATGAACTTGTCTTCCCAGGATGGAGATTTTCAAGAGACTGTGTACGTGAGGTTTAGAGTATAGTCTAAGTTCTTTATCAGGTGAGATGGGATGTGTTTGAGGAGGCAGGAACACGCATTAGAGGAATTTGGTGAAGACAACTGCTGGACTTATAAGAATTGATAGCAATGTCTGTTCTGAACACCTAGAATCAGTTTGTTTGTTTGTTTTGTTTGGTTTTGGTATGCTGTTAAACAACACAAAGCTCTGCTAAGTAAAGGCTAGAGTTGCTGTCCTAGAGTATAGGATTGTAAAAATAGGCTCCTTTTTCAAGACTGAATTTAAAAAATACTGCCTCAATCTAAGGAAAAAAAAATCCTTACCTTGGTAATTGAAAGGTTTTTTGAAACTGCTTTCCTCATTTCCTGCTTCTGCTGCATTATCAATGAATTCCTTTGCATTATTTTCTCTTGGGGTTCTTGGTGTTTTTGTTTTGTTTTGTTTTTGTTTTTTCTTGTGAAAAATGTATTTCTTTACACGCATTTACATGTATTCCTGTATTCCCATCTGTCAGTTTGTGAAGATCAAGAAGTATACCATTAAAAAAAAAAAAAAAAAAAAAAAAAAGGCAAGAATTTTTAAAAACAGTAATTTCTGGGACCTAAAGCTTTCAGGGCAGAGAGGTCCAGTGTACCATATGTAACTGCTTTAATGTGCACTACAATTTGAGCATGAGTTCCATGAGGAGTCATACCTTCAGAAAAATTCAGAGCCCGATGGGGAGTAAAAGTCCTCATGTATAGTGCATCTTGATTTATCTTGATTTGTGCTTCTGCAATGTTGTCTAGAGCTCTGCAGCAGTGTAACAGATTAAAGCTCACTTTTAGTCTGATTTCTTTGGCTGTTGAAGTTTCCTTCTGGCTAGCTGTTGGTACAGGTAACAGTCCAGGTATTGCAATTATCACCCCAACCATTTCTATCAAAAGAGATCTGCATTGATCACTAAAGGTATACAGTGGTGCTAGGGTTTTATCTTTCTTTTTACAGTGAAAGATTACAGCAAAGTAGCATGGTTTGTACAATAGAAGTGTGTTCACATATATCTGACTTAAGTACTTATGTATTTTAAGACATCCTTGCTTGCACACAGAAACTGTATGCTTAAATAATTTGACCATTTCCGGAGGTACTTCGTAGTAATTAAATTTAAATTGAATTAAATGAATGTGTGATCAGTGTAAATGAATTTTTAACACATGAAAATAGTTTAGGAAATTAAGTGTGTCTTAAGAAAAGGAGTTCAAAGCTTTTTTCTTCAAAAGTTATTCAGATTTTATTAAAGATAGCATCACATACTGCATGTTAATATTTTTATTTCTGATTTTTCTCGTAGCTGCAAGAGAATCCATCTGGTTAGAAAGAGAAGAGAGAGCTCGGCAACATTATGAAAAACACCTAGAGGAGCGCAAAAAGAAGCTAGAAGAGCAGAGATTAAAGGAAGAGAGAAGGCGAGCTGCCGTAGAAGAAAAGCGAAGACAGAGATTAGAAGAAGATAAGGTAAAAAGGAACATCATGAGAACACTTTTCAACTTGCTTTCATTGTAAGATATGGTACCATCAAAATTTTTCTTTTAAACTTAACAGCAAGAATGTAATGTAAGCCGTGGTCAGTATGAGAGAGAACTCAGAAGAGGATTTTATTAAGCCTTACAGGCACAGATACTGCTTTTTCAAGTGCCCTTTGTGAATCTGTTGCAGCGAAGTTGAGCGTATCTGGGTTGTAGCGTGTGGCACTACTCAAAACTTTCACAGAAAAATACAAATTATGTGGTACCTGTATGGTTGTGGGCTAGTTTGTAGCCATTTGGTATACGGGTACTTATGTCTTAGTGACCTTCTAACAGATCCTTCAAGACAGTGAGTGTGTGTATAAAATAGACGATTGGCTGATTTGTTCCAATTAAGCAGGGAACTGCTTGCGGTGTGATCTTAGGTAAGTCAGCTCATCCTTGCATTTTTTGTTCCTTCTCTCTCACTGTGCTAGTAGTTGGTGAGAGATTCAAGGTGGGAAGTAACCCTGCTGTGTGTTTGTGCAGCAGTTGCCATAATAGGGCCACTGTTTTTTCTCTGCAATTCTACTTAAGTTGGCAACACACCTTACATTTTCAAAATTACAGTTAATAGTTCAATTTATTTATGGCTTAATTACTGCTTAATCCTGTTCTAGAATTAGGTTGGTTCATCTGAGTGTGTGTCTTACCAGACAGCGCATGAGCTTGAGCACAACTCCAAGATGCCTGCTAAGTTTAGTCCGTGGGGAGGGTAGCAGCGTTTGAGAGGATGAATTTTAAAACCCAGTGGTATCCAAATGTATTATCCTGTTGTACTCAAGGAACGACATGAAGCTGTTGTACGTCGCACAATTGAAAGAAGCCAGAAGCCAAAACAAAAGCAAAACAGGTGGTCCTGGGGAGGAGCGCTACATAGCCGCATTAATAACACAGGTAAAGAGGGAGGCCTGGTTTGTTAGCCAGTTTCCCTGCCCTGCCAGTTGAAAGGAATTTACTTTGCTTCTTTTAAAAAGACGGATGATTCAGTGTATGCTAGTTTTAATTCTCCACTCTTGATTTTATTATCGCTAGCAATGGCATGTTTCTGAGATTCTTGTGTAGTAAAAACATAACAAGGAGAAATCTGAACATAACTTAAAAGTTTGTTTCAGGGTTTGACTAATTCCATAATTCTACTTTGCTACAGCTTCTCGCTTCTGCTGCTTTGCTGTTGTTTGTGTGTATCTGTGTTGGTGTGCTTGTGCTGTGTCAGTTTTGTGATATGAGCTACTGTGTGCCAATGTTAAATATCATGGCTCAAAAAATAGTTCTGCTGGAAATGACCAAATAGTGATATTAATACAAGCCAAGGAAGAAAATTTATTCTTTGTGATAAGCTATCTGTGCCTTGTACAGATATTCGAGGAGACTGGAAAAGGCCCCCTGTTCCCTAGAAAAGCTTAGATGGGCAAATTAAGTGAATTTTTGCTGTATGCTTCATTCCTCAATTATCTTCTGTAACTGAATCTGCCAGTCATTAATTTATATATGCCCTATTAAGTAAGACTAGCCCAAAAGTGAGAACATCCTATATTTCTTTCACCAGAAAGGAATACTTAAAAAGAAAAAAGAACTCTTCTCTTCCTACTCTAACATGTACATTTAAATGCATGCAGCCTTTCATTAAGGAGGGGGAAAATGCTGAGAAAAGAATAGTCTGAAATCTAATTTGTCATATATAAGCTCAATAAACAGTTGTTTTCATAAAAAGTATTTTTTTTTTTTTTTTGCTTAACTCTGTATAACTTGATTTTTATTTTCTTTACTTGGAAAATCATTGTCTTGCATTCTGTCCCTAGGTTATTTTTTTGAATCATCATTCACCTTTCTCGATTTAGCAGGCCTGGAGCACCACTTCAGATCTCTGGGTGGTGCTAGAAAACCTGGTACATAATCACTGTGGTTTGTTGATTCCTTTACCCATAGCTAGTTCTCAGGAAACGAGATCATCAGTAACTAAACCACCCTCATGTAGTTGCGATGCATGCTTAACATCATGTCGATAGACTAGAACTGTTGTTAGTCCCAGATTTTGTTGTTGTTACTATTCATTTTTAATATGGAGAGTTATTAATGGCAGACTCTAAAGATCTGGCACAATTCACCAACATGATATGTAATATTCTGTCTACTGCAATTCAAGGAGATCCAACTTAAATCTTTTGTGTTTTTTTTTTTTTTTCCTCTAAAATGTTTTTGGCATACTACACGTCATGCTTACTCTGCACGTGAAGACATAAAACCAGCTGCTTTGATGCATACGTTGCTCAGTTTTTTAATAACAAGAAACCAGCAGTCTTCTAGGCAATAGACTGCATTTGGCCTGTTCTACATTCCTAGGTGTCCTGTTGCCAACAAGTACACGCAAATCCTCGTGCTGAATTTCGTTCACTTGAACAGTGCTCATAATCCAAGAGAAATGTTGGCATGCCAAATGCAAGTGTTGATTTTCACACAGTCATTTGTCAGCTTCTGAAAGTTGTTTTATGCAGTATATCCTCTAAGCCAAATGTAGAAAATTTTTTCTCCTGTAGTGATCTACTCTATATCCTCTCGGATATAGATTAGGTATCAGAGATCAAAATATAAATCCCATTTCTCACAAATACAGTTCTGACCAAGTTCTGTGACATGTGAGGCCCGTGTATCCTGTCTCCAGTACTGAACAACACACAACACTCATAGATCAATGCAAAATAAACTTGCCAGCCTACAGAGGTCTTGTTTATATCCATAATAATTATGTTTTTCCTTTTAAAACCCATTTCTGAATTTTCATCCCCCCTTCTGTTACCTACTTTGCTAGTTCTGAACACTCACTGAGTCATCCTAACATTAGATAAAGTGAGTAAATGATCACATGGGATAGGGGAGAATCGTTCTTTCTTTCCCCCAGCCAGTTACAGTGAGTCCTATGTAGTTCATAGACCTGGGGAGAGTAAAGGCAGTTTTCATGCACTGTATTTCTATGCATTTTTCTCTACCTACAGTGAATACACTTTAATCCACTAGATCAAACAGATAAATAAAATATCGATGTACTTGTCATAAACTATTGCAGATAATCCTTCAGCGTCCTCCTCCTTAATGTTATCGGTGCCTCGCTTTTGTGTCTGCTTCCAAAAGAGTATGTGGATGTATCTGTGGACACGCAGAATATGAATCAGCGGAGCATTTAGGCACGTGCTCAAGCCTCACTGGATTTCAGCGTGGTTAAATGCTTTGTTGAGTACCACTGAGGCTCAGTACATGCAAAAATGTAAGCAAAAGGAGAATGAGCTCTCCTGGCATCTTCCAGTTGCCGTATTTCTGAATAGACATTTGCAGTAGAAGATATTTAGTTTGTGCAATTAGCTCTTTTTTGAGGGAGAAGAAAAAGCATGTAGCTGGACTGTTCAGCTCCTTCTTCCTCTTTGGCCCTTTCTGACAACTTTCCATGGCACATACACACATGCACAAAGCACGTATGATCTGCATTCTTGAAGGAGCCACCATCCTCCCAACAGGGTGCAGATGCTGACTCTGCAGCAATTGCACAGGCAAATGCTGTAATGCTGCTCTAAAATGCAGAGAGACTAAAAGCAAAATAACCCCCTTTAGTATTATATACCAAGTATGCATCACAAGAAGTCTGTAGCCTTCTACAGAGATTCATTTTCTTTATCTGTGTGTAGTTCGTCAATCCAAAACTGCAACTTCACAGCAGGTAGAAAATGACTCTAGTGGGAAACTCACCACTTTCACAGAACTATGGGAGTGATGTCTTTTGAATTCCTTTTGTACTTACCATTGCCTCCCATGTGGACTAGCCTTCCCATAATCTTTCAGTATGATTTTATTGCAATGCTGGCCATCTGCCTAATAACGCTGCCTTGCCCAATGTCACCCTTTTGATTCAAGGGTTTTATCTGAACAACCTCATGTTTCCAAGTTCTTTCCCTGAAGCTCTCTATTTTGAGTCATGAGCGAGGGGTTTCTGACAATGTTGAAAGGAACATGGAAATACCATCTTGGCTACTGGTATCTACTTCAGCTCTTCCATTAAGGTCCTTGGATTGCAACCTGACTGACAGTCAGTGAACAGAATATTTCAAACATTTTACATTTAAATTGGACGGTTTTGTGCCCAGTCTTTGAGTCACCTGTACAACGTCTGCTGAGAAGCCCTTTCTATTTTGAAAGTTCTTGTGGTAGAGCAGGAATGACCTAGTCATGTTTTCCTCCTCCCACTAGTGAGCTAGGAACTGGCATTACTGCATGTGGGCTGTCAATTAGCATTATCTCCATTTGTTTTAGATCCAGACAGGCGGTCTGTTTCAACAATGAACCTTTCGAAACATGTTGATCCAGTCATTAACAAGCGGCTCTCCTCCTCATCTGCAACATTACTAAATTCTTCAGACAGAGGTACAGTTTCAAAGAGGAAAAAAAAAAAAAAAAAAGCGAGAAATAAAATGTTCTATACTGATGTATGGCTTTGCACGTAAAACAAGTTTCTGAAGTCATTTTCTGTACTTTATCTAAACGGAGTGAAAAGACTCCAAATGTGAAAAGTAAATGGTTGAACATCTCTTTTCCTGTGAGAAGAAAAATGTGTTTCTCATTTTTAAAACCAAGAGAATTTACCTACACAATCTTCCTTCAGCAAATGATAAAAGCGGTGCTTCTGTCAGGTTTTTAGTAAATGAGGTACAGCAACTGAAAGAACGCATCTCTCCATACCGCATGCAATCATTTACGACCTTTTATTTACATTAGGCCATTTTGTCATTATTTTGCTTTTCTTTTACTTTGGTAGTTGTTCTTGAATATCTTAGAACATGTTGCATGAAGCTTTAAAGCAGTTATTTTATTACTACTTCTGATTTTTTCTTTTAATGCAGGGATATGGGGATTTTTCATACGGTGTCTGTTTATTGACTTTGTCTTTTCAAAGATTGCTTTACTTTGGTGTATGTTTTTGATGTTTACAACTGCACAACTGATAAACAATCAGGCTTTTATAAGTTAAGGTAGCTGAATTGCTGCCTCTGTTCTGGGGATTTATGGGGTTTTGAAGCACTGAGCCAAAAGGAGTTTAATAAAAGAATGTCTCTTGTATAACTTGTGCAAACGGCTTTGTAGTAAAGTACTCGGCAGGGATTTTTTGTCCTCTACCGAGAATGAGAAGTTCTGTCCCATTTCAATCCAGATAAGTGCATATTTTCAAAAACAGTTTTTAGAATGGAGCTTCAGTTGTATTGCAAAACCGATTGGTAGGCATCATGATTTGTATGTTTTAGGTGCCACGTTTTACGTGCATGCTCGTATGTTTGTTTCAGATTGATTTAACCATGTTAATCCTTGTGGGTTAACACAGTTGTAGAGTCTGGTAACCTGTGGAAAATAAGTTTTTTCAGGAAATAATTTATTCCAAAGCTCCAATGCTTTTTCACTCTAAATGTGGAAACCCAATATATATATATTGTTTCCAGGTGGTCCTTTGCCAGGGTCGATTCTTTGAGGAAGGATCTCAGGAGGAAGAGGGAACAGCAGCAGGCATTAAATATGAAGGGTAGTCTCGTAGGGGTTGTAGCTTGAGGTGCTGTAGTTTTCACCACCAATTTCAAATTCTGGAGAAGTTAGACAGTACTAGGCAGTCTAATGACGGGGAAAAGGAAGGAATAAAGAAGTGAGGGCCATACATAAAATACTTCAAATGCCAAAGCATTCCTTGCTGGGCATCTCCATTAAAACCAGCACAGGACTCCTCAGAAGTCTCATGTCTTTTGCAGACTACAAGACAGAAAGCAAACCCAAATGCTATAAATGCCCTCTTGCTTGTGCAGTCACATACCCTGGTCTAGCTGAGCACACAGGGTAAGTGCTGCTGGCAGCCCAGGTGGCCTCAGCATCTTAAGACATGTGCTTAAAGGAATGATCTGCCTGTCTGCTCCCCTTTTCACCTTCCAGAGGGCACCCAATCATGTTTTGTCTTGTAACACATACTCCTACCCACAAAAGAGGGAGCTGGAGATGAGGATGATAAGCTTACCCTAAGTGGCTTACAGCTGTCATCAAGAACATGTCTTCTGTTAAGCAGTAGTTTATTGTTTTTATTTATTTATTTATTATTGTTTGAAGGACGGGATTTATTATGGCCCAGCCGAAGACAACAGTTTTCATTAGTGAATTGCCTGGTTAATTTCTATTAAATACAGTACTGCTACATAGCTCTTTATGAGAATTTTATGATCAGCAGCTCAAACAGGCTTTTATGTGAGTGATACAGGTCTGAATAGTTCAAACTTTATAATAAAATAAGAAGAAACACATTCAGTTGGAGAAAGCTGCAGTCAACCAATGAATTTTGGTAATGGTGCTTTGTAAGGAAAACTTAGCAAGTGGATACTGTTGCAGATAAAGTATGACTTTCTTAGTTTTGAAAAGCAAAACCTGCACTGTAGTTATGTTCTTCTTCCTCTGCAGTGAGAGAGTTTCAAAACATGTGGTGGTCTTGATCACTGCATCACCTTTGTCTGCCACGTGTACAGAAGAAGTTCAAGGGCTCCAGGGTTGTTACCTGCTGAAGGAGAACCTAAGGACAGAATAGTCTTTCCCATCTGCTCCTCAGCACTTTTGCGTCTCTCTGTGAGCAACCACCACGTATCAGCGAGAGTCTTTCTTTTGTGGTGCTCATCAGGAGACCTGTTAAATCCATGCCTCCCATCTGTTGCTAGAAATAATCAGATGCTGTTGTTTGCGTACTTAGAACGTATTCTGCTGCTGCTAAGACAACTTTCCAGTGTTCAGGTGGTACATATTGAAGATAAATACAAATGACTGTAATCTAGTCACTGTTGCCAGCTCCCTGACACTTCGTGGGATGTTGTTGTTAGTTGTTTTGTTTTGTTTTGGTGGTGATGGACTTTTCTTTTTTCTTTTTTTTTTTTCCTAGTCACAAGTTAGGCAACAAGGACCTTCATTAATATGTTTAAACTAGCCTGTTAGTAGCTGGAGGTAGGGGAACTTCCACCAGCAGCTCTGCCAGGAATGTGTTTCCAACGTAGGACCAAGAAGCAAATAGCCCTGAGAGTAGTAGCCTAGCATACCACGAGAGGAAAAAACAAAACCAAAAACAAACAAAACAAGCAATAAAAAAACCTTTTCCCCTTCTCTGTCAGGTGTTTTGAAGTATTAAAGCTTGAAAACATCACCCCAAGGCTTTAAAAACAAGAGCAGCAAGGAAAAAAACAAAAACAAAATGACTTCAATATTTTAAAGCTGTTATTATTTTCTTAGTATTTTGGGACACTCTTTTTTTTGCATTCAGCTTGCTTCAGTGTGAACTTACACCAAAGCCCAGTTGTTCAAAGAATTTAGTTATTAATGCTCTTGTACTTGGAACTCGCTGAGCCCAAGTTTCTCTGGCTGTTCTGGGTTGATGGTAATGCTAAGGACTGGCAGAGTACGTATTTTAAGTGTCAAGAGTGGTGTTTTCAGGGAGCTGTGCATTGGGAAAATTCCCTAAGCGATGATGGCGATCTACAAAACCTACATGTGTTTAACTGAACTCTGACCTAAACCCACTTTAGAGATTTAGGGAGATTCACCTCCAAGCTCCTGGCTGAAACTATTTTGACACCTTCAGACCACTGCTTGAAATAGGCCAACAAAACCCTGCGCCTGTCTCTTAGCTCCCTGTTGGAGCAGGGAGTGTGAGTAAGGTACGGCCTCTTCACAGCACTTGTGCTGTGGGGCCTCACATGTAAGATCTGCAGCTGGCCCCCAGGACCAGATTGCATCGTGGCATTTACTTATCAGCTTTTTGCAGCTATACAAACAAACTCCAATAAGTTCTCGGTATGTACAGTGATGACTTATTGGCCTAAAATTTCAGGGATCACTTTCTAAGGTGTGGAGCCAATTTCTGTGTAGCATTCTTACTCTTCTGATGAGTTGTATGGTCTTTGTTAACGATGGTGGAAGAATTTCTCCAGACTCAGCACCCAGTAAAGCCTGAGATGACAAAAAAGAAGGTGCTGTCCTGCAACAGTAGGCTTAAAAATGATCATACTAAGCACAGTGCACAGTGAAGAAAGGAAGCAAAGATATTGCCACTGTTGTATACAGTTTAATGGAAGTCCTTTGATTTTTTTTCTTCGTTGTTAAATAGCAAGTTTAATGATGATGTGTGTGCTGTAATGGAGGTCTCTTTGGTGTATTTTGTGTCTCTGTATAATCTGTACCAACACACAAAGGAGCTATTAATCCCAGAGAGCACTGGCAGTAGTACGTTATGTAAGGACACTTATCCAGAGTGCCTGCTGTGTCGGAGAGTGCTATATTTCTCTATTAATGACACTTACTGAGTTAGGAGTATTTAGGGGAGCATCTGAGAGATGAAAAAACAGCACCGAGGGCAGATTAGGCCATTGTGTTCTCATAGGACGAGATTATCGAGATCAGCCCCTCTTTTCATGGGGCTCTCTGTGGAGTGAAGACAGATTCCAAGTTTACAGCTATTAGAAGTGATGAATCTCCCGTGTTAAAAATGCAATTTAGTCTCAGCTTTGTTACAGCCAGTCATGTCAATGAATGTTTTAGAGACTACACCTCCTAAATTCAAGTGGCAGGTTTCTTGCCATAGACACCAAACTTAGGGCAAGGAATGCTGAGGTGTAAGAATACATGATTTCACCCCCAACACTGAGATTATTGCTATGGCCTAAGCTTACTACAGTGAACTCTGGGAACTAGTTGAATGTTTTGTTCTGTTATGCTCCTAATAACACCCTTTATTTATTGCGTCAGAATATCCAAGAACCATCCAGTTATATTGAACAATCATTTATAGGATTCTTTTGGATACTCCTTTGCTGTAATTAATGTTTAAGTAGTATTAAAAAGAAAAAGAAAAAAAAGGAAAAAAAAAAAGAATTTTTACAAGGCAAAGGGAAAATACTGGTAAGCTAAATTTGTATTATGCAGTGTCGGGAAAAGCAAGATGAGGGAGTGTTTGCAGCTAGATCAGCATGCCTAAAGTGTTTTCAAAACAGACTAACAATGCAAAAAGTTGGGTCTTGTTACTGTTGTAAATCAAAAAATTGTCATTAGGGGGATTTCTCACAGAATTTGTGATCAAATGCACACCATGTATAACTGAGATGACTGTAGCTGCTGAGCCTGGTATCTTCAGCTCAGGCACACTGTATCCTTTTGTGATGCTTTGACAAAGCCTCTTTCAATGGCACAAATCTGTATATTAATAAAAAACACTCTTTGTTTTTTCTAGGCTGGAAGACTGCAGAAGTTGTTTTAGAAATTGATCTTATTTATTTGTATGTAGTACGTAGAAAGAGTTTGGGACACAAACTTTTTCAGAGTCTATATTTCGGAATGACAATAGCTCTCCTAATACAGAAGTTATCATCCCATTCTTGATAGTAGAGAATGTGGGATAGGTGAAAAATAGTAGTATTAACCTGAACAATTTAGCCTAATGTTACAGGCAGTAGCACAAAATAAACATTCAGCACTGTGTTCCATAGGAATTCCTCTACTAAAATTGAATAAGAATAAAATGCAAAACAGAGTGATTGTATGGTTTGGGTCTCTAAAGCACGGTTTAAAAATTTCCATGGGTACGTAGCAGTGAAGTTGCAATACTAATACTTCTGCAACGCGAAGTCCTTTGCAGTGTCTGATCTAACATCTTGCTTGTATGATGCACGTTCAGCTCGCCGTCTACAGCTCAGTCCATGGGAGAGCAGCATCGTTAGCAGGCTCCTGACGCCCACTCACTCATTCCTGGCACGAAGTAAAAGCACAGCTGCATTGTCTGGAGATGCAGGTAAACTTCCAAGAGCAGAGACTTCATGTCTCAGCCACTTACTTTTCCAGGTTCCCTGTGGGATGCTGTAAAGTTACCTATCTAATCAAGCGTGTATGGTAGCATCCCAGAATGAGCTTGAAAAACCTGGACTAGATGGCGTGACAGCATGAAAACTTCTGCTACACTTTCTTGTTTGCTATGCCTCTTTCTCTTTCTCCCCCCAGCTCTCTCTTAATTTATCTTTTACTTCTTCATCAGTGTAACAGAATAATATAACACACACAGGGCAACAGTGTCATGCTGTCAGTGGCTGTTTAAGCATGCTTGCAGTGCTGTAAGGAGCGGTTTCAGCACACCCACTGCCAATGCTGTGAGCTGCTTTCTGCAAAGAAGTTGCCTTCTGCAGCGGGGCACTTCCCACAAGGAACATGTTGGACTTGTAGAGTGGTAGGCCCTGGTTGCAGTGGATTTAATAGCATGTAAAGTTAAATGTGCAGGTTTAGTGAGGTTTCAGTAATTGTAAAGTTCTGTGCCAACCCCAGAACAGCTCTTTGATATGCCACCGAGAGGAAAATTAGCACACAAAAATATGTAAATACTGCAAGGTGATAACTTAGGGCCCAGGCAAAACTGTATTTCAAAGACAACCAGGACATACTGGTTTATTATGTATTTTAGGCACATGACAACTGCCTTTTTTATTATCACAGGTTGTTTTATGATCATGCACTAGGGATTTTACCATAGCAGGAGTATGCTACTGCACATGCCGAATGTTTAAGTCTAGGCAAGTCTTTCCTGTTTAATATGGGTAGATCTTTATTTTAATTAAAGGGCATAGAAGGTAAGAGGGAATAGAGATCTGCTAAGATTACTTTTAAAGAAGCTTTCACTTAAGAACTCTTATCACTAATTAGGCTGCAGTACGTTTCCACTGGGGGTAGCGCTGGAGGAGTAAAAATGTGGATGATATTCTTCAAACAGTGGAATTAACAAGTAGAAATTTCTTTTAGAGCTTCATGTCTTTTAAAGCAACAGCTTCTAAAATGAAAATTTAACGTCATCTACCAAGCAGGATATTGGAAATTCATCTCTTCACTAGGGAATAGCTGAGGAAAGTGTCTTGATTTTGTTAGTGGTTACTTAACTGAAGCAAGTGTGAAGACTTTTCTGTGACTGCTATTGTTTTATACTGAACAATAAGCTCTAAACTGAAGAGAATATTGAGAAAGATTGCAAATAGCACAGTCATCACTTTGAGGTAACTCCCCAGAAATGCCTTGTCTACACTAACTGGAACTGTACCACCCGGAAAAATAATCCATCTTTTCATTGTTTTCCAGGTATTATTCTCTAGGAGCAATAATTGCAGTTCCTTCATGCAGGACACTTCCTGGAGATTAATGATCAGGTGGTGGTAATGGCTCACAGCTGTGCTCTGAGCACTCCACTCGTCCCAGCCTATCATTATGCCCTAGAAAATTACCCTGCCCTTTGGCTGTAAAGATGAATTACAGTGAAAAAAAAAAAATCAAAATCAAATTAAATGTGGATTCATAGCCTTAAAAATGAAGTTAAGTGAACTATTAGGGACATCCAGCATAAGAGTACATCTGGATCTTTTTTTAAACAAAGCTCCAAAACCAAAATGTTTTTTTAAATAACTCTCCAAAAGCTCCTCTCTGTATGTAATCCTGTTGGTATATCCTGATTCACTGGGAGTGTCTCATATAGCATTGTTTGGCAACCTTGCAAATGAAAATGAACTGCTTGTCTTTCAGCATTTATGATGTCATCCTCTGTGGTAACTTCAGATAATCAGCGTGCAGCAACAGAATTGATTCACAGAGGGTGAAAAATGCATAAATTATAAGCTGTTTAAGTATATGTTTTGCCACTGCCTCCTGTCTGGTTAGATATGCTCAATTGAAAAAAAAAAAAAAAAAAGATGCTTTCTTGTTTTTCAATTTTTACAAGTCAGTCACCTTTTAATACCTCATTAAACGTAAATCCCTATAAATAAGGCAAGCATGAGTGCCCTTGCTGTAACATTTACATGAGACTTCCTTTATTCATAACATTAATCTCTCAATGTGGGAGAATTTGCAGAGTTAGGACTGTTAAGTCCATGAAGTACTGTTAAGTCCATGAGCTGTAACAGCAGCTGTACTGCAGTAAGACTGGAAGAAATAACTGTGTAGAACTGTGTGTTCTTTCAAGTGTGCTCAGAGGGATCTAAAGGCAAGAAATGTTTTCTATTTAGGAAAATGAGGATGTCATTTTTTAATTATTTCTTTTTAAGGGGTGGTGGGTAGAGAACCTATCCTATAGAAGCTCTACTCTTTTCCTTCAAGTAATGTCCCGAATAATAATTATGCGAAGACTATACTAAATGACCAGGAGAGAGACAATCAGAAACAGACAAATAAAACTTTGCAGTGGTAATATAATTTTCAGGGAAATCAAGAGAAAGTCTGAGAATACCTCACTGCAAGTTTCCAATGATGCATCTTGCAGTGTCACATTTCTCTTTGAGACTGCCATCAGAACACCATAAACCTAATAATTTGCCATTGGCAAGAGATCTGTTGGTAATAGTCTTTGTCCTTGTGCAAACCAAAGAAAACTGCCTTCCTGGTTATTCTTTCAGGTATTTATTTCCAGGCTGATTTATTGTCTTCGTTCTGCTTTTTGTAACATGTAAAATACTTTGCTGTCAAGAATGTGTTCAAGATGGCTGTTATTGTACCATTATCAAGAAATATTAAAAGTTCTTTTCTAGGCTTCAGATATTCTTTAAAAGGGATTTTTTTAAAAAACACATCACTTGTTAAAACTTATAGAAAACAATCAATATCACTGATTTCCCAGATGAAACTGTTTTCTCTTAGTGTGTTTTGATCTTTGTGTGTCTCCTTTTATTTTCCTCTACTTCCAAGGCCAATTAATAGGAATTCAATTTTAGTTTGATTGTTTTCTATTCCCAATGTAGTTGAAATTCATGTCAATGCATATACTAAGCTAATCAATTTCAGACAGGCTGTTTTGTCGAGTGCTTTTTCAGAACAACCAGCTGTGTAAAAGCTTAACAGAAAAATATTTTCCACTACCCAGTTATGTGACATACATCTTAATTTATTTAAAAGAAATTTTTGGTTTACAAATGGAAAAGTCATTACTATACACATGGCTAAGCTAAGGTACCAAGTTATGGTTCTGATTTGAGAATTAGTCATTCCTCTATTTATTAATACCTTCTTTCTTTTCTCTTTCTCTATTGTTTCTTTTCCTGCTGGCTTTCCTCTGTCAATTCTCCACTGCTGCTCTCTAATTAAAATTAACAATTAACAAAAACAACCAACACCGTAGTTATCCCCATTTGTCCCCGTTCAGCATCTTGCAGCCCCATCAGCCCTCTGTCCTACAAGAGCATGAGCTGTAGGAATACAGCAGAACGAGCAAAACTTTTTGCCTCTACTGATGCTATTGGACGCAGGAGAACACCACACCTTGCAGGGGTAAGCATGCCGGTTGTATGTAAGTTGGTGTCTCAAGCCATAACCACCTGATTGAATTGCTTGCTGGAATAGGAATAGTTATGAATCTGATACTCCACTCTGCAGGTCCCCACAGCCCCCAGTTTGTTCCATTGTTGGTTGGATTTGAACTGTGTTTATTACATTAT
The DNA here is from genome assembly GCF_964035555.1 of Netta rufina. Taxonomy (NCBI): domain Eukaryota; kingdom Metazoa; phylum Chordata; class Aves; order Anseriformes; family Anatidae; genus Netta; species Netta rufina. The sequence goes on along the minus strand of NC_140125.1, from coordinate 85,698,922 downwards.
CTGGTGACATAGTCTGATAACACACTAAAGAATCTGCTTGGAAAAAACACCCATGTTTGTAGAGCAGGTACCTCAGCTTCTGATGAGGCACAGAGGCTGCCACACAGTGTTGTCCTTTTCACTCGTGGATTCTCTGATTTTAAGACCCAAGGTGGCATTGCAACTTTCCCCCAACAGGAATCTTTTTCCCAGCCACCTGTTTTCACCTGTTATACAGGCAGACCAAATTCATATTGACTGCACTCCAAGCCAACAGGATGCAGTCAGTTTCATTTAAGATACTATTTTCTGAACCTAGGTAGTTATAATTTTTCTTGTACTCTGCAGCCTGAGTTTTAGAGTATGATAAGTGTGAAGTCATCTCTACAAATGATTTGTGTAAGCGGAGCTTCTGTTTTCATTTGGTCTGATGGGCAAAACAGCAGGAGGCAGTGCTGCTATTAATATCTTTGTTGGAAGCAGTGTTAGATGAAAGTAGCATGAATCATAGCCAGTACTAATCTTTGAGGCAGATGACAGTCTATTGAAGTTGAGGCTGAGGCATAGCTTTGGGGTATATGTGTAGAGAAACCTCACACTATGTGAAGAGAACATTGTAAGCTCTCGGGCTATCAGTTTGGCACCTCTCAGGTCTTTCTCATCGTTTTGTTTTTAAATTAAAAAGAAGGAAGGTTGATACGTTTTGGTGAAGGAGATGATGTAAGAATATCGTTAATACCGAATGACAGAGTTAAGAGCTATTTTCAGTAGCTTGTATGTTATGGAGAACTTTTTATTTTATTGGTAAACTTATGTAGGAATTCAGGTTTTTGGCTTTATTGAGAATAAGCCTGCTGATGCTGTGTTTTCAGGACCAATGAGGTAGATCCTATTTAGACAGTTTTTGCTAGTGAGTCAAAATTATTTTTCATTTTAATTCATTTATTCTGGTTCTGTACACTCAGATGACTTGGGTGATTATCATCATGTTAATCAGTACAACTCTAGTAAATGATATTGGCAAATAGCTGGCTAATTACTCTCAAGTAACAACTTCTGGATTGAAGGACTACCTGTTGCTAATATTAAGTGATGTTTTTGGCAATTTAAAATAACTAATTGTATCTAAAACATCAAAAAAAAAAACAAAACACTCTTGGACTTACGAAGATAAACCAAAGGTTTATGTGCTCATGAAGTTGTTTTCCGTCGTTCTTTTGCAGTTGTTAAACTGATTTTCATTTCAGGAGAGAGAATTGTTATAGAGCTCTCAACTAGTGCTGCATGCTGCAACTCCAAACATGTTTATTTGTTTTTAAATAGAACGATCTTTCGTAGTTCTCATCATGAGATAAAAAATCAGGAATGAAAAAGATGAAATCACTACGACACATAAAAACCAATGGGAAAAAAAAAAAAAGTGCTGGCAAATCATCCAAGAAAAAAGAGAATAGGATAACTGTTGTACCATATTTCAGGGCTGCAAGGCATCTGTGGTGTTGATGCGTAACCATGAAAACAAAAAGCCTGTGCTGTATAGGGACTGCGACTAAGTGGGAGTCTGGGGAGTTTGTGTTTTGTGTTTTTTTTCTTTTCCCCCAAATGAAATCCGGTCTTTATGACAAATAAGACTTAAGAAGCAGAGGAAGACACTGTGTGGCAAACAGCATAGATCAAAATTTAGAAGGTAACTTTTTGCCTCTGTAAAAATTAGTGCCTTATGTATAAAGACAGTAGAGTGCATGCTTAAGAAGGATTCTTGTTGTCGATTGCATATTTACTGACAGACAGTGTCAGACTATGGAAGCTTATTAAAGAACTTGTCAAACAGGCTGTAGAAACTTCTGACTCAGCACTACTTTTTCTCAGCCCCCTAACCCCTCATCCTTAACTGAGTTTGATTTGCTTTCTTTAGCCATGTGAACTCTGGCTTGACTTTGTCTTTTTGTTTGCTGAACTATAGACTGACAAAAAAGAAAAGGAGAGAGACCATTTGTCATCTACCTTCTCAGCCAGCTTTAAAGGAGGTCATTTTTCTTCCAACCCCAAAACTAGATCACCAGCTCCCTCTCCAGTTTGGTAAGCCAAGTACATGCTTAGCTAGAGGCTGAGCTATAGGCAGCTCTAATTGTTGTATTAATTACATGTTAGTCTCCACAGGAAAATCAATGCAAACTTATTTGGTGGTATAGATTTTTTCTCTCTGCAACAGAAGAAAGATGGTACTGCTTTTAGAAAAAGAAATTGCTGTTGCTTTAAGAATGGGGTAAAATGAGGAATGTACTTGTTTTATTCCCTCTTGGCTGGGTCAGTGCTCACACTTCTGGAGAGTTGCAAAGAGAAGCATTTTGCATGAAAACTAATCACATGCTGCAGGAGTTCTGCTTGATAGCAGAGAAATAGAGAAGTTGTTCTGTATTTAGCTATTGCACTTGTAGAGGTGATGTGTAGGTGGTGTCCAGCAGAGCGTGTCTCATAGTGATTGTCACTCTTTGTGGTTACACAGGCATGCATCAAAGTCTTTGCCTTCTTTGCCTGGCACACCCAAGCAGGTAACTTCACCTGGTTCCTCCAAAGTGTCCTCTGCTCAGGCACGTCCTCCTTCTCCTGGCAATATCCGGCCTGTCAAAAAAGAGGTCAAACCTGAGAGTGAGAAGAAAAGACCAGAAAAGGCAGATGAAAAGGTCACTGAAGAGAGGACAGAAGAGAGTAAAGGAACATCAGCAGGTGCTGAAGAATCTGCAAATCAAGAAGAGCTTGCTGTCCACAGAGAGGTTGGTCAAGGTAAGGAGAGATTCCCCTTCAGATTAAGGAATGCCTGCACATCTTTCATGTTCTTTTTTCACTTTCTCTGAAAGTAGCTTTAAATAGTTTTCTATCAAGTGTTAATCTACATTCTTCAGAACGTTCCTGCAGGTGTATGTTCATTATGACAGAAGTGTAAGCTGGCTGAAGCCCTTGTGTTTGTATCAGACGGAACAACAGGCAGGCCTGCCTCGCACAGTGTGGCTTCACATCCCTCTTCTCTGACCTTTTGGACCAAGGACTTTGTCCCTCACAACAATATGCAATTTCTCAGACTCTGAAGTAGAAGAACAGTGGTCTGAAAGCTAACAATACAGGGAGCCATCACGTAAGGGCGAGATGTGTGGTCAGAATGCCCCAGCTGTGCTAGGCACTCAGTACAGAGGTACTGACAGCATTAAACTGTACCAGCTTACCCATAATATTGAAAGAGTACCGCATCATGGGGAAGATGGGCAGGACAAAGTAGAATGCAGAGGAGAACCAGAGAGAGGAGCAAATAGGAGCATGCAAAATTTTTCAGGGAAAAAGTTATTTAAAAAAAAAAAAAAAAAAAAAAAGAAAATCAACACATCTACAAACCCTGAAAAGCAGCAAGGCAGGAAAAAAAAAAAAAAAGTAGATACAAACTAAAATAATGATCATAAAATGTACAAAGTGGAAAAGGTAAATCTTAAATTGAAAAATGTAGGTCTGTTCTATCAGACATTTTACACCATTGTAAGTATGGTAAAAACTGTCTCAAGGATGGGATAGAATGGCCGTTGTGACCACTGTGATTCCCAGGATGGGTTGCCTGGGGTCTTAATTTAAAGCTCATAGATTCCCTTATGATTGTCCTTCAGAAAACAGTTTTAAGTATTAGTAATGCTGTATTTAACTGCAGGGTGCATAGTTGCATGTTGATCTTCTGCAAGAAAACCTGTTGTGAACTGATTTGTTTTTAGTAAGTTCTGTCACAGTAGTTGCAGTCTGGTACCTAGGTCCTACCACACAAGGTGCAATTCCACAAGCAGCTTACAGGATGGATGCAAATAATAAATGGATGCTATGGTAACAGATCTGTTGGTAACGGGCATGTGAATAAGGTTTAAGGTAATTGGGATGATGGTGTGGGCTTTCACTGCTTTTCTGGTAGCCTTTTTGTAATGTCACAGAAAAGGAAAATATTTCCCTTTCAAAGTATTTGAGGGATACAGCTAAGGTAACTTTGCAAATGTGTACCGGCTGGACTTCCCAAGGTCCAAAGTACAGGCCAGAGAAACACGGCGATGCTTGATTGCCTGCTTAGCTCAGGAGGAAGAGAGGCTCAACTTCTCTGCAGTCAGTCAATATTTGAGTTAGTAAAAAGGTTACTTAGTATGGAAATAGGTTATCTGTGATAAAGGAATTTGAAAGTCAAGTAGTTTGTATTCACAGCAGAGAAACAGGTAGTGGAGAGGGGCAGAGGAGAAGTGGCAAGCAGCATTTCAAATTGGATGTATTTTATCAAAACCAGAGGACCAAACCACAAGTGGCTGGAACCCTGTGACTGAGACGTCAGGCATTTTACATCTGAGGCTAGAGGACAGGCCTTGTACTGCACGGGGAGGCCCAGACTGCCACAACAACCTGGTTGAATCCAAGCATCTAGAGGGGAGCAAATGCAGCATTTGTGTCTAGAGGGACATTGCTGATGTCTCCTGCACCTGAGCTGCAGGTGAAAAAGAGCTGCTTTCAGCCTCAGCCTGAACTGCCCCTTAAATTATCTGGCTCAGATACTTGCTGGATGGGTAGACACAGGAGCCTGGAGGTCAGCTGGTAATGATCACTGATTGAGCTATTCAAGCTTTTGCAGTCAAATGTCATGATTTTCCCAATTTCATTACAGTTTTAATGGTATTTTGGGTGTGCCTTTGCAAGCTGTCATCATCCTTTCTGTCAGCAGGCCAGGTGCGCACTGAATGAGCTACTTGTTACGCTGCCAGATGCATCACCTGAGGGAAGAGGTGAACCCCAGGCAGTGCAAAGCTGTGCTCCCTTCAGGAGTGACAGCCCTGCCTTGGTCCATGTCAGTAAATGAAAAACAACTGAGGTGCAGGAACTCTGTCATTTCTACTGTTAAACTATTACAAGTAGTCTCTGGTACGTTTCTGGTCTAGGTTGTAACTGCAACCCCATGTTTTCTTCTGTCCCCAAGGCTACTAAGAGCATAGCTTTAAAGGACTCCCAAGCTTTAGGAGTGATGTTACTTTTTTTTTTTTTTTCTTTTTTTTTTTTCTATCTGACCATCCCAGGGTTTTCTGAGGTCCCCACTTTGTCTTGGGGGTTAGCCCAAGCCAGGGCTGCTCCCTAGGGGTGGACCAAATACCTGCTTTTGCAGCGTGAGGCTAAACTGTGCCACTTCACCTCAGGGCTAGGGAAGAGACCCCGGTACTCTTCAGATGGTGTCATGGTGTGCCCATAGCCTTTGAATTCAAGATGAAGGCCCAGAAGTAGTGCCTATATTGTACTTGATAACAGAAAGGCAGAAGAAAATTCAGTAGATATGAGCACCAAACACACAGAAGGCAGCTGAATTTGTGTTTGTGTATAATGAGGTGTAGGAGGGGGCATCAGAGAGGAAACCCCTATTGGAAGTTGTTGGTGAGGTGAGAAAAATAACATTCTGAAGAGTGGTTAAAAATGTAGATCTGTCATCTCCTTGTCATTCCTGATGACTTACTTCACATGTATTTTCTTGGGCTCTGATTTCCTTGCCAGTTCAAACACATCCTGATACATTTTTGTCTGCACTGCCAGATGTGATTACCCTGAGAGTGCTTCCTGCAGTTAGCTTGTGTGTTGTTAATGGTCTTTGGCCTCTAGAGAAAACATGTAGTTTAGGTGATTTGTACCTGTGCTAGAAAATGACAGGCGAACTTGCAGAAATGTGAACTTGAGAAAAATCTGTAACACCTTCTCTATCAGGTAGATAAAGGCAGCTAAAGCTGGTCCTGGTTAAAGAATTATTATAAAGGCAGGTGCTTGCCTCACCATTGTAAAAAAAAAAAAATTAAAATAAAAAAAAATAAAAATAAAAGAGGGAGGAAAAATACCTCAATGAAAATAATTTTAATGACTTAGTGACAGCAAAGCCTAATAAAGTTTGAACGCAAGCTATAGTTTGCCAATAGCAGCAAAACTTGTAAGAAGGCATGCTCTGGTCCTGTGTGTTGTCTTGTGGGTCATCATCCCCAGCATATGTTGAAAGCACCTGCAGGAATCCTGTTGGGCTGGTAAAGGTTGGAATAACTGCAAAATTGGTGCCAGTTTGTGCCTTAACGTTACTTAAGGTTACTTCAGGCAGCTGATGCTTGAGATCACAAAGTCACCAAGAGGGATTGGCCTATCATGAAAAAGTCAGGCCCTAGTATTCAGATATAGACTATCAAACAGAGGAAAATATATTTTTATGTTTCATTTCTGGTCTTTGAATAGAATCAGGAGAAAATTAGCAAATGTGATGGCAGGGACTTTCTGAGACAGCTTATCTCCTACTGAGACCCTCTCAGACTTTATTCTTCTGATGACAAAGTTAGCTTAGCCTTTCAACTGAAGCTGCATTCACATGTTCTGCAAAAACATACTTCCCTTGAGCAATATGTATCCTTAGCATCTAGATGTTTTCCCTCTGAATCATTTACAAAACCATGTAAGCTTGAAGATACTTTACAATCAATTTTGAAACTATTTTCTGTTCCCTTCAAGAGAAGTGTGTATGTGCACGTGAAAAGTGAGTGCGTGAAAAGTGTGTCATCTTGGCTACTGTGTCTGTGCAAACCACTTTTCCATCCCATCTGTTTCAGCAGCCAGCCCATCCCTATCTCCTGCTCCACCAGCACTTTCTCCGCCGCCAGCCCCCGCGAAGGCCTCTGCAGGTACAACTGATCCTGAGGAAGCAACGAGGCTGCTGTCCGAGAAGAGGCGCCTTGCCCGTGAGCAGCGGGAACGGGAGGAGCAAGAGAGGAGGGAGAGAGAAGAGCTTGAAAGGTGATCCTAGACCTCTGCAGTGGAGAATAAATGTTTTTAGCAGCTTCCTATCAGCTGCTTGTGTATATTTTGTTGTTATATTGTAATATATTCAGCACACTACTGAACTGCAGGAGACTCAAGTTCCTCCCCCAAAAGACTTGTTTTCAGTTGGATTTCTTCATAGGAGTAATATACACCTAAGCAGATCTGTAAGGTTAAAAGCTATCCCAAATAGATATGTACTTTATTGGCAGTTTGAAATAGGACAGCAGTAGAGAGCAGATCCTCAGTGTAGTGGTTCATTGTTTCCCCAGAGATTAACAAAGCTATACTTGTTTATTCCAACAAGGCAACTCTGCTTGGCTGTTGTCAACTTTGTGAGAGTGCCAATTTCTCATGGCAAAATCTCTGCCATGGATGGTGTTCAGATGTCTAACATCTGTGACTTAAAGCTTTCTGTTTTCTAACTTAAAATCAGGACATCCAACAGTCTTGGGGGTAAGCGATGTGGTGTCTCATTTTCTACTAGCAAATGAGCAGCCCACTTGGATGCTTGTGACCATGGCTATACCACAACACAAGTTGAGCACGTTTTTAAGAGGGATGCCATGCCTCTGGGATTTGTTGGGGTTCCTTAAGAGCATTGCTGAATGCAGGAACAAAGCAAAGTCAGTTAAAATAGACTGGATTCCCAAAAGGCTCATGATGCTGTCCCTCTCAAAAGAAAATAAGCTGCTGTGGTTGTAAGAGTAGTATGGTGAATAAACACTAAGTCTAAAAGATAGAAAACAAAATTTAAAGAATAATAATCTTTCTCAGTGAAAGGAGTTTTCACTGTCTATTCTATTCAGTGCCTTCATAAATGAATCTGAAAGGACTTGTGGCCAATGAGATAATGCTGCTCTTTAGTGAGATGAAAGCCAGTCAGGAAGAGTTTCAGACATATCTTACATAAAGGAAGACATTGCTTACATAAAGGAATGCATGTAAGGAAATAATCACTACTTATGTAGTGGTGGTCTCTGGGCTAAATTATTTCTCATGGAAGAGATCTTGTGTGGAGATGAGTATATGAAAGCATCAGATGAGTCATAGTCAAGAAAATATGTGAACTGTTGTGAATTACTAGAGAAGGATAACAAAATAGAAAATGTTATTATGAAATATCCATGGTGAATCTCCCTCTTGAATTTTGTATTCTTGAGAGAGTAAAACTAGAAAAATAAGTAAAGAAAGACATCGAGGATGATCGGAAGTACAGAACAGCTCCCACATGGAAGTATAAAACAGCTCTGAGGGAATGGCGTGAAGCTGCATCGGGGTGGTTAAGTTTGGGTATTAGGAAAAGGTTCTGCAACTGAGAGGGTGGTTGGGCATTAGAATGGGTCCCTTCCAACCTGGCATATTCTGTGATTCTGTGGGGACTCTCGTAGATTATACCCACACCTAAATTGGTGAGGATTCTTCAACTGGGAAGACCACCTGCCCTCTGCTTCTGAGTGAAGATATGATAAGTTACAAAGTACAGAATAGTTTGGGATAACATCAGAGGGGAAGGGGAAAAAGTATTTGTTCCCATAATGGGAGCCAGGATTGGGGGGTTTCAAATGAGATTAGGAGGTAACATGCTTAAAAATTAGCAAGATTAGAGAGTTTTTATTTAAATTCAAGAGTCATGGCTGCAACATCAATTGGGTTCTGAAACAGTACACTATTTCGAAATATGATTAAATGAAATAACACAAGGAAGTGTCTCTTAAGATGCATTTAAGTCAACGGTACTGCTTCTGAATCAGAAAGTACCTGAGCCATGGATTGGTGGAAGCCCAGCATATGCCAGAGAAGTAATGGTATTGCCTTGCAAAGTTTTCAGATTGTTCCACGGGGCTTCACCTGTGGCACCTGCAGGAAGCAGAACAGATGGCTTGGCCTGACCCCCTTCGGATGTTTTGTTGTTCTCGTGAATGAAACAGCAGCGCAGCTTTCATCCAGCTGTTCTGCAGTGCTGGTGTCTTGGGCCAGGGCACTGCTTTTAACTTTCTTTCTTTCCTTTTTCTTCTCCTTATACTTGTTTCATGATTGCAGGCAGAAGAAGGAGGAGCTGTCCCAGCGGATAGCTGAAGAAAGAGCCCGCCGAGAAGAAGAAGAAGCTCGCAGACAGGAAGCGGAAAGGAAGCGAAAGGATGCAGAGGAGGAGCGGGAAAGGGAGGAACGGCTGCGCCGACAGGCAGAAGAGAGAGAACAGAAGGAGAGAGAAGAGATGGAGCGTATTCAGAAACAAGTATGCTCCCCTCCTGGAATTTCTGTGCCAGTCTGGTTGGCAATAGAGTAAATGAAGCAACACTTCTTGAGCAGTACCTCAAGGAGGGATATCTAAAATTTAAATGCTATATAGGGTTAATAGGATTGTGGCTGACTTCATTTCATGGAGTGGTTCAAGGAGTAAAGATGAAGTTTCTTGGCAGAAACATGTGGTAGGAAGTGATTTTTTTCTTGTAGAGCTTACTTATTTTAGAACAAACCCTTTCTTAATATTGATAAAATGTGATTTAAAAAAAAAAAAAAAGCTGTAGAGTTGTACTGGGGGAATTTAATGAATGGTGGTGTACCAGAGAGCTATTTGCCCATACAGTTATAGAAAGTCTAGAGGCCAAGATAACTAAATATTCAATTGAAAACATAGCACTGCTGATTTCTAATTCTATGTGCAATACTGCTTTTGGAGGGCTGGCAGGAAAGGGTAGGTTTTTATCACTTTACTTGAGCCAAGGAGCACCTTTTACCTGGTGTATTTCTGCTAACATCAGTACAGCTACTCAGAAGACATGAGAGTTAAATGAATCAGAAGACAATTTTTCAATGTGCTTTCATTTCTTTTATGATGGGCATAATGTTGTTTTACCTGCTTTTGGAGGGACCATGGTAAGTGCTTTGGATAGGGATCTTTTCATTTTACACGATCTTCTACTTTTTGCAAATACCCTTTCCCCAAAAAAAGTTCAGCACTTCAATCTGCCTCATAGATACTAGGCTTCTTCTTCTGGTGCGTACTTAAATGTATGCTTCTGAAAAGGAAATGTTTTAAGGATTGTGTTCAGGTGAACATAACTTAAAAACAAGTTTTGATTTTCAGATCTGTATAGCCTCTTTGAAATGTTAAATTAAGCTACATCCACAATGTAGCACTCAGAAAAAAAGGACGACCAAGTTTATCTGAATGATACAGCCTTAACTAATGAACTGTTGTAGGAGTTCCATCCTACAACACTGCCACGTTTGTGGAGCAAAGCCTTTCAGCAGTATATTCCAGTGAAGTTTCACATGTAGTTTAAAAAAAAAAAAAAAAAAAAAAAAGACGGGAATGGAAAGTTTATGCAAATGTACCTGTGGTGGTTTGTTCTTGGTCTCATTAAGCAATGACTATTGGACAAATAAAGCATTCTACTTCTTTTGTTTGACTTCCCGCACTCAATACATGAATCTCTTGAATGCTTTCCTGGCTGCTGTTCTAATGCTGAAGGTTAGGAAATGTGTTTGTCATCTTCTCTGCTGTCAGCACATACCACACAGAACAGGCACACAGCCAAATAAGATGTCCAGTATCTAATTATTCACCTTTTCCTCTTAAGTAAATCATGGAGGTCAATCAAGAAATGTACAATTCAGCCTGAAAAGGTTGTTGGCAACTTTTAAACCCCAATAGTGTTTTTCCAGGGTGTTGTAGATACATATAGATGAGCAGCTGTCAATGTTATTCTGTCCTTAAAAAATAAATTTTTCCCTGCTTCTTTGTCTTACTATCAACTCAGAAAGAAGAGGAAGCTCGCCTACGGGAAGAGGCAGAGCGGATTCGCTTAGAACGTGAAAAGCATTTCCAAAGAGAAGAGCAAGAGCGCTTGGAAAGGAAGAAGGTAACAGTACATGCTGAGAAACTAATTCATCTTGTCTTAGCAGTTTGCTTCCACCTCAACTGTAGAAAGTTACTCATGATATTAATGTGTCCTCAGAAAAGTTGAGGTCCTCTTTTGTGTAGCCTGACGTGAAAGTGAAGAGAATGTTGCCAACGGTAATAAATAATTAATCTTTTTGCAAATGCAATGTTATTAAACACAACTTTGATAAATGACAGGCAGTTATGGTTTGGGAGGGATAATTTTGAAGTACTACCAGCAAACATTATTTTACTCCTTTACGTTTTTTTGCAGAGGCTTGAGGAGATCATGAAGAGAACTAGGCGTGTAGAAGCTGTAGATAAGGTCAGTGCTGCTAACTTGACATACGTAAATATTGGGCACATTTCAATTCTTCCCTCTAGTGCCATTTTAAATTTACAAAGCTGTGCTTCCTTTGTAGAAACCCAATGACCAGCAAAATGGACACATATCAAAAGCAAATATTACTGGAGAAGCAGGTATTGTACTCAACTGTGCCGTGAGCACAGCAGGTGAATAAATACCTATTAAGCACAGTGACTTGAGATACAGTTCTGAAACTTGGCACACTCATTTGTGATGAAGAAAACCATTAAAAGAGTATATCTGAAGTCTCAGCAAACATTAATGAGTTAATAATTCTGTATGGGTAGTTAGCCATTACTAAATGAGTCAACTGTTTCAGCAATTTCATTACATTGTTGTTTAACAAGAGGGAGTAGTTTACCAAGTTTAATAAATTGTAAAGTAAAAAGAAACAAGTTGACCAAGTTAGCTTTGACAAAATCACTGATTTTTCAGATTCTTTTGCATAGTATTAGAAGTGCGATCAGTCATCAAAAATTGTTCATAACCCTAAACATTCCCCTGTGATGTCTCTCTTCCACAGTCTTTAGTCACTTGGTCTTAATTTCTGTTTCTTTTCTTTCAAAATTCAGCGCTTACAAAACCTCAGAGTCTCCCCGTCATACCCACACTCTTAGTCTTTCCTTCTCTTCTGTTGCCCCTGTTTCTGTGTGTGTTTCCAGTCTTTTTAGGTAAAGTTTTATCTAAAACTTTAATACTCACAATAAAAGAAGCAAAAATTCGGCTTATATTCAACAATAAGCAAGTGTGAATTAGCAGAGTTGAAATATACTGAAGCCAATCTATCAAATAGCTTATCTTATTGTAACATAACATGCTAAACAATGGTAATCTTTATTTCTCTTTAGTATTCACGTTGAGTAACAGACAGGACAAATAAAAACACTGGCTGCTGGTACTGCTTTTTTGCTTGGTGCTTAAAGTGAACACACTAATTAGCACTGCCAGGACACCTTTTGACACAGATTTCATTATGTATATTCGGTAGTTACTTGTTTACATGTTATCCTTGTAAATAAAAAACAGTTTGGAAACTGCTAATACAGAATGTGTCTGGAATGCCATCTGTTGCTGCAGGCACTGCTGAAGTTGCTATAAACCATTTAAATAATTCTTGAAAGGAAAAATAGCTCTGTAACCTGTGGCTAGTGCTTTCCTTCCAGAAGCAGAAAATGATTAGTCGGTCCTCTAAGGCAGAGGAGAATTTGGACCTCCATTTCCCCAGTGCCAAGGGAAAGCTGGAATCATTCAGTGACTGGATAAACAGAAAACTGCTCTCACCCCCAGGGATGCTCTACTGTTTGGCTTTGCTTTATCTAGATATGCTGTTGAGTTAAAGATACAAATTAATGGCCATATTTCAGCCAACTCTAACTTTCCGTATTACATTGTAACATACTTTTTCTGACCATATGCAACTTGTGATTTTTTTTCTCTTATTTTCAGTCATACTGTTTGGACAAAACATAAGGAAGCCTATACAGGACTGGCCAAATCACACAATGAAACAAAATCCATCACCTTTTTGTCATTTACTTGACCTCTGCTTCAGAACAGGAGATAATTCTGCCTTCCTAAAACAGAAAAAACAGTCTTAAATGTCAAAATCAATGTAAATTCCTCTTGGTCTGTTTGTAGAAGCGCTAAAACCTATATTGCTAATATCTTCCATATAAAAACTTGCGATAAATCAGGCTAAGTCGCTCAGTTTAGAAGACTTTGGTCCAAGCATTTAGAGCATAGCAAAACCAGGAGCAGCTGATGGAGGATCCTCAGGTGATCTAGATAAATGCACCCAAGCCTGTGAATACTTGTTCTTGTGATTATTGTAACAGATGCTTGGGTGCAACTGCTTCCTTTTTCTCAGCTGTATATGAATGAGTATGACTGTAGATACAACACAGAAAGCTGTAGTTGTACTTTAACAGAACCTCTTGAGGCAGGCCAGGGACATCACATGGTCTTTGTTATGTAGTCTCCTTTTATGCTGCTCTTTGTAGCCTTTTATAGTTGTGATTTAATACTTGTTGAAAGAAATATCCTTCCCATGGAGGTGTTCCCTCTTTATTTCCTTTTTGTTCACAGTCAGTGATCAACTTAGGAGCTGAGAAATACCACTGTGAAATCGCTGATGTCCCAAAGTTCTTCTATTCCATTCTCTGTTGCATCTTGAAAAGTGCCAGCATAATATTCTGTCAGATATCAGCCTATTGTGACCTACGGCTTATGTGTTAGAATTGTTTATATCATTGTAAACCGACTAGTCCTGTCCATAAAGCTTTAGTTTTGAAATCTTTGAAATTTCAGACCTGAAACAGGGTTCAGGTGCCCAAAAAAAATGATAAAGGAAGCAGAGGAATTAACAGTATTTAAAAATTGTAGCTTGCCATGACTGTGGTTTGTTTGTTTGTTTTTTGTAGGAAACACTTTATCCTACTTTGCAGGTAGAGGATGTTGCTTTTTTCTACTTTCTCTCTAATCATAACAAGTCCTGTATCTCTCTTGGACCTTTCAGGAGGGCCTCAGCTTCAGCATGCAACACAAGCTCCACACAATGGGAAACACGTCACCTGCACGCACATGATTACTTCACATCAATCCCCCATAAATATGGACAGGTAAGAGCATTGCTAAGTATTAGAGGGTGTTTACAGGATGGGAAATGCTAGAGTAATAAAATATTTTTTCAGATCCAGGTATTCATTAACTAAATATGAAGCGCAGCTGTTCAATTTGCCTCATTTCCTGTTTATTTTTTTGTATCTTTTCCTGTGTTCAGGAAAGAACTTTGTCATCTTTCACTTAGCAGCAACCTATTTTTGCCAAGTGAAGAATTTTGCAAAAATACAGTGCATTCTTTGCAGTGTTTGGAAGAATGTGTTGCTGGGAATTACTACATAAACTGAAACTTAACGGAAAGGGCATTTTTTTGTGTGTGTTCCTTGAATTAAGCTTCATAAAAACTACTCTGGATTTGCAGGGTTAGTTTTCTTGGTTCAGATAATGAACGCTGTGCTTTCAGCCTAGATGCATGGATTTTCGAACTGCTCGAAGTATTAGCAAGTTTTGAACACTAAGCAAAAGTCCTTCATATGAGATACAGAGCTCCTCATTTTGACTTTGTATTTTAAAAAACCTTTGTCCTCTGTAAAGGAGAGTTTGGGGAGGCAGATATTTAACATTAGGAGCTCTTTGTAGTCATGAGGCTAGTCACTGAGATTTTGAGAAATATTTGAAATGCTTGAAACCTCTGTGTTAAACCAAATCAAATCTGTTCCATAGGCATGAGCTGTCAGTTACTTCAATTCCAGTAACACAGAAAGCCAAATAATCCCATAGTCCTTTCATGTTTTATGCAGGTAATGTCAGAATATGCATGGAAAAACTTGAATGTGGAAAGCCATCAGACAGTCTGTAATGAGCGGTATGCTTCAGGGTGTGATTGACACTAATTGAAGGGGGAATTTGCCCTCTCTCTGTCCTTCCATATGCCTGGGGGATCTTAGCCTGCTGTCATGCCAGCAAAGACGCTCCTGCTGAGATAAGTTCTGTCAGTGACACTGAGCACTGGACTGCATTAGATGAGCTGCACAGAGCCATCTTATAATTATCTCAGGCAACTATTAAATGTTAATCACTCCTAACCTTAGATGCACCTTGATATTTGTAGTATCAGGCGTGCCACACTAATGAATGCAGTCGTGTAGCATTAGATTTGCTATGGAAGGAGCATCCGAATAGCCAAAGCGAAGAATGAATAGATGAGGCTGAAGAGCAGGAACAAAAAGGGGAAGTGTATGTGAGGAAGTGCATGTGAAAGGAGAAACTGATATGCCAGGACAGAGCACAGAGGGACTCTGCTTTGGAGGTGCATCCACACTGAATGGTAGGGCAAGGGCTGAAGCACTTGGTAGCATCCTGGTGTTAGCTTAGCCCAGGTGGCTTGATAAACTGTTGGAAGGAAGACATAGCAGCACAGATTTTATCACATGGTAAAAAGCCACAGGTGCCAACAACGTTGCTACTGCATCTTGTGTTTCACAGGTGTCTGGCATGTAGAAACACCTGATACTGTAGCACATGCAACAGATAGAGATGGTCTGTGTGAGCACCTCACTCCAGCCCTACAAAAGATTTGACTTGTGTCTGGAAAAGCCCTGAGCACGTTTTAAGGGCAAGATAGCTCAGATTTGTGATCAGAACTTGAAAAGGGTTTGCTTGGGGGACTTCTGGAAATGTGTGCATGGGCAAAAGGAGGAGAGAATGAAGGAGAGGTAAGGTCTAAAGCAACCATGAGTCTCATTGCTCCTCCTGAGGTGTTTTGTATGGCAAGTCCCGGGCTGCAATCGCTGTTTCACTGGGCCCGGGACAGAGGGAGTGTATGTGTTGGTGTGTCTGTTTGGTGCAGCTCTGGGGTCCAGCCTGGGTGCGTGTCTTTGGACAGGACTGATGTCTTTTGTTGTTAAGTGACCGAGCACAGAGTACCTGTACTTGGGGTCACTCCTCAGATGCTGCAGGTGCTCTGCCCGATGCAGGCAGCAGTACAGGAGGAGGGTGACTGTGAAGGCTAGTAGAGGTTTATGTGAAGGTAACAAGTTCTGCGCTGTTTGCTGTGGTAAACCTTTGTCCCCAATTCTTCCCCATCATGTCATGCCAGCTGTGTGGCTAGGATCCGATTAGGAATAGCGTGCCTCCTTCTGTGTTCATGCATACAGTGAAGGTGAGAAAAAAATAACAATTTTGGTGGAGCTAAGGCAATTCATTTCAATAATTCACTATCTTCTGTTGCTGCTTTTGATTAGCAATGTAGATCTCATTGTACTGGAACTTCATTAGCCTTCATTATTCTTCATAAATCCTAATGCAAATGCTGTAATCTGTGATATTATTTACTAGACATCTATTATCAACAAGTACTAGTTTTATCAATAAACGTTTATTGCAGATGATACCTTGGTGCTATCATCTATCACACCCAACAGGGGGAAATCCAGATAAACAATTTAATGCTAGAATACTAATGAAGAATAGTGAATTACTATTCAGGAGGGGGAGAAAGAACAAGAAAGATTATTTTTTTTTTAATCCAAGTGTATTGTGGTGGAAAAGGCAACACTAAATATATTTTAAAATGGAGTGTACTGTGGAAATTTTCCAAGTAGATAGTGAAGTATCCAGAATTACCAAGAAAACTGGTAGCTCATGGAGATGTTACAATATTATTAATGGTTTGTTAACTTCTGTGTTGATTCTGGTTGTTTTGTGTGGGTTTTGTCCCCCAGCAACTGGAAAAAGTGAACTTGAAACATTAATTTGAAAATAATACATTATGTTAAAGTATTTTCAAGCTTCTCATAAACTATAAAAAAGTTCCAACAAAATTTCTTCCAGATTCTAGTTTTTTATGTACTACACGTATACTGAACAGCAGAATACTGGAAGAAATGCAATGGTACAAGTTGGAGTTGAATAACCAGTACAGCTACTTAAGTCATTTCTCATGTGGAGACTTCTGTTTCTTCTCAGGAGAAAGAGGCTCAGGGGCGACCTTATTGCTCTCTACAGGTACCTCAAGGGAGGCTGTAGCGAGGTGGGGGTTGGTCTGTTCTCCCACGTGCCTGGTGACAGGACGAGGGGGAATGGGCTAAAATTGCGCCAGGGGAGTTTTAGGTTAGATGTTAGGAAGAACTTCTTTACTGAAAGGGTTGTGAGGCACTGGAACAGGCTGCCCAGGGAAGTGGTGGAGTCACCATCCCTGGAAGTCTTTAAAAGATGTTTAGATGTAGAGCTTAGGGATATGGTTTAGTGGGGACTGTTGGCGTTAGGTCAGAGGTTGGACTCGATGATCTTGAGGTCTCTTCCAACCTAGAAATTCTGTGATTCTGTGTGATTCTCCACTTTCAAATTATTTGCCAAAGTTGCATTCCGCCTGCTACATCTCAGAAAGCTGTTTAAGTACAGTGATCGATACTGATAATACTTTATGTGCTTTTCTCGTTTAATTAATTACTCTTTTTATTTTTTTCTTTTTCTTTTTTTGGTTCTTCATAATAAATGCCTACACTGGGCCTCAGTGAGAGCTTTTTATCTCATCTGTCTCTCTCCATCCCATATAAAGGCAGTTGGTAGGTTAGATAACTAATTGTTAGAAATATTCAGTTAGACAAGATGATTGCCTCGATCTCTTGTCCTTGGAAAAAAAAAAAAAATCAAAATGTTACCAGGTTCAAATTGTTATGTATTCACAGTTCAGTCTGTAGGTTGGCACACTTCAAATCTGCTTTAGCGCAGTGTTCCCCTCTTTAGGACTCCAGCTTCTCACGATTGGCTGTTTTCAGTGCCATTGTCTCAGAGAGTTAAAAATAAATGCTGCTTTATTTTAATCATCCAAAGCTGGGGGGCCATTCCGCTGTTAATGTCTACTCCTGACAGCTCTGCTAAATCATATCAATTAAAGAGGAGACTGATACTGTCTTTCAGATCAGGAATAACAGGTACAGAAATACTTTGGCACATTTTAAAGGATTGTAAATCAGTTTTTTTATTTTTTTAGTGTCAATTCCAGATGGATGATCAGAAGGACATACTAAATTCTGATCTCTTTTCATTCTCATCTTCTCTCTTCAAAGTCTGTAGGTATGGGTTGTATCTATACAGGTCTTGGTCTGAAATTAAACGCATCAAATGTAATTTTTCAGTAGTTTTTTAAACTTTTTGGATTTTCCAGTTCCTTTTTTATTATATTAACTGCTCTTCTCTCAAATCCCTCCAGTTTATCTTATTAGTATGGATGCATTAAGATCAAAAACGCGAAACTGCACAAATGCTTCTTTTTTTAAGCTCCCTTAAAATGAATCTGTCCTTCAGATGCTTGCAAGACTGTGATGTTTGGAAATGCTCTGCAAAAAAATCAGCCAACTTTTTTTTTTTTATTATGTAGTTATCTTGCTTCAAGCACAGTTATGGTATCTGTTAAAATGCCAAAATTACCTGGCTATTAGAAATAGTAGCCAGGACACTGAGACATTGCTAAGGGTGGAATACAAGACAGTAAAAATAGTTGTTGCATGTCAAAAATCCATTACTTTCTTGTGTTCTTTGTTTCAGTGAACAGTAGCAGTCACTTAGGGAAAGAGAGAAATACCAAGAGATCCTCTGCCTAATAAAGGGTTGCTATGTATTGTGGTCCAAATGCATAGGCTCAGGTAGTCCCTAAGCTCTTAATTATCAGAAGCTGGAGGGTATACCAATCTCCTAGGAATTTGTGTAAGCTGCTTCTGAGCTTAGGGCCTCTAAGATGTCCAGTGGAAATGAATTCCACGGTTCAGATTTTTTCTTCGTTTTTTCTAAACTTGCTCCCTAATAATTTGTGGGGAGTGCCACCTGCTTATAGCAAATAAATAAATAAATAAATAAAAAATAGAAAATAGAAAATATCCAGTCATGGCTTCCTCTTCTGTGCCCCCTTTGTGATTGTATAGACTCCTGCCTTGAAAGACATCTTTCAATCTGAGTCCTGGTCTAACTCAGCGTGTAATGGCAGTGCAATGACTAATAGGTACGATGAACTATTTATCTGTAAAGTTAGCTGATCAATCAGGTAGAAGAACTAGTATCTCTTTGCAAAAGCAAGAGACTTCTCCTTATTGTCCCAGTACTTGCTGAGGTACTTACACTGCTTAATTTACAGGCACGAGCAGTTCCCTTCTTATCCCTCATTCCTGACCTATCCATCAGACTTCCCAATACTGTGTTATTTTACCTCTGGTAAGGTTATTGGCCGTACACAGGGATGAAATGAGTAATAAGACACCTTATAGTGAATAATAACCTAATACCTACACATGATAGAGCAGTTTTTGTTGGTCCTAAAGCATTTCACAGATTCTGTTCTTCATCTCATAGATGTGAAACTCTGGCACAGAAGGGGGATGTGACTTGTGGTCTCTCCCCGGCAGCCAGCAGGGTTTCTGTGTCTGCTTTCAAACACAGGCAGTGAATCATGCTTTTCATTTTGAAGTTTACTCAGCACACCCACAGATTAAAAAAAGGGGAATTGACTTTCTGAAAAAGAACTGATGATGGTTGGAAAGACTGACATGCTGGTTTTCATACCAAATGTTTCCCATTCTCACAGGAAATCTGGAATTTGGGCTTTGGATGAAGTGTTACCACCTTTAAAGTGCAATAATTATTCTGTCTCTTGGGAAGTACTGTAAAACATTTCTGCAGTTGTTTGCAAAGAGTTGGTGACCAAAGAAGCCAGTAGATGAAAATAAACCATATGCCAATTACAAGCAACTTAAAAAAAATAAAAAACAACTGCTAACTGTACTGTCAAGAAAAAATTAGCCTGTGAAACCATGCCACCTACTCAGAAATGGCCCGAGGAAGCTGATAGCCTTGTTTAAATATAGGAAAACTGCATCTGAGCCTTTGTGGCTGAAGCATTTCCAAACAGCTTGAACAGGGGTGGTGTCCAAACAGGGAACATACACCCAAAATTGCTGGGATCTAACTACTTTGGGCCTTGAGAAGCACCTGTGAAAGATCATGATTTGTAAGTGATAGTTGGGTGCTTGCTCTTGTGGAGTAACTTTGGGTCCTGTTACTGCCATCCTGTTCACCAAGCAGCCCCTTAGTTCCTCCTGCGTGGCAAGGCAGTGCATGCTGTGTGAAGAGACAGCAGGGTCTGACAACACAACAGCTAATGAACGGGTTGGGAGAGGAGGGCAAGACTGACACACGACTGTGTTTCCTCAGGAGTGTGTGTGTGTAACTGGAGAGTGTACCTGCGCTTGTAACCCTCATGACTGGAGGAGGTGTGTAAGAGCTCGCTCCTAAAGGCACCTCTGTCAAATGGGAGATGGGAAAATGGGTGATGTGAGGGATGCTGGGAGGTGCTGCTTTTGGTTTGGGCATGAGCAATGGGAGAAGCACAGAGCTGAGTAGCATCTGGTAAATAAGCTGCAGGAACTTGGACAAGGTGAGGAACTGAAAGGAGAACTGACTTGGTAAAGGAGTGTTTTCTCTGGGTAAGTGGCAGGTAGAACAGGGTCCTCAAAAACTGGAGGCAGGTGGTGATCCAAAGAGTCACAAAAATGACAATGACCTTATCTAAGCATAATTACATTGATTTGCAGTAAGAGGAGAGGGGTCTCGCAGCATTCAAATACAGCAAAGGTTTTGAAAGCTGAGAAAGGCCGTAAATTGCGTTAGGTGGGTGGCTCAGGTGAGCAGTGGTTGTGCTGGAGAGGTTGCTTATTTACTGCTTCCCATTCCAGTCACTTCTCAGAACTGCAGTGTTGCTGAGGGTCTCTGTTGTTCTGGGTATAGAGTAGCCAAATGTATGTGATGTAAATGTTGAGGGAACGCATATCTAGTGCCTTGCTGTAAAAAAAGTTAGTCTGCTGTGGTAATAACATAATTTTGTTTTTAATGGCTAAACAAATGCTCTGGATTAATTTAAATTTCTGCAATGTTGCTTTGATGAGGACTAAATTTCTGTTCTAAATTAAGTATATGAAGAAATATCTTTGTTTCTCTTTCAGCAATCTCAATCCAGAGAAAAATACGAATGAAAACGGAATGTCTGTGCAGAATGCTAACTTTGAAGAGATCATAAACCTACCCATTGGTTCTAAGCCTCCCCGGCTGGATGCCATGAACAATGATGGAAGCAATAGTCCTGGAATTCCTTTGAATCCAATTTTAGCTTTTGAAGATAAGGGGACTCTTTTGCCTCAGGTAGATAGTGTTCAAACACATCAAACAGCAGGTAGGTTTGCATTAGCTCATTAAAATTAGTAATATGTTGTAATTGACGGAGTCCCTAGAGCTTCTAATTGATAAAGGTTGATCAAGCATTGTACACCCTCGATTCTCTGGGGAAGGGAGCATGTCTTCTCTTTGTAAAGCTGGGCGTGCCAGGTACAGACAGGTGCTGCGTGAATTTTGATGGGCCCTCATTTTTTGCTGGAAAGGGGCTCTCAGTTGTACTGCACCGTTTGCCTTTTGAAACTGTTTGAAAATGTTTGCCCTGTGCTTAGAAGTGGAAATGATAACAATGACAGCTGCCGTTCTTAGCTTATGATCTGCACTCATGTTCCAGTTCTGCAGATGTAATATCTGATATGCCCATGCAGACGGGGAACAGGTAGCTGCTGCCTTTTGTGTACAATTCTGAGGGTACTTCCCTTATCAAGTTCTTGCTGACGTGAATACTGATGGAAGGTTTGCAGCAAAACAGATTTTTCTGAATTTAAGCATGACTTTTAAAGGATGTTAAGTAAACATGTCCATATAGAAAATTAAATTGGACTACCCTCATTTATTTTCTTTTTCTGTGGGTGGAAAATATAAGAAAAAAATCATCTTGTAATAAAATAGTTGTGTAAGTGCATAGCGTTGTGAAGTAAGCACTGCTCCTGTTTGCTGACCTGTCATTTTTGATGCCTTCTGTTGTAGAAGTGATCTGAATATTTCTTCTGAAGAACCAAAGGTGATGTAAGCATCTCTGCAGTCAGTGGAGTTTCTTCCATGCTATGAAGGAGTGTTTTATTTTTCTCTCCGGTTTTTTAAAGATTTCTTGAGTATCTTTTTTTTTTGGAAGGACTTTAGCAAAACCAGCAGAAGAAATGATGGGAATAGACTTCGATCACCTTTCCAATAGTTTTCATCACTAGAAAAATCATGCTTCACGTGCATTACTTAATATGGCTTTTTCCAACAAGCTTTTTTCTGTTAGTCAATGGATATTTCTGCATTCCTTAAGATACAAGACACTGGAATCTGAAAGCAATGGGCTGATTTGGGTGGTGGGACTGATTCTTTTTTAAAAAAGATTGGTGTTGGTTTAAAAGGCATAATTGTAAAATTGGCAACGAATCTTTTACACTTTGTGGTTCTAATACTTGAAAAATAAATACCTCATTGCTCTACAAGTAGAGTTAATGAGGTGTTTTATTTAAACCTGTTGGTTTAAATATTATTGCAGAGAACTCTAATTATGGGGGCAGAGAATAGGCTTCTGTATCAGGTTCTTGTAAATGTAATTCCTACAGGGACATTCTGTAAATTGAGAATCACTATGATCTTCTCACATTTTCTCTAAAAACACAAAACAAGGCAGGTTTTAAAATGTGAAAATTTGAAAGCGTTATTTTTTCACGGACAAGAGGAAAAACTATTGTTCTCCTAGATGATGTATTTATGAATTTTTGTTCAGTAAAGAAGTAAATTGTATGATTGAATAAATTAGAAAAATGTGCTAAAATGATACTGCAAACTTGATTTATTTTTTTTTTTTAGTTACATTCATGTTCACAATCCTATAAAGGATGTGTACACAGACGCATGCACATACACCCACACAGGGAAGTACCTTGTTCCGAGTCCTGTAAATTGCTGCTGTTCCCAATGATGGAAGACATTTCCTTTGCCTTATCGGACTATTGAAGACTGTGTGAAACCTGAAATATTTGATTTTTGGATGATAAAGCAGGTTTGGGGATTTTTTTTGGTTTTGCTCGTTTCAGAGCAAATGGCAAATGGTCGTTTTTGTGCTTTTTATGCAGCCTGCGATTTTCATAATGCACTACAGTTTGACTGATAGGAGGAGCAACGGGGGTTGCTTTCTCTTTAGTCTGATGCTGATTCCTACCATCCCTCACTTTTGGTTGCTGTTGGGTAGAACGCTAAAATCGTGCACCTTTTTATGCTTTGATAACCAATGCTGTTGCAGGCAGAGCTCACTAGATACTTCTGTTGGAAACACCCACTAGGGCTTGATGTGTCGCTCACTGAAGTCCACGAGTACGTCCTTGGCTGGTGGAAATGGGAGTTATGAGGCTTCAGTTCATGCTAATGGAGGATGGACCAGAAAGATTCTTGCACTCTCCTTTAGTGAGCACTGCGCTAGGCTCTCAGGCTGTGCAGAAAGTCTGTGCTAGCAAAAGAAATCTTCTGAGACTTCTGAAGTTCTGCTGCTGCCAAGTGTTTGTCTTACACAGGAGATGGGATAAAAGCAATGGGAAAGCAAAAAGAGACCATCTGCCAGAATACCCGGATGGGAAAAACAGCCATTCAGTCAGAATAACTTTGAATAACGGCTTGTGACACAGTAAAATTAATTGGGATCCTTTCTTGCTTTCTTTAGTTTTCCATGTACATAGCCACAATATTTTGAAGTGACCAAAATCTGTAGTTTTTCTTTAAACCAATGTTTAGCATGTAAGTACCAAATAAAACTTGTTTGAAATATTTACTTCTATTTATATTTTGATTTTCTCGCATAGGTGGAGCAGGAGTCAATCTGTGATGGAAAACTCTTCTCGCTATTCCTGGTCTTAGGTTTCTTTTTTTTAAGTTTCCTCTGATCTCTTTACTAGAAGAAAAACCAATGCAGGGTCACTTACACAACTACAGACAGAACAAAGATGTAGCCAGTAAGACTTAGCTTCAGTTTTATGTCTGAGGATTCATTTAGGCTCAGGCTTAAGCTATGTTGATCTTGATTACTTTTGTGAGACTTTACAACATTTGGTTTGTTGTTTGCAGTATGCAGAAGAGTCTGATTCATTTCTCGTATGTTTTTTGAACTGGGTTGTAGTAAAAATAATGTATAATTATATTCATTCCAAGCTTGCACTTCAAATAAGAGAAGAAAAAAATTCTTTCTTTCAAGGACCCAATGTAAAACTAAAGGCTAGGGAATGAGTGTAGAATTAGGTGTGTGTCAAAAAAAAATAAATTAATTTTAAGTCTTGGGTTCAACCCCCTTTTCTTTAAATGCAGGGAAAAAGTTTCTTTTCCTTTGAATATTGTTTTTGGTAATAAAATACAGTAACAAATGAAAGCCAGCTTTTTGGGCTGCGATTGCATCTCTCTTTGTTACTCGTGCTATCAAAGGCAACACTTAATTATTCAGTGAGGTAGAATGAGCAACCGTAGAAGTTACAGCTTTTTCTGAAGATAGGTGATAGTAGTAACTTTTCACAGCAACAGGACCGTGTGCTTTGGTGAGACTCAGCTCCTTGCTCACATCTGAACAACAAAACGGATATTTCTGTGGGTGACATTCAGGGAGTGGGCAACATTGGTCATTACAGCACAACTCCTGGGCTATCCACCACTAGCTTGATTGATTTACGTATCTCTTACCTCCTTATTCCTGAGGAAGACTGCTTTGTTATTTTCTTTCTTGCTACGACCTTGAAGTAATGTTTGCAATTAAATATCTAAGAAAATTAGATAGAGGACAGACTCTAATGTCATTACGTATCCCACTGGACATAAAATATTGCACTGATTTTCTTTCTGGTAAATGATCTAAAATCACCTAAGGAGGTGGCCTGAAGTTTGAGATCTTCGGGTTTCATTCGTAGCTGTGTCATTCAGCTCTGTTTAGTCTTCTGCTTCAGTGAGCCCTACTGCCTGGGAGTGAGTGCGTGGGTCTCTCACATGAAATTTCAGAAGAAAATTCCTGTCTGTCCCATTGAATATTGATAATTCCGCACTGCTTTATCTGAGATTTGTCTACCCTGTTCTTCAACAGGGCTTTGTGCTGTGCTGTAGAGAGGCTTTTAAATGTTTGTTTGGTTTGGTTGTTTGGTTTTTTTTGTTTGTTTGTTTGTTTTGTTTTGTTTTTAACCTTATAATTGGAGAGAACTTGCAGTTACTGAAATTAAACATTAACCTAAAAAAAAAACAAAACAAAAAAGGCCTGCCCTAAGCACCAAACCAAAGCTTAGAGATTTGGGCCGCTGTAAAATGGTGAGCTCTTACTTGGCAGAATGATTTTTCGAGATCTGCCTCAATATTTATTCCATATTTGTACCCAGTAGCAGCTCTACAGCTGGTACCACAGCTCGTACAGTTGTGCCACAGTCAGAAGTACCCCCAAAGACTTTTCTATTTTGTTTTCCATAAGAAACTATGCCATCTGGGAGCAATAATCACTATAAAAGAGTAATCCCAAAATTTCAGTATTCCAGTCAGTTCAAAAAGAAGCTTCAGCCAGTTTCTCAATGTTAAAAACAGTAAGTGTATAGATCGAAGGTGTAATTAGATTATTAGTAAATTATTGGTAGTACTAGATGACTATGATTAGATTACCTTTTTCCTAGAAATAAAAAGCTACATTAAAAAATGAGTGCCCTATAAGTTCAAGGCTCTCTGCTACAACTTTTTTTTTTTTTTTTCTTCTGAAAAACACTGTTTCAATTGGCAAAGAAAACCATGAGACAGCTATGTTCCCACTGGAGAAAAGGGAAGGGAAGGCTGTTCAGTAACCTGTGTACAGATACAAAAATTAGTTGAATTCAAAACTAAGCATTCTAGTACATTTTTGGTTTCTCTTACTCCTTTTAAAATGAGATATCAGAATATAAGATCAGTTCCTAATTTTGTCAAATTTGTTCACTTTCCCTTTTGCAGGTCCCTTTGGAAATAAAGTACCAGTTGCAGAACATAGATTTCTGTCCTCAGGCACATCTCACAGGCCTTTCGTGGTAGCTGCTATATTCTGAACATGCTCTGTGCAATGCTCGTAACATTTACCTGCCTCAGTGGGCCTTAGCTCGTGTGCTGGACAGCGGTGCTGGCAGTGTATGCAAGAATCAGCCATAGTGCTTCCCTATTCTTGCTTCTTACAAATTGTTTGCATTTTTTCTGAGAGTTGTCCCTCCACGGTTACCTTCTGCAGTAACCTGCAGGCAGTTTTCTACTTCTATAGAATGTGTTAATGCAGTTAATGTCGCTGGGGTGTGCTCTGAAACAAGACATGGAACAGAAATAAAATGGAGACGAATGCAAAGTAGCCCGCATACTTGAAATGTGCCTCTTCGGTAGAATCAGCCTTTTGCCTGAATAAAACCTCATGAATACAGCTCTTTCTGATTTTTGGAAGGAAAAACAAACAAAAAACCAGCGAAGATTATCCAAGCATAACATGTGTTTTCTGAGCAGCTGGAAGGAGCATAGCCGTGGTCGTGAAGCACACTTAAGCAGGCAGATGAAGCATCCGTGGGATTGTCTTTGACCTGGTCCCGTTCTTGTTATTGGAACATCCCTTTCATAAAGGTGCTGTGCACTTGCTGCTTGTACAGTGAAACTGAAAGTAGCAGGAAAAGTTTAACTACAGGAGCCAATGGAAAGAGTTGTCCTCACAAAAACTTCTTGGATCTGGTAAGTTTTCATAAGCTATCCAGCTCAAATACTAACTCTCTGTGTGGCAAAGAGCTGCCCTAAGGAGCTCCTGTGTTTCTTCTGTTTGTTGGCGGACTTGCTCAAGGAGTTTGGCCATTTGGCTTTTCCTGAATGCTAACGAGAATTCGGGATCTGAAGAGGAAAAAGAAGCGTTAGGCAAGCTGCAGTAATTGTCCTCTCCAAGTGTTTTCCCCTGCATTTTAATGCAGATGCTTAGAATGTTTCTATTTTTGGTCGGATAAGGTTGTTGTTTCTTATTACAGCGTAAAAATATACAGAAGATAGAATATCTTTCTACCACACAAAGCGGATACTAGTTCAATTTTCATTCTTACAACTGTTCAAGAATGTTTGCTGCTCACTTCTCCTGATCCAGATGGCTAAAGCAGAGTTGGCAAATTCAGCCTTATGCACTGTTTCTGTATAGCAGACACAAAGATGTATCAGGGTCTTGGCACTGGCTCTACATTTGTGAAGATACACACTATATATTACTATAAATGATCACCATATTGTCTCTCTCATCGTTAGTTAACTTAAATATATTATATATATATTAAAAGGAACAGAACTTGAAGTATAATAAACAAAAATTTCAAAACTGAAAAGCTTTTAGGCTGAGTCTAGTGCCACGCATCCTCATATTGGGCAAAAATTTGAGTTCTGTTTCTTTCAGATCTGAAAGCCTTTAGTTCAAAATAAATAAATAAATAAATAAATAAGATCTGCCTTTACTATCAGATATTCTCAGTTATCTTAAAACAGGCAAGGTAGCAGCTACCCTCAGGTTTCTTCTGGTGAGCAGGGCCGGCCCCAGCGGCAGCTGCCCAGCAGTGTCACCGCAGGGCAGTGCAGGTGACACGGGGTGACGGGGCCGGGCCCGTGTGCCTCCGACGGGAGCAGGCAGCGTTTGGCAGCGCCCAGCAGCAGGGACGTACCTGCTTGCAACCTGCAGAGCGTGGAAATGCCCAGCTGCTGGAAGCGAATCTCTCGGTGCGTAAGAAAATTCTCGAGGTAGGCTTGAATCTCCCTGATGTGACACTTCAGCAAACGCATCATTTTTTCTGCGTAAATGGGAGAACAACCGGAGGTCAGCAGGAGCCTTTAAAACACTTCTAAAGCTGTTTGTTGCAATGACATTTAAGGTCGGCAATGACCCATCTGCCCTCAGCTACTACCAGGGTCATGGCAGGGAATGGCGAAGGGCTTCCAACCCTTAATGGTAGCACTGGTGCTTCAGGTAAAGGACGTGCAGGATTTCTGCTGAACGGGCTGCCACGCTGGGGAGCCCATCCTTGTGTGAGACACGTGCTGACGTGCAGACTGATCAGCCTTTCATGCTTCACCCATTTTGAAGCAATGATGCTGTCGGACTCGATCACTTCTTGAGGGTCTACTCTGTTGCAAATAGTTGATGGTAGGATTGGAACAGGTTTGTATTTTCCCTTACTAGAGTCCCTCCTCCAGTCTTTGGTTTCTCTCACATCTAAGGATTAACATCTAGCCATGTTTTTTTAGAGAACATGACAAGAATAATCTGGACACCTTTTTCTTGCAAGTCTGATGTTCTCAGCTGCATAGGGCAAGTATCTTGGGCATAAAACTATTTGTCTTCTGCGGGTTAAAATTATGCTCTCTTCATTATCTCTCACTGAAATTTAAAATGCATAGACTATGTTCTCAAAACCCATTTCATGGCTCCTGCTAGTCTATTTGAGAGTTACAACAGCAGTGTTTGCTTCAGGAAGATGCTTTCCTTCTCCTGATCAGGAAGGAGAAGTGATCTAAAATTTTGGAACACAAAAACCCTTGCAATTGTCTCTGCCAGCCTCTGTTCCTATATGTGGGGAATGCCCTCACGTTGTATATACTGGCAGAGGTCACACAAAGGTGCAGCAATGCCTCGTCTGAAACATTCTCATTTCCTTGGTGAGGAGTATTTTACATCATCCCAACTTTCTGCTTAAACCTGTTTTTAAGGACCTCAGAACTGGCTTACAGGCTAGCCCTGCAGAATGGTGGTGCATGAAGAGGGCAGCAAACACCTGACTCAGATCTTTATCTATGGTCCCATTTCATCTCTTGGCTTTCCTGTGCACTCAAGCACTACTATGTCTGTATTTCTAGGGTGAGTGGAGGCTCTTTTGAGCTAACAAATTAGCTGAGACCAGATGGAAGATGACAGAGGAATGCTAAAGGTTGCTCAGTACTTGACAGCTCGCTCCTTTGGAAAAAGGCTCATTTCTCTTCAGGCAGCCATAAATATCTTTGAAAGCACAGTCAGTGCTGTGTGACAGTTACCGTGGTCTATCATGTGCTGGATGATGGAGGCAGCCTGGAAGGATGGCTCGGTATGCTCCACTTGGCCAGCCAGTCTCACCAAGCACTTCGTCAGGGGTTCATCCATCCGCTGGACCATGCGTAACGTGGCTCCTTCTAGGAGACAGAAAGACAGGAGAGCAGTCTGTAAGCAGAAACTCTGGTGCCCTAGAAAAGAAGGTAAGAAATCTGCCAGAACACATAGCCTAAATCAGAAATCCTTTACAGAGTTGGAAAAGCAAAATAAGTGCTGAACCTCTGCAGGAAGTATTTCTAGGTTGCAAAGCCTAGGGCCGTGTGTTGAAGTCATGCTCTCAGTCATGTAGGTCACTGGATTTGCTTCAGAGAAAGGCTGTGAGGTTTCTGCCTTGTTGGGTTTGTGTTCTGAAAGACTGCACCATTTTGTGCACAAGGTTCACAGCTGCTGGGCACCTCTGGCAGAGTTAAATAAGGCATGTCACTGGCTGCATGGCAGTCACAGCAGATGCCAGATTATGGCAAAACTTCCAGTGAATTTAAAGGAGAGACCCGGGCTTTGACTCCAGTTAGGATCACTAAAGGATGCGAACGCTTCTCAGAAGAAGCCATTCGTGGTGAGGTTGCTTCCCTACCTTCCTTCATCAGCTCAGCAAGGCAAGACGTCACGTAGTGGAGAGAGTCTTCTCGGATGTCAATAGAAAGCATGGCCTGGAGGAGACCTTCAACACACGGGCTCTCGATGATTCTCTGCAACAAGAAGGAGATCGATGTTCAGCACGTCCATCGTGTTTTGGTGGTGCCCAAGGGCTTCAGAAGTACTGCGTGTCTCTGAGCAATACTGGGGGCTAGGACAATGTGATGGAAATCTCTCTTCTCCCAGATCTAATGCAGCCAGCTGACAAACACTTTGAATTGTTCAGAGATCACCTGATTTTAGGTGTTTCCTAGGGCCTGTCTGTGGGATGTTCTCATGATCACAGATCATTCCTGGAGCTCAAAGATTTCACTGGTTTGCTACCACCCTATTGGGCTGTATGTTAGAATTAGGCTGTCGTTTGCTAAAGTCCTGGTGCAGAGGTGAATAACATGAGTACTGCAGGGCTGAGCATGGGGAAACATGGAAGTTTACCAGATTCTCTGCATCTGAGGCTTTGAAAACTTTCTAGTGTTGAAATGCTCTGACCTGCAGGAATAGGAGGTGACCTCTGATGAAGGTGAGTCCTGTTTCTATGGAGGGTTATTACAAATTAAACATTTCTGTGTACAGCTCATTTTTTAGGTTGAATCTGCTATGCCAAAAGTGGTTTGGGCCAGCACATCTCTGCATCGGGATCTATGTTTTAGAGACTGAGTTGACAATGGATAGGAGACTTAGCCTGTGCCAACCTGGATTAAAAGTCCCTGAGACCAAGGAATGAATCCTGAGGGAGTCACCCATAGATGACTTATTAGGGAAGTTGAATCTCCAGCTCATAGGGAAATCCTAATAATGGGAGCTGCTCACACCTCCGTGAGGGAGTTCAGATGACTGCCAACAAAAGAGATCATCTTTTTTGTATGCTCATTTTATGTTGCGATTTTTTAACTTGCCACTTAGTGATTGAAGTTGGATTCAAGACTCCTGCCTTTCAAACTGTCGCAGTCTGTGTCTTGCTGCCATAAAAACAACAATTTTTTCCCTCTTGTCACAAGGACTCTTATGTGTTTTAGAACTGACCCTGGAAACCTGGCACTCCTACTCTTGTCTGTGGGTGTGTTTCTGCAGTGAGTGATAAATATGTTACAAGGCACAATATAAAGCTTTTATGAAAATGAACCAGCTCCCTGCTGATGACAGGATGAAGTCACGAAATTTAACTGACAAATATGGCTTTTTTTTCTAAAGCAAACTTTGAAAGCATGGTCCATTTTTACTTCTCATGTGGGCCTTGAGTTTGAGGAAATGCATTTCCCTGCAAAAATTGATTTCACGACTATATAAAATTAATATAATTCCTATATTTGCTAGTATAAGTGAAAAACTTTATTGGAAATTCACATCCCCATTTCAAACTTGCTGAAAGGTTTGTCCCATTCCTCATCATTAGTCAGGTTCATGGACCCATAGCAGAGTTTTCCTTTTGAGTGGTTTAAATCTATTCCAGGTGGATTGAGTGCTCTCTTACATCACGGGAGAGAAGGACAAAGGAATGCAAGAATAATCTTTGTCTGCAGAAGAGACAACTTTATTTTGCACTGTGGTTTGGTATTTCAGCCTAAATTGATCTTGATAAAGCTAAACAGAGCACAGGAGCTGCAAAACTGGGAATTAACAATGTAAAAAAGGGAAGGACAAAGATGTTTCTAAGCCTGAAATCAGGCAAGTCACAGAAGCAGAAAAGTTCTTGTTTCAGACACTGGATGTGTCAGGAAAGCAGTGTCTGGAACTAGCAGTAATTGGATAACGAATGAAGGAAAAAAATGTAATTAAGTCCCCAAAAGTGTGTAGTAGGAAGTGAAGCAAAGGGCACGGGTTTTGGTGCATTCCCTTCCCCCTCAAATTGATTGTTTCTAGTGGCACTGTTTGATTGAGGTGATAGAAATGTGGTACTTTCTAAAAGTGGCTAAGAGAACTGAGTATCCTTTAGAGGTGAGGAGAAGAGAAATGCATCTGTGGATATGGATTTCATTAGAAAAGTTGGTGATAGAGGTCTGTAGCATCTTGGCACAAGTATCTGGCCAAACAGACACATAATATACATCAGTAGCTGGGAATATATTTAACAAACTGGGAGTGAAATTAGGTCAGTTTTGAACCCCATAAATAGATAACTGAAGGCATCTGAAGAGTGAGAGCTGGAAATCAGGATTCAGATTCTAACCAACCATGGATTTTCCTGAATAAATTAGTTTGGGGTATCTTTGCTAGAAATATGTTTTTTAAGTATGATGTGGGCATTCAAATTAGGTAAACACATCACTTATAGGAAAAATTAGACATTTCTTGTTTTCTTTAGCACGTTTGCCTTGTATTGGAAAAGTAAAACCTTTCCCCATGGCACATCAGGTCCTTTTATTCATACAATTTTGTGCAGAGTACACTTGGCATATGGCTTGTAAGTAATAATAATAAAACCTTTCAGCGGATAACGCTGGTTTTATATAAATGGAACCACAGCATACCAGGGGGTAGATCAGTGGAAAAAACGGGTACCCACCTCTCTGTTTTTGGAAAGGCTCAGGTTTTTGATGATGCAAGCAGCATGGCCGGCAATCACAGGGTCTGTCGTATGTGCTGACAGGAGCGTCCCCAGGCTCTGCAGCAGCTCGGCACACACCAGGGCGTCCTGGGAAGAGCAAGCAGGATTCCCATTACACCCTGTACAGACAGCACCAACACACAGCAATGCAACTTTGCAGCAAACTGTGAGAAGGGTATTGCTTAGTTCCTTGAATCCAGCAGCAAAGCAGCTGCACCCAGTGCCTTTCCTCCCATAACACGGTCTACTAACTGGCACTTGCTATAGAGAGCTGCAGCCTCTAAGGTCCAGTTTATACTCTATAAATGTCTAGAATTTATTCTTTGTTTGCAGCACCTTGTTTGCATCAAACACTCCCCAGGGGCTGCTGTGCCATGTGAGCGGTAGCTATTGTAGCCAGGGGAAGGATGTGTGATCCTGAGCGGGAGGAGGAGTGGTTGGGACAGGAGTGGAAGGCGAAGGGAGTACTTGGAGAAGCAGCAGCAGCAGCACTGTGTCCTTCAGTACCCCAGCAATTTACCTTCCCAACAGTAACAGACCTCACATTTAGGATGCTTTGTGATCAGGCATCAGTTTAGTAACATGCTCTGGCCAGCATCCTCTGAGGTGACATGTAAGTTTCTCTGCTCTGTGGTGGATATTTTAGAGGGACTTACACTGAGTCGCTTTCTCCCTGAATGTACTCTTCCTCCGATCACGATATTGATACTAAATGGATCAGACCTCACAGTTTGGGTCACTGCCCGAGCAGTTCCCTCAGTAACTTTCTCTAGTTCTACTTTTCCTTCTCTTTAACAGTAGAAACCACATCATATTAGATTATCCAATTCAATTACCATTAATGACTGTTTTCTGTGCTTTTGGACTGTGTGTCCTCTTTTCCATGTAATCCCATTGACTACGGTACCATTATTTGATTTGCTGCAGCCTGAGAGGAGGAAATTGTCTACAGGCTCTAAATGAACTTTCCAATATATAATGACTTCCCTGCCAAGCTTCTTCAGGTTACGTAGCCCTACATCAGCAAGTGACAGTACTCTAAATTCTGCTGAACCTCTTCCTAGGCTGTTGTGCAGCTGGGATCCAGATTTTGTCTCCTGGCTGAGGCCTGCACAGTGTGAGGAACCATGAGAGAATCTGACTGGAAGTGGTTTGAGTGGTTCAAACGAGTATTGACCCAGCTTCTCCCCAGATTCAAAGTAAAAGAGCAAGGAAAAGCGTTCCAGCAGCACCTATGCTCAGAATTGCAGTTCTCTACTCAACCCCCTGGGCAGGCAGTGCTTGCCAGGATAAACATCATCCGTCCCCTGATTGCCAGGTAGCACGATGGGAGCGAAGCAAAGATCTTTGCACCTGGAGTGGGAAGTCTGCAGCATCACCTGGAGCTGGCAGATCCTTGTCATTCTGATTTCCAGGACAGGAATGTGATTTAAAGGCCATTTCCCACAGAGACTGACTCTTTCCTTACTGTTTTAGTGCTGGACTCTCCTTTGGCTGAGTAAAATTCCCCTGCAGGAGGGAAGTTGTCCAGCACTTGCCGGGAATCGCTGTCAGCAGCCAGGCCAGGGGACCAAAAGAAAGGGGAGGGGAACTCGTGCAAAGCACTCTCAGAGTTTTGATTCGTGGTAATGAAAGGGCAGATGAATTCTGCTGTATTGTATCTTGTGTGGCATTCGCAATAATTCAAGCATCACTTGACTTGGTTGTAAAGGTTAGCTTTGTGAGGCGTTTTGTTTTCCAACAGTTGTTCCCATGGAGAAATTCCTCTTTCAGGCACTCAGAATTCAGTCTGGGTGAGTGAAAGAAACCTTGAAAAGCCTTGAAAAATCAGGCCAGAGCAGGCACAGAGGTGGGGAGGCAGGCTGTGAGGAAGGAGAGGTCAGCCTCTTCTCAGAGCGTGCGGGCTCGCTCGCACAAAGCAGCCACGCTTGCTCCTCAGGGCCAGCCCTGTTTGCTCACTAAAACAAACCTGGAGATGTAGTAATGTTTTTGCTGTGCAAATAGCCCCCAGCTAACTCTGCCTAGGTCAGTGGCAAGCTTGCTGAGAGCAGATTGTGTGCGGCTGCAGGAGGCAGTTCACACGCCAGGAGGGTGTTTGGTGCTGGCGCGGCCTGCACAAAGCCTTTGGGAAGCTCTGTGCTGCCTCGGAGGTGTTCAGCTTTCCCAATTTGTCCATTGTGTCCCCCAGTTAGAGGAGGCCGGATTTGGCTTGTACTGTGCTGTGCACGTGCAACAAGGTGTAAGGCACTCCAATACCCTGGGGACATTTCAAATCTCAGCCACAAAAGGCACTGAGGCCAGCTGTGGTTACCCAGGTTGTCACTGCTGCTTAAAGCAACCTGACAGGAAAGGTTCTTGCTTCTTTTTTCTCTCTCTTTCTTTTTTTTTTTCTTTATCTGACCAAACTCTATCACTCCTAAGAGGTTACTGTTAGCTTAAGATACCTACCAAAAACCTTTCACGTCTATGTTCCTAAGGATGCCTTTAAACACTGTAATAAAAAAGCATATTTAAAAATAATAATTTGTTGATCGCTGCTTACTGGCTTCGCTGTTTTACGTGGAGGTTGAAAGTACAGCAGAAGTGTCTGCTTTTTTTGTTTGCTGTAGTTTATCTCTAGTCAGACTTTGTGTGTTTGCCTGGTATTGCACTGCTAATGGTGGTGTTTGCCCTGAGTGTGGGCAAAGGAACCATCCTGCATCTGAGGACGTGAGGAAGGATGAGCTCCCCTACCTGGTTGTGCGGGTGCTGGGACAGGATCCAGAGCAGGGCGACGGATGCGCGCCGCACGGCCTCGCTGCCGGAGGCCAGGAGAGAGCACAGCTTGGGCAGGACGTCCTGGGAGACCATCTCAGCCTGGGTGTCCGCTGGTTTGGGAAGATGATGGTGAAACGTGATGAGGTTAGAGGGGATGTCCCGATCTCTGTGGGATGGGACAACGCTGGGTACTTGGCTGTAAGAATTAAACCTCATTTGTGGGCTCCTTTTTGCCAAAAGATCAATGCAGGTTTGAAAGCAGCTTCGGACACCCTTCTTTTTGTGTCTGAACCTTGGTGAGAAGAAACGAGGGGCATTTTCTGAGTGCTTCATTGGCCTAAGGCCTGGTGGGAAGGCAGCAGTTCCTGCTGCAGACAAAAAGGCCTCCCCGAGCACCGCCTGTCTCGGTCATGGCCCTCTCACGCCTGCCCTGCTACCTCAGCGAGCGCTCCCTGGCACTGGAGGCACCGCCAGAGCAGCCAGCAGATGGAGTCCCAAAGGCCACAGAGCCCACGCCAGGGAGCGAAGCAGCGGTGCCTTCACACCCAGCTCTGCAGTCACTGTGACAGCTGGAAAATGAGGAGCCTCTGCAATTGCTAGATGAACACCTCTGCTCCGGACCCTAAGGCTCTGGCACTGAGAGTGCAGCTTCTCTGCTTTCATCTCCAGAGTACGCCGCAGGAATGGATCACGGGCATTTCATAGGAGAGGATATTTTAAGAGGATGACAAATGCTCGGGAGAAAACTTTGTTTAATGACAGGCAGATTGGTGCCTTGGGAGAAGGCAGGCCCCTGCTCAAGCAGCAATTTCAGGAGACATTCTGTCCTGATCAGGTTTAATGACTGGGGAACACGGAAGGGAGAGAAGGGCTCTGTGCATGCAAGACCTGTGCTGGCTCTCTCACGCTGGGTACTCCCCCTCATGCCTGGGAGCTCTGAGGCAGGTTTAGTTGGGCATGCTGAACCTCCCTCTCCTTGTAACACCGAACTAAAGAGTAGAAATAAGTGTCTCTGCTTTTAATGTGAAAGGTTCCCAACCCGTACTGCTTGCTTAGAAAGGCAGAGAGAGAAAGGAAAAAGTGTGTTTTGTTTATCTCTAAGATATTACTTACCACTGGTAGCCAAATTTCTTAGACAAACACATGCCTGGCTTGACACCTGCTTGTGCCAAACAGAAAAAGAAAAAAAAAAAAAAAGAAAAGAAAAAAAAAAAGAGAGAGAGAAAAAAGAGTAGTGGATTCAGTAGTGCATGGTCTTGACTATTGTACTCAAAATAAATGTGACAACACTAGCAAGCTACCACATTATCTTCAGAGCACAAGTTTTTGTACACTTTTTTTTTGGTCCAAGTTTTGACAAATTTGTTTTAACTTCCTCTAGCATTAGTCATTAGTCATCCTGTTGATGAGGAAGAGAGCCAGTGAGGTTCAGTTGTTGGTTTAGTTTAGAAATGTCAAATCAATTACAAGAAAATATATGGACTGAATTTGTTTTCCTCATTTGCTTTGCCTTTTTTTTTTTTTTTTTCAACTAGGAGGGACTACACAGAATTTAAAGTTCTCCCCTTTAAATCCTGAATTGGATCTTAGTGAAGTTTTTTCAGTGTATGGCTCCCAGCAAAGCAAGATTTTCTAGATGTCAGGCTTTGAAGCTATACAGTCAAAGCTAAGTATATTGAAAGAGAGAGAGAGAGAGAAGTAGTAGCATAATAGGTGCTCCAGATACTTGCAGTCACAGACACAATGATCACAGATAGCGAGAGCCCGAACAGACCATTTCACACAGAGTTTCTAGTTTAAAGAAAACAGGTCATCTTAGCCTAAAGGAAGTGTCCAGGGCTTTAATGATTTCCCTTTTCCTTCTCCATGGGTAGCCCTCATAGAACCAATATCTGTTTAAACGTATGTATCTTTCCTCATGGGAAAGGCCACAGAGGCCTTTAATAAGCGGAATTGTACAATGCTGAAACTGGTAGTTGAGTTTTATAGCTCTGCTCTGATGCTAAACCTTCACACAAAGAGAAAGCTACAGCTTTACCTTGTCCACAGGGGAGGATAGGAGAGAGGTGAGCACACGCAGCAGGAATCTTTCACCGGTTCTCAGCATGGCTTCGTGGTGCTGAGCATTCACTGCTATGTTGCTCAGGGCAGCACAGCTGTAATACTGCAGACAGCCAAGAGAAAAACAGGGAGAGAAGCAGTCACCGTGATGACAATGAAGAGCATAAAAAAAAATCAGAAAAACGCTCAGATTGAGAACTGATGAAAATAAAGTGCTTTTTCATTTTCAGGTATTTTGTTGGGTAGGCATGATAATGGTCTGAGTGGGCTCCCTCCAGGACAAGCAACAGCAGTCGTGCTGTGGCAGCGCACGTTGCACAAACCCGTGAGGTCCCTGGGTGTTTGGGAATGTGCTGTACTGCTCACACCTAAGTTAGCTCACCTACATCTGCTGTATTATATGTATACTTTGTTTTACTGAGGCTGGATGTAGTCACTGCCCTAGCATGCCAAGAGATCGTTCTCAAAGGATTTAAACATTAACGCTAGGCAGGATTATATATATTAAAGCATGTATTACTGGGGAGGTATAATTAGAAGAAACAGGTTGAACTGCAGAGAAGGAAAATTTAAGATGAATATGAGGGAAAGCACTTTCGGAGGCTCCAGTACTTCAGACTTTTACTAGAGAACTGAACAGAGATAATATAAACAGTGGAGGGAACAATCCTGTGCTTCTCTGGATGAATGAAATAGCGGATTTTAAGCTTTACAGCTCTGATTTATAGTTCTTCATTAGCAAACTTTTAAACCAAGAACCAGTTCTCTGGTAAGTATGCAGAATCACAAAGAGGTGTCTGGGGTAGGCATAAAGTAAGAAGATTTCCCACGTATGTATAATAATGAGGGAAAAAAAAACACTTTGCAAGTTATGCTTTTTAAAACACTTAGTAAAATTGCTTAGAGCGGAAGATCAAAGGATGCCAAAAAAGCAGCAGAACGGGCCTATCAGCAACTGGTCTGATGATCCAAAAGACACAGAAAGGTAACTGCAGAGCAATTCTGTGCATGCTTTAGTGTGCGCTGGCATCATAAGCTTTCTCCTGTGGAGCTAACAAATCAGGTGTTTTGAATAGATGGTGTCTGACCAAGCTGCGTGTCACCAGGATGCTCTCACATGCCGCCCCACTTCTCTAGAGAAACCTTCCCCTCTCTCCACCTTCTCATTTCCCAGTTCTGTGTTTTGTGCTCTCCCTACAGTCACGCTGCTCCTATTTGAAACTCTGACCTGCCTGAGCCATACCTGCACTTCTGAGTCAGGAGACTCCAGCAGAAAGATGAGAACGGGCAGGGCTCCTTCCTTGCACAGGACCTGTTGGATCCTCTCTGCCATTAAAAAAACAACAAGGTGCTGTTAGTGTGTCCTTTCCCTTCCCTCCCTCTCATCTAGAGGCATCATTCAACAGGTATATGCACAACTGACAGACTCTGGAGAGTGGTGACACTCATCCAACCATCAGAGCACAGCGCTGAGAGTTTGTACAAGACAGCAGTATGCAGTCATTTCAGCAAAACGACTAGCAGGCTGACTGATCGTGCCCTTGCTGTTTTTCTGCTTGTCCTGTTCAGAGAATCACAGAATTATTAAGGCTGGACAAGACCTCCAAGATCCAACCATCAATCTGAATTGTTGGAGAATCTGGAAAAAAACCTCAGATACAAAGTTCACTGTGATTTTCATGTAAAACAAACAAACAAAACTTAAACAGAATTCTGAATAATAGCGGAAGTGTAATAGCCAACTCTAACAGTTCTTGCCAACCACTCTCCCTACCATATAGAGATAAGAGGCATTACTCAGGACTGTGCTATCCAGTTGTGTGGCACAATGATGCCATGTAGATAGGAAGGACTTAATGTTAACATTAATTTTAATGATTAGGTCTAATGTTTCAGAGCTAATGTATGGTAGTACACATACTGTTGCAGAGGACTAAATGCTGCTTTTGCTGAAGCTGTAAGCAGAAATCCCAGGAGCTTTTAGTGAGAAGAACAGAAGGTCCATAATATCTGTATTTTGAATCATCCAACATCAGGTTAGGGACATAAGTCAAACAATCCTAGAATTTGACATTGGATAAGCTTCTGAGATCGCTTAAAAGTACTAACAGATTTCTGCTAGCTTTATAGACCAAACTATTTCTTTAATAAATGATTTTTCTCTCTCTTTAATGATTTAATTCCTTGTACTTTAACTCCTTGAGGTTGAAAATCAAGCCTTCCTGTTTTGGGACTACACAAAAAAGGGCTTGCATTAGCTAAGGATAGTCCAAATTGAAATCAGCCTATGTGGTATCATCAGTGAATACCACAGTCAAAGGAAATCACTCATTGCTCAGCTAAGCTTTTGTTCTTGCCTTAATTCTTTTGAATTATGTATTTTTCTATTGGTGAGATGTTTTATTTCAGCAATTCTAGCTAAACCGTTAGTCAGAAGGTACCTGATTGTGTGAGGTTGAGAATTGCACCAACTGCATTTTGTTGGACTCTAGGATCATAGGAATTGGCAAGAGACAGTAGGGGGGTAACTCCTCGGGCAGCACCAATAGCATCTCGGTTGGATTCTGGGGAAGAAAATCACAATAAGGAAGAAATGAGACATTCCCAGCAGTATCACTTTACTGAGAACGAAGAGCAGGACATCTGGCAGGACTAGATTTCTTTATAGTTCACTTCTCTGATTCTTTTGTATAGATCAAAACCTCCCTGCATACTCCAGGGAACCTCTTAAAACTTTCAGGAACTCAAAGCAAAAGACACTAACTTGTGATTTCTGTATTTGTCCTAGATTACAGCTGGTTTACTGCTTTTGTTTTGTGAGTGGGACGATTAAGATAAAAGCAATGCAACTCCATTTAAATGGCTTAGCAACGTGTCATGCTTGCCTTGTATCCCTGCTATGTTTGACCAAGCTATTCACAAGGTGCTAACCAAAAGCTATACAATTAACTATGGATAATACTGAAGTAATTTAGCAGGGTGTATTCAGGACTTTTTCTCTTTGAATGTGTCTGTACCACCCCAGGGAAAGCTACAAACAAAGCACAGGTTTCTTAAAGACAGAATTTGCCTTAACTACTGGAATTAGGAAAGATTCTGCTTCACTGAAGTCTTTATACTTCCTTGCACGGCAGTGTATTAGGTGGTACAGTTGTATTCACCATCCTGGAGTACAAGAAGATTTTTAAAAAAGATCTGCAGAGTTCCTTGGGACCATTGGATTAAAAAAAAAAATAAAAAATAACAGTAATACTTAAATACTACTACAAAATACTATATCAAATACTATATAACGTGTTTATATACTGTCTAAATACATATACTGCATATGATAAAGTTATACTATGCTAGGCAATACTATTTAATTTATTAAAAAATCTGCTTTTACTTCTGCTCCTCTTGTTTTGGACTTACTGTAGGTAGCCTCAGCTGAGTCTTATGGAAAAGAGAGTCCTTCCCTTGTGCTCTTCTCTACACCTCTGCCAGGAGGCCAACAAAACGTTTGCAACAAATAACCTGCTGCCACACTGAGATGGCTATGGTCCTCTTTCACTGGTTGTATCTTATCTCATTTACTTATAAGCATACTAATGGCATGGTTTTGAAATAATGTGGTCTTCTTTGAAGTTGATGACTTTAAAATGTGAATTAGACCAGTGAAGATTTCTCTCAGTATCACAGTATTCTGCAGATTTCTTCACAAACAGAAAAAGTCCATAGTATATATCGTTCATTGTTTATTTGAGCAAAACTAAAGTCCTTTGGAGTTTTATTTGTGTATTGATTTATTTATGTACATTTCTATACAGTCTAAACAATGGCCAGTCTCTGAAGGCTTGCTAGAAAAAAATGAAGCACAAGAAAGCAAGAAATGTGAAGGTATTTGGATCAGATCAACTCTTCATGTGCCAACTAACTTAGAGAGCTAAGAGAAAAAAACATTACTTGTATATCTGGGGTTGTTCTATACTGGGGAACTAACACACAGATGATCCAGGATATATATTCAAGTATAGTTCAGCTGAGATTAGCTTAGTGTTCCAGAATAGTGTTCTCTTTTTAGTGTTCTTTTTGCCTTCACATGTATATTTTATACTTAAGGAAATGCTTTCATGCTGGAAAAAAAAAAATATTTTCAATTTCGAGTGAAATAATTGTTCTGGGAAAAGACATGTATTTAAAAATAGCCGGGTCACGTGGAAAGCAATTACACTGGTGAAATTTTCAGGTCAATTTTGTAGACGATCATTTCTCCAATATAACAATCAAGGGGCTGGAGCACCTCTCCTGTGAAGACAGGCTGAGGGCATTGGGGTTGTTCAGCCCAGAGAAGAGAAGGCTCCAGGGAGGCCTTACAGCGGCCTTCCAGTGCCTAAAAGGGGCCTGCAGGAAAGCTGGGGAGGGACTCTTCATCAGGGAGTGGGGTGGCAGGACAAGGAGTAATGGCTGTAACCTAAAATAGGGCAGATTTAGATCGATATTAGGAAGAAATCCTTTGCTCTGAGGGTGGTGAGGCACTGGCACAGGTTGCCCAGAGAAGCCAGTTCTGCTTCTTAAAGAAAGAAAAATCTTCAAGGTACATAGTGACAGGGAAACACATGTCCCCATCCTACTCTAAAGTAGGACAATCAATAACATCTACTCAAGCTGGGCTTGAATAACTCACCTGGAAACCTGCGTCTACAAATTTTTTCTTTGCACTTTCTGCTCTTTGTGTGCTTGAAAGTTTTTCTGACAGTACAGCTTTGAATGTGCACTGCATCCTTTTTGCTTAGCTTAGTGCAGATGTTCAGGCCTCCCTGCACCCTTGCTGTGAACATTGAGTTCTGCTCTTCTCTGAGAAGAGTTCTTATCCCAGAACTGATTACTTTCACTCACAGGTTGAAAAGCTGCAGATAATTGCAAATGTACATATGTCCTGTTCCTGTGCGGACAAATGCTGGTGTTGGAACAAACTGGCCTTGAAATCCTTTTAATCTGAATGTGCTTGTTTGCTGTTTTTGTGTTCAGCTCTTTCTGGCAGCTGGTCAGTATCGGACATTGCAGTTCACATGTATAACTTGCAGTCACATTTCTAAACAGCTGCACTCTGCACAGTTTTGGATGCTTATTGCAGCAGAGTTAACACACGTTGCCATTCTTGGATATATGGATTTAGTCACTTCAAAGCTATCTAAAGGATCTTCCTGATTTTGTTCTGCTTCCATATTTATCTTTTAAAAATCATTCTGAAGCATGAATGGCACACTTGAAGGCCATGACCAAACAGAATTCTCAAGTGGACCCTATAAGATACCAGAGTCTGTGAGTTAGAATTAAAATAAACTTTAGTGAATTGCTTCTTGCTTTAGTCTCACTGCGATGGTAGCAAAACATATTCTGAAAAAGAAATAAATGTATCCAGTCCATCTAAAGCCTAGTTAAGCTCAGACAGAGATCTTCAAACCTGCTCTAAATCCCAGGCAGCAACCCAGCCTATGTGTTTGCAGCACTGCCTACCTCTTTGTTCAGCAGATGACTTCCTATACAATTTGAAAGCTTCTTGAGTGTTTAACGTGAACCACTTGTACTCAGAAGTACACTAGCATGCAGTGGTGTTAGGTGACCATCCTTAACAGAGAATGAAGGCAAATTGCATCTGAGGGTTCCCAACATCTTGGGAAAGACAGAAACAGCTTGGAGGGCCAGAGAGCCTTCAGGACTAAAGAATATCTTTAGGTTCCTAAAGAAGTCCCTTCCTCTGTGTGTCGCTTAAAACAGGCAAAGGAATCTGCCTTTGTAGATCTTCAGGAGCAAAACTTCACTGACTATACATAAAGAAAGAACTTCTAGTGCAAGGCATCTAAAATTTTAGTGATGAGATGCCTAATTAAAACATTTAAATGAAGTAATTTGCCTTCCATACAAAGTAATACAGAATGCAGTGTACTTAACCTGACTGTAATAATACGCAATGATTAAAAATAAATTTCAAAGGGAAAACTATTTTAAAACCTGCAGATAATTGAAAGATGGGATAAAATGCAAATCAGCACTTTGATGTAGTTGGATCCTGCTTATCCCCCTTTGTAACATAAGTACCTAAGTGAGAAAGTTACACATCCACCCTGCCTCTCTCAGCCTTCTGGGAGACCAATGTGGTAACTTTTCTTTTGGTAACTGGGGCTGAGCTTTGTTGCAGACCCTTAACAAACTGATGTCTGCAGGACATAGCAGCAGAGGAGGAGAAAGACTAAGTGATTAAATCAGTTGCAGGATGACAACAGCACCATGATGCAATGATATAATGAGCAACTGCAATCATCAGATGTATCACACAATGTATTTTCCTGGTTGCCAGAGTAAAAAAATCAGTGAGACCCCAACTGGAATACTGCACATTTCTGGTTACCTGCATTTCAGAAGAGATGAATTCAAAATGCAACTTCTGCAGCATTTATGTACATCTTCTGACTGTAACAACGCTTGAGGTATGTGGTATCCCAAAACAGCAGATGGAATCGCTATGTTCCATTTCTGGAACATATACTTTATGCCCAGAAGGGCTATGAAGATAAATGGAGAGCCTCATCTACAAGAGGAGTTTTAAATGAGCCTGGCTGAGAAAAAGATCTTAACCAGAATCCCAACATGTTGAATTTCTGATATAAGAACACTACAATTTGCTGCTGCCTCTTTTGACTCAAAGCAATTGCAAATAAGTTGTGTCACCTTGAAATATGTCACAAGAGTTGAATGAATTCACTGCAGAGGAGAAAGGGAAAGAACAGAATACTCACCTGAAACAGCCAAAGTCATGGTGCAGGCACAGGAATTACACTGGACAGTGGGATCATCTGACTCAAGCAGGTCCAGAATTGGCTCAAGTAAACCCATTTGCACAACCAGTTCTTTGTCAACTATTCATAAATTCAAGAACAAATGGACAAACCAGAAAGTAAACAGTTAATGCCTTTGTGAAAAGAATATATCTTCTTCCTTTGATTGTTTTGGGGTATATCATATGATTGCGCAAAATGGACCTAGCATATAAAGAGCCTGAAAGGCACTCGCAATCCCTTAGCTTGGTTTGCTTATCTATCTTTAGACTCATTAAACAGTGTAAGAGATGTTCAGATGCTCCCAAACATTTCTGCTAGAAAGTCTGTTTTCAACCATAAGGTTCATGAAACTACAACTGCTGTTTTCCAACAGGTTCACAATTTACTCAGATGCTCCCCTTTTTAGTCCTGAAATCTACCTTATTTTTTTTTTAACTTGTAAATAGTGACTTGATATTATTTGCAGCAAGATCCTTGAAAAAAGAAAATGAAAGAAAAAAATGGCTTCAATGAAGACTAATCCTATCTTCTGTTGGTAGGGGATAGAGTGATGGATACCCGTTGTAGCCCAGGTGCCAGGGAGTGCAGCAGTAGTTCTCCACTGAGGATGTGTGGGGTGTTAATGCCTTGTCAATCAAACTGTAGTGGGAAGTGTGTCATCTGCAGTTCCCAGGCCTTATATCAATTATGTGGGCCCTACTAGCTAAAGCAAATTCTACTAAATTCTACTAAACATCTAAACGTCTTTTTTTTTTCTTTCTTTTTTTTTTTTTTTTCCAATCCGTAAGCATTTTAAGACTGAGGGTCAGTTAATAAATAACAGGGAAATGAGCACCACCTCATAGACTGAGTTTGTTTTTGAGCACCGTACCTATTGTTTCAAAAGTTAAGTGGTGGGCTCTCAATCCAAGAATGAGAGTAGCATAGCTATTCCCACATCAGCCTGAGAAAAAATTATCAGCCTTTGCACACAGATCCAAGATTTCTTGCCACACGATATAGCATCGGGGGCC
The DNA here is from genome assembly GCF_964035555.1 of Netta rufina. Taxonomy (NCBI): domain Eukaryota; kingdom Metazoa; phylum Chordata; class Aves; order Anseriformes; family Anatidae; genus Netta; species Netta rufina. Next base: position 85,654,451 of record NC_140125.1, on the reverse strand, counting down.
AAATATATCCTGATGACACCAGAATCTATGTGGCTTGCAAACAAAAACAGACTCACACCTGTCCTATCTAGAACACAAAAACAGGATTTTGGATTTGTGTAGACCTAGCTATAGAGATGTGCCCTACCTCTGCACTAAGTCTTGCTGAACAGAAGCTTTTACACCAGAACAGGAAATATTTTGTTAATTACTCACTATTTCCTTCCAGCAGAAAGTTGACAAGGGACAAGGAAGACATCTGTTGCACCTCCAGGTCAGCAGACCGTAGTAAGGCATAGAAGGGTTCCAGATGCTCTGCTGGCAGGGGAATATTCACTGCAGGAATGAGAGGAAACACTCAGAAGTCTCATCATTAACCAGAGTTTCTCACATTTTTCTCTTGTCTTGGGCCCCAGGTGCTACCATACATGTAAATGGGCTGAGTGGTGTTCCCCACCATTTAAACTACCTTGCTACTGGCAAAACAGGCCAAAGTTCTTGAACAGGTTTTGGATAATCAAGTACTTCAAAAACATTATGTGAAGAGAACCAACATGCCTTGCTACCAAACAGGTCATTCCACCTCACAGCAGCTCCTCATGTTGTGGCGGTCTGCACTTTTTAGCCAGAAGAAATACATGGAATAAAGCTCAAGGTAAAATAAAAATAAATAAATAAATAGCATTCTTCTTGATGCTGCTATTTCTGCCTTTATGTACAACCCAAACTCTTGCTGTAATCTTATTTGGCATATCAAGGGTGACTTGTTTAAAAATTACCTCAGGAACCCAGCGCTCCCATGTAGTAGTGGGTACAAAGCATAATGTTTCCTTCTTGTCTCCACTACAATCTGGCCTCCAGCGCTTTGTCCTCTTCCAAAAATTATATAATATTAAATATTAAAAGATCACTACATGTATGTCCATTTCCTGCCACCAGACTTTTAACTACATCGCTCTCAGGAGATTCAGAATACTCTAACTACTTGGGATTCTGCTGATTTTTTTTTCAGAAGTATTACAATTAGGTAAATGACAGTCTTTTATAATGTTGAGCTATCTTCTCATAGTAAAACCTAGAATGACTCTGCCCACATGGCAATGACACCTTTTCCATTTTCCTTGGCAAGCAATATAGCATGAAAGGAAAAAAACTTGATTAATGAATCTAAGGAAGTTTCACAGTTCGAAAAGATAATTTTATTTATAATTATGTGAAAAATTTCTAATGCACTGAGATAACTTACTGTGCTGGCTCATGTGCAAGTAATAGAGAGCAGCAGACTGCTGTAAGCCCGGGTTTTCTGAGAAAGCTAAGGTCCTCAAGGCTTCCAGAGGGTCCTTTCCAAGTGGTGACGTTTCAAAACCTAAAGATATACAGATATAGCGCAGACTCAGTTACACTTGAAAAAGGATAGTTCACACAGAGAAATTAAAGTTTACAGCCAAAAAACACGTAAAGATATTTGTACTGCAACAACCCCGTATAGACCATCTGTCCTTATTCATGTTTCCAGGAGCAGCTGCAATAAAGGAACCTGGAATAACCCGTCCTTGGCAATGACTCTTATGATGTTCTTGAAACTAGTGATTGGAAGCAAGATAAATTATAACCTTTAGACACTTTTATGCAATCTAGTGTAAATGAAGGTGTTCTTGTTCTCCATAAAACTTTATCTCTTCCTGAATCACAGATCTTTGTTAAAATATATCTACTGAAAATTGTGCTTTTAGTTATAAGCTATAGAAGAGGTACGTATTTTTAATTTATTACTTTTTATTTTTGCTGTGGTTCTATTGCAGTATAATAAAGGATATCAGGGACCAGCAACACAGATTGCAAATGGACTTGCCTCAGGCTCAAATTCCTAGCATGAATCTACCTCTTCTTGAGAATGATAGTAGGAATGAACCAGATGTTCAGTAATAACCACCACGAGTCCAGCAATAGCAGTCACGCATGACTTCTGTAAGTCACTGTATGATGTGCTTGTAATGCATGGAATGGAACATGGAATGGGAAAAAAAAAAAAAAAAGGCCATTGAACCAATGCTCAACAGTATAAACTGCTGAAAAGGTAATGTAGGATAATTCACTGGTGGAGCACACAAGCACGAGATGTATTTTTAAACAGGAGATTAAAGCAGTATTTTAGGTAGAAATATCTCTGTGAACAACAAGATCTAGCTACTTTACTTCCCATGGGATAACAGATGTGGGGGATGTGAGGAGTGTGAGCTTTCACATGCCTCAATGCAAAACTCAGACAATATCTCGAGCCATTAAAAGCTGCCATGTCAAGAGTAACAAACTCCTACCTTCAGGGTTAGGTAAGTGTTTCACAGAAGACCTGCTTCATATAAAGCTCAGTTTTGTTTAATAATTAACAATAAACACAAAGGGAAGGCCAGTGTGTGTAAGGTTTTAGTAAAAAAAAAAACAATAATCGCTTCCTGTGGTCTAATTCCATTCCTCACACACTGACTACCTGAATCTCCCACATAGCTGTGCATTTTTACCTACTTCTAATATCAAGCATTTGCTGCCCTAGCTAACAGCTGAGTATGACCAACCACAAAGTCTTTCCTTGCATTCCACCTGTCCAAGTGTTGGCTCTCTGATTATTATATTTTTTTCCAAAACTGAGGATGGGCTTGCCTCATCTTGGAATAAAATACACAGGCAAGTGCTAAAGAGGGATGTGTCTTGGTTCTCGTTCTGAGATTTCTGTGCTTCTATCTATCTTGGCAGCAGGATTTGGTCACTCAGAGTATTAACCCTGGTTATCTGCTCTCACAGACACTGGGACCTTGCTGAAAGCATGCACGGCCACCTCTGCACTGCTGCCACAGAAGCTCAAGGCTCCCTGCTGCTGTACCCCAGCTCCTCAGGAGCCAAGATGGACCAGCCCCTTGTAGACCCATCTCAGAGAGAAAGGGATTTCTCAGGAAAACACACACTTACTCTTTTCAGGAAGCACCTGTGTGGGTGCTACAAAGGACCATATTGCTCTCACCGTTTTTTCCAGACCACCCTTTCCTTGCACCTGATCTGTCAATGCACTCTTACATGGTCAGGAGCATGCTAGTCTTTGGAATACAATGTTTGGCCCTGGAAAAACTGTACACAAAGCTGAAAGGTCTAGTCCTGTTCTGGATACGGACTTCTGGATTTAGCCAGTGCTTGATAGGCAACAGTTAGTGAAACACATCAACAGCACAGAGACCAGCACTCACAGAGTAGGGACACAGGCTGAGGCTGACCCAGGCATGTTCCAAACAATCAGCACCACAACGGTCATGCCAGAGGTTGTCCCATGACAGATCGGTCCAAACAGCATTAACTGTGTCACACCAGGGGTAAATGTCTCTCTTGGTCCACCTCACAAGATGGTTTTATGTCAAAAAGGCCAGTAAAGAAACAGTAGTTTGTGGTGTCCTGCACCCTTCATGCAAATGAGAGTAATTTTGTCTATTAGCTTTAGCCCGGTGTTGTTAAGCTTAACACAATACGTGTGACTGGCTGTGAGACAAAGCACAAACAAACAGGCAGCTGCACCCCCTTCAAGTGTGAGACAAGAAATGATTTTAGGCTGGACAACCAACAAAATGAATTCATCCAGGAAGACATTCTGTGACTGTAGGAATGAAATAATAATAAAAAAGCTTTCCTATTAATACATTGTATCTCAGGACAGGATAGAGAGGATACCCAAGGAAGATAAGGAGGGGGATTAGAGTTAACATGTAAAGCAGGGGAGTTTTTTTAGGAGTTATGGGACCTACTGTGATTCAGGCAGAATCCCATGATAGTGTTCAAGCCTTGTGTCTGAACATTTCCACAAAAGCACTTACTGCAGACCAGTTTCTTGCAGTCTGAGAAGCCCTGGGAGCCCCCTGGCACTTGTCCCAGGGTGACTTTGACCTTCCCCACGTACAACACAGGCACCCTCAGCACAACCCCAGCTGTGCTGCAGGCAGTGCAGGGATGGATGTGCACAACGCAGCCAGAACCACGCCGTAGTTTGCCCCGAACAGCTTGGGGCTCCTGCAGTGCTGTGCAGACTCTTCCCAGCTTTGTGGCTTTAGTGACAGACTCAGAAAGTTAACTTAGTTACCAGAAGGACTTGCTTATAAGAAAAATATTTGCACGAATTATGTTTTAGCAGTGGTGGCACCGCAGAAAGGGGCTGACCATTTCTACCCAGACCGACTGCTGTGCCGCTCCAGCTCCAGGTGTCCCATGCACACAGCGCTCTGTAGCTCTGTCCTTTCCTACACCACCAAGCTGCTCTATGCCATGCCAGAGGAGCCCCACCTGTTTTCAACCCCCCAAAAGCATCTCCTTGCCCTTTCACAACCCCTTCAAACAACACTTGCGCCTACCTCTTTCGATGTGCTGCAGAAACTCCTCTGCTGTCACCCGCTCGTGGGGCTGCAGGACGGGCTTGTACAGCTGTCTGGCTTTCGAGCTGCCCTGCTTCAAGCAGGAGCATTTGATTATCAGGGTTAAGCATTCCTTAATGCTGTGCAGCAGGTCCGAGGACATCCTCTGAACAAAGGCCACGAAGTCGCGCAGCAGCTGCATGCACCGTCCACACAGCTGACCCATTCTTGATCCAAAGCAAGATGAGAAGGAAAGGGATGGGATAACAAGTTTCTTCCCAGCTCGGCCACGGCACTAACTTGCTGCCTGGTGTTACAGATGTCAACCCTACACCGCGTGCAGCTGCTGTAAAGGAGACGAGCTTCTGCACGAAATATTATTGCAAAGGCCGGACCTGAGCCATACTCAAACACCCTCCCTTTGCTTGAAGAAAAGTAAAATAATGACCTAAACTCATTCTGCAGAGAACAAGCAGAGTTTAACTCCTGGAGTATCCACCAGAGCTTTCGTGAGGCTGGAAAGGCTGCGGGATAATGACAAAACCACCTTCAGACTCTACAGGGCAGCCGTGCACATGAAAGGAGGCACCACCTTGTCTGCATGTGTACAAGCAGGGCTGCCAATGGGAGAGGAAGATCAAAACCAACCAACAATTAAAAAAAAAAAAAAAAAAAAAAGAAAGAAAGAAAGCTTGCACGCTAACAGGTTTTTCCAGTTTGGGGTAGGCCAGAACAAAAGCCCCGTTGGGCAAACAGCTCCCAGCTCAGCCGGGTGAGACTGCAAATCAGCAAGGGTGGAAATAAAAAATACAGTGGCCAAGTGAATTTAGAGCGGTGTTTTTCTCCTGCTGAGAGCAAATCCTCCAGAGCGGGCTGGGAAAGTTGACGATGGGATGATGTTGCCTGTAAAAGTCATCCGCAACTTTTTGTGCAGGAAAAGGAAGCGAAAAGAAAAAGGAGCTGTTCTCCTCTTACCCCGGTCTTTTGTGTACTTCACCAGTCTGCTGCATGTGCCCACCCCTGGTTGAACAGTTTTACGAATGCCCTAATTAATTTGTAACATTCTTGAAGTTTTTGAGTGAAATCTGGTTTGATTCAAGATTACCTGCATTGGGAAACCAGCAGGTATTGGTCTGATGAATGTTGATCACTTTCATTAACTTCTCTTTATCCATAGATTTATTCTAACCGTTGCATCCAGTCCACTTAGTGGGAAGTTTTAGTCTGGTTGTTCTTTAGTGAATCTGAAGTTTCTAAATAAATCATGTTTGAGAATCCAATCTCTTGCTCTACCCCCTTCTCCAGGCAGTAGTGAGCAGCCCACACAGACCTTATGGGTCTGCCTGCTTCCTGCTGTTTCTTCTGTCACTCACCCAGGATGTAGTTCCCCTAAATACAAACACTACGGGGCACAGATAAGCCCACCTATCCCCATAACCCAGCAGGTGTGAGACCTCTCTCTGACGTGCAATCCCTTACAAAGAATCAAGACTTTGATTCTTCTGGCTACCTCCTTGACCAGCTTTGCAAGCCCACTGACTTCTGATCCCTGTCCTGCTTCTTAACCCTAAACAGCCAGGCTAATGTGCCTATTTTCACAGCAGGTCTTCTGGACTCTTTTAGTGGGAACCTTCTAAACTGTGGGGAACCTGTGTGATTTTTAGGTTCCCCTTCTGCCAGCACTTGCTTTTCAGCTTCTGCTTGTGATTGTTCACCCCTGGGCTTCCATCCTAAAAGCAGTGAGGTGGCAGATCCCTGGGAACCCACCACAGATGCCTTCTGTCTCTTGCTCTGTCCTGGCTACAGAGCAGTGTGGTTGACTTGTCATGAGTTATTTTCAGGTAACTTGAACTGTACTGCTCTGAGATGAGAAAAATGTAGGAGTGCCTTAACAAGACACTTGTTAGCAATGACCGCATTTCTGTAATATATCCTTACTGAGCATTTCAAAATGCATTACAAACATTAAATCAGCTTTCCAATGAGTCTGTAGGGAAGATAGTCATAAAAAGGTTTAAGAATAAGTTTCAGAGCAGCTGAGCTCTTGTAACTCCATTTAGAATTAATGGGAGTTAAAGGAACTCAACAGACCTGAAAATTAGGCTACAATTTGCCTAAAGGCATAAAACTCGGATACACCAATACTTAGTCTGATGATTCAGTCAGGAAATTGTTTGTCTTTGGTTTGAAACCACTACTTGAAAGCAAGTTTAGAAGGCTAGTTTGCGAGCCTGCAAGCCTCCTTTAAAATCACAGTGGCTGTTGTACATGCTCAGGTTGCAATCAGAACCCTGATGTTTTTGATCAGTTGCATGACCTAGATGTGATTCTTTATCTGATTGAACAAATGTCAGCTCAAGACTGCAGAAGCAGAAGGGAAGAAATTAGTAGTGCCATGGCAGTGTTTAACCATTTTGCTTTACTCATGTAAAAAATGCGTCCCAAGTAGTAGAAGCCCCACAGCCCACCTCCTGATTCTTTTTCCAAAGGACAACATATATATATATATATCCTTTTGTGAATTGCTAAAAACAAGTCTCTCCAACCCACCTCCATTCACTCGTGCAAAAGAGGCTTTCGGTCAGCAACCTGACTGTTTGAAGACTGGTTGGAATTCTGTATAAACTACATTTGGAAGGTTTAATTTGTTTGACGAACAACAGATGGATGCTGTAACTAAATGGCACTTTCAACAGAGTGCTTCCATTGGGCCAACATTTTACCCAATGTGCAGTTACTCTGCAGGGGACAGAAAACACTGGTTTTGGGCACAGTCCCTTAAGCATCTGATATCCGATATCCCTGGCAAGTCAGTTTTCTTTTGAATTATGAAAGAAAAATCTAAAACCACATTTATCCATCACTAAACTCATCAACCATTTCACTCATGCAGAATGCACTCATTTCACTGCCTGAAACACTTCTGGTAATGGGAATTCCTTTATCTAGTTTCCAATGGTGCACCTTCAGTAGCTCAAAAATGACTCTCACTGGGGGGATGTATGCAAATACTTTTTTGTACTCTTCTTTCAAACATTTCACAGCACTTCTTCATTTTAACAGGCCCAAACAATCCTCAGACTGACACGAATACTGGAAAAAACAGGGACCAACACCTTTATTTGAGCTATGTTAGCAAATGCTTTCCTCTTAAAGGAAGAAAATGACAGTCCAGGCTCCAAATGTTAGAAATACTGTTACCACTTCACTGTGATTTTAATCTATCTGTGGAAAAAGGATTTTGAGGGAGCTTAGGAGCGAAGCAGGGATGGAGAAAAGTGTGCTAGTCAAATAAGAAAATAGATAATAGATATAGTTACTAGACAGAAAATAGATAAAAGAGGTGTGCTTAAAAAGCAGGAAATTGAAAGAATATACTTACGATACTCAAGAATACACAACTTTAAAATTTCAATTAACTTAATTTGAATTTTATGAATTTGGCCCAGATAATTTTTTATTGCAATCTTTGTCTTGTACATGTTTCTTTCACTCTCTTCTTTCTCCCTTCTGCCTGGGATTGTAGAAAACGCTGTACAATTCAGACAGCTGTAAAATCCTGGCTTTGTATTACCGCTGCTTCATTAGCAGCATATTTGATTTAAAAGGTCATGGCTCCCCTAGTGCCTAGCAGGTCTTTATTGTCTCTGTACCTGAGGTTAAGGTCTCCTCACTTGTACTAACTCGGTGCAACTGCTAGGAAAAACTGGATATGTGAAATGTTGTGGCTCCAAAATAACACAAAACAAAACAAAACCTACCAACAAACCACAGGTATTAAGTTCTTGAACAGGATTTACCATTGACAAAATAGCAAAAGAAAATAATGAATTAGAAAAAAATAGCCGAGCAAGCAAAACAGTTCTAAACCCAGATTCTGATGTGTAAATTACATTACTACTAAGCTCTTAAAAATAAATAAATAATATATATATATCTATATATGTGTGTATACATAGATATTCACTGTTAAGATTTCAGGAGAAATTCAGATTAAACAGAAAGTGACTATAATAATTTAAACAGGGAGGGAACCTGATGCCAGGACTCGAGAGATCAAGTTTTGTGAAAAACTGCCAGGGGTCTCTTCATTACATAGTTAGGCAGCGCTTTGTTTGCATTCATTATAATTTCTGAAGTGTATAAAGGAAGTTGCTCTCCCTGCATTAAATCCCTCAGCTGAGGAATTTGCTCATCTTGACTCAGAGGCAGAGTGCCATCTACTGAACCATCCCCTTTACACAGCACTCTCGAGCCTGTCCCACTCCTGGCTTAACAAAATTTACACAAGGGGGCTGTAAAACTGAGTAAGGTTTTAATCAGAGGTTTTAATCGATTTAGGTGTGATTCGCTATTGTGCAGTAACAAAGCAAGTAAAGGAACAGACCAACACCCATGACTTGCAAGTCTATGCTCCCGTTTTATGAAGACTCATTCTGCTCTTCTTAACTAATCTTTGGAATTGAGGTTACATTATCATTTCATAACACTTGAGAGCAGCATTCCCTGACGGGTGCTCAGATTTCACTGCTAACTATTAACCGTGGACTTACCCATGTATTTATCCTTTCTGTTAGTGCTCAGGAGATGTCCAAGTCTCAGCTGACTCACTGAAAAGTGAGGATGTGTGATAACAGCCAGCAAGAGTTTTGCTTGGGCCAGTGATGACACAGTACCACGCTGTGGCTCTGTCTACCTTTATTTTCTTGTTGCCTTGACCCTCATACTTCATTGTAAATTTTATGGACTGTTCCTGTATTCAAATAAAGTGGCACCTTATGTCATGCTCAGAACTGCCATGTGCTATGATAATAAACATATAAATAGATTTTAAAAGAAAAGGTAGAAACAAATTGTTGCAGATGGCAGTGCCACAAACAAGTCAAAAGTGTTAAAAGTGTCCGTAGAGTCTGTAAACCATGGAAATTTGATCAAACTTCATATAAACATCCGAAATGTTGTGAGGAAATTACCACTCAAAATCAGCGAGTCAAGTACGTGAAGAAATATACAAGCTTGCAGAACAGAGGTGACCTGAGGCCATTGGGTTGTGTTTAATAAACAATACCCTGCAAAAAACACTTGTGTGGTGTGTTTCAAGGCAAGGGTCCTGGTTTTGCACTGAAGGATCGTGTAGCCTACAGCCCAAATGTCGAATTCCTGATAAAATAAGGCAGTGAGCAAAGCTTGAAAAAAAGTGCACTATTTGTCATTAGGCAAATATGGTTGAAATAATTAAAATATGTTTGGAAAAAGTTTCATGTTATCATATATATTTTTTCTCCTGTAACCTTATTATGTTGTCTTAAATACAACAAATACTGAAGAGTAGAAGTAACCACTCTTTCTAATTGTCCCAATAAGATATATCCCACATCTCAGAAAACCGAGGGGAGAGAATCATAGAATATCTCAAGATGGCAAGGCCCCACAAGGATCACCAAGTCCAACTCTTAATATGCTGCTATGCAAATTCACTAAAGGGAAACGACACACGTGTCACACAAGCCTTCAGGGCCATTCAGAAGCGTCTGTGTGCAGCCACAAGAATTCTGGAAGCCTCACCAGCCCCAGCAAGCTGACTGCAGCCCGCAATTTCATTGTCAAGCACGCCCACATTAACAGTCTCATCATTGTGTATAGCAAAAGCTGTCGCACATGGGCTGCACTTGAGTTACAGGTTAGTTACCTTGTAGAGGAAAAAGTGGAAAAGGAGGAAGGGAACTTGTATGTAGACCAGGCGGCTCATCAATTAATTGCAGCTGGTCATAACGAAAACATCCACAGTGTTTTTGTTCTGGCACAGGCCATTCATCGGTTGCTGCCTCCGTAGAAAGCTATGTATGAAGTACTTAGCAGCCAAAATAAACGATATACTGTATTGATAAAACAGACATATAGGTTAGGTGTAAGTAAGCAGTGCTTTATTTTCTCTACATGGAGGAGAGCAAACCACCATTACTGCGTTATGTCTGCTTTGCATCTTCCATTCCCTTTTCCTCCATCGGTTGGTTTTGTCTGCCTGTAATTGTCCCCTGAATTTAAAAACTCTGCAAAAACTGTGCATACCCATCGCTTTATGCTCATATTTATGTATGTGGTGGAGTTTTTGGGGGTGTTCGAGGAAAGTCTGGACGTGGTGCTTGGGGACACGGTCTAGCGGGTGACAGTGGTGGCAGGGTGATGGTCTCAACCTTAGTGATTTTGTGATTCTGTGTACTGTCTTGCCTCAAAAACGCTGTTTTTTTAAGAACACAGGGGCAGCGTGCCGCTCCCCCCTCCCCCGGCGGCACTGCGCCCTGAGGCGCTGTCCCGGGGCCGCACCCCCGCCGCTCCGCCCCGCCGCCCGCCATCTTCCTTGCGGCCGGCTACCCACAACCAAGATGGCGGCGGGCGGGGCGGGCGTCCCGCTGCCCTCCTCCCTCAGCCCTTGAGCGGATGTGACGCGAGGCGCGGCCGCGGCCCCCCCCCCCCGCTGCCGATGGTGCCTCGCTCCCGTCAGGGCCCCGCGCCGCCTCCTCCTCCTCCTCCTCCTCCTCCGCCCCGACGGGAGATGGCCGGCGGGCTGCCGTGACGCCGCGCGGCCGGCGGGTGAGCACCGGCACCGGGACCACCGGCACCGGGACCGGGAGGAGGCCGCGCTGAGGGGCTCCCGAGTGCCCCCCCCCCCCCCGCCATTGCCGTGCACGCGCCCCGCCCTCCCCCCCCCCGCCGCGTGACCTCCGCGCGCCGCAGCCATTTCCCGCCCCCCCCCTCCCCCCCCCTCCCCTCAGCGCTCCGTGAGGAGGGGCCGGGCCCGGCCCTCAGCGCCCTGAGGCGGCCCCCGCCGGGCCCCGGCGGCCTCGTCCCGTGCCGGAGCCCCCCCGGGAGCCCCCCAAGGTAGAGCTGGGGGCTGGGGGGATGAGGGCAGGGCAGGGGGCGGCCACATCGCCCCCTTCCCGTCCCCGTGAGGCGGGAGCGCTGTGAGGGGGGTGTGGGGGGGGGCCGGGGTTTTGGGGGGGGGGGGGAGCCCCTTGGCAGAGGGGCCTGCGCCGTCCCGGGGCGTGCTCGGCAGCCTGCGCAGCGCCCTGCCCTTTGTTTGCTGCCTGCCTCTCGCAAATCTTCGGTTTTCTGACCAAAAAAAAAAAAAAAAAAAAAAAAGGGTATTTTCTTTTTTTTTTTTTTTTTTTTTTTTTCCTCCTCAGCCTGTGGTGGGAGCGATCCTCTGTTAAGGCGCTGCATCTCGCCGCCTGCGTGTCTCCAGGATCAAAGTTTGGCCCTGTTAGGTTTTACTGCCGGAGGAGCCAGGGGCATGCCAAACAAAGGAGTTCGGGTTGAGTCAGGGTTGGTTTATTGTCAGGGTATCAAACCGGACCCCGGAACCGCTGCTCTCGGCCTGGGCAGGGACCGATGGCGAGCGCGGGGCTCCGGGAAAACGCTGCCGAGCTGCTGGCTTTCCCTTCCTCCTTTCTGCCTCTTCACATTGCCCTAGACAAAAGGGGGCTAAATGAGAAGGGGCAAAGCCCCTGGCTTAGAGGTGCGCTTCAAGCAGGCGTTCTTGTGGCATTGCTTCCTCCTACTCATCCCTTCTGGCGCTGAATGACAGGCAGAGAGAGCTGAATGGCAGGAAGAGGTTTGGTGCCTTACATGTAGCAGCACTTCGGTGGTGACGGCCTCTCCTGAGCACCGACCGACTCCGCAGCTTGAGCAAGGCTTTTGTGGGCCTGGCTCTAACAGCAGTGCCACAGCTGAAGGCTGTAGCTGAGGGTGTCTTTTTCGGGGACACGTACGGGGGAAAAGCTCCTGTTGCCATTGGGGATGCAGGAAACTTGGAGTGGTTTTAGGAATTTAGAAAGGGTCAGCAGGGAGCTGTTGTTTGTAGCTAGGGTGCGGGTGTTTGGATGGATTAGACTCAGGCTGGTTGCGAAGGAGCGATTGTGGAGTATGGGCCTGAGGAATGCCACGGAGCATTTGGGGCTTGTTTACGAGAGGTAGGTGAAGGAAACTACTGAAGAATGCAAGTCTTCGGGTTACAACGGTGTTTGGTCTGACCTGTGAGAGTTTTTCCAGAGAGGTGTTGTGAAAAGGTGCACTGCTGCTTTGCCGTTGTGCTGGCAGTGGCCCTCCCACAGCCTTGCTGTAAGCTGGGTCTGGAAGCTGATGTGGCTCAAAAGCCAGCCTTGTCTTTCTCTCCAGAACAGTTTTGTCCTGGATCAATTCACTGATCCAGCTCACCAGGTACCTCTGTCAGTATCAGCCTTGGAACAAGTAAGGAAGGGAAGACGGCCTTTTTGTGTTCACAGCGTGTTCGCAGGCTCCTGTAAAGAGATCATAGAAACCACTCTCTAAGGGCATATCAAAACACTGTTAAACAAATAACAACATAAAACAAAACAAGGTTAGGTATCCTGTTGCTTTGGATAACCAAAAGCACACAACTCCTTCTTGTGTATCAACAAAATTCTTAGAAATAGGCATTTTGATTTCTGTGTTGCTAGAGGAGAATCATGCTAATAGTTGCCTATTGTTTTACATCAAAGAACAGCTGTCGATCATATGATGGCTTTACAGAGCTGATTTTGCTATTATTTGGATGCTGGCTTTTAACTTAATTTACAAATATATTTTCTATAAAGAAATTAAGTTAGGGAAATTGTGTATTTTTGTACATAGAATGTACAAACATCCTTATATGTTTTACTGTTTCAGTTCAGTTTCCATGCTGTAATTCCTGTGCAGGTCTCCTTAGGCTTTGCAACTGTGTATTATGAAGATGATCTTACACAGGAAGAAAGTAAGAGGGGGAAAAGTGTTCCTTAGCTCTAACTTGTACTACCTAAGATAGTTTAGTTCAATTAATTATGGTAGTTTAGTACTTGTAGCATTCTGGGCAATGATTATCTTATAGTCACTGCTGAAATGTGTTCTGTTCTTACTTGTGAGGTGCTGCTGGTAGTTTGCGTACGTTTTTTATGTACGAAAAAAGTCAGGGATGCAGAGAGTGGATAAGAAAGCGTGGTTATTATGTGGCAGGTAGGCAAGCACTGAATAGATGCCATACGCTACTGTCTCAGTGAGACTGACTTCCCTCTAATTTAGCAGCAACTGTAACAGATTCTTTGCGATTTCTTGAAGGTTGTTATTCCCCCCCTTGTTTTGTCCCAGTTGTATAATCCTTATTTCTTTGGAAGCTTGAATCTCTGAATGAAAACGCATTTTGGTAACAGCTTGTGAATTACTTTAACAAGATTTTTGACTTAAGTCCTACTGACAGGTTTCAAGTAATGCTTAAGCAAGAGTAATACAGGCTACTAAATAAGTATAAGTAAAATATAGCTAAAATATAGCGGTTTGCTAGTGTAAGTTGGGGTAGCTGTCCTAAAATGTCGTCCAAGACTTCCACGTGGTGTAGAGCAGCCAAATTGGTGTGTTTAGCTGATAGGTTTTATCTGTGGTCTCCGTACTCTGAAAGCATCAGTGGCATAAGGGGAGGCTCTTAAAAGTAATGTTCAGAAGGAACTGGAAATAACGTTCATGTTAGCTTTTCTGTCCTTTATTTTTCTTTTGAACACAGCAAATGCTATTTCCTCTTTATTGTTTGGCTTGCAGTAGGATAAGCCTGCTCCTGTTTTGTGTCTTGTTTTGCTTGGTGGTCATGCTCACTGGCTCAGGCTGGTACAAGACACCCAAACACACGCTGTTATGGTAAGAAACTTCTCTTGACTCTCTTTGTGGTCCTGGATGCAACCCAATATTAATTTAATAATAATAATAATAATAAAAAAGCATAGGTTGCTGTGTCAAGTTTTTTTTTTTTTAATTATTTTATTTTTATTTTTATTTAAAAAGCTAAAGATCCAGGTTTGTTGCTGCTGGTGGTTTTTCCCAAGCTAGTTTCAGGGATGTCTGGGGATTGTGCTGCTACCAAAGGAAGCAGTCCTGGCTGCTGGCTGTTGTAACGTCCCCTGTGTTGGCCCAAGTTTTTGGGGCTTTTTGTGCCAAGTGGTTGTGGGGCTGTGTCATGAGCCATATCAGAAAAGTCACTTGTGTTGAAAGCAGTCCTGGTGTTCCATGTTTTGTGAGCCAATTCCCAACGTGGCTGCACTAATCCTTGTGCTGGCCTAAAGGAGAAGACCATCAGGAACATGATGTAATGTAATGGTAGGAAAGGTGGGACCGTTCCTTTATGCTAGTGGTGCCAGCTTATTCCGATTTAAAGTATTGTGGAGCTGCAGCAGCTTCCTTCGTAATACCCGGGTTTCTCTAGAATTGGGGTGAAACGCTTGAGAGCCTAGCACCTCTTTCTCCACTTGTAGGGTAGAAAGCAAGGGAAAAAGAATTTTGCATGGCCAGAACAGCATTGGTGTTCCAGGTGTAGACTGTGTTTCTAGCAGTCTTGGTTCCTTCTTAAAATACTTGGTGTTGATGATGACATCTTGCATCACATCCTTCACATGCACCTCTGCAGCCTCTGGGTCTCTTCAGAGACTGGTGCAGAGATGAGCTTCATGCAGCGAACAGGGAGCAGCTACTCTTTTGCTTTAGGGATTTCAGTGTTATTGCTTAGAAGCACCATGCTCAGCACCTCTCTTCTGTTATTACCTGCCATGATGTTACAACTTCAGACTGTGACGGGGGCACAGGAGTGTCCACAGGAACAGGCTGCAGGTGATTTGTATGATACCACGAAGCAGTGCTTTGTAGCTGTGACACTTTAGGACCAATACCTACTTTCTGCAGAAGAGTGAAACATGTACAAGTTTACTGTTATAAAGGAACGGTTTTCCTAGGTAGTTCTGTATGTATCACTGTGAGCTTTAATAGAGGTTAATCAATTTCTCCTTTCTTTCATATTGTAAGAACATTTACGTAGGCAAACCTTTATTCAAAAAACAGTTAAACAGTCTTTTAATTTTTATTAAGTATGAGTTCTTTAAAAAAGAGATTTTGCATGTGAAGCTTTTACTTGCTACAATTAAATGGAAACAAAGCTGAAAATAGTTGAAATTTTCTATTCATTATTTATTTTATTTTTTAATTTAATATTTTATGTATATTTTTTTACCCTAAAGTTAAGAAGGATAGTAGCTGTCATGGTCGGACATGGTATAGACAGTGTCTGTTTGGGGGGGAAGAACAAAAAAAAAGGAAAGCAGCTACTCATCGCCTTTTCCACCTGCTGGAAAAATTCCTAAAACTTGTGCAGAATGGTTGCCAGGGTTTGAGCTACAGTAATTTAAGATTCTGCCTACTGCCTGGAGGTTTTAAAGCTGAAGTCATGGTCTTGTTCTGTATCCTGAGGACATAAAAGCTCGTCTAAAACAGGATTCTGAATTTCAGTTAACACTAAGCGATTGTTTTTATTAAAAAGTTGGAAGTAGAGATGGCATTGAAGTGTGTTAAATATTGATTTTAAAATCTAGGACTGAACTTCAACCATTTAGCTGAAGTTTGTATTACTTTTTCTGTATGAGACTTCTGAATGCCTTAATTAACCTTTGCTAGCTAATACCGTCTCGCCTTTTGTCTAGACAAGATCTGAAATGGTCCGATACTACTGTACTCCTTCAGAGACTCATGCTTGCTGATGATGAGAAGTAAAAACTTAATCTTTTTAAAGCATGTGTTTTGTAGAAATTGGAAATATCTTGGTCCCTACTAGTGAATGGTAAGTGGAATTTTGATAGTAGGATTTATAAAAACAAGTGCTATATTTCTTTTAGGTGAGGGAAACATTAAAAACATGTGAACAAGCATGATAGAGGAGCAGTGAACGTCTTATGGCTTTGGCTTTAATGAATAAATTGAGATGCAGAATTTCTGGGAGATCCATCTGTACTGAACTGGGGCAAAATTCGGAGCCACTTTGGTGGAATTTGAAAGTTTTCTTAATGTCAAGTCAGATTACAAATGTGTATGCACGTATGTATGCATATTTGTGTGTGTGTCTGAAGGCTTTGAGGTAACTTAGGTTGAGACCAGTGAAAAGTTTGTACTTTTGAGACTGTTTTCATTATTACAGTTATGCTTTGTGTTCCTGGAAAAAAAATGCTGAAGAAAGAAATGTTGGTTATTTAAAGTCACATATGTATTTTAAATAAGCTATAACAGAGTAATGCTTGTATTACTGCTGCAGAGAAACCTAAAAATAAAGCTTTTATTGTTGTGCTAAGTTCCCAGCCCGATTATCCTTTTTGGGGAAATAAAAATCACCCCAGTTAAGTCCAAGGCGGTATGTCAGAATTCACAGGTTGTGTATGAGTTTGTCACTGTTCTCTTTGCCCCGTCCAGCTGGCTGTGTGCTGTCCTCTTCCCCCATAACCCAGCTGTGGCACCTGTTTGGGCCTTCGTGAAGCCAGCTAGTTGACCTAGCCGTATGAAATGGTCTCTGGGTGCCAGAAGCCTTCTCGCTGAAGGACCCACCGGGTGTGAGGGCTGTTGCGAAGGTTATGCAGGACTGGAAGCCAGCCAGGAGGAGGAGTGATCACAAATGGAAGGGAAGTAGGGCTTGCCCCTTGGCAGTGGCTAACTCTTGAGCTGCTCCAGTCTGTAACCTGCAGCTTCATCCAGTCCAGGAGTAAATGTGCCACTTCTGAAGTGTTACCTTTTCATGATAAACAGTTCAATGTTTGAAGCACTTCAGCAAAAGGAGTTACTGACCTTTTAGTAAAAGCGTGTGTCTCTGACGGTCTCTTTTTCCGTTCTGTAGGGATCAGTATTGCTGAAAGCACAAACAGAGAATTCTGAAATAATCGCTTCATTGGCACTGACCAACGGTTTGAGGTAAGATTAATTTAATTCTATTTTTAAATGTTCTGATTAAACTCAAGCATTTAAAATGAGAATTGATTTTGTTTTCTTAAAATTTATGCTTGTGATAAACTGAACTATGTAAATCTCTGAAATTCATGCAACTCTTGTAAAGGTCAACTATTGTACAGTGTATACACACTTGTCTTACATAAGAATGCAAGTGTTATTGTTAAATGCTGGGAAAATCAAACATTCCTTTTCTTTTAAGATGGAGACTGGGTTGTGTTAAACTTATAGCACATGTAATGTTTGGCCTGAAAATTTCTTTTAATAGCAAAGCATTTTTTTCTATCACTCTAGGAAAATCAGTATATTTCATGTCTTCAAGAGTTTAAAAACTCTAAATTTGCTGCCTGTGAAGCATTTAATCATGAGAGATAATAGTCCATTTTCTGTGAGTTTAATTGAACCCAAAGAATTAGAACCAACCTTCTGAGTATAGGTTATGTGAGTTTGCTTTTTTTAACGGAAGGAACAATTTATAGACAGCTGACAACATAATTCTTCTCCGAGTTGAAAAAAAAATAAATCCTTCTTAGCCTAAACTAGGTTTCTAATTAAAATTATATATATTTATTATATTTTTTCCCCTGGGCTAGTTTCAGATGAGATTAATCTCTTTGGGGCCACACAAACTCTTCAGTACTCTGATGGGGGAAAGTTATATGGGGCAAGAGTGACCAGTGATAAGGGAAAGGTTGCTCAGTATTTTTTTTTTCTTTTGGTTTGCTTATGTGGGAGTAAAATCTCTGTAATTTTGTCAACTTTAAGCTGCAATGCTGTTTATTTGTCTTTACATAATTGATAAATCTATGTAACAAGAAAGCTTATGTAAATTTCTGTGTGACAAAGCATGCTTGTTGTGTTGAGCTTGTATTTCAATACAGTAATTTGGGGCTTTTATTCTTGTTTGCAATACATAAGTTTGCTTTAAGGGTTATTAAACATTAATAATTATAAATACTGAGCATATTAAGGCCTGAAAATGTGAATAGTTACTTGTCAACAGTTTATACTGAGGTTTTCTCATGTCACTCACTATTTTTAAAGCTGGGCAGTCTCAAAAGAAAATGTTAACGAGGCAAAGTTATTATTAGTTAAATGAAATCATTTTTTTTTACAGTGATTGCTCTGCAAAAGAAAAGGTGTGTTTTTATGGTTAGTGGTAATAGATTCTAAATGTTTCTTATGACTGTACATAAAAAAAAAAAAGATTATTATTATATTGTGAGATTATTTCCATTTAGGACTCAATGCTTTTAATCTGTTTCCGTAGCTTGTGTTGAGCTGAAGATTGTTAAATTCTGCTGTGAGCTGTATTCTTTATCGAGTTACTGTTAAAATTTTAGTTGGCTATGGATTTTACAAGTAGTTTAAAAAAACAACAAGGTGTGGGGTGGATATATTGAATGGTGGAATATCGGATCAGACAGATTAACTGTGGTATATTCATTTTGTGGAACAAAATGAAACAACAAGAAAACAAAAACTTGGCAGATCTGGGCAGTGTTTATTGTGATAACTGTAAACTATATAAAACGAATAGAAGGTTTAAATTTAGTTTTAGATTAGGTTTAATTCAGATTTAGGTCACAAATATGTAATAGTCCAGACTTGAATTTTCTGTCTTAATTTGTAGAAATGTTTTTTTTTTTTTTTTCCTGTTGCCTATGTTTCTCCTTCCTTAGGATCAGTTTGCAGTTGAACCCGGGAAGCCTTCAGCTGTTACCTTCTCAAACAAACTGCTTGCACTGTAGCTGTGTTAAATTAAGTGTTATGTTCTTTAAAATGTCATACATTGAGATTTAAGTTTAGATTAATAAGATTTATTAAGATTAATAAATGTACTCATACTGTCTCCAAAGTTGTTTTGTTTAAGAAATGCTATACCTCTTTCTAATATTGTAATTTTAGGGCATAAAAATCATATTCACTTATTATTTACATGATCTCTAAATAGTTTCCTCCCTCTTTTTCCCCTCCCCTCACTGCTTTTCCATTTGGGAAGGAGTGTATCTACTGGGAAAAATGGGTCGATCTAACTCTAGATCACATTCTTCGAGATCAAAATCCAGATCGCAGTCCAGCTCTAGGTCAAGATCCAGATCACACTCTAGAAAAAAGAGATACAGGTAAATTGATGCCTTACTTACCGCATGAAAAGTTGCATTTAGTATATTGGGGTTTGTATCATAATTATCTTACTCTTGCATGAATCTGTGGCAACAGTGAGCCTAGTATTTTACTTCATTTTAGGCAGTAGGTAGATTTTGCTGTGAATGTAACTAATTGTAATTGTTTACTCTTTGCCTGTTTTGCCCTTTTCCTTTATCTCAGGATGATAGCAGAATGACAGTGTTTCTTCTTGTATTGTGGCTGGTTGGTTTCAGTCTCCCCTCCCCCTTCGCATGATGTTTTCTTTGTCCATTTTTTTTTCCCTGGGGCTTATTCTGTCTTTGTCACGTAGCTTTTCAGATCTGGAGTAACTTGAGGCTTCTGCAGATAAGCTTTTCTGTGCTATGTCTTCTCAGTTGCCTCCAGCCTTTTCCTCCACTTTCTTACTAGTAGATGTTACAATCTCTAATAAAAGGAGTGGCTGAATTTAATGTTTATGGTCTCACCAGCTGCTGCTGTCTGCTGGCATAATAAATTAAACTGGAGGTGATGAAACTTCATGGTCCAGGCTGTGAACGGTGGTGGTGGCTGAGGAACTGAATGCCATGCTCCAGAGTGGTGATAATCTCTAATGAAATAGCAGGGGCAAACCATTGAGGCTGGTAATGTCTTAGTCTTGTGATGCTGAAGTCTTAAGTTGCACAGTCCTTAGAGATCCAATGTTTATTAAGATCCTTTATGAGACAGGAATAAGTAATGAAGATATATTGAAGAATTTACTTTGACTGTTAGTCTGCCTTCTTTACAATTCTGACTGCATTTGAGAGATGAGCATTTAGTCTTGAGACACTTTTTTTTTTTTCTTTCTCCGATGGTCAAATGTTAACGTTTGCTTTTTAATTTTAGTTCTAGGTCTCGTTCAAGGACGTATTCGCGATCTCGCAGCAGGGATCGTATGTATTCTAGAGATTATCGCAGAGATTACAGGAATAATAGAGGAATGAGACGCCCCTATGGTTACAGAGGAAGAGGTAGAGGGTATTATCAAGGAGGAGGTGGTAGATACCATCGTGGAGGTTATAGGCCTGTCTGGAACCGAAGACACTCCCGAAGTCCTAGGCGTGGCCGTTCACGTTCCAGAAGTCCAAAGCGAAGGTCTGTGTCTTCACAGAGGTCCCGGAGCAGATCTCGTCGATCTTACAGATCTTCCAGGTCCCCAAGGTCCTCTTCATCTCGTTCTTCATCCCCATACAGCAAATCACCTGTCTCTTCCAAAAGACGTGGGTCTCTGGAAAAGCAGGCAAAGAAAACTGAAGGGGCTCCTTTGCAAGATAGCCCTTTGAAAAATAAATCACAAGATGAACAGAAAGATACATTTGAACATGACCCATCAGAGTCTCTTGACGATTTTAACAAATCATCAGCAGCTTCTGGCGACATTTGGCCTGGCCTTTCAGCATATGATAACAGTCCAAGGTCACCCCATAGTCCTTCTATTGCCACCCCACCTAGTCAGAGTTCATCTTGCTCTGAAGCCCCTTTGCTTAGCACAGTCCACTCAGCAAAGGACACACCTCAACATTCCCATTCCATTCAGCATAGTCCTGAGAGGTCTGGCTCTGGTTCTCTTGGAAATGGTTCTAGCCGTTATAGCCCTTCTCAGAATAGCCCATTGCATCACATCCCTTCGAGGAGAAGCCCTGCAAAGACAATCCCATCACAGAGTGCTCCCCGTGAGGAGCCTCGAGCACGTTCATTTTATCCTGAGACTGGAGATCAGGAAACTGCAAAAGGTGGAAAGTTTCTGAAAAGGTAAGAATTAAACTATACAATTAGCATTGCATCTTAAAATGCTCTCTATAACAGAGTTTTGACAAGATTGTCACTGCTCCTTGAAAACTGGGGCTGGGATTCTCTTGAATATTTTTACTAATTTTAGTCTAGTTGAATTGAGTTTCCTCCGTAAAGACTTTTCAAGTTATTGGCAAGAGACTAGTGGAGATAGGGACCTATATCCTTGAGGAAGATTGTTTTGTGTTGTTCCTTCACAGTTAATTTTCCTGTATCCCATTCACTGTTAAGAAAAATCTCAAATGGATTAGTGGATCAGACATGCCTGTTTGACAGTGACTCCTGTTCAAGTACTTTAACATTTTAATGCTTCATGTAATTTGAAATGCAAATCTTCTGGAAGTTTGAAAACCCAGATGCACAATGATTTCTTGGTTAACATAAGCAGCATTTGTTGCTAATTGTGTGGTGAAGTATGACAACTTTGATGCCTTGACTTGCATTACTTAAGAAAGAGGGTAGGTCTTGATGTTCTTGGAATATAATCCTGTCGCTAAAAGGGAGAGTGTTTTTAAAGTGGAATGTACATTTTTCCAAATAGCACAAAATTCTCACGCTCGATGTTTAATGTATTTGATACAGCAGTAATTGGGGGAAAAAAAAAAGTTGTAAAAATCTTACTGTTGCTAGACTGTGCCTTTCTAATGTGCTACATACTTCAGTGGATTTCTTACAAAATGAATTATAGACAAAATTTAAAAAAAGATAAACTATGATAAAGACTATGCTACATAGATTTGATTATATGTTTTAAATGAACTTGTCCAGTTAGTGATTTATTATTTAAAAATATCCCGATAGAAGAACAAATGTCTGACTTGCTCTAGGTTAGATGTATTGCAGCTGGTGAATGGTTTAGGACCTTTATGAAGGTAGAGTATAGACAAGGCAGTGTCTAAAATCGTTAATTTATAAATGTGGTTAGGACATACAGCTCTCCGGCGTATAGGAGAGCTGCCTTCTGAAGGATCCCTGCTTATACAGAGCGTAGCGATGGAAGAGCTAAGTCTGTGTCAGAATAATTCAGATTTGAGTTATCAAAGTTTATGTGAACTTGATGGAAAAAAAATGGCTGGTGTAAGAGTGTGTGAATCCGCGTACTGATCCAGGATAAACAAACCAACCAACCTCTAACTTTTTATAAACTCAAATGGACAATTTCTACATGTTCTATGGAAAAGCATTATTTTCTTCAGATGCTTGCAGTATTACATAAATGGCAGTTGGTATGGTATTAATGGTGTGCAGAAAGTTACTTGCTAAAGTTGAATGGCTTGGAGGAATGTATTTTCTAGTTGGTGGTGTGGGATGGACACAAAAGAGGAATGCAAGTGAACTGGAATGAATGCAATCCAGAGTTACCAGTCTCTTCTTTGCTATCCACAGGTACACAGATGAAGAGTCTAGAGTATACCTGCTTGATAGGGGTAATACCAGGGAGAAGGAGGCCCAGAAGGAGAGAGGATCAGAAAAAGGGAGGACAGAGGGAGAAAGGGAATGGGAGGATCAGGAAACTTTAGATTATTTCGTTGATAAAGAGACTGGGAAAGAAAAGTTTAATGACTCTGAAGGGGAGGACACAGAGGAGACAGAGGATTACAGACAGTTCAGAAAGTCTGTCCTGGCAGATCAGGGTAAAAATTTTCCTACTGCATCTCATCGGAATGCTGAGGAGGAAGGAACCAAATACAAATCTAAAATAACAATGAAGGGCAATAGAGAGAGCGATGGATTTAGAGACGAGAAAAGTTATAAGCCTAAAGAGACTGGCTATGTAGTGGAAAGGCCTAGTGCAACAAAAGATAAGCACAAGGAAGAAGACAAGAGTTCTGAGAGAACGATGAAGAAAGAAACTCAGTCACCTGAGCAGGTAAAGTCTGAAAAGCTCAAAGAACTCTTTGATTACAGTCCCCCTCTACACAAGAATCTGGATGCGAGAGAAAAATCCACCTTCAGAGAGGAGAGCCCACTTAGGATCAAAATGATAGCCAGTGACTCCCATCGTCCTGAAGTTAAACTCAAAATGGCACCAGTACCTCTTGATGATTCCAATAGGTAAATTATTCTGCTTGACAAAGTGGTTCTCCACCTGCTTGCAGTGTCGCTCATCTTTATTTAAACTAGTGGTTTCTTTTTGTGTGTCTTTTTTGTTGTTGATGCATTTTAGACCCGCTTCCTTGACTAAAGACAGGCTGCTTGCTAGCACACTTGTCCATTCCGTCAAGAAGGAGCAAGAGTTCCGATCCATCTTTGACCACATTAAGTTGCCACAGGCCAGCAAAAGCACGTCAGAGTCATTTATTCAGCACATAGTGTCCTTGGTTCATCATGTCAAAGGTATGTGTTCAGTTTACCATACTGAATATACACATCTGACAACTGCATTTAAGACTGTTTGCTGTCTCTAATATGGGAAGATTTCAGCCCTCTTAATATTGATTTAGACTTTTTTTTTTGAGGTACATGTAGAATAAGTAGCAACAGAAGCAAGTACCAAAAAGCAAGCGATGTAGAGCATAATAGCAGTCATACTATATTTCTTGATAAGTTTTAAAGTATCACAAAGTTTATTTTTTTTTGCAGTGAAGCTTAAGCATACTACATTAGTCTTTTTTTCATCAGTTTTATTTGAATATCTTTAACGTATAATTTTATATTAAGGGGTACAGTGTGGGTTCATGGGTGTCTTTTGCACTGTAAGTACAATGGCATCTCCTTTTGGAGCACCTCAGAGCTCATCTCCAGGTGTTCACTAGAAAGTACTTTTATAGTCACAACATAGAAATTGTGTAAGAAATCGTACTCTAAATGACATTAAAATACACTGGTACTTCATTTTATTCTTATTTGACGACATTGTAATGCTAGAGACAAAAATTTCTCCTGGAAATTCATCATGGTAGGAAGTTGGCATTGGCTAAATCTCCACTAAATAAATTATATACTAATAGTTTTCTAATTTAGCAGTATTGGCTGTTGCTTACTATAAGAAGACGTAAACGCAATTTTTTTTCTTCTTGCGGACGTAAATTTTTTCCTTGCGGAAAAAATCTGACAAAGTGGATGCATTTTATTTAGGTCACATACTGTCAAAGTCTTCTTATTGAATAGTAGATAACTTCTTAAAATCCAAAGTTTCAGTGTATCTCTATAAGCATTGTTTTAAAGATACTTTAGTGTATAAAACTGCAAAGATTTGGGTGCTAGAGGTATGTGCTAAGATTCCCTCAAAAGTCTTTGTTTTCAAAATAACTTCAAGTGACTAAGACCAAATGACTTCCTGCATTTTGAATTACTTACAAAGAAAAAAAAGTAATAGCAATAATAGATTATGTTAATATATTAGATTGAAAATGTTATTGGGACACCTGCTCAGCGTATAACCACTTTTGTTATAAATTTATCTGCTTTTCGTGATTAGTAAAGAGACTGAAGGATAGATCCAATGAGAGCTTCTGTAAATATTGGCTCATATGGCACATGTGCAGGCTGTAGGTGATTTATTACCGAAACTCTCACATGTTGATCACAAAAAAGCTGTTTTTCTGTAAACTTTGATGTGTTAAATTAAACAATCAACTGTTAAATATGACAGCTTAACAGTATCTGTTCAAGTTTTTAGTATGTGTAAAGTTATGGCTGTTTTTTGAAAGGAGAACCTCTCTATGCATTTCAGATGTGCTGTGGTCTATGATCAGATTTAAGTAACTCTTTTGACAAAATGAAGTTAATGTTCATTATTGGTGTGATGCGACCAGTCTGAACAGCTCTTTATTAATGTAGAGCTGAAAATGCCCAGTGATGTTTTCTTTTTCATTGTAACTAGGTCCTGGAATGTGTTTTGAAATGGCAAAATCCATGTTACAAAAGTAAAATAGCTGTTGAAAGATACAGATGCCAAACAGGCAAAGTTGAACCTTCTGTCTTCCTGGCAAAAATGGCATAAAAACAGAGTTGCTAGCTCAAATTCCTGTGTTTGATGGAATTATGATTGAGGCACTACCCTTGTAGTGGCCGTTTCAAGTTTTAATGGTTGGTTATGAGACAAATACTGGATGCCGGGCGGTAAGTTGATACAGATGTATGTTGACCTGTTAAGCAGATAGCTTGCTTCATATGTAACATTTCATAGCTCATGACTTTATGTATTTCTATATTACATTTAAACACATTTGTTGAGCTGGTTTAAAAACTTGAGTTTTGCTGTTGCTAATTTAACTGTCTCTGAAAGCAAGAGAAAACTTGTCAGAGAAGTTGTCAGGTTTGCCAAGATGCCAGATGCTTAAATGAATTTATTTACATATAGATGTGTTAATTGTCTTGGATTGCTTATCATCACAACTTCAAAGAAAGAAATTATATTACTTTAAGAAATGACTTGTTAGGTCATTCATGTAGTTACTGAAGCATACGTTACTTATTTAAGTGTGTTCACTGAATTAGCTCTTATTTTAAGTTAAAGTTGAGATGAATTGTGAAATGCACTTCTTGCAAGTATTCGTAACTCAAAGTAACCTCATTTTGTCTGATGGGCAAAGTAGAAAATCACTTAAGAAATTGTTCCTTTATTTCATTAGAATAAAATGTCACTGACAATGAGCAAGTCAAATTAGTAAATGATGCTTAAATTACATGTAATATAGTCGTGGTGTAGTTCTAAGTAGACTTGCAATGATGTTGTGCACTGTTAGTTTGTTAGGATTACAGAATGTGTAAGAATAGGGAAGACCCCACACTTGCTTGTCCTTCTGATACATTTACTGAAAATACTATGTTTTTGCCCGCTACTTGCCTTTCTGTCAGGAGTAAAATACCTGTCAGTTGAATTAAACTAACGAAACAGTGTTTTTCTATTGTAACCAACAGAGCAATACTTCAAGTCAGCTGGAATGACCCTAAATGAGAGGTTCACTGCATATCAAAAAGCTACCGAAGAGCACTGCACTCGGCAAAAGAGCCCAGAAATACATAGGTATATGTTAATTGCATGTATTTCAAATAATAATAATAATAATATCTGCTTATATTTCTTTTAAGAGGTCAAAATGTTTTTTAATCTGTATGGAATAATTTGTCAATTCTCATGTAAATACAAAAACCAACCCAACAAAAACAAATGGGAAAAAAAAATATGTAAAAGGAAACTCATCTGAGCCAACTCTGGCTTCATCTGCGGCTTTGTAGCAGATGTCTTCTCTACCTCTATCTCATGTAGGATATATCTACTTTTCTCACATGCAGTGCTCAAATATTGAGGGGCATATGTCTTGAAGATGAAAAGAAGCCCAGTACATGCATCTTTATTCTTCAGTGTGAATGTTCCATCTCATACTACTTTAGTTTATGTGTCTGTTAATTTACAGCAGTTTTTTGAGAAATCTGAGAGCCTGAAAGGTAAGAAGGTAGGCATGCAGATGTAGTTTCTGATCACGTGCTTTACTTACATGATGCAGTGTACTGTATTTGTGTTGCATGTGAGGATATATTATCTCCATATTCCTTATTGAACTGCATAAGATCTTTAACTGATGAGTAATTTTAACTATACAACAAGCTATCAGTTTTAATGATTTTGGGGGGGACTGGATTTTGAATTGGCTATATATACACTGATCTTTTTGAAATAACTCATTAAATACTTTTCATATCTTGAAAGCTCTGCTTGAAATGTGAAAAATCAAACTATTTAATGTATTTATCTCTTGTGTACGTCACAGAACCAAGGTTTTTAATTTTTAATTTTCTTCCCTGTTCTGATCGTGGGTCTTCTATATGCAGAAAGTTTGTTCTTCAAGAGTGCCTTGTTGTTCAGATTTCTGTTGAACTGTGTGAGGCCATAAACAATTACATACCTGTATGGCTAGACACTGCTTTTATTTTTCATTTAGGAGGATTGACATCTCTCCAAGTGCCCTGAGGAAGCATACCCGTTTAGCAGGTGAAGAGAGAGCCTTTAAAGAAGAAAGTCAAAAAGTAGGTTCTGAGTAAATGTTGTATCTGTATTTCTAAACTTAATGCGATGTTTTTCACTTTGAATCTGAACTTCCCCTTCATGTGAGTTTGTGTACAGTAATCTTATAAAAGAATTTGCAGTATGTAGTGTATTTGTGTTTCAGACTATTATTTTTTCTTTAAGTAAAACATCTTAACAAGAAGACAGTCTATGTAGCATGATGCTAGCATATTGATAATGTGACTTAGAAGGTCAAATTTTCTCCCACCCTTCCTTTCTTCTTTTTGATACTTTTTGGCAAATTTTGTGGTGCTACACTGCCCAAGGACAAAGAATATGAGGAGGAAAAAAAAAAAGTACTGAGGTGCTCAGTGAGTAGTATGGCTGAATTGATAAGGTGCTTGTGCTCTGCTAAAAACAATTAACCAGAAAAATAAGTATGCTTAAATAACCCACCAAAAAATATGTTATTGTTGGTCTGCATCAAAAAATAGACATTCTGTTGGCTTGATGGGAACGCTTGTTTAAAATGTAAGTTCTTAGCTGTTCTCTGTATAGATCTAGCATGCAAAGGGCATCATTTAAAGTCAATTTGCGTGCTGAAGAGTTTGTTGTAAATTCTGTCTTGCCTTTTTAAAAGTGGAGGCACAATTTGCTTTTTCAGATTCTCTTCTGGGTGTTTTATCTTAAAATTTTGTTCAGAAATATGTTTTTGCTTACAGGGGGATAAAAAATTACGGTGTGATTCTGCTGATCTTCGGCATGACATTGACCGCCGTAGAAAAGAACGAAGTAAAGAGCGAGGAGACTCAAAGGGTTCCAGGGAATCCAGTGGGTCAAGAAAGCAGGAGAAAACTTCAAAAGATTACAAGGATTACAAATCTTATAAAGATGACAGGTAAATATTTTAAATCTCTACGTAGGTTTTATCTTCCAATTAGCCTTTTAAAATTGTAAGCTTAATTGCTTTCAATTTTCCATGTATACTGGAACGTTTAAATTTAAACAATTACAATTATTTGTTTTACAGCAAATATGTATTATCTGTCTTTTACACGGCTTATGGTGGATGAGGACAAAAACTTTGGAATAGCAAGCTAACACTGAAAAAAAAAATGACAAATTAATCTGTCCTATTATCCAGGCTACATCAGGAGGTTGGACTTCAATGCAGTACATTTCTATAAACAATTTGTGTAAGAACTTTGGTTCGTTATGCTTGATTCCGCACTTTTTCAACTCATAACACCCAGAGTATGAGAATACTACTGATATTTAGGTTTAACATGGGTGAGAAGGGGAATCTTTATTTTTTTCTAAGGCCAGTGGGCTGTTTGTAAGAAAACAAAATGTTAGCATATTTCAGTGGATACTGTATAGCAGTGGTAAGAGTTACTTCAGGTATAACCTTCCTTTGAATAGTATTATTAAAAATCTTGTAAGTTGGGTCAAATTAGAATTACTGTGGGATTACTGAAAGTCTGGCTTTGGGATTTATTTTCCTGCTTTGTACTGGATATACAATGAATTTTTACTTATGCTTTCCTGTTTGCCATATACTTTCTGACTTTGGTATCCACGTTACCTTCCACTGGCTAACCATACAGGCACCTACATAGGGCAGCCATATGTTCTAAACAGTGTGCAAACTGAACTATGTAAATGTATTATAAAGGCATTGCCTTGAGGGTTTTCTGCCCTTTGGTTTCTGTTTTTCTGCCTCAGAGGAAAGGCAGATCTTAAAAGTAACAGAAACTCTTCATGGCATCAAAACGTGGAAAAACTCCTTGCAGTTTGCAGACTGCTGCTTTCCAACTCATTAGCAATAATATACATTTAGTGCATTTAAATGTGTAAGAGGAGGCTGGAAAGTGAAACTATGCTTCACCTTAACAGCTGAAATACATAACGTATATGTGACTTTTATAATAAAAGGAAGGGGGATAGTTTTTTGTAAAAATATAAATAAAGCCATTTTAGTATAGCATGTTGCAGACTGTCTAGTACTTTTAAAATAGCACATAGCGTGTCTTCTTATTTTTCAGTAAGCAAAAAAGAGAGCAAGACCGTGCTCGATCCTCCCCATCTTCCTCCCCATCTTCTTCCTCATCCAGTTCTCGAGAAGAAAAGGATAGCAAGAAAGAAAGAGACGAAGAGTTCAAAACTCACCACGAACAGAAAGAGTACTCTGGTTTTGCAGGAGTCAACAGGCCAAGAGGCACCTTTGTAAGTTGCTCTTTTCCTGTTCTTCCCCCAAATGATGAAGACGCTAACAACTGTAGTATAACAGATTAAACGAATTGTTGCAGTACTTAATGTTAGGGTAGACGTTTTTTGTAGCATTGGTTCTTGAAGTAGGTTCTTGAATTCTTTTGTGATTGTACCAAGCCTTTCATTTTTCCAGTGTTGTCCAACAGAGGTTTGAATTGGTGTACAAATATACACTAGCATACTATTAGAGGGCCTAGTGTAAGGGTGGGAAAAAGAGTTCCTTGTTTATTCCTTGCTATCTTGTAATTATGCTGTTTCCTAACAGAATATTAAAATTGACCTTTCTATAAAGATGAAATCTTGTGATCTGTTACCTCTTATGCCCTGCAGTTTGTGCTTATTCCCCCCCCCCCCCCCCCCCGCCCCAGTAGTTTTCAATTTGGCTTTGCCATCCTTTGTGTGTGATGTCTGCAACTTGTTAGAGAATGGCACATAATGAAAAATAGACACTAACATTGAAAACTAGTGAGGAGAGGAGGTGGTATACTGTTAGTTTTCACTGTTTCTCTAGCATGGACTAGCCACAGTGAGCATGAAAGCATATTAATTTAGCTCTGGAATGTGTTTTGGGAAGTGCCATGTTGATCTCCATGGTCATCTTAAAATTATTAAAGGTTAAAATTGCATATTAGTGTAGCTTACTGGTATTTCACTGGGAAATGTAACAGCATTAGAAAGATTAAGAAACAATGGAAAAGGCCTTGAAAATAACGGACATCTATTAAAAAAAAAAAAGTGCCTTAATGAAAAAAAAGTCTATTTGTAGGTGGAAAGAAAGTCAGACTTAATGGTTAGGAGTAATTTCATTCTCTTTATAGTAATTCCTTTGTGTAGCCTGTAGTTAGAAATAAAAAAAAAAAAAAGTGAAAAGGCATCATTTGGTATAAATGAAACTTGAGTATTGTTTGTAGTAGTATAAAAGAAGTTCTGAACTTTGTAGAAGAGAGTGTCTGAAATGCACGTGGTATGTGCAACACTTGAGATTAAATCTTCCATCTGAAGAGCTTGTAGCTGCTTAAAAAAAGAAAATTTCAAAGTTCCAAATTTTTAACACTAAAAATGCATCTTTTTCCTCCTTTCTTGTTATTCTTATATACAATTATACTAAGGAACAGCTATGTAAGTGTATAAACACGTGGATGATAAAGATGTCAAATATGACAATATCAGCACAATTTCTGGGTGCATAAGGTAACAGCACAGCGTTAAACAAAAGTAGAACTCAACCCTCTCAAAGAGAATCAGTTGGAAAAAAGTCTCATAATTAGTGGCAGCCTTGCTGCTTTATAAAACCAGATTGTACATATTGCGAAAGATGGTAATTCACATGAAACTTAGGCAGATGTGAATTGGCAATTCATTAGCAATCTACTAGTTCAACTGCTGTCACCTGCCAGTTCTGACTATGAAATAACTGAGCGATGTTCCCTAAGGACTGTGTGGTCACTCATAGGCTTACTGACCAAACAATGTCTGATCAGGAGAATCTAAATAGGTAGGACAACGTGTGACTTAAACCTTCTGCTTAGGGCTGCAGCCTGGGTGGCATTGAAAGATTATGGGCTGGCTAGTGTAAAATGTCTTTGTAATTCAGGCTAACAATGACTGAATTCAAGTAAACACTGCTTTGCTTTTGGATTAAACAAAATGTTTTAGTTGCGAATCTTCCCCAGAACAGGAAGCCTTGACACCTTGGGGTGGCTGGGTAGGGGAAATCTTAATGTAAGCTAAGCTGTCAGTTTGGTAGTAAATAAGTGTTGATTTTTCACTAATGCTTACTGACAGACTAAAACGTTTAATTCTAGGATTGTTGTACATGGTATAAAAACATAAATGCTATGGGTAGTTTTGAAATAGGAATATAGGAAGAAAGATGAATCTTTTCACAGAAAGAAGAATCTTTTCACAACATTATCAGTAGTATTCAACCCAACTATCAGTAGTATCCAACTGTGCATAACAGCCCTGATTAAAAGGAAGTCTCTTCCTATAGAGAATGTATGCTCACCATTTTGTGGTGAGCTTTGCAATAAATAGGCCTGTAAAGGCAACGCCTTAGTGGATTTCACCTCCTGTATTTCTTTGCTGGAAAGATAACCTGGAAAAAGTGTTAATACAGTGTCAAGGAAAGTGCTAGATACTCTTCTTGAAGTACCTATTCTGAAGAATTCAGTCCTAAGAACTAATACTGGGAAATGCTGATCTTACTAGTAGCTGTGACATTGTTTTGTCTCCTCATCCTTTTTTCCACACTGATATTAGTCGTTATGGTGTGATTTCCAACAGCTTTGAAAGCTTTATGAAATTAAACATAGCTATCCCTTTCTTACGCAGCTTTCATTAGCTGATAGTCATGCCGCTCTCTAAATGATTCTCCAAACAACCTTGTTTCTCTGGTATATTTGTAGGTTATGTGAGCCTTTTACTAGACTGTTTACTAGTCTGATTCCAAAGTAGTTTTAAAGCTGTCCAGCATAAATTTTGCATTAAAGGTATTGGAGCTTAGTGAAAGTAGGTGTGCATAGAGCTACTTTCTTTTTCAAGTTAGTTAATTATATCTTTTTGTCTGTGTTTATGAAACGTTCTTCGTTTGAATAATTGTAATCAATTTCCAGTCATGTTTTTGTACAATTAACTCAAAAAAAAAAAAAAAAAAAAAAAAAAAAGCCAGCACAGTTCTGTGTTTTTATACTAGGCTGTTTATGAAAAGCATGTTCTGTAGTAACTGCAGGTTTTAAGCAATATATCCCAGCCTAACATTTCTTTTCCTCTTAAATGGGGGAAATCTGGATAAATTCCTCTTTATTTTCTGCAAGCTAAAGACAAGCAGGCTAAGGTAACTGGATATATTACTACTCATCATATTGAGTTAAATATTTTGTTTATTGACGTGACTTCTTAATCCTAACACTTCAAAAGTCTGTTGATTATAATAAAAATAAAAAGAACACTTGAGATACTTATTTTCACTTCAGACGTTGTTACTCTGCACTGTATACAGTGTTGATGCTCTGAGTAAGGAGTTTCCTCATCTGAAATTTATCTTGGCGTAAGTACAACAGTGAATCTCAATTGAGAATGAGTAACACAAAGTAGACACTTGTTTGAAAATTGCATTATTTGTATGTACTCTAAAATAATTTCCTAATAACAGATGTGGCTGATTCAATGAATGATTTTGCTTTCCCTTGACAGTTCTCCCTCTCCTTCAGTCTAATTTGTTTGTTTCTTTGTCTGCAAACAGCTTCAGAAATTTCTTGTGACCTTTTGTTACAACAGGTTGCTTTACCAGCAGGCAAAGGACATTTCTTTTTGATTGTTGTAGGTGAATTTAAACCAAGAGCTCAAATGTGTTCCAACTCTTAAGTTTAAGAGAATCATTATATAAAAGTGAATGCTTGAATATATTACATAAGGTAACGTGTAAATTTTAAAATGGTTCTACACTTGTAATTAAGAACAGAACAAGCATTTTCAGTAACAGACAACTTGAGCTTTTCTTTGTGGTTTTATGTAAATGGCTTAAATAACATTTTGGTTAATCAGTTTCGAATTAGGGGCAGAGGAAGAGCCAGAGGAGTCTTTGCTGGAACAAATACTGGTCCCAGCAACTCAAATACTACTTTTCAAAAGAGGCCGAAGGAAGAGGAATGGGATCCTGAATATACCCCAAAAAGCAAGAAATATTTCTTGGTGGGTGTAGAGAACTCAATATCTTATGCATGCTTTTGTTTTTTCCAAGTGCATTTTGTATCTGATGTTAAGGAGACTGACAGCTGCAAGTATAGAAGTCGCATGCATGTACAAAAAGTGACTGTAGTTTACATAATCTAGAAAATACCAGAATTGTTGCAGTGCCTGGTTCTGCTTAGTTTGTCTTTTCTGCAGCAGGCTGGCAATAATAATTTATCTCCAAAACGCATTCATCAGTGAGGTAGGGAAGAACGCATACTCAGGTTATTAAAAACAAATTTTAAAGCAAAAAGACGTGTGCTGTATCTTCCTGGATTTCTCTATGTATGGCACTCGAGCTTTGTTTTACGTTTGTCTGCAAATCTGCACAAGTGAAAGATGAGGAAAAGCTGTGGATGGAAGTGGGCCAACTTTGTTATTAGCAACCTTTCTGGTCTTATCTGGGTAGTGTGATAGTCGTAAGAAAGCAACATTAGTTCTGTCTTTTTCCAATCTGGGTTATGAGGGGCGGATTGCTGATGTAACTGCTCAGTAAGTAGCTTAATAAACTGAATGCATAGCCTGTGTTTCAGCTGGCTTCCCTAACAATGCAAACTCGTAAGAATATTGTTTCATCATCAAAAAATGTTTAGTGAGGTTGAGACCTTCTCCTGTAGCGTTAAGTTTTTCACAAATATGTTAACAGGTGTATGTAATATGGTAACAGGTGCAGTAAGTAACACAACTGCAATTTGTGTTCATTCATACAGAGTTCTCTCCCTGTCTTCCCCCACATATGGAAACTCTTCTGACCTATAAAACTAGAAATGTGGTGATCTATTCACTAAAGTTCTATGATAGCTAGAGCAAATTGACCAACTGTAGCCATTATTTCTTTTCTCGTCTCCAGAAATCTTTATTAAAGAAAGCTACCCTGTAATTATTCTAATAATAATGTATAATGGTTATTAAGCTGCTTTATTTGGGTGTGATACATTTAATAATTTAGACTTTTTTCCAAATCTGAAGTGTAAAAGAAAATAAATCGAAGTAGGTGTCCCTTGCTTTAAACATTTTGTATTAAATAATTATCTAGGGTTCATCTAGTGCATGGAACAGTCATCAGCAGACTTGGCTAAACTGTGTAAGGCTGTATTTGGTAGCAAGACAGCAAACTGAAATCTTAATATTAACAATCAAGCTTCTCTGGTTAATAAGCTTAAAGTAGTTTAAAACTTATTTGCCTTATTTTGCACAGGCAAAGCAAGGTTCCTGAAAACTGCTTTCAATTACCTTTATTGATAAGTATAAAGAACTCTCTACCTTAAAGTAAAAAAAAAAAAAAAAAAAAAAAAAAAAAAAAAGTATTTCATAAACACATTCTTAGAGGTTCTTCCATTAAAATGACAGTTTCTTTGGGGGAGGTGGGCTAAAAACTAGTGAGTACATATTTCTCATGACTGAAAAATGTGACAGAGCCAATTTGTTACCCATGATAGGGAGACGCACAGCTAATAAAGGCTCTTAAAATTTTTTATCAAGGTGTTTTAAGTTTTAGCATTTTAAATTGTGAGGACATGCTTCATAATGTAATCTATAGATTATTTGAACTGTTGAAGTTCTCTTGTTTTTCCTATCTATAGTCTGAATTTGGTTTAGAGTGCCACCATTTAAAGAGGTGTTCTAACCTTATCGTTTGGTATTATTGTAGCATGATGACAGAGATGATGGTGTGGATTATTGGGCCAAAAGAGGAAGGGGCCGTGGTACCTTCCAGCGTGGCAGAGGGCGTTTTAACTTCAAAAAGTCAGGTAGCAGTCCAAAGTGGACACATGACAAATACCAAGGGGATGGGATTGTGGAAGATGAAGAAGAAACAATGGAAAACAATGAAGAAAAGGACAGACGCAAAGAGGAAAAGGTAAACAGTTCAGTAAATTGCAGATCAGACAACTTCTCTTGCAGTAACTCAAGTAATGGTGGGGGCCAGGGGGAAATCACTTTAAAAGATTTTTAGTTTGGATATGAACAGTTTACGAAAAGAATATTTTCTTTCTTTCTACAGGAATAACCCTGGAAGAAAGCTGAAAGAGCAGCTTTTGCACCACCCCCACAACATTTTTAATATGTTTTTTTTTTTTGTTGTCAAATGAATGTAAGCATTTTACTTAAATTTTACTGTTGGAAAGTAGTTTAGAGGGATTGTTTTTTGTTTTAAGCCTTTAGAAAAAAAAATCTTGATATAGTAAACTATGTTAATGATCGTACAGGTAGAAAGTAAAATATTTGTAACAACTTTTAAGAAATTTTACTGTTTGTTATATGCAGTGTAATTCTGCTTTGTCCAAATATATGGTCAAGTACAACTCTAAAAGTTTTGATTCTCCCCTATGTCTGTGTTTTATTCTGAAGTAAACTTGCAGCTCTGCACACCTGAAATCTTGGAGGAACATTTTTTTTATCAACTGATTACTACTTCTATGTTGCTTTTTTATTAAAAGTGGTTTTAATGGCACTTATCCAGTCATAGGGTGAATGCAAATAGACGAGCAATAATGTTGATTATACACTAACTCACAAGAATCACATTTACACAGGATGATGGAATGATGAACCTGGATTCTCATGCTAGAGGGAGCAGCCAGAATTTTATCTCGGAGAGTGAAATTGTCACTGTTCTCTAGTTAGTAGCCTGAGGAATACAAGTTTATACTTTCTCTTCTGGTATGTGAGTTCTAGAAACCTACTTCCAAGTCACTGGTGCTAGAAACTCTGAACAGATCTGAAAACTGGAGCTCTTTCACTCTCTATTTCTACAGCTAGTATAGAACTATCTACGGCTACTTTAATTTCTGTAACTTGTGACCAGAACAGAACAGTGATATTATGGTTACCTAGTGATTTGTTTTGTCATTAAAAACAAACAAATAAAACCCACACTTCCCTTGCTAAAGGTAGCTTAGGACAGCGTTTACGGTTTTATAAACTTAGAGTTTAAACATACTGTGAGAGAAAAAAGGTGCTGTCCATAAAGTATGAAGTATGTGTTGCATTGTAAGGGCCAACAGGAATTACAGTTTGTTTTTTTTGTTGATAGCTTAGTCATCAACAAAGCACTTTAGTTGAGGAACTGATGGGGTATCAGTTCATCTTTTGTATCCATTTTTGTTCCAATTTGTTAAACTGCCTCTTCTATTTCTTTATACGGGCTTCCATCTTCAGGTAAGTCATCTTGCAGGAGTAAGTCAGTCTTCTATCACATCACTGACTTAACTGAAATCTCGGAGGAAACAAACAAAAAAACACCCACCACAAACCCCTCTGAAAACGCAAGTTATTTTAAAACCTGAATCAGTAAAGATATTTGGAATATACTAAACACTTCTGTGAGGTGTGTATTCCATTACAGTGCCCTGGAAGTACATTCCTTCAATATCCCACTTTGTACACTGTGTAAGTTATAACTTGATGTGGTCAGCTGAAGCTGTGAGAAGTGAGTCTGACCCTCTTTGACACAGTTCCTGAACAGTTGTGCTCCTCTCAGTGTTACAGCCAGAAGTTAATCTACAGTATTAAAAAAGAACAAAACCAAAAAACAACACCATCAAAACACAAAACCACATAAACATACTTCACTGGTAAATACACTTTAACTTACAGAGTATTAAGGATGACGGTAGCATATTTGAATTACCAGAGCAGTGACATTCTGAGCAAATAAGACTACTTGTTTGCTTTCTCAGACTGCTATGGAGAAAGTAAACCTTAATGTCCTGTGTAGTATTGTTCTTATTTTGTCCCTTAAAACATCAGTTTTGAAAAAACAAACAAAAAAAACCAAAAACAAACAAAAAAAACTATTATGTGTGCTCTCCTACTAGCTTAATGTTAGTAGTTAACCGTCTAACCTATCCCTAGTAGCTGGTAGAAGGCAGAACAGTGTTCTCTTACCTCTATTAGAAGAAATTGGATTTCAGATTGCACTAGTTTGCCAGCATCTGTGTAGAAAGGGAAATAGGATTAGTATTTGCCCTTCAGTGGTGGTTATAAAGGGTGATTCCTGCCTTACATTTTAGGCAGGCTCCCTTTCTGCAGGATTTGCTTTTACATGTGCAGTACATCTTTTAATAGATGTTTGAAATGTAGAACTTATTCTTTTTTTAAATAAAGCTCGCATATACTTTGTGTATGGTAAATCAGATGAAGCAAGAAAGGGAGCAAAACGATCTGGCAACAATGTCAGAGTCTATCAATCCTTCCACTTGTATGAAATGTTTAAATTAAATTTAGAGTTAAGTGATTGATTCTGACTTTCTCTCCAGCACTGAGACAGTTTCTGAATCTGCTTTACCTCTTCGTGGTGTGGCTATCAAGTTCAAGGTTACCCTTGCAGTTCAGGGAAAATCAGACGTGTTTGTTTCAGTGGCAGGGGGTGGGAATGCAGTAGCGAGGCTGCTGGTCTAGACCTACATTTGATTAAAGCTTTCCTGCTTTAGCTGCTGTGCTGGCACTTACTGAGCATGCAGAAGAGTTGTCATTACATAGTTTTGAATTCGCTCCAGAAGTACAGGCTGCAGCATCAAGTCTTAAGCTCAGTGCCACTTCTCATTTCTGAAAGCAGTGCTTCCACTAAGCCCTCTAGTGAGCGGATCCTGCAGGTCCCATCCGTACTCCGGAGTTGCACAGAAATGCTTCGAGTTGGCAAGTTCACGTTCCCAGCTGGAACCTGCAGTTCCAAAGCTGTGTGTTGCTGGTGCTGATGCAGTTAACTGCACTACGGGAGGGAGGCAGTTCGGTTTATATTTGAGGTGCCTGCCCTTAACCAGCTTTGAGGTGAAGTGCTTTTGGTTCCTTGTATCTTTCCATGTTGACGTTTTTCCTTCTCGGATAAGGAAGTGTTGGAGCAGTTGGGTAAGTATATTTTCTGAAGAACAGTATTGTAGTACTGATTTTTTTAAAAAGTACTAAGTAAGAAGTCCATCGTTTTCTCAAACCCTCATAATCCTCTGGAAGTTTCGTGCTGCTACTGCAGCTTTTATTATCAGTACTATTTATTTAAAAGCCTCATTAAGGTAGATCTCCAGGAACACAGCAGCAATCTCGGTGAGGTTAAAAGGAATCAACCAGTGTTTGTGCTTTAATGCAAACTGACTGCTTGAGGTGTGACACTTCAATCCAGTTGGTGCCCTGAGGGCGGCGGGGCGCTGCCCCCAGCCCTCCCCTCCCCTCAGCGCCCCTTCAGCCTCAACCGCTCCCTCCGCGCGCTCCCCTCAGGGCGGCATTCAAACGCGCCTCCCTCCCGAGGCCCCCCGCGCGCGCGGCCCGCCCCCGCGCACCGATTGGCTGCGCCCTGGCGCGCTCCCCTCCTCGCCCCGCCCCCGCGCGCCGATTGGCTGCGCTCTCCCCCCACCCCCCCCAGCGCAGAGCGGGTGCCGGCGGGCGCGCGGCCATGGCGGTGCTGCTGCAGCTCCTGCGGCGGCTGCTGGCGCACCTGGGCTGGCCGCCGGGGCAGGTGAGGGGCGGGGGGAGGGGAAGGAGAAGGAGAAGGGGGGGGGCGCCTAACGGCTCCGGGCAGCCGTTAACGGCCGCCGCGCCCGCCCCGCGCTCTGTCCGCCTCAAGGTGCGTCGGGGCACCTCAGCCGGGGGAGGGGAGCGGGAGGCTGCCTCACGCTCCGGCGCACGTAGCTCGAAGTTATCCGGCAGCGTTTCTCGCAGAAACCCGGGGGCTCGGCTGCGCTCCCGGGGTTAACGGCTGCTCTGGTTCCCAGATCGCAGCGGTGTGGCGAAAGAAGGAGTACGGCCCCACGCGGAGCGTGGTCCGGAGGCTTGGCACGATGCTTTCCCTAGAGCCCTACCCCAGGCCTTATTTCCAAGTAAGTGATTTACTGCTATACGTATCCTTCACATGGATTTACGTTTCCCAGCTCCTTAATGTAGTAACAACTTGCCTGTGCTTTTCCTCTCTTTTTTTTTGTCTAATTTTTAGCAAAAATAACTAACGTTTTGCTTACCTGATGCTCGCTATTTTCAGCTTCCTCACAGCACTTTACAACTTTTTTGCGAAGGCAAGATTTTTAATGCGTACTAAATCCAGTTTCTCCACACGCGTGTATATTTGCTTATTTGTTCTTAGCTTGTTCAAGACCCGTGTCCTCCAGATTATGATGAGCGAAGCACAGCTCCTGTAGCTCCATCGCTTGCTGATGTCTTGTGGGTGGCACATGATGAGGGGCAAGTATTTGCTAGATTCAGGTAAGTACAAGTACGTGCGCAGAAAGGGGTAATAGCAGTAACTTGTGTCATCAGTGCTTTTCCCCTCCTTCAGCCTTTTCAACGCTCTAGTTAAACCAGCCCTGCAAACTTTGTTTTTAGGGAGTTCCTGCTCACCTGGAAGTTCTTATAGCGCAGAATATTCTCACCTGAAAGATTTCTGATGCTGGGTATTGCCTTTCCTCTTCCCGATAGCGTGTCAGATGCGTTACTGGTATTTTAACTTGTGTTTAACTTTGCATGCATGTCGTATATAGAAGTCTTATAGAGGTATAGAAGTCTTCTCCTCTGCCCCTTTCCATTCCTCTAGGGAAAAAATAGAAAGTAGTTTTACTGTTCTTCTACAGGATATGTTCAAAGTCAGAGGATTAGTTGGAGAGCTAAAAGCAAGATTAAGATTTGGATACTTTTGTGTTTGTGTCTATGTTGGATAATGTAATTGTACTTCATACTGGTGTGTGTTTGTCCATGATCGTTGTGTACTGCTTGCTGGTAATGAAATTACAAGACTTTAATAAAAAGTGCGTCATCTGAATTTGTTAGAGAACTTGTGATATGGTTGTGTTTCATTTCAGGACTCCTCAGCTGTTACTGTCAAATTACCTAAGTCTTTTGTAGCAGCTGCAAAATCTTAAAAACATAAGTGTATTGTTAAAAGGAACTCTGGCCTGTTTTATCCTGCTTGGTGCTGCTTATAGCAAGTCTAACTCAAAGACTGATGGAACTTCAGTTTTCTGTTGTTTCCATTTTTTCTTCTTCCTCCTTCTTTTCTGACTCAGTGGGATGTTTTTCAAGGACAAGTGTTGTAATCTGTATCTCTTCCTTCTGAGACAGTGAGATTTTTTTTTTAATTTTTTTTTTTGCAAATCAGAAAACTGTTGCAGGTGTGGTTTGAAGTAAAAGGATGAGTGTAGCAAAAAAAAAAAAGTCTGCTTTTGTTTCAGTCAAAGGTTAGTGGATTTGGAACAAATAAAGTGAACTTAATTTTTTCCTTTCACAGTCTCATTCTGATAGTTTGAGTTTACACTCATTCTGTATTGAAAGATAAGGTTCTTACTCTGTCAGTATTAAAATTCATGATTATTCTCCAATGTGTTTTCTGAAAGATTGCAACTTCTTTGTCACTTGCAGAGTTTGATAAATGACTAGAATGTGTGAAGTCTAGTTAAGAGATCATTGTTATCTGACTCTTTCCTGCCTTTTATACTTACTGTTTCATGTAGAGAGGAGGGAAAGGCACCCCAGTCAAATTGAATAGTAACAGCTCAATCCTGTACCATGACCTTGCAATGTCTAATTTATCCCTGAGTAAGTTATCTATTTTGATTGTGACTGTTCAGGATTTTTTATCTTACTTGAACTGAAGAAGACTTAAAACATTTTCTTAACGTTATGAATAGCAAATTGTTTTCTTAAATAGTTTGCGAATTTTATGTCTTGCTGAACGTTGGTAACTTGCTTGGACAGACCCTGAAGAAACCTTGAGATTTCTTTTGCTGGCTGAACCTTTTAAACTGTGTTTTCTGTTTCTTTCTAGGACTGAATTATGGAGAAAAGAAAAAAGTACAGCTTATCATGACTTACATCCATCTACAGATTCTATACCAAGTGTTCCAAAAAACAGTATACAGAAAGACAGTCTTGTTGATCGAGCAGCACTTCAGAAAATTTCTGCGCTTGAAGATGAGCTGACTTTTCTTCGTGCTCAGATTGCCACTATTGTTGCAGCACATACCCTGGGAAACATTCCATCGCGTAAGCCTTTCTGGTTTGAAGTAAACCAATTTTCCTTTACTGCGTCAGAGGTCTTGTTCACATCTAACCACGTCTCTGATACTGATATAGAACATCTCTAACTTCTTCACCTGGTTATACCAACAAAATTTACTGAATGTATTTTTTTTCACCGTTTGTGCCCTTTGTTTCCCGCCTTTGCTTTCACTTTTTTTTTTTTAATGCCAACTTTCTGATTTTGAATGCAGTTGATCCTAAGTGATCTTCATATTCTTTTCCATGTTTGTGAAGGAACTTAGTAACAACACTATTAATAAACCACCAATTACTGGTTTTGTTTAAAAATATATATATATAACCTTAGACTTATGTACCATTTCTGACAAGTTATCAAAATACTGAATAAAAATATATGGAATTGAAGCTCAAGATTTAAGAGAAAGGAATGCTACAAATAGTCTAATGTGTAACCATCACTGGAGTACCGAAGGTAGTTAGTCTCCAATATGAACTTCAATCTTGTGATTTTTTTTTTTCCTTAAGTTTTGAGGTCACAGTTGTCTTGTACGCTAACCCCAATGTGGTTGTTGAAACATTTGAACTGATACGAGACGGTTCAGGGGCCTCTCTCTGTGCTTTGACTTGTTGTTCTGTTGTCACTTTTTGTCTCTTCTCCATTGCACTCTATGCATTTTGTAGTCTGTTTTATGTGCTTTGTGGTTTTCTTTGCTGTTGCTTCATCTGGGTTATTCTAACCTTCAGACCATTGAGAATGATCTATGTGTAGTTGCAGGCTGCTTTCTGTTGCAGGTTTCTGATTTACCTAGTGCATGGATCAAAGACACATCAGAGCAGCCCAGACCACCTCAAATCCATTATTTCATGTGTTCTGAGTCTGTGGCTTTGAAACCAAAATTGGTTTTAGTTTTAAATGTAATTATTTTCTTCTGTGGTGTTATGTGTGGTGTGTAAGGAAGTGCTTTTAGAGGGCCGTCTTATCTTAAAACAGAGTCATGCAAGATGTTGCTTAGAATTATTAATTGCTAAGGTACTACAGACTGTTGAGAATAAAATCCCTATTTTTCTTCTGACTGCATCCAGAAGCCTTTAAGACATTCAGCATTCCAGATGGGTCTTACCCAGTGCCAGCCATGACTTCTACGCCATTGTCCGTCTCTCACAATCACTTTGTAATTCCCTCGCCGCCTCCGCTCCCTTCTGGTGCACCATCTGCTGTTGATGCTAGTAACTCAGCGATTGAACTCATCAAACAACGCCGTGCTGCAAGAAACAGTGCTTTGACTGCAGCTGATGCTGCTGATCACCAGAGGACAAAGAACGTTCCTAGTATGATGGATGTTTTGAAAGACCTAAACAAAGTTCAGTTGCGTGCTACTGAGAGGTAGGTTGGAATTCAATGCGTGTCTGAGCTATCTAAGGCCATGTAACCGTTACAGCGTTTACGTATAAGCAGAGAACACCACGATGAAACAAATCATTTAACACGCAGCTACTGCTGACAGACTGAAGTTGGCAGCGTTTACGTTCACGGCTTGGAATGTGACATGGCTTTTAGATGCATTTGAAAAATGCTGAATATAGCATTTAAAACTTCTCTGCTGCACTAGTATACGAATCTCAGGTTGTTTGCATCTGTGTGTGTGTGTGACTTTTGTATCCCTTTTTTTGTTGAGACTGGGTCTGTCACAGGAAACTGATCTGAACAAATACCCTTTTCTCATTCACTGTGAAAGGACTGAAAAAGTGTCTTAATGTGTCCAGAATATTCTGGTACTACATTCAAACTGTTAAAACAAATATGTGCTGTATCTTACTGAAAGCGTTTCCTGAATTTAAATTGGATTGTGATATTTTTCATAGTATGCCATTTTGATTTTAAGAGCAGTTGACCTTACAAAAATGCTTTAGTAAAGACTGTAATACCTCTTTGTGTCAGTGTTGGTCTGCTATACTAGATGTGATAGAAGTTGTCAGATGTCTTTTCTGAACTTGTGGAGCTGGAAAAGCATGCAAGAACAATCGAATCTCTACTGAATAATAGGAGCTCTTAATGTGGGAAGAATGTCACCAAAAATGATTGCACTCTTATTTCAGTACTTTCTTAAGTGTGAGTTTTATCCCTGAAAATACTTAGCACAAGTCTTGGACAAATTATCTATATGCAATCCTGGAGCATACCTTCATGCTTTTGATGATATATTTATACAGTAAATAAAGCAAATACAAACTGCACTAAGGAAAAACTATTTCTTGATGTTTCCTTCCATGTATGGTGAAAGAAGAGAGTGAAACATTTGTAATGACAGTTTTAACCGCCATCATGTTAGCAGGGGCAAGTTGAGTTGGAAATGATAGGTGTGCATCTGAAATGCTCCAGGATTTAGACATCTACCCGAATACTGAAGGTAGAACTTCACTGCCAGACTTGCTGCTAATGCACAATGACAGCAGTAAGCTCAACTCTTTGGTCTGGAAATCACACTTTCTGCTAGCACAAGTGTGCATATATCTAGAGTTGTTTCAAATATCTCAGTGCTTAGGATGTTTTTTTATGATTATTTTCTTGGATTAGTCACTAATTTCTATCTTTATGTTAGGCTTTGGGGTGCTAGATGCTGTTTTGATTTTGTGGGTTTTGCTGTCTTGATTTTGTTGAGAACGCTTTTTTATAAATTAAAATAGAATCATGGAATGTCTTGGGTTGGAAGGGACCTCAAAGATCATGGAGTTCCAACCCTCCTGCCATGGGCAGGGATGCCACCCAGTAGATCAGGTTGCTCAGTCTTGAGTCTAACCAGGTCTTGAACACCTGCAGGGATGGGGCATCTACAACCTTTCTGGGCAACCTGTGCCAGTGCCTCACCACTCTCTGAGTGAAGAATTTCCTTCTAACCTCTAATGTAAATCTTCCCTCTTTTAGTTTAAAAACATTCCCTCTTGTCCTGTCATTATCATTTTTAAACGTAATTACTCCGAGAAATTTTGTAATTCTTTTTCTTTCTTCTAAGACCACAGAAAGGCATACTGTTCTGAACTGAAAATTAATGAAATTTAAGTCAAATTATGTTGTAAAAGGTTATGAATTATGTTAGTAGGAATCTCCAACTAATATGCCTTAATATACCTTATGAATGAAACTTGCTATGCAAACTGTACTTTTTTTTTTCTTTCGCATTACTTTAGCAC
Source organism: Netta rufina (assembly GCF_964035555.1). NCBI lineage: Eukaryota > Metazoa > Chordata > Aves > Anseriformes > Anatidae > Netta > Netta rufina. The sequence continues at coordinate 85,610,222 of NC_140125.1, read as the reverse complement.
TTTCTGTTGATTTATTACCACTTTTCTTTAAGGAACAGCATCAAGTTTTATTTTTGAACTAAGAATCTGGCTGACGAGTTTTTAGGTGTACTGTTATTAGCCCTGTCTGGTTAATTGCGTTAAAACAACAAAAGCAGCATTATTTGTGCAATCAAGGGTTTATAGGATGAAGATGTATACAAAAGTTGTCTTATTGGACTTTAGATCGCTAAACACAAGATTAAGGGTGGAAGATAATAAATTTTCTTTCTTTGTAGGTCGCCTGGAGGCACTCCTCTTTCTAAACCCAAAAAAAGGCTAAGTTCAGATTGGGATCCAGTTGCTATACTGACTCATGCACTAAAACAGAAATTTGCACATAAATTTGAAGACGATGATGATTCACTGGACAAAGAAAATAGATCCTTTGATAGCTCCCCGTTTTCTAGTCCAGAGATCCCACTGGTATGTTTTTATATAATAATGTGTTTTTATATTCTTGAAATGACTGCAGTTTTCATGGATAGTAGCAAGGTTTTGGAGTCGACAACTTTTCTACAATGATTTTAAGCCATCAGCTTAGTTGTTTCTTTCAAGTGTAATCAAGGCAGAGAATCCCAACAACTTATTATGAATGGATTTCAGCTGGGAAATGCTTTTCTAGATACACCAAAAGGAAAAAAGTTAGACTGACTCTAAAAATTCAGCTCATCATTGGTTAAACTGTGGACATTGGCTCGATAGTAACTAACAGGCATTTGCATGTAGAAACTGTATGTGCAGTTAGTAATACTGACTATTAATTTGTTAACTATTTTTACAAGTTGAGATGCCAGGAAGGTAACAGAGGTCTGCCTAGCATGTGCTGAGTGTTCAGAAAACAAAATTAAAGCATTGGGTTTAGTATCTTCCCTCTTGTGCAAGCATCATTTCCACATGCTCTACATCTTTTATTCTGAACATTGTTGCAGAGCCCCTGGAAAATCCAGTTCTTTGCTATGAACAAGATGCTGGTTTCTGTAGAGCAGTCTGCAAGCTACTTTAACTTCTGCAGTCCAGCAGGTACTGGTGGTTATTTGCTAGAGACATCTGTAAACCCCAGAGCTGCTTAGATGAGACAGACAGAAATAGGTGGAAGTAATTTAAAGCATCTCTCTCTGCTTAGCAATTACATCTTTTCATCTGTGAAATGAGCGAGATACAGAATCTTATTTGGCACTGTGGTTTGTTTGTTTGTTTGTTTGTTTGTTTTAGCCTAATGGAGAAAAATAGTATTGGAAAGCATGTGGTGGAAATCCAGACATTCTTTGAAGGCTGAAGGCTGCAGCTATACTCATGGCTAGTTGCATGACTGAAAATTTAAAGAAAACTAAGATGTGTGTTTCTTTTTCCTGCTATAACAATTCTTTGAAAAACTTCAGCTGGCACAAAGATTTTTGCAAGGAAAATGTAGCTTTTATCTTCTGCACTGTAATGAATCATCCTTTCTTGTACAGCCTATATAAATTTCCCTGTGATTTTTAATTTTTAAAATTTTTTTTTTAAGGAAAAATCTGAAACTTGTAAAAAGCAAGGAAACAAAACAGCCAGGCTTGTGTTTTGGATGCAACAGACCATTGCATTGTGTAGCAAACATACCTGATTCTAGATATGAAGATTGAAGTTAGATCCTGGAAGGGCGTGTTTATGAATCTTCTTTTGTTCCAAGTTCTAAGTTAAATTATAGTCTGGAAGAGGGACTGATTAAGGCCAGCATGTTCAGGAGCAGATGAAGGAAGATGGGCTTTTCTGGTTGAAACAGGGGCTTGATTGCAAGATCATGCTTATTTTAATTGTTTATCCTTGAGTGTTCTGAAGAAAAACTAATGTAAAGCAATTTATTGTGTTTATGTTATTCTTCCTAGATTAAGTGAAGTGCATAAATTCTCCCAAACTGCCTTTATCGTAAACAGCTTCTCATTCAGTTGTCTTGGATATAATTTTATCTAATTCCATCCCTCCTGGCCAGGTTGGACATTGCAGCCTGAAATCAAGTGCAAATTCTAGCCTCGTGAGAACTGATGAAGTTAAAGTATCAACGTGGAAAGTGAGAGCTCATATTTAACTGATGGAGATTTCTGAGGAAACTTCGTAGTGTGTGTGTAAGTGGCAGGCCCACTCTGTGAAACTGCTGTAATATGTTCTAGAATGTATCTGTCTTATGCTGTTAATGTTTGGGTTGTAGGGCTTGTAAAACTGCCTCTTCCTTCTCTTTAGTTTCCCAGCAGCCAAACTCATGAATGTGATGCTTTGTGAGAAGCACACAACCAAAAAAAGGGTTTTGTTACTGTGGAGCACTGTGTCTGAAACCTGGGAAACTGAGAAATACAGGAAAGAAATGTTTGTGAAAGAAAAGTAATTATTTTGTGGCAGCTTAGGTGAGCACTGTCTCTGTACTTCACTGTAAATACTGAAGATGTATAAACTTCTGGACTGTATTGTGTATAGCTGACTGTATATAACTAATGGTAGCTAATACTGTGATAAAGTTTCCTCAGTTTTCTTTGCAGTCTGCTAATGCGACTCCTTATTTCATGTGCAAGCAGTGTTCTAATTTGTCTTGAGTCAGTAGAGAAACTTTCATGTTTGTGAAATTTTGTCTTGCTGTAAGTATGCTACACGCTGTCTGTTAAATGCTTATCGTGTGGAGGAGTTTTTCTTTTGAGACAAAAAAAGACCTTGTAGAGACATCTGTTAGCACATAGTCCAAATTCCGCATGTAAATGAACATTAATTGTATCATCTTTCTGGCTTTTCTGTATAAAGTCTGTTTCGTTCACAGAGTCTATAAAATAAAATTTCCTTTGTATCACAGATGTGTGTGATAGTGACATTTTGTGTTGTGGAGTCTTGTATCTTAAGAGCTGACCATATTAGAAGACTACTTTATTTTAGATAAAATAAAGAGCTTACTTTTTTCCTGTTAGAAGACTTGGAATCTCTTATTTACAAATTTGTTGTGATCCACTGCTTACAATAGCTGCCTTCACTTATTTTTTTGTCTAGTGATCCATTATCAATTGAACTGTGGATTGTGTCCCTTGTATGTACCGTGTGCCTTCTATATCCCTACCCCCTTACACAGAATAGACATCTGGATTCCCTGTTACTGCCAAGTCTTATTTGTACAATTACTAGAGGCAACTGTTCAAATCCCATACTTTTGTTTTAATTCCAGAAGTTACCTTTTGACTAAAATTGGAGCTCATGATTTAACTGTTGTCCTGTTTTCAGCTGTGAGGCTGGGTGCTTAACCACAACAAATACTTCATTTCTTAAATCATGTGTCCTAGATGTTTTTTCTTGAATTTAGTGATTTTTATACTTCATTACGTTCTCTCATTCCTTTCGCACTCCATAACAGCCTGACCTTACCTTTCTCTCTGCTTTTAAAATACACATTTTCTACATTCTCTACCTAAGCCTCAGAACTGCTGTGAAATCCTCACAGAATAGCCAGCTTGGCCCTCTGCTTAGTGATCTTAACCTCTTCTATCAAAGCTCTCAGTTGTCTTTTGTCTGCTGCTCTGGTCTCTGAAATACTAGGGCAGCAGGGAACAACTGTGAAGGAAGTCCGTGGGCACCTGCAAAAAAGGATATGAGGGCAAGGGGGTCCTGTTGAGAGTAAAGCTTGTGAAAGAGCTCCCTTTTTTTCAGCATATGAAGTGTGAAGAGGTGGAGCAAGCTCCCTCTTCTGCTATGCCAGCCTTCGTAGAGCCAGAGGCTCCCTGCATTTGTGACCATTCTCTTGAGACTGACAAATGCTAAGGTGGAATTCCTGCTGAGAGGCTTTGTAAATCTGGAAAGCTCTGGACAGTGTAGTCTTTTCTATGTCAATTGCTTTATGTGATCAGTAGTTTCTTTTCTTTGGGAAGAACTATTATTTCAGACTCTGTGTGTATATCTTCTGTTCTCTCCAGACTGCAGTTCACAGCAGGGATTTTGGATTTGAAAGTGGATTCCCAGAACTTTAGAAAGGAATTCTCTCCACAATTTCTCTTGATGTCACTTAAGCCAAGTACCTAGTGCCAGACTTCAGAAGCATCTAGAAATTTTAATGAGCTGTTTGGCCCTCCAGGTTATTGGGTAGTATCTCTGATTTTTGTGTCAAAGTGAATTGTGCTACTACAAAGTAGTCTGTATAGCTGATATGCTTCCTTAGAGCTGTGGGGGAAAGTCATGGCCCTGTGTTGGATTTTTTGTTCCCCAGCTATGTACTGCCTATGTATGTTAAGAGAACAGATTCTTTGTTTTAAATAGTTCTACCTGTAAATTTGATGAGGCGATGAACCCTGGCATACCTCGAGAAGTTTGGGAGAGATATCTGCTAACATCTAACAGTTTTCAATACCAAGAAGTTGCAAAATTTACAGTGATGTTCAGTAATGAAAATGTAAGCACCCCTTGCAGAGGAGATTTTTTTCTCTTTCAGAATTAATCATCTTATTTATCATCTTATTTTTTTTTGACCAGAACATCCGTATCAGCAGCTTGGAAGCAACTTGATGTTGTCTAAAGTTATCCGTGCCCTGCTTACCTACAAATAAACTTGTCTACACGTGGTCCCTGGATGAACTGCTCAATGGCAATGCAACTCCTGGCAATACAGGAGTTGGGTGAGGAGACTCACAAATAGAATTAAATTACCTGAACTGTAAGAATATCACTTTTGCTGACAAATTCCCATAAAATAGAAGACCTGTCTTGATACTTATTACCTGTGACAAACAACTTAAATGTAACTTGTTATGTCTGCCTTTTTAGCTACAGAGTATGGGGGAAAAGCACAGCTGAGAATATGCAACAGTATCTGCTGCCCTCAGTCTACTCCTCTTTTCAGGAACTGATTACATTGTTCTTTAGTCCTACTAAAATAATTATATACAGGGCTCTTGCAAAAACCTAATTGACAAAGGTATCTTGTTAAAAAGGTTACACTTTGCCTTCCTCATCTGGGGTAAGCCCTGCAGGCAAATAACCGGTTAGTAACAGTGCTAGTGGCCAAAATAGGCATTATAACCCCACTGGGATGAGAGAAACGAGTGAGAATTTGAGATTCAGATTATCCTCAGTCATTGGCATGATTTGATTCAGCAACTTGTGGCTAAAGAGTTGTTTTAAGATGCAAGACCTTATTATTACAACTCTAAGTGAGAAAATACTGTTGTTTTCCTAAACAGTATTGTCCTTAATATTAGTAATTATTTTTTTTTTCTTTCTCAGGCATTAGTATTCATGATGCTGAACAGTTTGGCATTGAGAGTGTATTGCTATGTACAGTCTAATTTATAGTTTAATGAGTATTAATAAATAATAACTTTATTTTTTATCTGTTCATTTAGGCATTGAGACTTTATAATAAATCAATTTATGTTGTAAATATAAGATTTGTTATAAAATATAAAAAATGTTCTTCAACATAATTTAATAATAACTTATTATAGAATCACAGAGTAAGTTACTCAATATACAAGGTCAGCTAGCTTCAGGTGAAACATCTTGACAATTGTGCTAAGGTTTTTGAAAAGAACTGATATGAACAACAGTTCCTTTAGGGATTTGATTTAGGCTTGAAGGCTTGATGGTTCTCTTAAAGTTTTAATGACAAACCTCTAGAATTTGGAAACTGACAGGGTTCAAGACTGTAAAACCAAGCAGGTTTTCACATATATGTATTATTTATCCTGCTTTATATTCTTTATATGCCTGACATTTCATAAATTTTTCTTCATGTGTCAGCCCACAGCTCATTCTTTTCCCTTTTATCTTGTTTAGGAAAATTTTTGCCAGATACAGAAAATGCTTCTTGAAACTTTTGAAGTGTAAGTCTAGGCATTAATTACCAAATTCTTTCAAACTACCTTTAAAGTGAACTTTTCATAATTGACTTTGTAGAGGCTAAATGGTAGTTAAAAGATTTATAGGACTAAAAGGACACTAATTGATTTTGTGATTCTGTTTGAGTTCCAAACTACTGAACTGATTCATATTTTTGGAGGTATTTTAAAGGAACACACTATCCTTTCTCAGTTCTATTTTAAAGCTCAAACTTTTGTTTCTTTTTCAAAAACTTTTGAAAATCTTTTTTTCATGGATAAAATCTACACAAGGTGGGTGTGTGCTTCTTATTCAGTTATGTTTTTGCTGTACTTACATAATTTAGTATAATTTAGAAATGAAGTCATTGTCATGTTTCTGCAACAAAGGTACTAAATTTTTTTCCTTTGTTACACTACTGCTTGCATGCAACGGCACATGTTTTGTAGAATATACATTTTCTAGTTATATCCCATTCAGATAACTGACCAACCTCTTGTCTCAATATTTCTTCCTGGGTTAACACAGTCAGACTGTCTACCTTGGACACTGTCTCCTTCAAGATTTACTGTTTCTAAACTATATGGATTATTAAAAGAGAATATTAATGCTCAGGGGATAAAAGAAACATGTTAAAAGTAAGAAGAGAGCATCTATTATAAAAAAGGCACACTGAAACCATCAGTTTCATCAGCAAGTATGCTGGCTTTAATTAACAAAAATAGTTCTGCCTCTGAGAAACTGGAAATAGGTAAATTTCATAGTGATAAATATATGAGCTTCCCTCAGAGACCCTCACTGTACTTAAAATTATCCAATTTAATTTCAAAGATTTGTGTTGGAAGTATGTAGCTTAACTAGAAGGAATAGGGTACCTGCTGTAAATCACCAATGTATATAGAGAGAAACTTTCATTTTTCAAATGTTGTTGAAGTATGAAGCTGAAGCTACTGTAAATTGCATAATAAAAACGGACAAGTATCAGAAAGTAAGCATAGAAGAGATTTTGTAAGAAAATGAAGAATCTAAAAAAGTTATCAAAAATAATGGACATGTTGTGGGATTGAAAAACTCAAGTTATAAAAAGAAGAAAGACATGCACTATGTCTTGTTACATTTACCTGTTTATATAAATAATTCTGGTTTTGTTTCTTGCAGTTTGACTGACACATCAAAGAAACACAGAATGGTTGAGGTTGGAAGGGACCTCTGAAGATCACCTCGTCCAATAATGGTGAGCAGGATCACCTAGAGTACATTTTGCAGGATGGCATCCAGGAGGGTTTTGAATATCTCCAGAGAAGGAGGCTCCACAGCCTCTCTGGGCAGCCTGTGCCAGTGCTCTGTCACCCTCACAGTAAAGAAGTGCCCTCTTGTATTCAGCTGGAACTTCCTGTAGCTTCAGTCTGTGCCCGTTGCCTGTTGTCCTGTTCCTGGGCACAACTGAAAAGAGACTGGCTCCACCCTCAGATATACATTAATGAGATCTCTCCTCAGTTTTCTCTTTTTTCAGGCTAAACAGGCCTGGAAACAGGTCTGTCCTCGTACAACAGGTGCTCCAGTCCTCTCATCATCTTAGTAGCCCTCCTCTGGACTCGCTCCAGTAGTTCCATGTCCCTCTTGTACTGGGGAGCCCAGAACTGGACATACTCCAGGTGCGGCCTCACCAGGGCTGAGTAGAGGGGGAGGATCACCTCCCTTGACCTTCTGGCAACACTCTTCTGAATGTAGCCCAGGATACCGTTGGCTTTCCTGTCCACAAGGGCACGTTGCTGGCCCATGGTCAGCCTGCTGTCCACAATTAACCCCACATCAGGTCAGCCCCCGGCCTGTACTGGTGCTCGGGGTTATTCCTCCCTCAGTGCAGGACCCTTCACTTGCCCTTGTTGAACCTGATGAGGTTCCCCTCCGCCCAACTTTCCAGCCTGTTGAGGTCCCTCTGAATGGCAGCACAGCCCTCTGGAGTATTATCCACTCTTCCGAGCTTTGTGTTGTCAGCAAACTTGCTGAAGGTGCACATCCTTTCCATCATCCAGATCACTGATGAATAAGTTGAACAAGACTGGACCCAGTACTGACCCCTGGGGGACACTGGCCTCCAAGATCAGCTCGGGTTGGAAGGGACCTTAAGGATCATCTAACTCCAACCCTGCCCTGCCATAGGCAGGGATGTCACCCACCAGATCAGCTTGGCCAAGGCCCCATCCAGCCTGGCCTTGAACACCTCCAGGGATGGGGCATCCACAGCTTCTCTGGGCAACCTGTGCCTCACCACCCTTCTACAGTGAAGAATTTCCTCCTAATGAAGGAGGAAATGTCTATCCTCTTCTGGTTTATCCTCTTCTCTATAATGTCTATCCTCTTCTGGTTTAAGACCATTCCCCCTTGTCCTATGCCTTCTTATGGGTAAGACGTATAAATACGTCCCTTTAATACCAGTCACTGAAAAAAATAATTTCTATTTATCATCCATTTTATAATGAATTTTTTGTATCTATAATTATTTGGCAAAGGACTGTTTTGTCTGTTCATCTGTGGGCATGTGTTTATAAAATAACTATTTATTATATATAATACACAACATATAAAGATAGAAGAGCGTTTATCTTCTATATATTAGTATAAGATAACTGATACTAACCAATGTATCCTTAATTCAGTTACAAATAAATAAAATCATTTGGCCTATGTTTAACAGAACTAGAAAATAATTGACTGAAAACCAGATAACTTAATTTGTCAAGAGTAGTTTCTAATTCAGAAGACTTGATGAACCTATTTGGGAAATTTGGGCACTTAATTGTGAATATGAATCCTAATTCATTCAAATTTTAGGAAACACCTAAAATTTGAACTTGCCTTCCTAGCATAAATGAGGTTTCTAAAACCTGTGTTGTTTAAGAGAGCTTTTTCTTTAAATTCAAATGTTAATGTTTTGCAGTTGGAGTTTGGAGTAGTTGTCTGACTTGCAATATCACAGCTTTGTTTTAGCTAGCTATTATCTAGCTACTCAGCTGAGAGACATTCTTGATTGTGCTAGACGTTAGTTTCCAGAGCATTATTTATTTAGAGAATTAGTTCTAACAACTACTTATAATAATCAAAAGACCATTCTTCTTATATTCATTATTTTTCCCAATAATCCTGTCAGCAGGATTGTTCCTTCTGCAATGGGGATTTGATTTGTTTGTTGAAAGAAGAACAATGGAGTCCATTTGTTCCAGCTATATATGTAGTCCTCTTTACATTTTTGTTCAGGTTGTTTGCCTGAAAGGCTGAAGAAGGCTCTAAGAGCAGGTTATTTATATGTGTGAGCAGAAGCATTCAGACTTTCATTTTTGTTGATATTGGAATAGAAATACTCAAACTTCTTGTTTAAGACTAATAGAAGTATTTAATTTCCATGGGTCAGAGAACCAAAAGCAGGAGCCTGAATTGCCGTATTTAGGCAGCAGTAACATGGCGTGCAGGGGTGGAGTTGGAACTGGCTGTGGTAAACTCCCTTACCAGCAAAAAACACCTTAGAGTAAAACAACTTTGAAGTTTCTGAAAGTTTCTGAAGTTTCTGAAAATATTTGATGAAAATCTTTCATATATGCTGTGGCTGAACTGTACGTACTTAACCACAAGAGAGCAGTGTTTTACCAGATCTATGCTGTAAATCTTAAATTTAAATAATTTTATTTTGTTGGTAATAGGTCTAACAGTAAATCCCTTTATATTTTTATCTTTTAGCGATTCTCACTAGATTGTAGAGGCACATGTTTCTAATTTACTAGTGTTTTTCTTATAGTTCATTTAGTGTAAATGAACTATATTTATTGTACTTGGATTAATAAAAACTCAACATCAGGCTAATTTATTCTTATGCACAAAATAAACTTGCTACTTCGTTTCCCTCCATGTTTAGCATCTAGAACAGACAGAAAATTTTATATGGTGAATTAAAGAGCTTTTCTAGCAGAAAGCTTTTCCTGAAGAAATATCCTCTCATATCCCATGTTAAAAAGACTCGGAGAAAATTTCTGTCTGTGATGTGGTACATAAGTAATGAGAATTGCCCCTGAATTGAATGGATTTTTATGAATAACTTTTAGATTCTACTAGAGAAAATATGTTGCTACTTTCTGATTCAATATCAAAGGGACCATCTGGCATAAAAAAAATTACATTTTTTTTTTCAGATGAAAGATTATACTTTGCTCCTATCAGTATGTACGCCCTTTGCTCTTTATGTGTAAATAATGATTTGAACAAATTTAGGTGCAATCTTAAGACTAAGTAAGAGTAAGTTTGCAGTAAGTTTGCAGAAAGTGTTAACTTTCACTGATGCTTCTGCATCACTATTGATTTCATCAGAGTTGCTGCAGTGGAACTTAACACAGCATTTGTCTCCAGATTAAATAAGCATACCTAACCTGTACCATACCATAGTTCACCTTGAACTATGAAGAACTTGGGATATGGTCCATCGGTCTGCTGCAAGAGACTAAGCTGAAAACAGAAAGATTTCATCTTCCTGAAGTTAGTTTTATGATAATTCGCTGAATTTGTAGAACATAATCTAGAAATAAAATAAAGCTTTTAGCTTGGCTGCAACATTTAAGTGAAGGTGTCTGTTTCTGCCTTGTGTTTCAGAATTAGAGCCACCTGCTGTAATGCAGAGCAAGCCACTGAGCAACAGCTGCTGGGTAAAAGGAGTACAGAGAAATTCAAAGTAAGCTTAGTTTTAGTTTCTTCACATTGTGTTGTTGCCTTATGATTGTTTGATGCACTGTGATCTTATAGTACACAGACTGTATTTGTTCCTTTTTTTTTTTTACTTTTTAAGGTAGTGAGAACTGTAGAAATATCCTTTAAAAGTTACAAAACCACAGTAGTTGTCATTGAGGGTGGTTGTCTGTGCTACTACTGGTGAGTTTTTTCTTTGTCTTTCAGATTGCTGTTATTCTGTATGTGCATTCCACAGTTTGTTACTTACTTTGCCCAGATGGTATTTTAGTTGTCTTTCTTCCATTACCCTTTTTCTAGCAATTATATTGCTTGAATTGTATACCGTATTTGACTGCCATCTACTGAGGCAGACTTGATAAACCAGGCTGTTTTTGTTACGCTCTTTGCTTGTGAGGAAGTGTTTCTGAATAAAGGTCAAACTCAATGTTCTTGTTTTTAATTTTGTTAAGTTAGGAGCTACTGTACCAGCATGTATAGTGGGAAAGTAATCTGAAAGTCAGTGTGTTTTGTAATAATAAAAATATCTAGTTTGAAGTTTTACTTTGATTTGACTCAGGTGAAATGTGAGCATTATCAGCAGCTCCTGTTCCTTATCTGCCCTTTTGACCATTCAAATGTTTTTGAAATGGTTGTGTTTGCTTCTATTCCTCTTGTATTCCCTGTCTGTGTTTATACAGATTATAATAAGGTTTTGCTTGTTGTGGTTCTACAAAGGTCTATTTTTTTTTCTCCAAATCTTCTAGTATGTCTTCAGTCCTTTAGTTATTTCTCAGTAATGGCATAGACTTTTTAAAGCTGTGAAGAGTATACATGTACTTTGTGTTTTGTATGTTAGAACAAAAAGGCTGCTAGTGAAACTGATCTCTACAAAATAGTTTGCTCTATAACTTAATTTGTCAGTATTATGTTTCTTACAATGTTGAATTAGAATTTTGAGGTCACAAATAAAGGAATATTAACATCTGGTAAGCTAAACAAACAGAATTAGGGAGATCCCACTACGTGCTTTGTGAGCTAGTAGAGCTGTTGCTAGGAGAATAGCCTGAGCTTGAGAATACCCTAAGCTAGTAGTTGCCTGAGGAACCCACAGAAACTTGCTCTACTTCTACACAGCTGTACAAATTTGCTATCTTTTTCTTTCCCATAGTCCTCCTTCTAGCATAATAAGAGCTATGGAGGAAGGAGGTTGCATTGTGATCATAGGACCAAGTCCTTATTCTCTAGCATACAGATCTCCATTACAATCAAGACCAGTGATGTGTGGTCAGACCTTCACTGAGCAAAATTAATTGTGAAGAGCTGATCTGGTGTGAGTTGAGGGTCATGAACATCACGTGTGGTAATGGTCACTTGTGCTTTAATTTGAAAGTTATTGCTGATCAGATGATTAAACAAGAATTGAAGTCTTACTAATTGCATAGATTTTAGGGGGGAAAAAAAAAGTATTTACTTCAAAAAAAAAAAGTCACTTTTTAAGCAATTCTTCTTTAAGTAATTCTTTTCTAATGGAGGAATAAGTTAAATCTTGATAGTTAGGAGTGAAATAAAAAGACAAACAAACCTTGAACTGTGGATGCTTAAACAATGTGAATATGAAATTTCTAAAGAAGTTGGCTGAAGGAGGCTTCTGGCCTTGTATGTTCGTTTTGAATAAACCTTGGAAAACTATTGTGGTATCTAAATTTTCTTTTTAAGTAGAGTAAAATGGGTAACTTTAAGTCAATTAACATGTGTCTAGTTCTAGGCAAAAAGATTGAATATGTATGGTGAGATCCTATTGCAGCTTTGGAAATGTCTAGGTAATTACTGGATTAATCTAATGTATCTTTGTTAGGAAATAGATATTTTAAATTATGTTTGACAAAAAATAGCTGTAATATAAAGTGTATTGTTAATTAAAATATAGCATTCATATTATCCATAAAATACATGTTAAATAGATGTAGAACTGATTAAATGCCACATAATAGCAAGTAAGGAAGTGTTTCTGCTAGGATTATAGGGAATTCTTCTAGGTTAATGAGATTAACCTAGATTAACATGCTTTTAGTAATGAATTTGTGGATAATTAAAAAAATAATAATATTTTAATTTTGAGAAATAGTGAAGATGGGAGTGATGGCAAATGATAATACTGTAGTAAATTAGGTCCTCGGAAACAGAGTACGTTCTAGTACAGCTGGATGGAAAGCGATAAAGGAGTTCTCTTCAAATTGTGCGAAGACACATTTGTGCACAATTGTGCATCACAGTCTACAACTTCCTCGTAAGGGGGTGTCGAGAGGCAGGAGACCTTTTCTCCATTAACACCAGTGACAGGACCCGCGGGAACGGGGTTAAGCTGAGGCAGGGGAAATTTAGGCTGGACGTCAGGAGGGGGTTCTTCACAGAGAGGGTGGTTGCACACTGGAACAGGCTCCCCAGGGAAGTGGTCACTGCACCGAGCCTGTCTGAATTTAAGAAGAGATTGGACTGTGCACTTAGTCACATGGTCTGAACTTTTGGGTAGACCTGTGCGGTGTCAAGAGTTGGACTTGATGATCCTTGAGGGTCCCTTCCAACTCAGGATATTCTATGATTCTATGATTCTATGAACTAATAATTTGTGCCTGGTATTTTTCAGAAACAGAATGTCTGTTTCTGTTTACATTGAAATGATATGGCTGTGAATGCATGAAGAGAAATAATAATAAATAAGGTACTAAAAAACTCTTTCTGACAGAGAGAAACATAATAGTAACCAGTAGCAGGAAGTGAAAGCTAGAATAATTTAAGTGAGAGTTCATTTCAACAGTGAGCATGACACCTACAATAGGAAGTGATGACTTTTCATTACTTGTTCTCTATACTATAGCCTAAAAAGTAGTTTTAAAGTAAATTCTCTACAGAGTACAGAAACATAAACAACACCTTGTTTTCTCCCTCCCCCCCCAAAAAACAAAACAAAACAAAAAAACCACACCAAAACTCCCTATGAGTTCTAGACGATCAAAACTTATTACATTTAAAAGCTCAGGTCTCAGGTATATGAATCTGTTAGGTGAACTTTCTAAGAGATTTTTCTTGGCTGAGTTACCTCTCAGAAAATGAGAAGTTATTTCTCTTTCCTTTTTCTCAGTCGAATTAGGAGTTCCTTATGTTACTTCCTGCAGGAAGCTCTGAAGTATGTTTATTTTCTAATGTATTTATCATAGTTTATTTCACAAAGAGACCAGCTTTTTATTAAAGGTATTTGTATCTTTTACACTTTAAAAGTACTTTCAGTTTCAGAGGGAGGAGTCTGTGCTACTTCTGAAAGTGCAACTCTGCTCATTTGCAGAGCTTTAAGAAGAATCCATACTCTGATGGATCTCAGTAAAATTTAAGTTTGTAGATGTGCTGTGCCAGCTGAAAAATGACATCTGCATTATTATATAAGATGTTCCTGAGAGCAATATAACACCCACAGGCAAAACTCTAAGCTGTCAAGTAACTCAAGAGTGATGATGTAAGTTCTCCCTTTAAATTAATGATACTGAGGTACCAGAAAGAATGAACTGTAGTTGGACTAGCGAAGGAGTAAACTCTTTCCCAGAAGAAAACAGCAAAATGTATATACATTTTTAAACATACTTATGTCTGATCAGTTCACTTTTTCCACAAAGTTGAAGGAGATTAACTACTTTATCATTAAAATAAATGCTTTCCTTTCAGATCTAGTTCTCCACAGGACCTGTGGTGGTTTTCTTTTGAGTTTTGAAGTAACATGAATTTGTTATTAAATTGCATGTTTTGTGAAGACTTGTGGTAGAAGCAGCATAGCAGTATTGTTCATATCTCTTGTAGGGTTCTGGTCTAGTAGTAGAGTGCTCCAAAACGTTACCAAAGTGAAAATAAATAGAGCCCATCTTTAGCTAGCATTTCATGTACAACGTGACTTTTGAGCTATAATAGCAAAAAATGGTTGATTGTTTTGTAAGCATCCTATATTTGAAAGGCCAGGTTCTGTAAACATGTAGGCTTACATAGCGGAACTGCTCAGAAAGAAAATAAAGGCTGTTGGTAATGCAAGGTTACGTACTGGTATGTTTAAATCTCGTGCAGAGGAAAGGTGTGGCAAAGAAAGATTAAATTCAGGCTCTCTTCCTACACTTTTTCCTAAGCAAACACTTCTTCCTAAGCTTTTTGCTTTCTAATAATTGCATTGAAATATATTTATCCAATACAAAATGTGCAAGATACAAATAAAGTGGTCTTTGGGGAAAAAGTAATCTGTCTTCTTGAATCTGACCCTGAATCTACCGTATGTTTTAGTACTTCCTATTTTCTTTGGATTTTGATTGCCTGCAGTGAGTAGCCCTGAGTTTGCCTCCAGGTGTTGATAGGTCCTGTTATAGAAACGAGGCCAGGTATCAAATACATGTATAGATCCAACGCTAGTTTTATTTTCTTTGGAGCTACATTTCTTTCATGAGCATGCTTATGCATGAACTAAGTTCACAGGAATTCTCTGAATATACAAGTAAAAGCTTTGGATTTGGACTGTAACAGTTCCTGACCTGCATTAGTAGGGCATGAAAGTTTTGCTCTAGACCAAAGCTTGATTTATGTACAGTACATTTTCTACAAGGTTATGATTTTAGTAATACTTGTTTTTATCCATGGATTTTCTTTTTGTTTATGTAAATGTTCAGCACCCTTTAACCTTTAAACACATAGCCGAATTTAAATGTTTTTTTGTCGCAGCGACTTTTTTTTTTTACTTTGTTTTCCCTTGCTTGGATTTGGGAAACAGAAGCTCTCAATCTGTCTGTTCAATTATTTTTATTTTTTTAGTCATATTATTAATTTTTCTTTTGCTGTTAAGTTTGGTGATTCATTTCAACATGCTAGCCTACGTTATATTTGTAATGAACCATTAAACATCAACATCTGTACAGACAGTGGCTATGCACAGTAGGAAGATGTATTGACTTAGCTGTTGTTGAAACTAACACTGCTAAAATCCATTCTGGAACATTCTGAGTGGTTTTCCAATGCTGACAATGTAAAACTTCTGGAGAAACCATCACAACTCCATCCATATATAGGACAGATCTCCAAGGGGTTTCCTTCTAGAATCTGTTCTGCAATCCAGCTTGCATTCAGGGACATATGGAAATGCTTTTTCTTATGATTCTGAAGGATTTCTTTCTTTTTTTTTTTTTTTCTCTCTCTCTCTTTTTTTCTTTTTCTTTTTCTTTTCCTTCCAGAGAGTGCATTTAAAATACTGTCTAAATAACACTGAAACCAAAGGTATTTCCTGGTCCTATATTTGACTCTGTTGTGGCATATGCTCTGCACAAACTGTGAGCATTGTTTCTAAAGACTTTGAGGTAATGGATAAATTCTGGCTTTAGAAGCGTATCAAAATCAACAAGAAGAGTCCCAGCAGTGGCAAAATGTCTATCAGCAATAACATTTTTCACTTAGAAGCATGCACCTGTGGAGAATGTCAATGCTTTTAATATTTTCAGTAAAAGTTCACAAAGCTCATATATGTTGCATGTATCATAAATAACACGGTCCACAAATGAGAAGTGAAATTAAAACTGAGCAGTGATATTAAGGAGAACTAGATACTGGAACTGAACCAGAGAATCGCAGAATTCAAAGCCAGGCTGGATGGGGCCTTGGTCAACCTGATCCAGTGGGTGGCATCCCTGCCTGTGGCAGTGGGGTGGGAAATAGATGATCTTTAAGGTACCATCCAATGCAGGCCATTCTATGAAAAGAATGGCTGAGGCTGGAAGACCCTCTGGAGGCCTTCTGGATCAACCCCCCTGCTCAAGCAGAGACACCCAGAACAGGGTGCCCAGTACTGTCCAGGCAGCTTCTGAAGATCTCCAAGGAGGGAGACTCCACAACATTTCTGGGCAACCTGTGCCAGTGGTCCATCACCCGCAAGGTGAAGACGTGCTGCCTGGTGTTCATATGGAACCTCCTGTGTTTCAGTTTGTACCCACAGCGTCTTCTCCTGGCACTGGGCGTCACTGAAAAGAGCCTGGCTCTGTCTTCATTGCTCCCTCCCTTCAGGTATTTATACACACTAATAAGATTCTTCCCCTGAGCCTCCTCTTTTCCAGACTAAACAGATCCAATTCTTCCTGACACTCAACATAGGAGAGATGCTGAAGTCCCTTGGTATCTTAGTAGCCCTCTGGGGGACTCTTCCCAGTATGTCCACGTCTCTTTTGTATTGGGTGGCCCAGAATGAGACAGTATGCTAGGTGTGGCCTCACCAATGCTAAGTAGAGGGGAAGGATCACTTCTCTTGACCTGCTGCCTATACTTTGCCTAACGCAGCCAAGAATACTGGCAGCAAGGGCCCGCTGTTGACTCATGCAACCTGGTGACTCCCAGGACTCCCAGCTCCTTTACTGCAGAATTGGGTTGCCCTCAGCATGTTCTGGTGCTGGGTTTGTTCCTCCCCAGGTTCAGGACTCTGTGCGTCTCCCTGTTGAACTTCATGAGATTCTTGTCAGCCCACCTCTTCAGACTGTCAAAGTCCCGGTGGATGGTTGCACAGCCCTCTTGTCAGTCTCCCATGTCTGACTTTGGGTCGTTTGTGTGAATATGCTGAGGGTGCACTCTTACATTGTCCAGATCATTAATGGAGATGTTAAACAGGACTAGAGCCCATATTGATCACTGGGGTACTCGTTTCTGGCCTCCAACTAGACTTTGCACCACTGACTACTATGCTCTGAGCCTGGCTGTTCAGAGTTTTGGATCCACCTCCCTGTTTGCTCATCCAGCCCATACATCAGCAGCTTCTCTATGAGGATCCTACAGGGGAAAGTCCAAACTTACTGAAGTCCAGGAAGACAGTATTCACGGCTACCCCCTTGTTCATCAGGCTGGTGATTTCATTATAGAAGCTTATGAGGTTGGTCAGGAATGATTTCCCCTTGGTGAATCCATGCTGACCGAAACAATAGTAAAAGACAACTCCCTGTTATTTAAATACTTAAACAGGGAAATGTTTTCCTGAGGTTTGAAAATCCTTCCACTGTACATTTAAGAGAAAGATACAGAAATACTTTCTTTAGTGGTAAATCCATTTGCACTCCATCCCTAGAGCAAAGCTAAGGGTGAATTTAGACAGAAGTTCATTTCAGAAACAGTGCAACAGACATGATTTCTCTGTTGGTAGGAAGGCGAGGCAGTGGGAGGATGGCAACAGAAGTTTTGCTGTCTTGACAATCCAGTGTCTTCAGCAAATTAAGGACATGCTTTCTAATCAACTGGTTATACCAAAGAACTTTGGACACTTTCTTTTTTGTTTATTTATTTATTAGTTGTCATTCTTTGACATGATGAATACTTACAGCAGTATGTTAAAAAAGGTACAGTTAAGTCTCTTGGCATCACTGCATAGCAGTCACAGCATTTTCACACAATCTAGTGCTTCCTTTCAGAATGATGCATATGGCATATATACGCACATATGGGGGCTGATTCTTGGTCCCAGTGAAGTTGGTGGGACCAGTGTTTGGCCCGTAGAGTTGTACAAGATATGTGAATATGTATATATAAAATGCTTTACAATAAACATGACATATACAATCTTGAATTCAAAGATAAGCAGAATATATTTTACATCCAAGTCAAACTTATGCTCTGCACTTAAAGTTTATGTACCTAAAATATTGGATGGATTATAGAAACAAATAATACAATAATAGTTTGCACCAATCAAGGTATTTTGGATACATATTCATGATATTCATGGCATGAAGCTTGCCGTGTGTGTGTTTTTTAATATTATTATTTTATTATTATTTTATTTGGGTTTTGGCATGTCTTTTTTTTTTTTTTGGATTTGCAGGATCTTAATTCAAATTTAAGTATTAGCTCTGTAGACCATGAGCTGGGGGTGGTGGCATCAGGAGGGGAATGGGAGAACCTTATGGACAGCTTAGCTGAGTAACTTAGAATGTAAGGCTATAAATTATGTATGTTATCCTGACTGATACCTGAAAATAAAAAAGTGACTACTTGAGTGTTTCTCCTTTTCAAGAGAGTCAATTCGGAAGGGCTCACATGCATTCTGTCTGTTTTGCTGCAAACTTCTAATAGTTCAATCAGAGCTTAGAAAAGCTGGTGAGATAACTATGCAGTTTGAAAACTGGTTTATTACATTTACTGTGGTAGCAGCCTTCTCACTGATCATACTGTGACTTTGCTTTTTTTTTTTTTCCCCACAAAAACCGATACTTCATACAAAAAATATCAATGTGTTCAATACTAGGTTAGACAGAACTGCAGATCCTCCATAGACTCTACTTAATGGCACCTATTCCTCTGTCTGTGTTTTTCAAAAGCACACATTTTTCATACTCCTTTTTTTTTTCCCTGTTTTGGTTGGTGGCCAGAATGTTGACCCTTAGAAATGCAAAGGCTGGTCAAACCTTTACTTAATGAAAGTGCATACGTATGCATTATTTTAACCATGCTAAAAAATTCACTTATCACCACTCTTTTTTAAAAGAAAAATAAAATAATTATTTACACAGAATTTGTCTCTGATGAAACAAACTCCGCATTTAAAGAAACCGAGTTTTAATCAAGTGAATTGTATTTGTGTGGCTTAGTTAGTGTGTTAAGCTCTTGTTTTTACTGATTCTCTGCTTCCTTCATTACATATATGAAAAGCCTAACTATTTTAAAACTGCAGAACCTTTTAGCTGCACTGTCCCAGTAAGAAAGAGAAATAATTTACATGGCCTTTCGGTAAAATGGCTAATAGGGCTGACAGCACAAACATCCATATACTTGATATATCTGCATATAAATTTTTCCACTCAGTTCATCCAGCATTCTGTTGATATTCTGGGGAGAAATCCCAGCACCGAAATATCCTCCAAACCAGGGAATACCAAGCATGTATCACAACAGCATATACTGAGCACTGGTGCTGTTGAATTGGCCATATCAGGTCTGATTTGCCGTCGTCTGTGGGAAATCAAACAATAGCATTTTGCCTTACAGACCCCAATGAATCTCATTGCCAGACATCTGCTGCCAGAGCCTAATTTTTCAGCTCACTTCTGTTTAGAGCACCTGAGGCAAATTGGTCCAGACCCAGTCTTGTGTAATGGGTTTGGCTTACAACTACAGAAGCATTTCTGGAGGCACCCTGAACCTATTTCAAATGTTGTTTCATTAGACAAGGTGATTGAAATCTAGCAAGTATGCTTGGTGTACCCAAACCCTCACCCCCAAACAAACAAAAGAAAAACCAAAAAACCCCACAAAAACTGAAGCCAACAAACCCCCAACCCCCCAACCAACCAAACCAACGACAACAACAAAAAACCCTGTTCATTTTAAGAGCAGCTTTTCAAAGTTTATTAGGAAGCTTTAACTTGGTGAGAGCAGTCTCGTAATAGGCCCCATAGGCTCTAATTACAGAAAAGGTCTTGGTTGTACTGTAGCTATAGCAGATCTTGATGTGCACTAAGCTCTCCTGTTGGACCTATTTTTTGGAAGCTCCTCAGGAACAGCACAACAATGTGTCTGTCAAGAGCTTTTTATGCTGCTAGATGCCAGGTTTATTTAACTAAACCTCAGAACATTTTTAAAAATTCTTTGAACTAGATGGAAAATGGCTTCAATTTCTTAGTAAAAAGGCAAAACAAGGGAAATGATATTCTTTTGTAGGTACTTAAGTGCTTGTAGGCAGCACATTATACTGCTTGTATAATGTCCTAATAATTGTCCTAAATCTGTCAGAAGGAAAGATATATCTAAAAAGCCATAAAGCGGTGATACTCCCACCCCCACCATCAGGTGGTTAAAAAGGCGTTTATGTCCTATAGTTAGAAATAATTTTATTCTACAACAACTCCCTCTCTTTGATGGTTATCGTACTTCTAATATGTGAGTCCCATTTAGAAGAGGGAGGAAGGAGAATGTTTTCTACCACTTACAGCTTATAAAATGGTAGAGGAGAAGAAAAGCATCTCTCCCAAGATGCTTTGTTTTCTCATAGTTAGTGATTTCACCTTCCTATTTCACTGGATTTCAGTCCCTTTCTCTGAAGATACATGTCCAATTAATTAGTAGGCTAAATCATCCCTTACTAAACCTTATGCTTTTTGTTTTCCTTTAAACATATTAGTCACCTTATGTGCACAAAATTTTTGTCTAACAAAGTCAATGTTCCCTGCAATGGAAAAAAAATTCTACATCTCCCTTGCACTTCTTTAAGTGAGCATTATCTTCTCAAACACCTTCTAGTGCCTATTTAAGTGCTTTCTTTGTTGGCCTGTCCAAAGTAATCGTGTCCAAACATGATTATATGGACAGATATTTTGTAAAAGAGTTATACTGATTTGATGTACTGGGGGCTTACAACAACATTGCACTTTGACTGAATACAATTAGTTTTTTCTGGGGGCAGGGGAGAGGGCAATCACTTTGGTGCAATACAGTAGTGTCCAAGAATGCAATCTCATTGAAACGATTGAAGCTTAAGGAAAGCTTTACAGAAGAATATCTGATCTGAGGTTATGACATAGATAAGGCCATGTATCTTTCAAAAACAAAGAGAACATAGGGTTCATAGAATTCCTCAGCTATTACGGTAGGTAAAAGGATTTTTCTTAACAGATTGCCTGGAAAGTATTTTATTTCCTTCAGTGAGTGAGACAGATCTAGCAGTCTGTTGAAGATTTTTTGTTTTATTTTATAAATTAAAAAAAAATATAAATGCATTTAGATGCCAGCTATCTAAGTAGGGAATGTGGGGGAGAATATCAGCTACACTACAACATCACTCGAGAAAACAATCGGACTCCAGAATTACTAGAATGTCGTGCTTTGTAGATCACTATGCTATTTAATAGAAATTCACACTCTAGAATAAATGTTAGTTGTGTTGAATTGTCATATTATGTGGTGTTGCTGTGGGGTTTTGGCTTTTACCTTTCTGTTTGTTTGTTTTTTGAACTTAAACTTCAGGCTCTGTGAAGCATTTGCCTAGACTGAATGTGCAAGGTGCCATGAATTAACAGCACGGACCCATATGGAATGTGTTTGAAGTTTTCAAGAAGTTATCCTCCCAGACTTCATTCCTTAATGACCTTTGATACACCTTTGATAGTGGAAAGGCAGTTCAGAATCATAATCGTATGGTTTTGGCAGCTATCAGAAAATGAAGGATGCTAAAAGTTAAGGCTTTTATCCACAAACAATGGTGTATATTAATAAACTCTATACCATATTTACAAATGCTTTCTCTTGTATTAAAACTAACAGTATTCTGTTCACAGTGCCAATGTTTTTACAGGTAGCAATCCCACAGTACTCCAGTATTTTGGCATGGGAATCAGTAGCGCTTCGTATTTACAGAAAATGTACACGTATGAATATAAACATGTTACTTGAAACAGTACTCAAAAGATAGATCTGTTCATGTTTTAAAGGTTTAGACTGTACAACACCTTCCCTTTCATTTGCGAGGGAATACTGTTCCTTGCAATGAGAAGATGCCTGTCTTTTATCCAAAGTGGCATAAAAATGATTACCAAAATGAGCCTTGTTACACTGGAGTTGTGTATATGGAGAGTAACTTCAGTCCAAGGTTTATAGATCTGTTTAGTGCACAGAATACAAAAGTTAAAAAGGTTTTTATTTTAATTACTAAAATAACCAGATTCTCTCTGCCCTCTGTGAGCGCTGTCTCACTCAACCAGTGTCCTCTGGGTTCTGAAGATGCTGGTGGTTTAATGTGCAGCCCAGCTGCCAGACTGGAAAGTGTATGGTGCTCTGGGCCTATATACATATGTCACAGTATGACTCATGGTAAATGAATACATAACCAAGAGTGCCACTATCTCCTCTGTTTTCTCAGTAATCTTCCCTGCTTCATGGCAGCAGTAACTGGCCCGGCTTCAGTACTGCTGGCTGGGACTCCGCATTCAGGCAGTTCGTGATCAGAAGTGACGAATGGCATCAGGCATGCGCAGAACGAAGAGGGGGAGAGGAAGATGAAGGAGATCCAGAAAGGAACCCAGCAGAACCGTGGGTTTGTTCATGAGGACCCTTACAGCTTCTGCTTTGCTGTTTCTTCCCTTTCCATGGTCTTGACAACAGGCTCTTAGCTCCCCGGGGTTTTGCTTGCTGCTGTGATCAAGACAGAGATAGCAGTGCTATAAGGAAAAGTGCAAAGCTGCCACTAAGGAGTCTCTTCTTCATTTAAAGTCTGTTCCTGGCTGCCAGTCACTTGACCTGAGTGGTCATTGCTCCTACTACTGCTGTGTTGCTTATGGAGCAAACTCCTCCACTTGGCCTTGTTCCTCCTGAGATGGTTTAGCATATTTTCAGATAAGGGGGTATCTCCTGTAAACTGGGCCCACCTCTCAAAGAGTGGCTCTACAATGTACGTCATGAACCCTGGGGAAAGAAAGTACAGCAGGTGAGGAACAAATTCATTCCCTGAGGGCATTTCCCCAGAGAGTGCCTCAAGAGAATACAGCAATACAAGTAGCAAAAACCTTGAAGAGAAGTAACAATAAACCCTCCAGCAGTTGTCAGCTTCTCTTGAAACTGGCAACTTCTGACCAACACTTATAATGAAGGTCTGGATCTATCTGTATGTGTAAATAAAGTCAGAGACAATCCTACTCTGAGATTTCAAATTAGAAAGTAACCTACGTACAATCACATGTGATGGTTGTGATTTTTTTCCATACATATTAGAATGACCTCTTTTTTCCTATGTAATGATTCTTTTTATTGAATGGTTGGTTTGGACAGGTTTCTTTTTTATTTAGGTTGAGAGAGCTGAGAATGGGCTGTAGTGGTGTCTGGGCACCATCATGTACCTGAGGTCATCACTACAAAAGCAGTGAGTGCTGCTGTGGCTATTCTGCTTCCCATTCCAGAGCTTTCCGGGCGTGTATTAACTTGAGGGCTTCTGTATGCTACGCTGTATGTCATAGATGCCTTTTGTACTGCAGAGTGCAGACAAGGACAGTGCTTGAAATTTGTGCGCTGACCTTTACTGTCACATGGGAAGACTATGCCACAGCTTCTCTGCGTCAGAAAGGTTTGTCTATTCTGACCCACAGGGGAATGGCTTTAACTTTGGGATGGCTTTTGTACGAGTACAGCCGACAACACCTACTCTATGCAGGGGTGGCTTGTATTTAAGTGAGTTGTTACAAAATCTCTTTGATAGAAGAAAACAAATGCAAACGCTTTTAAGATTTAAACTGCAGTTTGATTCCAACAAAAAGGAGCTCAGAAAAAAAACAAATGTTTTAAAAACAGCTGTTTTCTTGTTGTATGGGTACAGAGAAAATGTAGTAGGTTTATTTGCACATCATGTCTTACGTGTCTGTAGGCTGCTGTAACCTTTATATGGTTGGGTTTATAATTGTGAAATGGCTGGACAGGCCTGACACAAAATGAAATTGCTATCTGGGGCTTGCTGCAAACCCTGTGGTTGGTGTCTGAGGTCTGCCGGGTTCTTCTAGTTAAAGAACATTGACATCCATGTCAGGACTGTTAGCCGAGTTGCCAGCATGAATGGAAGAGAAACTGTGCAGCTTCATGGGGAGTGAGCAGTGCAGGTGGGACTGGGGGAAGCTCAGGGTGGGTAGCTGTGACCTGAGGTGGCTCTAAACTGTAAGCTGTGGCTAACTTTGCTGTATATATACATATATTATTTTTTTTTTTGCTGCTCCTAAATGAATTATTTATGTGGATGAGCCCTGTTTAAGTTTTATTGGGTGTTTGAACCTAGCTGCAGTAAAGTTTTTACATCAGTTAAGCTGAACCTGATCTCTCTAGTAAAGTGAATCAGCTTTGCCCAAGCAATTATGTGAGAGAAAAAGCCCACCAGTATTGTCTATTATCAGACAATTTATTTTAAATAATTGTTTCTGCCTCATGTTTTTTTTCTGGCAGGGGGAAAGGAAGATGAACACCTTAGCAGCACTTGTGAGACACCTTAGCAGCTGTGAGACAGGTAGTATTGCATAGCTACACAGCTGTCTACTTAGCATCCTGTGCATATGGTGTGAAACTGCAGATACATTTATGGGAACACCAACTGCAAGCTAACCACTGGGCTGCTGAGAGTTTTCTGCAAACACTGCCCTGGGGTCATGCTCCCTGCTTGAGATCAATCTGCTGTCCTGCACAGGGAGGCTGTGGGGATGTCAAGGTGCAACAAGAGGGAAGAAGTGAAAATTGCTCAGTGCTCTACAGGGTTTGTGGAGGACAAGTTAAAGTGTTGAAAAAAGATGGGAAGATGGAGAAACTTGTGTCCTGACTTCTTGCCCCTAAATCTCCAGAGAACTGCTACTAGGGGAACAATGAATATGGTCTGAAGGCTCTTAATGAATCAGTCATCTTTTCACCTCCTGCTCCCGATTCTGCAGCAACCTGCTACTGCAGGAGCATTGTGATATGGAGTGTTCATGAAGAATCTGTGGGAAACTGGACAGAAAAATTATGGTGACACCACTTTAAACTGGAATGCTTCTCAGTATGCTCGACTGTTGTGGGGATGCTTTCTCTCATCATCGCAAATAACAAAACTGCTCCGTTGAAATAAGCTTGCACCTGGCTGATCATCCTCGAGGTAAGGTCATGTGTCATCTCATGAAGTCAATCCTAGATCAAGTGTTCAGGATTCACAAAGTTGACCTTGGCTGTTGATTCACTGGGTTTATGTCACAGATGGATTTTATTGCATATCGTGTTTCAGTTTCTGTTTGAGCTTGTGCCATACTGTGATAAACATGAAGAGAACAGGATGAAGCTAAAACTTACCTATTTGTATGCTTGGTATTGTATCCTTCTGCTGATTACAAAGAGGACTTATTTCCAGTTCAAATTTTTGTTCCAGGTCACCTACAATGTAAAAAGAAAATAATTTGCTGCCACTTATGTCTGTTCTCCATACCTACATCAGACTTGTATGGTGACTGCAACTATGTGGATTTAATCAGTTGTAGTCTTGCACCAATGAAAACCATGTTAGATGTCTAAGTACTTTCATTTTTTGGACTTTTTTTTTAAGCATCAGAGAAACTAAGCAAGCATAGAAAGAAAAATATCTCTAAGGAAAGGTGAGTTTTGAAAGAACTTTAAATGTGAACACTTAAGTGTTCTGAGGACCTTCATTTTAAAAATAGCCCCTCTCACTTCCTACTAGAAAACTTCAGAAAACATATTCTAGAAAAAAAATCCTCATCTTGGTTAGTATGGTTGTGTGAGTTGCTCTTGTGTGCTTGTGAAAATTGCTGTTAAAGGCCAGCTCAATGGAGCCTGGAAGTACAGACTCTTTCCTAGCCACAGTATGGTAGTGATGAGACCTGCTACCTATAAGCTAAGCTGTGCTGCTTGTCCTTTTTATTTACTAATATATTTAATAATAAGGATGTTGTGAGTGCTGTTTAGAAGAAACATTCCCATAAATCAGACAAAACATTACATTCAACCTCAAAATAAACATTTTGCTTCAAATCCACTGATTTTGTTTAAAAGCTTTTTTTAATTGTCCCCTCTGATTTTTGACTTAAATGGTTTAGTGCTGGTTGGCCTCTATAGCCCAGTACACACTATGTGCATTTTTAAGCTTTCCCCTTCTCCTCCCTGCAGCATGAAATAGCTTCTTAAATGTAAGTGAGGGGCGTATTTTCAGTTTTAACTAGATACTTAGGAAATACCAGGGAAATGTTTTGAGCTTCACAAACAATCAAAAGGAACTATTCATCAACACTGAGACAAAGTGAGTTTATGTTTCCAAATGTGCAGCTTGTTTGTTCTCTTCTTCCCTTCTACCCACTTCAAGAAATCTTTGACAGATAAAAGAGAACTCCAGTGATGTAAGTATACTGGGTTCCAAATGGTTTGCATGTATGGCTCAAACTGTACCAACATCTTGTCTTTGACAAGCCATTTAATTGAGAAAGACAAGATTTTTCTTAGCATGGTAAGAACTTACTTAAAGGATGGTCCTTTTTTTTTTTTTTTTTTTTTTTTTTTTTTTGTGTGTGTTCCAAGTTGCTAGAAAAGTAACTGCATGAATTGGTTGCTGAGAACTCTCACGCTGGGGAAAACCTTTCAACCAATGTTACAACCTCTAGAGAAACTGAGCATGAATATCGTTTAAACATGAGCCATTTTCTTGAATCTTGTTCCTTGCCAATTCCAGCTTTATATAAACAAATCAAGTTGCATTATGTTCCCTCTGTTCCTAACTGACTTTTGAAATGCCCATTCAAATGATCCACTTTTAAGCTTTTTGCTGTACAGAGATCCTTGAATTTATTAGGATCAGTTTAAGCTATTTTTCTATGAAAGGTTTGCATTAGGAATTGTTCAGGGAACAGCTGATCCCTACAAATCTAACTGAGGTGTATATTTTATTTACTGACATGTGTAGATGCACCAGATGATTGGAAAATCAGGGTTTAAGTCTATTTAAATGGCATTAGAAACATTTCATACAAAAAAAAATTCAAACTTCTGTATACAGCAGGAAGATTAATCAATGCATTAATTATCTGCCTCATCTACAGTTAAAATTCTGACCATGAGCTATGGTTTCCAAATACCAACCTTAGTGACAAAAAAATACCTCTGTGCCTCAGCATTGTGTGTAAGGGGGTAACGAGGTCTACAAGAATATGTTTTTAAGTGGTAATGGTATCTAAATACAATATTTATTGTTTTTTTTTTTTTTTTTTTTTTTTGTATCACCAAGATTACACAGCCACCAGTGACAGTCAAACCATTGCTTCTGTAGGTTCTCCCACATAATTGCCCTTTTCCCCCTTGTTACAGCTCTAGCTGGTCTTGTATGCTCATGTCCCCTTTCAGAGGTATGTTATAAAAGTTTTACTAATGCATCTTGAGTCTTAGGGAAAAAGCTTAAGTTTGTAAGAGCTGAGATTGCTGTCTTTCACAGCATTGTCCCTCAGTACTCCCCAATGGTGAGATTTCAGACAACTGGGACCCTGTCCTCATGTTAGATATTGATTATGCCTTGGCTATACATCTGACTAAATAAACCTGCATCTTGCAAGTTGCTTATGTTGCTTCAAAAGCATCAAAGACGTTTCACCAGCTTGAACTGATGCTGGCTAAAAATTAACTTGTTGAACTATTTGTCCTTGTTCGTTAATGTTCCGGACTAACTGTACTAGGTACCAGCCCAAATGTGGCTTAACTCAGTACTGCAGAGTTTTAAGTGAATTGAGTACTTCATTGTGTGCTCTTCCAGTGTTTGTACCACTTGCCTTAGGCTCTCAGGATGCTGCAAACAAAGAATTTAGCAGTGATTAAACTCTGCTGCACCCTGTCCGTGTTGTAGCACAGCATGACCTTGCCTTTGCAGATAGAGCCAAATGGTGCAATTACTGTGTTTAAAAAAGGCCCTGCATGACTGAGTTCTCCGCAGGGGTCTGAAAGCATTTGCAATAGGTTCTAGCAGAGCGTTGGCTTGCCTACTTTGGCCATTTGAAACATGTTAGGGAAGCTTACTGTGCTGGGAACTGAATTTGAACTCTTTCTCTGTGTTTCTATGCAGAAGAGTGTGTCATATCTGGGAAACACGGAGGCTGAGCCTCTTGTAGGAGTTGTGAGAGTCTGAAAAGTGAGATAAAATGCAGTCGCTAGCGGTATGATGCTGGCGCAGTTTCAGCTCACAAGAGCTAACGACGGCTGTAGGGTTCTCAGCGAGGAACCAAGCCGTGGGCTCTTCAGCAAAATTCAAGAGCTGAGGCACGGCACAGCTCTGCCTCCCTCCTGCTAGAAGAGCAGCTGGGTCACGTAAATCCTCACTGCTCCTCTGCTCCGCCTTCCTTTCCAGATGAGGCAGTGTGTCCGTGCAACTGCTTGTCCTTGAGGAAGATTTCAAGGCAAAGGGCTGAATGCTCCCTGCCAGGGTCAGCCCTCTGTCCTGCTGCACACCGTGCCTGAGAGCAGGCGGGGAAGGGGCTGACCTTGCCGGTAGAACTCCTCGCAGACTCGCTCGCTCCACTGTTTGCTCAGGTCCCACAGCCGGCACGGGTTGCAGATGTCAGCACACTTGAGCGCAATCTGAAAGCAAAGGGGAAAAGCAGAGGTGAGACAAGAAATTATCTAGCAGGGCTTCCAACAGTCGTGAAACTCTCAGGCCTCACCAGTGATGGTGGGAAGGGTTAAGATCACCTTTGGGATACTGAGCCTCACCCAAAGCTGCCTTTTGAGGAAAGAGCATTTACTTAAGCTGCAAACAAACCTTTCATTCAGCCCTCTGCTTTACTGTAGTGAGAACAAGAGGAGGGCCAAATTCCAAGATGGCAAAGTCTTTTGGATATCCCTTGAAAGGAGTAAGCCAACAAAAGCTTCAGGTTGGCTCCTGCCGATTGCCTGGCTCAGCATCCGTGAGTGATGATGAGGGAAGGAAGAGCCAAGCTGGTGTAAGGCTGTTTGGGCGTTGTTCCTCTGTGGTCTCAGTGAGTGACCTTGCATCTCGCTTCAGCTACACTTCATTTTAATGTCCACGTGCTTTTCCTTACAAAGCACAGGGCCCTGTGCACCGCCTCTGGCTTGGTTTCACTTAGTTAACCAGGGCTATTAAGTGCTTTGTAGGGGAATGAGTACAGGAGGGCAGAAGAATTTTAAAATCATGTAACTGCTTCATAAAGCGAGCTATGTAATGGTCCATCCATTACTGCCTTGGAACAAGATGTTGTGTACCTCACTTCTTCCTAGATAGACTGAACACAGTCAGTTAGTTTGACAGAGGACAGAATTCATTCTGGCACCTGGAGAGGAAAACATAAGAAATATTTCCTGTATAAATTCAGACCTGTGAACTGGAGGAGAGAAGTCTCCAAAGTAACTTTTCTTTCTGGATTAAATTGATTAGCCTTAATGTTACTGTGTACTTAAAAGAGCATTCCAACCATTCTTAACCTATCCTGACCAGTCTAGAATTCTTGATTTTTTTTTTTCTTTCACAAATAATCCACCAAACAAGTAAATCTCACTATGTCTCTGTCCGAGTTTTTATCTGTCTTCAAGAAAGTGCACAAGGAATTTTTTTTGCCATAGTTGAGATCTGTAATCCCTGTGCCTCTGGCATTTGCACAACTTTCTTGCCTAATCTGTCCAGAAATATGATAAACCCATCGTCCTGCCCTGCACAGGCCGTGCAGGAATCTGACAGAAGGCCGTGTTTCTTGGAGGACAGACGAGCAGATTGCTACATTTCCCACGCTTCTGGAGGGGGAAGAATTAACAGATCAGCACTTCTTTCCCTGCAGCTGTCACCTTTCCCGTAACCTCAACAAAGTGATAACGTGTAGATGTTTGTTTTGTAAATGACAACGCTCACTTTAACTCCTTTGTGCACTTAAGAGGCAAATTGATGTCAGTTCTCCCCAGAAGCATGTATATACAGCTACTTTAATCCCAATAATGCTTTAATAGGTAGAGGTTTACTCTGAAGGGCCTGTTAATGACTGCAGCTTAGCTGGGAGAATCCATTTGATTTTTAAATAAAACATGGTTTCTTCATTAGCTACAATTCAATGGCGAAGCCCCTGCTGCCATGGCAACAGCTGCCTCTGCAGCAGCACTTTCTGAACATCAGTCGCAGGACCAGGGCTTGGGCACCTGGTGTCAGCCTGCCTTGGAAGAGCACCAAGAAGGGTGCTGCTCTCCTGCCCATCACTAGGAAATAACACCACTGAAGTGACACTTGTCATAGGGAGAATAAAATCGAGGCATTACCTGGGAAGAAATGTAGTGTTCTGGAAATAAATTAGTGGCTTATCATCATTTCTCAGCATATGGCACTCTCCTCCGTCTGTTGCATTGCCAGCTTTTTAACTCAAGGAGCTCACATAAGGAAACATGAGAGGCACCTTATGCTTGTCTGACATGCCAGGTGGCAGAAGCAAAGTGATTATGACACTAGGTAAGGCAGTGCTGTTTTTCAGAAACACTATCCCTATGTTATTCTAACGTGTACTGGGAAATAGCATGAGTTGAAAAATGAGTAAGAAAACAATAGTGGAAAAAAATCATTTTAAAAGTTACCTGAAGCATAAAATGTCTGTCTTGTGCATCCTCCAGTCTCAAATCCTGATTGTCAAGGTGAGATTTCAGGCGGATCAAGAACTCGTTCTGTCTGTTGATGTCTGTTGCCAAGATCAGGGAGCCGAGCTGCTGCTCGATGTCCTGTCTGCAATTAAGGAAAACAAGCCCCTTTAGTCATGATACCACTGAACACTAACAGTGCAAAGCAACCTGCTATGGGCCATAGCTAGCACAAAGTTTCCTCGTTCTTCATGGATCTGATCTCGTCTGCGTGGTCATTCTCTTATGGGGTGGGTAGGGTAAAACTGCTCTAGCTGCCTAAAGGGCTTCAGAAGGAAAGGATAACATGGAAAAAAAAAAGTTTGTATAGGTGGTTCTGACAGCTTCCAAAAAGCTCTAGGAAAGGAAAAATAAACAGGATGGGGCATCTAGAAAAACGGTCATGTTTTACTTCAGCTGCTCGGAGCGGAGTGCTGAATACTGCAACTCTATAGTAGGCCTGAACAGAAGTTGTCAGTCTGATGTGAGGGATTTCTGGAGGAATACGGAGCTTATTGCTTCCAGGCAACTTGTTTACATTCTTGGCAAGGTCACCTGTGATTAAACCCTAGTATTGCAGGCTGTTCATTGGCTCCATCTCCTTTCCTCGGTGGGAAAAGCACTGAACAATACCAGCAGGTAGAAAACGAGCATCACCTTGGCCTAGGTGATGAAGTTGCTTTTTTTTTTCCCCCTCACTTCACCCAGAGAAGGTGAAAACGGAACCCCACACCTCCTCTGCAATATCTGGGATTCCTTAGCAACCTCTAAGCTACTTAACCAACTCCTTGATTTTTCTACCACATGCTTTTTAGTCATTAAATCTTTCCATGTCTGGTTGGTGCTGTGTAAAAGAAAAATGACAATGGATCTGAAAAGGTCTGCTCTGGCTGGGATGCCCAATGTTTCCACTGACCCTGTCCATCCTCATGCTGCAGAAGAGGCAAATTCTTAGAAAATACTTCTGCAGTTTAACTTAGTCTCGTGATTTCATACTGGCACCAAGAGAGAGCAGGATGTTTAGCCTACTCTGAAGTCTGACTTCTCTGCCTGTGTCCTTTTGAGAAGAGCGAAGGAAACCAAGGATTAATTTTTCAGTGATGATTTCTTTCCTCTAGCTGACACTTACGTCACCTCCTTGGGCAGGTGGGCGAGGAGCCGTGATTCTCGAAGCATGCCTATCGTAGATCTCCAGTGATGATTTTCTAGCACTGAAACATTCTGGGATGAATAAAAGGAATACATAAAGGATTAGGTAAGTGCACATGGCACACATACACATTTGCCATATCACTTGATGCCTAGAGCTGGTTGGAAATTGTTTTCTGTAACAAAATGAAAGAGTTTGAGCCTAAAATGTGTGCTTTTTAGCCACTTTTGGGTATGAGGAAGTGCTCTGGATTTCTAGAGTTAAGGACGTTGTGCTTCTAGGTTTCCTAGCTACGGTCAACCCTGGAGTCCTACTCTGCATTTTTCGAGCCCTGCTGTGAACAGAGGAGTTAATCACATCTGAGTGCAAGGTAGCTCACATTCTAAAAGATCTACTAACAAAATAATTAAATCATGATTGCAAAATCTTATCTAGCTTATGGTTTACCTTGTACCAATCCCAAGCTGACTTTTCAGGTTCTACAGTCTGAATGTAGAGCAGACAAGTAAAAGAAAACTGGACTGCCAAACTTCCCCTGAAGTCAGGGAACTGGAAGCTCCTGGCAGTTGCTCAGTGAAAACAAGATACCAGCATCACTAAGCATCTGCAGGATTCAGCAACAGAGTCTGCAACAAATTTTGAGTCCTTGTTTGTTTGCTTCCAACTAAGTGGAAACAAAGTTAGACAGGAAAAACAATAATCCCAGGGAACAGAAACACAGCTTTATAGGTCGTCTGCAAATTATAACAAATTGGGTATCTTGTGTCTGATGATTTCATATTACTGTCCTAACACACAATGCACTTATCAATCATCAGCCATTTAGTCCACAGAATGCTTTCTACCACTGAACAGTTCAGCAATGTAACTTTTTCAGAAACCTCTAGCACAATTTTTACAACTCAAATCTGTTTGCTGCAGTGGCACAGCTCAAAAAAAGACACTCAAATGAACTACTCAGTCCCTGAACACACACAAAAAGCACACAGTACAAATGAGTGTCCCCAGCAATGGGGACACTCTTGGGAGAGTTGCAACATCTTTTGGGTACCATCTGTGGCTTTTTCAGTAGATGAGCACTAGATTCAAACAAGCAAACAACAAACAACCCAACCTTTTGGGCAGGTAGCAGAACAAGGACTCCACCTTGTTGCTACCTTCTAGGAAACTAGCATCAGCATCCCTCTCTCTGGCCACTGTTGGTCTTTGTCTCCTTTCTACACAGTCACACAACTCTGAGCTGTAGCTGAAGTGGTGCTGCTTTTTCCTGTTGGATGTGATGCACAGCTCCACTGCTCCAAGAAGGACTCAGCATTATGTTCACCTTAAGGTTTCCCTTTCCTTCGTTGTTATCCTACTATATGGAACGACCACTGAAACAGAAAAGATTGCCAGTAACCAGATCCAGTTTGCATTTTGACCATCTTTCCAAAATTTTCTTGACATTTAGTGCTCAAAATTACTGCAAAGTTGACAGCACACAAATTTGATTGATTTGCCATTACAATATTTTCTGCACTACGCTCTGCTGCTTTTTGAATTATTGCTTCCCTAATAGAAATTACCGATACAAAAAAAAAAACAAAAAACAAAAACAAACAACAAAAAACAATTTTCCAACCATCAGAACAAGCGAGGCAATGTCTAAATTACTTTTGACAGCAACTCTGTTCACCAGCCAACTTAAATATCCTTCTCGTTTTGCCTAAATACATCAGGATGGACTTTTGCAACCCTTTACCCTGACCAAGAAAAACAAGGGACTACAGTAGGACACGATATCTTTTTTCTTCTTTCACCTTCCTAATCTCAGAGCTGAATCCTGGTACCAGTGGTTGCTCCAGGTTCATGGGCTGCCGTTTTCCTACCCTAAGGTAAAGTAGGCAAACCCTGCCTGGCTGTCACCTTTGGGAAGGCTGATGCTTGCTGCAGACCATGACTGCATGCACAGTTCCTGCAGCTCCCATCTGATGTCCCCAGCCCCTGAAACCTCCTCTCAGCCGAGGTTCCCTGCAGAGCATCCCACGCCCCCACATCCTTTCCAGAGCTGCAGTGGGATAGAGCTCAACAATCCCCACTGGGTTGTCTTCATTTCTCTTCTACCAGTCTGTGATCCTTCAGATACATCCTTCCCTTCTGTGCTTCAGAAGACAGCATGGTTAAAGAGTTTACAACTGACTGATTCAAGTTGACTGATTCAGTCAACTTCCCTGCAAACATTGTGATTTTCTGGGACCTCAGTCTCAGATTCAGCCAACCATGCAAGCTATAGGCCTTTCATAGTGACGAGTAGTCTTTTGAGCTGGGGTTTGTTGACTATAAGATGTATGACTTACACGTTATGCTTAGGGGCCTGATATACCTGGTTGTCAGCATAAGTGTGCAAGCAATTTCTCAAAAGAAACCTAACAAGATGATTACAGAAAGTTCTCTGGGTAGAGAATGCAGAGCAAGCTTGTCTGTGAAACAGATCACACCTGGCTAGCTGAGGAAAAATATGGAATAAAGTTAACTTCAAATCAAAACACTGTAGTTTTATGTGTTAAGTGCCTATGTTGTTGTGTGCTTCCCCCCCCCCCCAAACCCTACCTCCCTTACTGTTTATTGGATGATTTTTCCTGTTTATTCTCCTATCCGTCCTCAACTACAAGAGGAACCCCAAAAGAGGTGTCTTGGATTTTGTTGTCTCCACACCTCTATTGGCAGTATTCACTTCTAGCCACCTTCGCAGAGCACATTGAGAGCTGGGGCTCATTGGCCTCCTCCCTGACAGACCTCATTTTGTTCCTGGAAACTCATTTTCCAGCCCAAATTTGTACCTGCTTTATCATCTCCCCTGTTTCCCCACAAGTGGTCTGGAACTGCTGTACTCGTGAAGAGGAGGACCTGCCAGCGTCTACCATCTCAACACTGCTCCCCTGGGAAGGAAGAAGCACGCTGTTGCTTGCTGGTCCCTGCACACACTTAATTCCCACTTTGGAGCATCGCCCATCTTTGTCAAACAAATGCTTTATTTGCATGGCAAGAGGCTCTTTTTCAGTTTTCTCTCTAACTGACTCACAGCTGAGCTTGAGAGACTGCCAGCCTCTGGGCTGTCTTACCTTGCTGTACTGGCCTAGAGCTCTCCCAAACTCTGTATGGAAAGCCTGCTTGCCTAAAGTTTGGCCACACTGAAGGCCAGCCAGAACAGGACTGAGTGTGTAGGTATCCAAGAACTTCCTTGCATCCAACTAATAGTTACTCAGAAAACAAACAAACAAACAAACAAAAAACCACACTTGGGTATCCGTTCCAGAATATTTCCACTCCTGTAAATTTCTGATCTTTGCCTGCTGCTATATGAGAACTTAAATCGAAGTTGCTACAGTGTCTAGTATCTCATGTTTAAAGTACAGGGAGCAGGGAAAAGGAGAGGTCAAGTTAACAAGTGACAACTGAGCATGAAGTCATATGACTCCCCTGTTAAATGTAAGCAGCCAGAATCCCTGAAGATGTTGCCAACAATTAGTAGTCAGCTATTCCACCCAGGAACACTCTACTGCCTTATTAAGTCTAATTGCCATTAGTTATCTGATGGCTTAGGCTGGGGGATAGGAGATAAACCATGCAGGGAAAAAAAACTATGTGATGGCTTACAGACTGGTGTTTTCAACTGTGATTTTGAGAGAGGTTGCTTCACCACTTCTTATTTTTTGAAAAACCATGAGTAGCACAGATTTATTTTAAAGACTGAATGCTAGGAAGTCTCTGTCGTATCAGAGGATTGAACCCTAAAACAGGGTTTCCCAAGACTGGGAAAGAAAAAAATCCTATTATTTTATTTTATTTTATTTTTTACTTAAGACTATTAAAAGATCTCCAATCTGTGACTAGGCCAGTCACAAGGTTTGGAGTCTCTGAGCATTACCACGTCCTGGCTGGGGCTCCCATGGCTCAGCCTTGTTCCCAGGGCTGAAGGAAAACCGAACCCTTACATATCCAACTTCTGTTAAACACCAGTGCTGCTTGAGCAGGGCAAAACAAGACAGACTCCTTACAAGTACTTAGCAAATCACAGCAAACTCTTCATTTACTAACTATGTATAGAAAGGCACCCAGCTATTAGTGAGTCTTCCTCAGTTAGATTTATTTTTAACTGAGGATATTCTGATTCTGACACCTTTTTAAAAAGGCTGAAGCCAATTCTTCCAAAGGATAGAAATCACTACAATCTCCATTTGTTAACTACGAATTACAGTTAGTGCAACCAAAATGATTTATGGCATTGCCCAAGTGTGTATATATAAACATAATGTAAAGAATAAAGATGTGCATATACAATAAAGCACACATGTACACGAAGATAGCTTGATAGTACATATATGATAATTATAGATAAAATCCAGAGCTACAGTAATTGCCATGGACCAAAGCTAGAAATATGTTCAGGAAGGACCACAAAATTCAGCAGAGGATGAATTCACTGATAGTTATTTGAACAAGAGGATAAATACCAGGTGAAGGACAACACTATACTTACCCCAGGCTTGTATTTCTCTCTGAGATGCTTTACTGTCTGCTCTTAGAAACAGGATACAGGTCTAAACAGCCTGTGGAATGACCTATGGTGGCTGCTTATAAGTTTTTTCTTTATATCTCTAGGCATGGTTGTGTAAATATCTACAACTATTTTTTCCCCACTATCTTCTATTTTTTTTTTAATTGCAACATTCATGAAACGTTCAGTTTTCCTAGAGCCACATGAAGCTAAAGTTTCTTTTAACAAAATGCCAATTTAAGACATTCTTGTTGTTTACTTCTACGCTGAAGGAAAATGAAACAAACCGTTTCTCTGATTTTAAATCTCCTACCCAGAGCTCCTTAACCCAGATAATCTACATTAGAAATAACCAAAGCAACTGATTTGGCTTAAATGTCCTCAACAAAATTGCATATTTCTAATTTCTTTCTCATGTCCAGCAGCTTTGCTATAAGAAAAGATGCCCAGTGAGAAGCATAGCTGAAATTGTTCAGACTTACAATGTAGGTCATTCATGATTGTGAAAGCTCACTGCAAGTTGCTTAGACCCTCCTTGACATTATTTTACATATTACCAGTCTGAAGAGTGTTTTTACCTGGTACAGGCTGGCAAGGTGGTGTTTAGTTTTGATCAAAAAGGGCTGGTTGACCCCTGGATGATCCACATCATGAGCTGCGGCAGCTAGCAGTCCAAGCATGATGTCCGATGGGGTGAGGAAGTTGGCAAGCTGAATCACACATTAATCACAACAAGAACACAAACAGTAAACACTTCCCCCTGCCCCCCCACCCCCTTTGGCAGATAAACAAACAAGCTGACATCATGGCACTGCTCAGTTTTGTAGGAGTACACAGATGTCAAAACTAAAATTAATCATGCTCAATCTTTTTGAAGCCATTATTGAAAAAAAACTATAAAGTATATCAGACTACATTCACATGTTACAACAGCTTGTATTCCTTATCCTTTTATTTTTCAGGACAAGATATGGCTTGTTATACAAGTGTTTGAGCTTAGTCTAGAAGATTCAGTTTAAAAAAAGGAAGTAAGTGTACAGGCAGGTCGGTGTATAGTAGCATACACTAAAATGCGTGCCCACTTTTGGTGTTCCAATGCCATATTCAGTACTTTGAAATATTGATGTGAGGGGCTTATTCCCTGAAGTGGCTGACGCATGGGCAGACATTGTCTTCTACTGGCTTTGCTGGGAGCACTGCTACCCCAGGTGGAGGGCTGGTGCACACTGCCACAGCAAAACTTGCCAGAGCTCATTTAATAGAGCTCAGATACATCATCTGCACTATGGGAAGTGATTTCAGTAGCTTGCTTGGAGTGTCTGGAAGCTGTAGCTGACTTTGCTACTGACTTGTTGGTGACTTCAAGTACACAGTCATTTTCTGCTATCTAAAAATAGTTTTTTATTGTTGTTGTTGACATTTGCTCGTTTTTTAATCCTGAGAAAGCAATTTGAGAATTATCTGAAAGCAACATCAGCATGAAAGGCTGTCATTACCTTGGGCTCCCTTAGATAGCAGTGCATAGCTTGTGTGACGTCAGCAGCATGGACAGCATTGTGGTATGGGTTTTGGCTGTGATAATCTTCTTGAACCATAACTGGGAACCAAAACAGAAAACAAAGACCCTTTTGTCTCTGGATTCCATGCCCACAACTGGCAACTGGACTTAAAATACAATTTGGGGTTTTTCAGTCAGCTACCTATGAGGTTTCTTCAAATACTTGTAGCTTACTTAGACTGGTGCTCTTATTGGGATACTTTCAGAAAAACAAAAATGCATGAAAGGGTTTGTGAGGCCCATGGGGATACACTGGGTCTAGTTCATAAATCAACTCTTTCTTGCTTTAGTGAAGGCTCTCATTCAGGAGTAAAATAAATAAGGAAGAAAGGCAAATTTATCCACAACGGAGTGTAATTATTTAGGCTGCTGTCATAGGGGAGTAATATGTCATTACAGCAGTACTGCCTATTTTACAGCAGCAGGGGGAGAGGCCCTGACATCCTGGCACCATTCGCTGTTCAAGGACTACAGTTCAAGGCATTCCCACTGAAAATCAAAAGATAGGGCATTTGGTTATTTGAATCAAAATCTTCTGTGACAACCACACGACGCTTCCATTTTAAAATACCTGTCCTTTTTGTGTCAGTTTGTGGAGCTTTAAGTGTACCATCTGAAGACTGAGTGCCACTCAACTCTCATCTTGCACTAGTACAGAAAACCACTGAGGTTTGTGCTTCAAGCTCATCTTCTCCTTGCAGCAGTGCCTGCACCGTCAGGGGATCTTGGGGCAACACAACTTGAATGGTGGAAGCCGCATGCGGCCTTGCCCAAAATGCTGTCCTTGACACCATCAAATTGATGAGACAGAAAGGCAATGGGCAAAATTACTACAGTGCTCACCTTCAGCATGGGCCGTTCCAGAGGAGTCCTAGCCTTCAATTTGTTTTCAGCTCATTTGAAGTTACAGTCAGTAACTCTTTAAACCCTAACTAATTCTGGCTCTAATTATCTGAACATCCACCTCATGTCAGGAGCTAGCAAAGGCAAGGAGAAGTCGTCTCTCTCCACACTGGAGGAAAGCCTTCCAGAAGGAAAGCTTCCAGTCGTGTGTTAGTAAAGAAGAGATCCTGCCTTTGAAATGTTGTCTGACAGTCAAACAAAACGGCATTCAGCTGCATTCAAAACATGATGCAGAAAGCAATTGATTTTGGCCAATTTCTTCTTTTGGTTTGCTGACAGCATGGGGCTAATATTTCTGTTGGCAGTAACAGCAGCAGGGGCTTTCATCAACACTGTTCAGTGTAGACAGCTTGATATAATTTGTTAAATTTTGCACATAAGCTTTTAACTGCCCTGGGTCTCAGTGGTCTATTAGTCACTAAAATAATGTTGCTGTACCACAATTGTATTGTGCACGGGTAGGTTCTGCAATGTGTGTCTGCCTGTGTGGGCCTCCTCCGCCTGCCACATCTCTGCACGACATACATTTTTTTTTTTAATCATCAATGAAACTGTAGTACTGGGATTTTTAAGTCCGATACAAAGTCTTTTAAGTTTCTCCACTGACTTAACAGGTACTGAACTGAGAGTCCAGGTACCTGTCAATTGTACACTTATATATATCACAGAAATATTTTACTGAAGTTATTGTAACAACACTGTGATTTTACATAGATAGGCAGAACAAGACAAGACCTTTTTTGTGGCCCTACTTAAGCTGTAACCTGCATTTAACAACAATTTGGAGGTGACCACTTACCTAAAAACCTATGTAACGTAACCATATCTAGCTGGAAATGGTGAATAAGTCCATGCACGTTGAAGAGGTGACAGAGCAGTGTTACGAGACTGTTTCCTAAAAGCAGAGAGGAACAACTCTCAGATTCCTTTAACATGGAGTTACCAACCACGCAAGACTAAAAATTTTGGTAGTTTTCTAACTATTAGTCAGCTCCTATCACCTTAGCTCTATTCACATCTGATTAGATGACACTCACAAAGTAGTTTATCTAAATTACTCCCTTATACAATAAAGACTTGACAGCATGGCTGTGTCAGTGCCATTCTGGTGTCTAGTTGCCATGAAGTCGTGCTTGCTATTTCAGCATGACACAGGACACCAATTAACATAGCATCAACTAGAAATCTTTTGACAAGATTGTTTGAGAACCACATCATCTTCATAATCCAGGTTACCTCCAGAAATGAAAGAAAGAGTGAATGGCTCTTCTGCCTTTTCGGCTTGCTGTATTGTACTAAGTAATTAATTAATGAGAATTCTGCAGCTTGTAATTAAAGGTTTTTTTTTTTTTTTTAATGGCTGTACAAACATGTACACAATCTACATACCTTTCTCACCTACACCTGCATCTCACAATGATGATGCAAACAGGAAAAAATTAGTTACTGCATTTACAGTCTCAAGTCCCACTGTAATATTAGTCTTACTGTGAATTCTATACTGGCAACATTGACAAAATTGAGCCTAGATATCAATTATATATCAACTATACTATACTAGACATACACACAATGTTTAGAACAGTTTGCACTGTATAATTCAGTACCAATGTTTCCAGAAAAGTTCAGAAAAAACCCCAACCAACCCATACAAAGTTTAAGCAATGTCTGAAAGGAGTCTTTTCTCATTTAATATGACTTGGGAAAGAAAACAAACATATGTATGAAGAAGACATGGAAACTTACTTGGCCTTAGCTACTGACTAAGGGCATAGAAAGTAGAAAGGTAATTTAGAAGAATTATGTTTTTACCTCCCTTGCTATTTGCCATCCTTTCCACTCTTCCCTGCCAGTCATTCAGCTAAATTAACCTCTAAACCAACTCCTCCTACATCATCTGCTGCAGCTGAGTCTACCTGAATTGAGGGGTGAGGACTGGGGAACCTAATTTCTTTAAGCAATTCAGAAAGGCCAATGGTGTGATTGTGTTCTCTTCAGCAGCTACCTGACTAAGAGGCACTGCATAGACATCAGTGAGGATGTGCTGTTATAGGCATGTATTTAGATAAAAAGTTTCACAAAGTTTTAGTTTTTCATTGACTTTTACTATTTTTCTATCCAGAATAAACACAAAGCAAGGATATGTTTGGTTAAAGGTACTTTATATTGACGGAAATTGCCTGATTATCAACATACCAACCAATGTATCTTATAGGTCTATCTTAAAGTAGCTTTGGAGTTTCCCATAAAGGGAACTGAAATACTTCCTTGAAACTAACAAACAATTCATAATAAACAAGCAAAAGGTGATCATAATAAATGTAAGAGATTACATTAATACAAAAAATACACTTTATAAACATTATCCTATAGTTCTGAATATTCTGGGAAAAGCCTGAAATGTTCAAGGGTATGATTTTAAAAGGAGTTAATTGTATCAATTTTTTTTCAATAATCTAAACTTGAAAAGTTTAGCAAATTATTACTTAGGAATTTTTAGGATAGTTGTATATAAAAAGATCTTAAATATATACACACATTTCTTTTGAAATTACTTACCATTTGTCAAGCGGTCAAACAAGAAAATGTCAAAATCCCACATTCCCACTTTGGATAGCATATGCTAGAAAAACAAATTCAAAGAGGCAAATGATGGATATATCAAACTGTAAAGCAGATTTAAATTATTATTCCATATTAATCACAGAATTGGTTGCCACAACTTTAAAACTTTGTTCTGGAAAGGTATAGACATGTATTTGAAGTTATCAGAAGCCAGGAAACAAATTTAGTTACACTGCATAAAAGTATCACTTGCACTTTTAACTGACGAGGTTTCAAACTTGACACTTAAAAAGGCCTCAAATGGAGCGCAAAACATGGAATAACATAAAATATTATGAAAACAATTACTTTTACTGCACAACTTTTTTAACATTCTTTCATGTCCCCAAATCAATTCATTACAAACTGTCTTAGGATTTTATTACAGTAAAATACAACTTTAGATCTCATGGAGAATATGAATTACATTTTGATAAACAGGTAACCCAAGTACAATTTTTATGAACTTAGGGTGTTTCTGTGAAACACACTCAGCCATGCAGAAGGATCCATTATTGCTACCATATGTAGCATTTTTACAGCTGCATCAGTTCAGCTAAGAGATCAAGACTGAACAAACGGTATGACGTATACATATATGAATGGCAAATGGGTGTTCACTCCAATTGCTTTGTCTATATTCAAACTAGTTCTGGATTCTTAATTATTTCCTAACACCTCATACGTAACCTTTTCCTGCAGAGAGTAAAAATTTTCTAGGCACGTAATCTCAGTGCCATCAGTTTTGTTAGCAATGTCTTTAACAGGAAGCATAAGAGCTGCAAAATTATAATATTATGACTATCATGAAGTTCTATGCAGTGATTGTTCCCTGTTTGCCATTTTGCCAACTTTGCCATTATGGGTTTTCTTGTAGGTTGCCTAACAGTTGCTCTGGACCAGCTGTGAGACAGGGGCTTTTTTTTTCTTTTTTCTTTTTTCCTTGTTTTCTTCTTTTCTGAGCAGATAAAATAAATCTTGCATTGATGTTGTATGTATTTAAATCAGTTACTCAGTAAGGGATACTTCATTTAATAAATCCAGATTATAATTTCAATTGAGAGAACCTGAAATTGCGGAACAAATTCAGACATTTTCTTGTTGCCTTGAGATTAAGTCTTTCAAGTTCTAAATATGAAAGAGGAATGGACAGTACATTTTCTGTAAGACAGGCAAGTAACACGGGTCATTTAAGAAACATCAACCATACACTTGCGTACCTAAACACTGAGACAGAACTGACACTCTGGAATACTATTAAAAGACATGGAGGTCTGGAGACCTTTCTTACCCTTGCTTGCCCAAGGTAGTCCTCATCCAGCAGGTACAGAGAGGCTTGCGGTACAATTCCACGCAGTAACCGGGATGCATGGAAATACCTCTGAAAACTTAACAGTCTTTTCACCTTTTTCTTGGTGCCAATTTCCCCTGAGAGTGTTGTATCTGTGAAAAAGAATCAGTACAGAAACCATGAAACCCAAGATCAAGGATGACAGTCTCAATTATTTAAATAAAGAGAAATAGCAAAAAGGCTGTGATAATGATAACAGAAGTCATCAAGTTCATGTTTCTTGCCAATCCTTATGG
Organism: Netta rufina; assembly: GCF_964035555.1. Classification (NCBI taxonomy): domain Eukaryota; kingdom Metazoa; phylum Chordata; class Aves; order Anseriformes; family Anatidae; genus Netta; species Netta rufina. Next base: position 85,567,202 of record NC_140125.1, on the reverse strand, counting down.
AGGGGCAGTATTCAAATTCCTATACTTCAGCGCAGTATATTTGTTTAGTTCAGAAAGAAAATATGTCCCAGTAGACAGAGCAATAATGTAGGACTTGGAAAGTCTGAGCTCAAGAGACTGCCTGCCACAGCCTTTAATGTGATCCAGGCTAAATCACCAGGGGTGTAATATATCATTATTATGTAATATATCACCTAACCGTAGATGTGCAGAGGAAACCTAAGTGACAAGGCAGAGTCAGGCATGGGAAACCTGCTCTCACTCTTCTGTGCCTCTGTTCTGTATCTATAAAAACTGAAAATAGCATTACCTTGCTACTTCACAGAAGGGTCGTGAGAATACATCAGCATTGCAGGGCACTAGCATACAGAACGATCAACTTAAACCTTAATGGAGTACATAGCAGGAGGACTGAAAACAGTAAGTACTTTTTGTTTCAAATCTTCTGGAAAATGCGTATGCTAAAACCAAGGTACAGTGAGAGGGAGGTGAATGGGACGAAGTAGAAAACACCCATATGGCTGTTTGAACATCTTATCCTTCTGAATGGTCTCTTACAGCATGTGATGAGGGAATTAATATGAAGCTACAGATAGCAAATGAGACAAAGGACAGGCATCTATGCCACTGACACAGCACCATGAGTGGTTGCTGGTGAACAAATAGAAATAATTTTTTATGATCTGTAATAAAATGATACTCCTTTTTGCAGGCATGCAGGCAGGAGGCTTCTCTCTACAGACAGAGCTTGCAAGAAGTTAAGAGCACTTCCTTACACAGGGTAGTTTCCTACTCTCATGTTAAATTCACAAAAAATCAAACACCAGAAAACCAACCACACCAAAAAAGACCTCAAAATACAGTCTGAAATCACAAATGCATGAACCGGTTTTGGAAGAAGACAGAAAAGAGAAAAAGAAGCAATAATAGGTTAATAATTATCCTTCTTACATAGTAAAGCAAATTATAAATTAAAAAAAAATATATATTTCAGTCCTCCACTTAGGAAAGGAAGCATATAAAGGCAATTCCTTCATTTTTTAGTTACACAAAAGAATACATTGTTCTCACTCAGTATCAGGATAATTTTAATTCCCTAATGCTGAAATTTCCTAATACTAGGAAATTTTCATATCTGGCTAAATGTGCCACAAAAACCAAGGTAGTTTTTACACAGTGATTAAATCTGTAGTTAGAGTAATTAAATTACTTTATTGTTAGTAAGAACAATATGCAGGCTTCCTAAAGCTGATAGTGGTTTAGGTTATTTCACTTGAACTTTTAACAGAACCTCACATACAGTTGCAGTGTTTTCATTTTGTAGTCTGGTATAAGTTTTGGAAAAAGAGAGGACAAACTGGACATTTGTTAAAGGCTATTAAGATTCAACAGAGTTTTGTTGATGAGAGGAACATTGTAAGAAACTGAAGGTTAAGCACTCCTTTCAGAGAACAGTAATGATTGCTTAAGATAAGATGCCACACAGTAATTCACTGGATTTCAGGTTTAAATAAGAGCTCCGGAAAAAACGCCCATGAACTGAAGATGTCTATCTCTGTTCTGCTATTTCATTTTATATATAAATGCTGAACCTTTTTTCTGCTATGAAATTAAAATATGACTTTGTATGCTACTGTTATGAGTTTTACTATTCTGATAGTTTTTTTTTTTTTTTTTTTCAGAGAAGTTATTAGTTTGTTTGAACCTTAGATGGGTCAGTGCTTGATTTCCCCAAGACCAGATGTGAGCAGTTTCTGTAGCAAGTGTCTTCTGTATGTAATCCAACTGCTATCAAACATCACCGCTACTGAGTGATAGAAAGTCAGTAACAACCACGAAAAGTGTACTAACAAAACTGAGTAACAATAGCTAAAGTATTTTCTTAGACCTGTTGCAGGCTTCTTGTGGGTCCCCATTGTGTTCGTAACACAAAAGCACACAATAATTTTATTACAACTTGAAAAACCAAGAATGCAGACAGTAACAATGTCACTACTGTAATAGCCAGAAGGTTAGATTTTCACTTATCCTGTGCCAGTACCTGCCTTAACTCTCTCTCACATTTTAAATACTGGAACAATTTTATGGCTTATTGAAAGGGTGATTAACATAGGTGCCTAGTTATACAGTGACATGTGGAAGAACTGTTAGACTTTATTTATTTATTTATTTATTTATTTATTTATTTATTCTTTTGCATTTCCTTTCACTTAGAAGTGAACTTCTAAGAAGTTGCTGGCATTCAGTTTAATTCCCAAATACCAAAACCCTCTTAAAATTAATTCCCTTTTAAAACTTTTGTCAGCTGTTTCTTGACTTCTCAACTTTGCCTAAAACCAGTCACTGCTTCCAGGTAATGAGTTTGTATTTTAATGTATGGAAAACTTCCATTTTGTGCATTAAAAACAGGTAGTTGCTCCAACTAATTTTTATCTAAGTTTACATCTGTTTTCTCAGTTAAACACGGATGACTGAAATTACCACCTATTTTCCTTTACACTTCCTTTAAAACTCAGATGTGGAGTTCCTATGGATGATCTAGAGATGAAGGTTTGGGCAGAGTCCCAACAAGCAGCTGTACACTTGAAGAAGTGCATATTTTATTCTGTGTATTGCCAGGCTATTTCAGTAGAGCAGACAATACTTACCAAAACACTAACACCTCAGGTTGAAATAAATAATTTCTTATTGTGAACACACTTTCTGAATTGAACCGTTAAATTTGTTGCTGCTGCTTTGTTATATTGTTCCATAAGTTTGTCACAGATCTCAAATGAAATGTAATCTGTGGACCACCAGCAGACAGCACCTCTGAAACAGGACCTGCTGCTTCAGATGAGCACTATATTACAATATGTTATGCAAAAAAGATTACCCACAATAATCTGTTGTCCTGTATTTCCATTCTTATGAGAAGGAACTCATGTTATTGATTGAGAATTATAGGAAGTGTATTTTCAAATTGGGCTCTTGACAGAACAGTCCAAATCCTGCACTGCATTCTATCCACATGCTTAAGGGCTATCGTGCTAAAACCATGCCCATGGTCATTCCAGCAATAATTGATTTGTCTATGAGTCATAGGACTTGTCAAATTATTGCTGTGACCTTTATCGGGTTACTACACCAGCCTCAGTAACATATCTCATTATGATGGGGCCTTACATAACATTGGTCTAACACTCTGCCCCTCTCCAAGCACAACACCCAATCATTACCATCTCATCAGCCCTCTCTGAATCAATATTAAACAAACAAACAAAAAATACAACCATATGAAACAGAGACAAAAAGGATGCTTAAAACACAAGAGCAAACATTGAAGCAGTTCAGAGCGAATGCTGAAATTCTGTCTTTCAGCTCAACAACTGGGACAGAATCTCCCAGTAGTGAAGAGCCATTCCTAATGTACGGGATCCAGCAGCTGACAGAAAAATTGAGATGCAGCCTTAAGATTAAGTTAAAGGTTTATGTGAATAACAGTTACACTCTGAACATACCACATCCTAATTGACAATTCTAAATTTCAATTTAAATTGTAAATATAAAATTTTGATGATTACACCTGATTTAAGTCATGCAATGACTTTGAAACTTACGGGTTTATTAAAAGCTATTTCTAATTAGATTAAAATGAATTACAAGTAAGTGAATCAAAAATGTCTTCACAGATAGCATTCAACTTCAGCTGTGGAACTAGGGGTACTAAAACATATGCTATGTTGTCTGGCTCAGGAAAACAAGCTGCAAGGCTCACATGGGAAAGATGTAGTAATTATGTGCAATTTTGAAATGAACATGAAAGACAAGCAAGAGCATCTTTTGTTTATACCCATAAAACTTCTCTTGAGAACTGTGTTTATCTTTAATCATTGTTGCAACTTCTGAATGTTTTGTTTACCCAAAAAAGCATCACATGTCTCTCTCAAAGATGCACATCTTCTTATCCTGTTGAGTTACTGCCTAGCATGGTGGTTGGAGAATCTCATCTTTGTATACTGAACAAAGTCATTGTAGGGATTGTACCTACATGCACCTATACATCTACAGAAGCGTCCATATAAGCTTTTGTCACAAAACTTAACATCTACTTTCAAAAACACAGCTTGCCTGTGCTCACAGTGCATCTCCTGATGTGTTTTAGCAGGCAGCAAGAGTAGCTGCACTCTTTGTTAGGTCATTTGACATCCATATCATGTGTACTTGCTACCGGATCATGGACAATTTCTGGATACTGCATATAGACTTCAAGAGGTTAATATGCTCTAGGAATCAATGTTTCCATTCTACTTTCTAACACAGCTCCTCCAGTTACATAGATCTGCTTGCTCTACCACAATCTACAGCTCACTACACCCCGAACTCTGTTATTTCAGGGAAAGAGGTTTCCTGCAGTAGGAACTGCTACGAGTTTTCTTTCAGATTTCTTTCATATTGCTGTGCTGCATGTGCCCGCAGGCAGAATGAACATAAAAATTACAGAGGTTATGTTAACAATGGTTGAGTTAACATCCAGAAACGATCACATAAATCAAATTTGGACAAGGATGTACTTAACTCTACACCAGACATTCATTACAGTGTTATTGTTCTTTTCAAGTAAACAAACTTGGTTACGCATTCAAATAATGCCTCTAAGTTCTCTTTCACAGCATCTCCTTTTTTATTTTATTGCACCTCAGTGCACAATAAAAGCAGGTCACTCAGCAGTATGAGTGGATAACAACAGGCTTATTAATTTTCAAAAGCCAACTGATTCAGAAACAGAAAATGTTTTTTCTCTTCTTTCTAAAAGGATGCAAAATAAAACCAGTATATACAAATCAGGTCCTCAAACATCTGCTTTTGACTCATATTATTTACAATACCCTGTCCCCTCTTCTGAGGATGTAAAGACATACAGTACTCATCCACTGCTCTTCACATATGTGTGTGTATATATATATATGCCTGAAGAAACAGGTAGGATTGCCAGCAAAAGTGCTGAAATATCTGGAAGAAAGCTGGAGGATCAGGCCAGCAATTTACTGCCCAGAACGTTTGCAAATAGAGAGGGCCCTGCAAAGGGATTTGTCTCTGGTCCTATGCACTGGGGAGGCAATTTCCTGCACTGGTTCCTTGTCTGACAGCTGACTAGTAATCCATGCATTTAGAACTCAAGATACATTTAATTGACTTTTGAGGAATAGTTGGTATTTGTCCCTTATTTTTTTGGTTGTTTTTCTGGACTAATCATGCCAGGCATTTAGATCACCTTTACTGAAGTCTTGTTTGGCATACCCAATGCATGATTTGGTTACTAATCTTTTCTTATAAAGATGAGTGTGTAGCACTGAAGATAGAGAAAAGGCTTGTGTGAGAAACTGGTAAACAGATTTGATTTAAAAATGGTAAGATTATACCAGTACCAAACTGATCATCTGAACTTACGTTGGTCACCACAACTAAGACAGCAGAGATGAACACCTTGCTATGTAGTATATATATGTATGTATATATATCTATACTATATATATATATATAAAAAGTATATAAACACCTTACTATGTACATGTAGTGTCTACGGATAAAGTGTTGTACTGAAAGCTATTTAGAAATCCTAAAGAGACTTCCTCAAACTAGAGAGGCATACAAAAAGTTTTTATAAACATTGTGTTTTCACCTGTTCCTCAAACACACTTAAAAATTGAAAAAAGCTAGAGTGGAGGATGTACCAAATCCTCTGTGAAATGTCTTAGAAGCTAACAATGCACATAGTATTGCAAAGATTTTCAAAGACATTGAGTCTAAGTAACAATTAGATTCTAGGGGCAGGACTTATTTGTCCTTTTGTATTTTTTTTTTAAAGTATCCTGCCCAAGCCTTTTTTTGCTACTGTAGTATAATTGTTAATTATACTAATATTCAAAATATGTAAATGTAGGTGAGTAATGACCAAGTAAAATAAATTATTTCATTCACTGTCTTCTTTATCCTTGTAGTAAATAAACAAAACAGAATGTATCAAAACTTTTATAAGGAAGTATGAGCAAATTGTGTTCTCTCCTCCTTGACTTTTGATAAAATTCAATTTTAGAGGTCAAGTGCTTTCTGTTAGCTGCCATTGTTTGTATGGGTTACAATTGTATTAATTCTCTTTGAATGGGTAAACAGTCTTTCAACTAGGAAGAGGCTGTGAGAAAGAGTGGGATTCTGAATGCAGAGAAAAACAAAAAAATCAGCAGAAAAAAAAAATCCAAGCTGAGTCAAGATTCCATTCTTCAACTACCTGCACGATTGCACAAAATCAGTGAAGTGCCCCGTTTACAGAAGAGGTGCTTGTATGCTTCTTTGGAAAACATGGTTAATGAAATGTGAGGGGTTCCGGGACACCAATTTTCTAGGTCACTTCGCTATGGGGTTTCCTCCTCTTCAAACATTGTGCCTCAGGTAATGGTGGCTTGTAACTTGTCAGTTTCCAAATCAAAGTTCCTGCACAATTGCTGGCATCTTGAAAAACACTAGTCATATAGCTTCCCTCTGCCCCAAAACTTTTGAGAGTGTTTGCAAGAGACTACAGAACTTAAGAACTATTATAAAAATTATCCTACTACACCAACTCCTGGAGAAGCCAGGCTTTCAGAGGCCAATTAAGTAACAGAATATTAGTCTTAACAACAGGAAGAGGAATAGATTATATCCAAATTTAAGATGAATGTTTCTCCTCACATTTTACAGCCTTTATTGGGGGTCATCAATCATCTTTATGCAAACAAACATTTTGGCATCTCTTACTAAGCCTCCTACAAGCACTTAGGAAATGGTATGTTGTGTTCTGTTTCACCACAAAGTCTTTATCAATTCAATATGAACCTCCACTTTGTCACTTCAATCTTTGTACAGGAGTACAGTTGGAACCTTTTTTTTTTTTTTTAACTTTTTTTTTTTTTATTTTCCTAAAACTGAAAATGTTCTATAGCTGATTATAGTTTCTCTAGCAGGAAATGGTACATCCCCTCTCCTTTCCCTCCCCTTGAGAAAAAGCAACATAACCTGTAATAACAGCAAACCTAACTTTCATTTATCATCTTAATGATCCCTTCTCCTTGTTCTTTCTTTTCCTCTGGTCATTTGGAAAGTATCCTCAGTGTTATCTTCAGTACACCCTTTCCCTTTGCTAATCAGGGAAAAGAAGGTGGGGTGGTAGAATGGGTCACGCATCATTTGGAAAATTTTAAAGGGACATTCTTGGTTGAATTGAATCCTAAATCTGTATTAAAAATGTTACAAACCTGCATAATCATGCCAGTGTTCACTAAGGCTTTATGTTTGCTGTGCTGCTTTTTTGTTGCAGTTGTTCTGCTTGCTCTCATGAGTTCTTCTGAAGCATTCATAACCCCAACTACGGCATTTTGTTAGCACATGAAAACACATACGTCAATCAGTTTTACATTCTGGCTTTCATATTCTATAAATGAAAAGCAAAAGCTAAACAAGCAACACGAATGGCAGGAAGCAGAATATACTTTTCAGACTACCTTTTTATTAAGTTTTGCCAACAAGAACTCTGAAAAACAAAAAAACAAAACCGACAACAAAGATCAAAAAATCCACCCCAAATCAAAAAAAAACTTTGTTATTTGATTGAAGGAGGATGGGGGAAAGGCAAGGAAAGACTGGGATGATTTCTAGAGACATGAAGAAATTTTGAGTGTGAAGTATTACTAGAAAAGAGTAAACAATCTCCATGCTGCCACAGTATTAACAGAAACTCAATTCCTCTTTCTTGAATAGGAAACTGAAAGCAAGGCCATAGGCTGACTTCAGTTCTGGAAATATTCTTGTCATTCAAAACAGACGCAAGCTAACCAGATTAAGAGGCCTGTGTGCCTTCAGGATGTTGACGAGTATCTTTTGGATGTGCTTATCCACGAGGAACTAAGGGAGGTATTATGTAGAAATGATGCAGACCTCATGAGATCTCTCACTTTCTAATTTAATAACCATCTGGAACTTTGGACTCATCTCCACAGGCTGGGTTGGGATCCGAGTAATCCAATCAGTCCTTTAAACTTCCTCACAAGACTTTTAGTGTCCTAATTTAACCCGGGTCAGAAATATCTAAAAAGGCATCTCTCACTCCCACTTCCTTTTCTAGCCAAAGGCAACAAAACAAGACAGTTAACCAAACTTTTTTTAACCTCATTCATTTGGGTTCAAGTTACTTGATGGTTCAGTTTTGGGTTGGTGGCTGTGGTTAAGTTTTATTTTCCCTGGAGATGGGCCCTACCTGAAAGTCTTGGAGTTGTTCGAAATCCAAAACCAAAAATGAATGTAAATTTTGCAAATGGATCTTTCAGTAGACAAGCAGAAACCACAGATTCAAACGTCCACAGACGTTGGTTCTTTGAGATGGAGACTTTTTCATGAGTTCATATCTTTCCTTACTAACCTTGACAACACTTTTCATTTCTGTAATACCTAGTTCATCACATGCTGGCATCACCTTATGTACAAACGAACTGAAAAACAGAGGATTGGGCTTGACTTAAATCAGACTGCAAATCAAGGACAGACTTAATAGTAGACAGAGACTTAATAGTAATCATCACCACTACTAATCATGATCTGTTACTACAAACATACAATCTATATTAACTTTAAGCAAAGCTTAAAATGTGCAGGGTTTTTTTTGGAGGTCATAAGTCACGTACTACATCCTTTCCCTGTAATCCCTCCTATATCAATACACAGATGTAAGTGCTGTCAGACACTTTGATACTGTGGAGATACACTGTGGGTAATGAAAGAGAGAACTGACACTGGGACAAAACCAAAGTGTCCCTAATGCAGAATTTTTCAGGAAAAGTTAAAAATGTGAGCAGAAACAGTTTTAATATTTCTCAATTTGATACAGAGAAAAACTTAGTAAGAAGATAGAAACTGGAGAATCACTGTGCAAGTCTTAAGAATTTCCTTGTCTTTTGATAAAGAATGACAAGCAAATTAATAAATGAAAAGTTATTCATCTGCTATGTAACTTGCTATTTTGTTACTCTGTTTAATTTAATTTGGCAATAAAACAAAGCATCTAATCTAACTAGAACATGGCAAGGTCTGCTTGGTTATTTCTGCATGCTCACCTACAGCTCTAGGCTTATCACAGGGAATTCCCTCAAACTTTTAATTAATGCAATGAAGAAATGTACCATTGCAGTCACCAGCACAACTCATCATGGGATAATGAAATCTCTCTTAATCAATGTACGTTAGTCACTGGAGGGATCTGGTTCAATGACTCACTGAGCAACTTTCTCAGTCAGAGAACTGAATTACAGCTGCCTTACTACTATGACCCTTTATTTCTGAAATCCAAACCATGCTTTGCTAAAAGGAAAACTGGATCAAGTTAAGTTTTCACTGCAGAGGTAGTTCAAATTCTAAATTATGTTGCACATATTCAGATTAACCACTCTTTTGTCAAGTGAATGCACAAAAGTTCATTTAATTTACAGAAATGGAAAAAATGCCAATAAATGGCCATCATTAATTTCAACTGCGTTAGTTTCAGTTACAAGCTAGAAAAATTCTGAATTGTACCAAATTCAGAGTTAAATTCTCTGCAAATTTTTGAAGTTTTGGTTTGAAGTCAGTATTACACAATTTATACATTATATTCACCTGTTATATGGCACTTAATACTTGCTTATTCCAACCTATTTCTCCTTCAGAAAATAAGAGTTTGTCTTTTCTTTCTCCACTGCATCCATTTTAAGACATGTCTTACTTGCATGAAAAGAAAGCTCTTTCTCCATTTTCCTATAAGCCTACAAGGTTGTGCAAAGCTTGTATCTTTCCATTTAGGAGAAGTTTGTGAAGTCTGAATATTTCATAAGCTCTCTTGTGAGCAACGAACCTCAGGTCTGCCACATTCAGCTTTTTATTTTTATTTATTTATTTATTTTTTTCCTGGGGCATAGCCGTGGCCATCAGGTCGTCCCCTTGCCTTACTGTGGCAGGATGGGAAAATGGAAAGCCTCCTCTTCATGTGGTGCTGGCTAATGAGCACCATCTGCTGCAGCTTTACTGGAGAGTGGAGCTGCTACATAGCTTCCCCCAAAGCTTCTGCCTCAACACTGTCAGTGCATACATGTATCTGGTTGGCCATGCAGGTCTCCACACATCACAGGCACTTACTCAGGTGGCTGTGGTTCCCCCCAACACAGAACACAGCAGATGATCTTGTGGCGAGGAGATATTTCACATGCAGTTTTGAATTCCAGAATTATGTTACAGTCCCCAAGAGCCATGGGTGCAACTACATCTCAAGGAAAGCTTGTAACTAGGTCCAGTAAAGAGAGGATGCTAAAGCCTTGCATCTCCTCCAAATAGGATGCTGTAAAATACTCATGGTCCTCACAGTGTGGCACTGACAAGGTGAAATAATGCCCACCAAGTTTCTATATATTACAGGGAGGCACTGGAGGAACATTTAGATGGCATCACAGACGTTAGCTCAAACAGCAAGAAGCTAGCATTAATCCAGTTGGCTTTGATTATGGCTATAGAAGATCACATTTTGAGAACACAGGAAGTTTTCCTATCCAAAAAGACTTAACAGCGTCTTAAATTACACAGAGACTTTACTACAGGAATCCAGAAAAAACAACAGATATGGTCTATTTGGTGTTAACCCTTGCTAGCCAAAGTAGGGAAAAATCCACCAGTTTGAATCTGTAAGCATGTTCAAAAGGTTACATGTAAGTAATACTGTGCAAGACCCGACTGCAATGTCCTGAAATCTTTTAAGAAAACTTTGTCTTCATTTAAGAGTGAGCTTCAGTGTTTTCTTGTACTTTAAAACAAGGGCAGTACTGTTACTTGGAATAATATTTCACATGGTATAGGGAACTATTTAAACTGCATTTGTCTGAGTTGGTGAGAAGCTGGAATAATATTTATGATCCACTTCTTTATAACTTCTGAGGATATCTACCATAAAATTTTCTCTGCCTCATCCCTCCCTTACTGTAGCAGCTTTCAATATACAGTTAGTTGCTGCCTATCAGTTATTGCCCCCAAACAAATATAACATTGTGCCAAAAATTCACTGTAAGTATTAGATACTGTTAAAAAAATGCAGTAGTGACATTTATGCATATTTCGTTAGGATGTGTATTACCATGTTTTTTTTATGCTTGTAGGATATGCACAGAAGAAATTGATTTGATAGATGGATATATATGAACAAATAATATAGAAGCCTGTTTACGTCCTGGCAAAACACATCTGTGCACTCTGACAGCGAGGATCTTCATTTACCTGTAGGCCACCAAGTGAGCCAGGCACAGTGAGCATCTACAAAGATGGTAGCCTTCTGCCTAGAAATCCCACTTCATTTTGGAGTGAAAAATTAAGCTACTACCACTCCCCAGGCAGAAAACAGTAAGTACAGAAAAATCTGAACAAAATGAGAAATCCAAAATCAGGATCACTAGTTTTTCTTGCAGAGATCCTGATCAGACTTAGTGGCTTCTTTCAGGTGAAGGACAAGCAATAAGAAGAAAGAACAAAGCTACATAAAAAACCTGGCTGCCCTGCCCACGTAGGAACAGAGGTGCCTGCAGAGAGAGGCATCTCTTTTTAAGCTCGGCAGCCAGAGCAGAAGAGTTCGGCAGAGTGCCCTGCTGCTCGTATGATCAAAGGCAGAGAATTCACCAGTCCTCTCTCCTCCTGGGCCTCTCCCCAGACTACCCCTGAGCAGCACGAGCACTTCCCTCAAGCTGGCAGGACCTGGAGAATGGCAGGACTCATCTACAAGGGATAAAAGCAAAAGCCCTGTTTCCAGGAAAAAAAGAAAGCTGAAAGTTTCTTTGGTTTCTTTAACCAGGGAAAGAACATATAATGAGAATTTTAAATAATGTGCATGTATTCAAAATAGAAAGGAAATAATGAATGCATTTAGTCACACTGAAACGTGAATATAAATTCACTTCTACTTCATGAATGAGAATTGTTTTTGTTTTCTCTTAGTCTTTATAAGGGCATCAGCAATATTTCCAGCTAGCCTAAAACAGTTTTTTCTTCCATTTTTCATTGGCAAACCAGGACTAAATTATCCTCAGAGGTCTGCTCAACCAGTGTGTTGTTCCCTGTTTGTCCTGGGAAATTTTCTGGACACATGTTATCCGTTATGCCTTTCTACCACAGCCATAGCAAGCACTCTGATGGACTTATGACCTAGAAAACACCTTTTATGAGCAAGACTGAAAGCAAACACTTTGCCAAACTGCAGTACTTTCTCGCCAGCTCGTGTGAATGCAGCAGATCGGAGCCCAAGTCCTCCCCTTCCTATCAGCTGCTCCTTCTCCTGATCTCCAGCCAGACCTTTCCCTTCACAGCTGGTCTTCTTCTTCCCCTTTCCAGCCACCTACCTCCTTTCTCTTCCCAGTTATTCTGGAAAGCAGTTACAGAAAGAAGATTTAAAACTTTGTTTTCATAATTGCTTTTTAATGAAAAACATAATCGCTGGAAGATTAAAACTGTAATCACTAAACAAACTGTTGGAGTTTCAGTCTGTTTTGATGAAGACCGTGAATAACTTTTGTTTCAGAGGTTAAATGGAGTGATCTGTACTGTATATGGGGACACATTGCAATTTACTTGTGTCTGAACACGGGAGTTAGTACAGCATCCAGACAATGCTGTAAGGCCCAAGACTAAGAGCTCTCTGTTTTCTATTTTATTTATTTACACACTGGCTACTTGGCTTGCATCATTATAGAGAATTCATCAGGTGAAAAAAAACAAACCAAAACAAAAAACTGTATCCTGATTTTTTTTCCCCCTTTTAAATTTACCCTCTTTTATTTACAACAGTGGCAAAATAACTTCAATCAAAATGAGGTTAAGATTATTTTTAACAGATGTTCACTGCTGGCCTGACCCAAAATCTATTGACGTCAATGAGAAGACTCCATGGGGCTTTGGATTGGGTTCTAATTGTTGGAAAAATTAATGTTATTGTAAACCACTGGTCAGCACTGTCACATGCTCCCCTTCTGTGCCAATTCTATATGACCGGATAACAGACTCGCATAAATCTGTTCCAACTGTTGGCTAAGAGGCTAAAGGACATAGGGATTTATCTTTTTAATTCTGAAACACCCCCCTGCCCCCCCCCCCCCCCCAAACATGCTCCATGGCACTACGGTATTCACTTGACATACTCTGCGTTATGGACACTGTTCATGTAATCAAAACATTTCACAGTCAAACACTACGTGGAAATAACAGAATTATTAATGCTGACTGCATGAAGACAGCTGAACAACAGATATGTATGAAATGAGATACTTCCATTCATGTACTTTCAATACTGATTTAAAAAAAAATTACAGATGTTTTTTAAATTCAGTTGCAAAGGAAGGGTTGCACTTACTGTTAAGAAGACGGAAGTCTATGAACGGGTAGGAGCCGCGGCGCTCGGAGAGAACCCCTGTCTGACCTCTCACCCGTGCATCTCCTGCAAAACACAAGATCCCCAGAGACGTTAGAAAGGGCAGCTGCTTTCCTCCACTGTTTAGAGCTAGATCTATTTTCTGTTCAACATGATGACGTGATGCTCCTCCAGTGGGAAAACTAAGGACCAAAAAAAATCATCTCCCATGACATCCCTGGGTAATTGAGTAAAGCGGTACAGCTGATCCTCTTATCAGAAAAAGCCACAAGAAAAAACATGTTCTTCCTATGGAACAGCTTCTTGCGCACTGAGAACACTCTCAGCATTTCAGGAGTACAGTAGATATCTAGTATTCTTGTCCAAAGACCAGTTGAACGTTCACTGTAACGGCATCACACATGAAAGGTTAAAACTTGGACTAGACTTACGGGCCAGCAGACCTCCAAAGCTGTGGGACTGGTCTCAAAATCATTAGATAATGAAAAAAAATAGACCCAAAGTATGATTTTTTTTTTCCTCCATTTTGTTTGTTTTTGTTTTACTTTCTGCTCCTTGAGCATTCTGGAAAACATCATCTGCCTTCTCCTTATACACAGAAGCTGCCTTATTTAACCAAAACCTGATGTTCCCAGCATTATTCTACAAATTTAGTATGTAGCATTATGAAGTGACAATACGATGATACAAATTAATATCCTTGTGTAATTCATGTTGATTAATACCTGACTTGCCATGTAGCATTGATGAAATGAAAAAAATCATTTGAGAAAGCAAAACACCACTCAGCATGTAAAAGCAGTACAAAAATCTCTTTCGAAGTAGATAGGAAGTAGCAGAAGCAGATGTCACTTTTACATTTCTCTAACTTTAAATATCTTGTACAGTAATTTCCCCATTTCTTTGTGTGAAAATTCATCAGACCAACACCTTAAATATTCTTAAATAAGATTAAGTTTGTATATTTTAGGGATTTATATCAGAGTACTGTAGTTCTTTTAATACCAATTGCTCCTCCACAGGAGCACAGACCATCATGTTGAAAATGTACCCACAGTACTTCCAGACAGCTCACTCTGCAGGCCTCTCTCTCAGAAGTTCACAAAATTATGAATTATTAGTTATTTTGAATTGAGCTTCCTTTGGGATACAAATATGGTATCTGACTAATATAAACAAAAATTATTGAAGAATTTGGCTGCTAGTGCAAGCTTCTACTGCTTATATTTAAAAACAAGAAAACATCTTCCAGCATGAAAGAAGGATCTAGTTATATGCTGTTATTTTTTCTATCTAATGCTCACTTAAAATGTGCTTACAATTATGCATAAGGGAAGAAAGCCAAGCAGAATGATTAAGTTGCCTATCTGAGGTGGAGAAAAACTTCTGTGCCCTCTAGGGGTCCTTAGAGGTACAAAAGACAAGAGTGTGCACTCAAATTAAGAATACATCAAACACAGTCACTTTGGATTAAAAATACGAATGTATTTTCTCTGATCCTTATTTTTGTTTTGTTGTTTTGTTTCTAGAAACAGAACACGTGCTCCCTGCATCCAGCTGCCGCCTGCCAACCTGCAGCTCCCTTGCTAGCTGAGGAACCAGCCCCAAACTCTCTAAGCTGCTATTGACCCAACTTATCCCTTCTGATGTCAGGAGTTGCAAACCTCTGCCTGCTCTTCAGCTGTTGCAGTTCAAAGGTATGAAAACAGCAGGGGTCTACCTTCATCAGCAGTTTCAAATCACTTGCAACTGTGGTAACAAAGGCATATAAACCTATTCCTGAGTCTTAAAGGGCAGAAGGGTGGGGCAAATGGGGTTTATAAAATGCTGAAGTGAGATCCATCAACACTTGTGAATCAGAGCTCCCAAACCAGCACCCTTATCTAAAAGCACTGCTCACTACCACAGGTAGACCCATCAGATTGGCTGATTCATGCAGGTAAAAAGTAATAACGGCAAGCATATGGTGCACATTATACGAATAAAAAAAAAAAATAAAAATCAGACAGGCTTGAGCCTGTCACTAATGCAAGCATCAGCAAATTAAGAACGGGTGTAAATTCAGAGCATGCCTTGATTGAGGATTTTGTTTTTCTGTATGCACCAATGAATTAACAGGGAACTGCAAATAACTCCCTGCATTAACAGCCTGATAAACATGTCACTCCTGACTAAATCAACAAATACTTTGAAAGAAAAAAGAGAAAGTCCAACTCCAAAAATATGAAAAAAAAACACCTCTAACAACCATACAATACCATAAACCCAGAAAGGATGATTTTCTCTCTGGACATGAAAGAGAGTGAGTACTGGGGAATAACAAAATCATACATGGTTACGTATGGGAAATCTGCCTAACTCTCATCTTAACAGTATGATTCCAAATTTTGATGAGGAGAATGTTAAAGGTAGGGAGACAACTGGAATGCAGAAGAAAACACAGTGTGGGCTTGCCAAAGGTAGACCATGTAAGATAAAATCTGATATTGAATTACCTCAAATAAAATAGCTAACTGTTAGGCAAGAGAGAAAAACAACAACACTACAGTGTATTTCAGCCATATGGACTTCATCAAGCACATGAGAGAAGGCAAGAGATAAGTACAAAAAGTGTAAGCTGGAAAAAGACTAAAGGCAAGAAGATAACAAGGTGAAAAGGAAAGGAAAACTGAAAGGAAACTTCTGCTTGTGAACAATTATTACATGGTCTTTAAATGATTCATATTGGGAACAGTCTTAAATGTTACTAATGATCTTAGCATAGAAGCAGGAGAGAACTAATGAAAATTTTTGAAAGATGACCTGAAATAGTTAAGGGCTATGCATGATGACCAATCAATTTGCTATCAGACCCATGCTCTTCAAACTAAGAAAATGGGAATGAGTTTTAACCAGCAAACCTGAGGTACCTGAAGTCATGGAAAATTACTTATGTTTCCTATCAACTATTTTTGTCCTTTTACATTTTTTAGACAATAGAAGTCTGTATTGTGTCTAGCATTACAGGAATCTATATGCAGAATAAATCTGTATCCCCACTGGCATAGTCAAAGCCACTAAAACCCTGATATTCCAGGATCATTAACTTTACCCTCAGGAAAGGCAAGTTTCTGATGAGTCAAAGATGTTATCAAGTAGCTCTACCTCATCAATCTGTTATTTCAAAATACCTCGCCAGGTGCCACCTAGTCTCTTTCTACATCATTAGAGAAAGATTAGTTAGGAAGTGGTGGTGGGCTAAATCAACCACACCTGCCTTCCTCTATTTTGTCTTGGCGCACTGATTTGGAAAACTTTTATATTCTTCTCTATTGCTTTTAATTACACATAAGTACACTCAGCAGAGATACTAAAAGTAGGGATTGCACCAGATGTGTACCACACCACATGGTTTTTAATTTCTGAGAGGCAAGGGCCGTTAGCGGCAACACACCAGACTTTTGCTCTTTGACAGATGACCTTTGAGGGGAACTTTCATTAGGTCACCAGACCTTTACATGTCTTTGCTCTCCACCTTAAAATCAAGCTAAGCAATTGTTCTGACAATTTATACAATTAGCAGCTTTAGATAAATAATCCTTTTTGGAGCAAAAGGAAGGATTCTGTGGAAACAAGGCAGGAAATTTTGACAGCTCATTGTGTTCCCAAGTGAAACAAACAGGGTGAAGGGAAACGGCAAGGGTACAGGTCCTCTCTGGCTCCTCTGGGCTGGAGTTGTGTGGCTGGAACATTTACAGTCACAAACACAAAGAGCTGTGCAGCCAAGCCACCACGAGAGCTTCCAGCGGAGAGATCTCCCAGTGGCTGCGGCACACTTCGGTTTTACTTTGTCCTCGTTAAAACAAACAGATAAGAAAACAAAGCAAACAAAACGAAGAAAGCTGTGTTAGGTAACAGGAGCCTGTGTGGCACATTAGGTAACTGATGGCATGTGACTGACACGCATGGCAGCCTGCAGTCACGGGAAAATCAGATAAGGGGCAAGAGCCACAGGGCTACGGCACCAACAGGGCAGCGTGGCTTCAAGACGGGCAAAAGGGTTAAGAGAAGAAGGAGGCAGCTCTGAGCCGCCTCGTACATCTGGAGAAAAGAGCCATCTGCACCGAGGAAAACAACTTCTCCAAGGCTTGCCTGAAATGACGTGGGATTCAATTTCACTGAGCAAGCACAACAAATTAAGAGAGAAAACAGGGCTGAAGCTGGGACAAAACAACTAAGCAGCTTCATGCAGCAGCAGAAGTAGGGACGAGCCATCTAATTATTGATTTTATTTAGTATACAGCTCCATGTGGTAAGTCAGAATACCACAGAAAATTCACAGGAGGTTACAAGTATTTATTCTAGTCAGACTTTTCTACAATTTTCATCCAAATATTTCTTAAGATGACTGTTTTAGGACACATCCTGCAGTTGCTGAGCGCTCTCCATGGAAAACAGAGGGGCAGTAATAAGGCCTCTAGTGGACTCCACAGAGTCCCTGGCTCTTTCACTGTTTCAGTTATGAAAAGGTTTGGGATTTCTCAGATGGAGGAAGATGAGCTGGTAATGTTTTAAACATCATTCTGGTTTGGGTGGAAACTTTTCTAAAAGAGGAAAGTGTTGCTGCGTAAAAAGTTGGCAAGCTGCAAATAAAAGTTAGATTAAGAACAAGTAGCAGAATTACTGAATTATTTTTAATTTGAAGATGTTTATTGCTTGTTTATGGTGATTTGTACTTTTACTTGTTTGGATTATTTTCCTTTGGTTCTCCTAGTGTTGTAAGGATTATAATTGTAAATTCCTGTCTGCAGAAAGTACTTTTTGCTGATTTCCTCATGTGCATAAGATTGAAAGTGAACAAGGACATTTACTCTGAGCAGATACAATGACTGACATTAGACCTTTAGGAGTCAGGACGACTCTCCTTTCCAGTGGGAGAAACTGGGGAAGCCACCTCACTCCACTTGTATGTACCAAAGTTTTAAGCACCTGAATGTTCCCAACCATGAAGTTTTCTGAACCATATGATGCATGGCTCTGCCATTTCTGGTTACCGTCCTAATTAGTTCTCAAGTAGTGTACTCACTCAATGCATTCTGCAGCTTTGTTTCAGAAGGTTTTACAAAGGAAGACAACTGTTGTTAGTCCCTTTTTACCAAAAGGGGATAAAATGGTGGAGTAGAACCTGACACAGAAAATCACTTAATTCCCCTCGCAGTGGTCTACCTTGTGAACACACAAGCTTCAGAGGCTGATAAGTAAATAAATGAATAGACTAATACTTGTACTAGTACTGCAGCTTTCTTGAAGCTTCAATTAAAGTTTGAAAAGTTTTGCCTGTTTCCTTTTACAAAGGATAAACTTAAACTTGAAATCTGTGAAAACAGGCATTCTCTGTGGAGATTTCAATTTCAAGGAAAAAGTCAGTTAGATAACAAATATTTTGGGCTACTATTATTATTATTTTTAACCTGTCAGTTACTTGAGTTTCAGCTTTTCAAAACTCCATCTCCAGACCAGCAACAGTTGCAAATGAAACATTTTACTCATCCTCTGTTTTCTTACAAAACTCTGTTTGAAGTAAATTGTGGCTCTTATGTCAAGCATGAACAACTTGCACTGCCTGACTGTACCAGGTAGCTGTAACTTCTGCCCTCCTTTACTGACCAGAATCTGTACACCTGCTGTATCTTATTTTCTTAATGCTATCAGAGCTGTTTCTGCCAGTCTGGACACATGCTGGAACAGAAATCTGCTTGTAGAACCCTCCTCCGTACTAAAAGTGTCCTGGTGAGATCACTTACACACTGATGCACTGCCTATATATATAGCCAGAGGAAGACACTCAGGTCCACAGGCATGCCTTTAACAGCTCGTCCAGTCTGGCAAATGGACATCTAGAGTAAATGTAACTAAAGTATTTCACAGACACCTTTGAAATCCTTCCTTAAACTGTATCAGTAACTCAGGAGAAAAGATTTTGAACTGAAATATCTTGAGGCAAAATTATTACAGCATGCAGCCTTTGAACTGACATCCAAGGGGATGAAGAAGCTGCCGTAGAGAGCCAGGTAACAGCAGTCATCAGAAACTCAGATACTTGAGCAGCACCCATACTGTCCTCTTCCCATACCTGTTGGTTCTTGCTTGAGCAAACCCAGAGCTTGCAGAAATAAGTAGCTACATACAACTGAAATAATAGTGAGAGACGATTACAACAGATAATCCTACATGTTCTAAAGAAGGTAACTTTTCAAAATGTCATATTTCCAAATTGTTATGTTGCATTGGAAATGCTTACAATTTTTATGAGCTTGATAATGCACTATGAATTATTGCCTTAAGGTCAGATGTATTTCATGTAACCTTAGGTGTAAGTCAGTGAAGAGGAATAGGTGCCTCCGCCCAGTGACTAATGCTTAAGAGACTGATTGCCTTTAAAACCGCATGTTTTTGATTTTTACTGCAGATTGAGTCTAGGACACCTCTGCTCCTAAATTTGGTGCCACAGCTATAAGCGCAGCACGATGAGGGAAGAATCCAAGACTTTGTCTATGAAGATCGTGTTCAGGCAGCTGAAGCCACACCAAGCCTCCTATCTGTGAGAAGGCTTTGAACTATGATTAGCCCTGTGGCTGCTAAGACTTATTTTGTAATAAATGCAATAGATACACACACCTTCAGTTCCCACCAATGTGTGAAGGCACACCCTCAAATAAATACAGTGTAATCTCATCTGTGCCCTATAATCCCACAGCTCAGTTAAAGAAAAATAGCACTTGTTAAGCAACAGTAATTGGACTACTGAAATAACTAGGTCCTTGATACTACAGTGTGATACTTAACGTTCAGTATTTTCTAGCCCCACATACAAAAGTTTACATATAGAGTTTACATGAAGTGCTGAACCACAGAATACAAAGACAGAAAGGGAGCATAAGAACATGGGTAAATCACACAGACTGCTTATTCACAAGCAAACTTTTTAGTTTGGAGAAATGAAAAATTGAGACATTGGAGTTTGCCAGCAGGAATTTTGCAAAATTCAGCCAATGGCTTTTGTATACAAAAGAAAAGACAGACAGACTCTGGTACCTGGCAGCAAAGAACAAAGTTACAGAACTAAAAGCATGAGGCAGGTCCTGAAAAAAAAAAAAAAAAGGAAAAAAAAAAAAAGAAAAAAAAAAGAAAAAAAAAAAAGACAGAAAGCCCAGAGACTTGTGTAATTATTGTGTAATAAATGCAAAAGGCAGAAATCATCTATCTCCACCTCTGTTCCTGAAGGAGACGGCACAGACAACCATGGTAAACATTTTGCTTCTCCTATATCGTAAACATCTAGCATTTGCTATGTAGAGGGCTGAACGCACTACTGAAAGCTGAAAATGGAAGCCTGTGAGAACAAGAAGCTAGGAGGAGATGTGATTCTGCTTTTTTGAGTGATCCATTTATAATTCCCATTCTTGCCTGAAGCTTATAGCACTCACAAGCAGCAGCCTTTCACTGATGGCATCTTGAGAGTCTCACTGCTGCTGTGGTCCAGAATAGCATCAGCACTCAGAGTAGTAAAAGAGGTCCCAGAGCACTCTGCTGGATCAGGAAACCAGACTTGCTGTGGACAGGCTCCTTTTCATAATCTGAATGTTATCATTTCTAGCTCTAGTGCTAAGAACCATCTGTCTGTATTTTGAGGTTTTTATATTTCATTATTATTATCCCGTTAGTGTCTTCTGTCTCCAGACATTGATTACTGACTTTCCAGAGAAAGATGATATTAATATAGCTAGGGCACTGAACTATCTAGATAATTCTTGTCTTTCTACACTGTTAGATAGCTTGCAAATTACTCTGTGCTGCAGGATGGAAGCTATGTAAGCAGACTCAGGTATTCCTATTGCTACCATTACTGCTGCACGAGAGCCCTTCTGGGAAGTGGCAAGACATACTGGTTTTCTCACACATTATGTTAAATCTCAAATAATGCCTTAAAAACTAAAGGGTATGTTCTGAAATGTTAAGAGCTGTAATAAAGGTAATAACATCAGCTACAGCATGATCTTAGCAACAGGTAGGCTGCATTGCCATGGCAACTTTGAAGATAATATCTTACTGTCATGTTACTTTTATCTCTCTCCCAAATAAAATATAGCATAAACACATCATTAATTGTTTAAATTGTACTTCTTGTAGTCTTCTGCCAGACTCTGAACTACTAAAATAAACATGCATTTAATAACAAACTTCTAAGACTTGTACACTTCCAATACTATATGCGCGAATTTGCCAAAATAGGTTAAGTAGTTTAATATAATGACTTTGATTCTGTGTAAAATAAAAATCACAAGGAATTTGTGTTTTGTCTAAGACCAATGCTAAAAACAGGTCTAGAGTTCTGATCTATAGGTGAAGTGCATTAGGCCAAAATACTTGTACTGCCAGTGCCCCAAAGATAAGAGTTTTCTTCACTCACAGTTACACCCAGACCCTAAGCCATTCAAACTATAAATCATTTCCTTACCAGAATTAATGTTCTAGAGATGGCTGCTCTTTCAGAAACCCCTTTGCATATGGCGGCTCTCTCTCTCTACTATAAGGATTTCTGATTTGAGCATTATCAATGCTTATAATGATTCCACTGTAAGAACACAACGTGACTCCCTGAATCTGCCAATGCAGGTTTTACAGTGGAAAAATAGTTTCTTTTTTCTGCAGAAAGTTGAGGTAATCATATGTTCCACTAAGTTTGCTTTACTGGTCTTCATTCTCATTGCTTACCTATCTATAATATTTATTAAATGATTTTTTTATTGTACATTGTTAATGGAATCTTTTTTCATTCTACAAGTTCCTCATGAAGAACTGTTTGCAAGTACATGCATTTTATGGGTTGGTTGCAATGATGGGTTACTTGAGCCACAAGGCATCGTTCTCATTTGCTGGTCAGGCACTATTAGGTAGATAAGCAGAAACCATTTGATGCTACAGTCCACATGTATCTAACATAGTCAATGATTAAAATTTGATATATTTGATATACTTGTATAAAATAATAATTGATAAAATGTTATTAATAATTAATGAATAGAAGAATTATAACTCCGAAGCAGAATATAAAAATTGGAGCTTGCTTTTGGGAAACATTCAATAATCTGAGAATAACATTTCTGTGAAAGAAAAAGAGGGGACACTCCTGAACTTTAAACACAGGATGACAATTATAAGTCCTCAGCTCATTTCCTGGTTTCCTATGGAACAAATAATGTCCTTTCCATGCCTTGCTTTTCCGCTTCTGTGTTTTGTTTGTCCTGTGTAGACACTAAGCTCTCTGATGCAGGGCAACAGTGGTCCAGCAGTATTGTGTGCCTGTAGTCCAGGTTATGGTTTCTACATCACCATTACACAAACACTACTTATCTTTGTTTTCCATACTAGCAACAGTTAAGTCATACAACATCCAAAGAAATTCAGTGTAGAAGTTTTTGCTCATACTGTCAAAAAAAACCACAAACCATATTCAACTCTGAGAGGACATTCAAGAAAATTCCTCTCTTTTTCCATGGCTTTGCCCACAAGATTTCTATGCTTTCTATCTCCAGTAAAACTACAACAGATATATATTCAAAACTGTAAGTAGTAATGCAGTAATTACAATTGCAACAACACATCGCCTACTCCTGTAATGCTTAACATCATCCAAATCTGAGTGTCTCTTAATAGTTTTTACACAATGGCAGCCTTGCCTGTGGAAGAATTGAGTATGAATTTAGGATTTACTCCCTTTTTATGTTGTACTAGAATTGCTTGGCTGCCAATTCACTGCACACAAGAAGAGATTTACTATTGATTCAGACAGTCTTGCTGTATCTTTCTGTCTCAAGATCATATGATGCTTGCACAACACTTCAAGGTACATCAGTACGGAATCAACTTTATAGAGATAATCAAGTGAGACACTAAAGTAAACATCTCAGTCTTGTGCATTAACCACAGGATCATCCTAACTCATCAGCTGCAACACGTTCTTCATCTCCTCTTTTCCACCCCCCTTCTGCACTGTACGTAAATATATATATTCCAATCTCTGGCGTGACTTTTCTTCCTCCCCTTCTCTTTGCCTCAGTGGTAATTCAGCCTCCCCACAACTTACTGTTTCCTCCTGAGGCTGGAGCATGGTATGTTCATCAGCATTGGCCACTACTTAGCCCTGCTGATGGGGCTCCCCCAGGAGTCTCATCAGCAGAGAGCCCCATCTCCCAGGAGATGGGGCTCTCACCAGGAGGTGGGGAAGGAAGTGCTGCGTGTTGTCTTGGCAGCACAAGAAGATGCCTGTAATGTCTTGCAGGAGAAAACTTTGCACAATGCCTGAAGCTTTGCTTTGAATGAGAGTTGTACCGTACACCTGAGACTGCACCAACAAATGTTTGAGATTAATGAAGGTCTTTTATTCAACTTTTGTTTGTCCATCATCATTGACTTTATTTATTTATTTTCTTTGTATTCAAAACCATTATCTGTGGCCAACAGCTGCAAACCTTCTTTCATTTTGTTTTGAATCTGATTTAGTTTCTCTGTGATACAAATAACTCCATAACTCAGTGAATTATTGAACAATAAGGCAAGAGAACTTTGTCCAAAATAAGGTGTTTTGGACCCCTGTATCATTTGCTTATTCCAGACGAGTATTTCCTGAACTAGCCCACATTTTATCATGTAATATTTCTTCATCAGAAAATATTATTTTGGTAAAAAAGCCTTTTTCTTATAAGAATGTTTTTCTGATAGAAAACAATAAAAATGACATATGTAGATAATACAAATATTTGGAGTGGAACCTTTTTCATTTTGATGCTAGACACAGGAATAAAACTGCATAAAGTGGAAGCAGATCTTGGCTGTTCTACAGCTTGGAAAATGCCTCTCTCTTCCTGTTTTTACACTGTATTTTTTTTAAACATGTATACCTTGTTTATTATCAATTAGATCTTGAAAACAAAAACATAAAAACACCAGAATCCTAGCCTGGCTAGAATTTATCCAATATGCTATCTCTTGCAAACATTTCCATTTCTAACATGGATAACCTTGAATTTACTTACTAAGAAAGGGAAAGTTCAGGTTGGTTACCACAAACTGTTTCTAACACTCTATGTTAATGAAATTAGATTGATTCTGCCTCAGTCTTTTTTTTTTTTTTTTTTTTTTTTTTTGGCTAGGAGAAACTAAAACTAATGCTTTTACTGTTTTGTTCTTCTGTGTATTGCAGTCCAAACTGAAGGACTGAGCATGTATGCCTATATATAAACCTATATGTACCAAGAGAAGCCTCCCTATAAACATGAATGTGAGGGAATGCATTTACAGCCATATTAATTTATAAAAATAAACAATATTATGATGTTATTAATACTGTGATAATACTAATTTAAATACAAAACCAGTATTTTTCATTTATTGAAACCTGCATTTTCAGTAAATAAAAATCAATGCCTATTTTAACAAACACAATCATCAAGTTTTTCAAAATTTAGAAAGAAAAAAAAAAAGAGGGCCATTTTTCAACAATACTACCGGGTCATTAAAGATATTCAGACATTATCAATACTGAACTATTCTGTAGCTTGGGGAAATTAATACAAACTTTCTGTGGCCAGGATATTTCATGGAAGCCCCCTCTCGTGTTTCTCACAGCCCCCTCTGAGGCAGTTTGTATATATCAAAGCTGGAAAACGACCACTAGGCTTCAACAGATTGCTGATGTGGACCATCTTCTGTGAACGCTACATACATAAGCATCCAACATCTAAAAACTTACATATCAATTACATCAAAAACTTACACATCAATTACATATTTCTGTAATTAGAAAACTGTTGACCAACAAATCTAATTAGGTGCTTGCAAAGGCTCGTATTCTGCAGACCCTTGTTTCCCTTGTTGTGGTATACAGTTCTTTCTAGCTCAGCTCCTTATTCCAGAAACTGCAAAAAATTAGTATCTGAAAGGGAGAGCAACCACCAAGATATGCAGAGAGGATTCAGCATAGCTCAGTGTAACCAGAGCCCCTTTCAGTGATCCTTTACACCACCATCTTCTTCCCTCATCCCATAATTATGTACACCTAATTTAGACTTGGGTTTGACATTGAAGTAATGAATAGCAGTGTCATGTTACGGCCCTGCACCAAACACCAGCCTTTGGGAGGGAAGGCCAGGCGTCCTAGAGGAACGGACAACCTGCCTTGCCCTAACAATTTTACATTAGAAATGCCAGGTCCTCTTGCTGGCAGCCTGCACTGCAACACTGCCTTTCTCCACAACGAGGGATGAAAACAGAAGCTGAGGTTTTTGTCTCTTGTTTTAACATGTTCTTAGGGAATTCAAATAATTGCTAAAGTCCTTCAGAAAGAGGAGGAAATTGCAATCTAAAACTTTGAATACAACAAACAGACTTTTTTGGGTGGAGGCAAAAAACACTGGGATGTTTTTATAAATCCCGAAGGAACAATAGACTGTACAGACAATAACTTAATTTTGTCTCAAAATTTACCTTTAAATTACCATTTAGCAACCCAAGAGTTCAGAGATTCATTGAACTGATCCCTTCCACAGCAATCCAAATCCACAGGCTCCTCCTCACATAGTATTTTAAAGGAGAAAGAGTGAGACAGTGATTCTGTATTTGCTCTTCACAAACCTCTGTAAATTCCAAGAGAGAATAACTCTGGCGAGGACTTTTTTGGCATGTGTGTGTGAAGGCATATAAGAAGTATTTCTCGACTCTTCATATGCTTGTGCAATTCATACTAAGCAGAGATTTTATCTTTTTTATTATTATTCTGGGAACTGCAAGACATAACACAGAAAAATCAGTAAGATTGTCTTTTTCTTCAAAACAGATCTGCTTGAATAAACACTGAGTATGTCTTAAAGTAACATCCAGAAAACACTGTGCTTTTCCTAGACTCTACCTTAATCGTATATTCAGTAGCTAACAATTACCAAGGAAAATTCAGGAACTGAATGAAAGAAAATCTTGATTGGTGAGACTCTACTTTCAACTGATATATAATGCCAAGGTTCTGCAAATTAGATTTAGAATTTAGAAATTAGATTTAGAAAAGCTATTCAGAAACTCTTGCTAGAAACCCCACAAGAACCTTCCCTCCTCAGGTGTTTGGCTAGGTCTCACCAAACCTGTGAAACACTAACCTAAACACGTTAAGAATTTCAAAAAAGTCAAATTCTAATGTGGTTCCATGCTGACACGAAAGTCCACGATGATCAGTATGAATCAGCTCATTATTATCACATTAGTGAAGAATGTCAGAAAATTCTGCCCATCATTGTAAAACTGACTAATATTTTGTACCAGGCTATAACACAAGATGCATATTGCTATACTCTGTTAGTCCCCACACAAGCGTAGCAAAGTAATGTATACTGTATTCATGGATGTTCGAACACAGATCCAGGTATCAACTACATGGAGAAAAAGGTTGTCTAGAATTCTGTCAACAGGCAGGAGTGTGCCTAAAATCCTGTCAAAACATGTATATTCCATTTCTCCTTAAACTAAGCTTCCTTTTTTATCCATCCCCAAAACCTCATGCCTGAGTAATTCTCTCTTCAGAATATAACAGGAACCATCATAACATAAAGGGATTGTTGTAGAAAAAAATAAATCACTTCTTCCAGCACCAGGTTATTTGTATGGCAAGTACACAGCAGCAGTGAGCTCCCGGTTCAGGTTTGTTTTTTCGGCATAAGATGTTCCTATTCTCTGTTTTTCTAAAATAGAGCTCAGCAAATGTTTTTTCCTAGAGCTGAGATATCAGGTACTGGTGCACAATTAAGGCATTCTGTCCTCATGTTGGCTCTTGTGATTGCTCTGAGAAGAGCTGTCAGCCCATCGCCAGGTGCCTCAGCAGCCCTGGCTGCAGCTGGCTGCTGGGCAGAGACCTCTTGCACAAGGGCCAGTGGAAGTGCCTACAAGTGGTTACTCCCCACAAGGGAGTTGAACAGGCTGTTCTGTTTTTTCATCTGTAAAGATACATCTCAGTTTCCTGAACCAACTTTCCATTTACACATAAAAAGGGAAAAAGTTTTCAACCCCTGTGGCAAGTGGAAAGGGGTTCTGGATGTGACCCAGGTCCTCCTGTATCTTGATCTTCTCTGTGACCACATTTTCCTACCTCAGAAACTGACATCATCACTGGGGCCCCTGACGATACAGATGTGTTGCTCTAGAGTTGGAGGAACAAGAAGGAAGGGACAGGTTGCCCCAAGCCTTCCACTGAAGAATCGGCACAGCCAGTGCTCCACCAGGCCCCTGGGCAGGGGCAGCAGTCACTGCTCCTGATTTTTCCCTTTTGTCAGAAACTGAGTGGCTGCACTTGCATTCAGATGCTGTGGAGTCTGAGGAATCATGGGGGTCAGTGCAAGAAGAAATACAAGTTGCTGGGGGAGGAAAAAGCCTCAGTCAAACAGTACCCTATCATAATTATAAAGGCATGGTATTCTCTTTGCATATTCCTGAGGAGTGTTGACTTCTGATCAGAAAAAGATCTGGAAATTACAACTTGATTTTTTTTAATATTCAAGACCTTGATTCAGCAGTCACAGGACTTTGCTCCTCAAAGCCAGCAGTGACACCATGCACTCCTACGGCAGTCATGTCAGGCTGCAAGGGCAATTTAGCAATGACCAATACACTTTCAACAAAATACATTTAAAAATAATTTCTTTATTATCTTATCTTTTTTCCAGTCAGGTAAAAACCTGGAGTGGAACAGGCAGAAATTTCAAGAAATTGAGGTTAATATTAGCTTTATAAAATACAATATATTTAACTGCTAGTAAGAAGCAAGCCTTGTATCCATCATCAATATTAACACATAGAAAGGAAAATGCTACATCATACAATGATATCTACTGGAATTCAGAAGGTTATGGCTACAGAATGATTATCCTTCAGTTATTCGAGTAAATAAAAAACAGGTCACCTATTTTATTTTTTTGATTGGTCTAATCTAATGAGATACATGATGGAAAAACTGAAATACTTTTTAAAAAATCACAGGTTTGGTAGGGTAGTAAATTACTGCTTTGGGCAATAGTTGTCTAGCAGTCATGAAAGGTAAGATATCAGATTTTCTGTCTCTAAGTTTCTCACAGAAAAGTGTAGGTAGCTAAACCAGAATATAACAGGAACTGTTACGCTACTACACAACTACTAGGTACTAGAAAAAGAAGTTCCATTCCCTACAACAGTGCCTTTCCTCTGTACCATCGTCAGAAAATATGCATGACTGCGAAGGGAAGTAGTAATGATAGAGTACAAATATTTTCTTTGGAGTACATTTAGGATGGGGCTGAGGGAGAAGGGAGACAAAGGGCAACTATTCTACATCTTTCCTCACTATCCAGTTATAAGTTCTTTCCTTTTTTTTTTTTTTTTTTTTAAGTTATTTATTTTCTTCAAGATTTTATTTACTTTTGCTAAGTCTTTATTTTCTGTTGAAATCAAACAGATTTTAGCTCCCTTGCAATCATATGTCATCTACTCAGCAGTGGTGCATGTAGCATTATGAGAACTTTTTATAAATATTAACATTACATACAGTAAAAATAAACATACTGGAAAAAACACACACACACACGGACACACAAAAAAAACAAAAACACACCACCAACAAACCCTACTCCATAGGCTATCTTCAAATATCTTAAGACGATTTCATATCTTAGTCCTTGCAGGACTATTTCTTGACCAAAACAAGCTTATACATTTGATTGATTCTGGAAAGAAATTTTTAACTCTCTTAACTCTCTAATCTTAACAAAAGTAATAAATAAGACAGGTAGCAGGAATATATTCATTTCACTGAAAACTATTCTGCACATCCAAAAAAGCACCATCTCTACCTACTCTTCAAAGAGTTTTCTTAGTTTGTACAATATAATAAAATTTTAATAAGACCTTGCATTATTATTTTTGTTGTGTGTCAGATTTGTATGAGTTCTTGCCCTGCTCAATGAATTTGAGGGGTTTTCCCCTACCACTATATATATTTTTTTCCAATATAGCAGCCACTTAACATTTCAGATTTATCATAATTATTTTTATGCCCAAAGACTGCCAAGGGTATGTTTTTGCTATTCTATTGCTTTTAAGAGGGAAAGTGGGTTTGTATAAACAGCCCTACATCATTTGCCTGGCAAGCTATCCACTCCATCTGTGAGCGGCCCTTTAGTCTGGAAGCTCCTGCCTAATTGCTGCAGACAGATGTTCCCCTGCTGTAGCTGTAGACACCACGGAGGCTCCTGCCATGTTAATTAGCAGCTTAAAGACGTTCCACGTTCCAGCCCCTAATTCAAAAACCTAATAACCCTTTTGCACAGCAGAAACATGAGCTTGCAACTTATCTACAAAGACACTTTCCTAAAAGCAGTGTTCCTCTACATCCACTCTACCTGCTCAGTGGCATTTTCTCTGTCAAGAGACCACCAGATATTTTACTGTTACCAGATAACTAACTTATTGTTCTGCACTGTATAGCTCATAGTGAAGCTTTTCTGTTATGACGTGAAATTCATCCCCTGCTGTGTGTATGCTGTGCTGGGTATACAGACACACATGCTATGTTACCAGTCTGTCAATATGGGGGAGTGAGAACTGTCAATTCACTAGAATGAAATACAGATGACAATCAGTCTCTTCTTTTCTTTAATGGCTTCACAAATATCTCTACTTTCTTTCAGGAGGAGGAGTTTCTCCTCCTAAGGAGCATTGATTAAACAAGGCTTGTAATGAGTTTGCTAACTTTTCTGTTTGCTGCTTTGTGTAGCTATCATTTTGATCCATGAAGGGTTAGACTTGTAACCTGCCTACTGCCTCTACCCCAGCACAGACTGCTGCATAAATATATCCCTCCAGCATCTGGGGACTGTGCACAACAGCAGTTCTCGTGTTCTCAGATGTCTCTTTCAGACCACTCAATAAATGCATGTCTTATAATGGCATGATGATACATCTATCTTTGCTCCATATAAAATACACTTTGGACAAGACTTCATCCCTCTAACACTTACTGAAATAATTTTTATTGGCTGACCTTTTCACCATAATTTCCTAAGCCTCTACACTTTTAATCTCTTCATCTTGAGGACACAAATACATCCCTCTCACAAACATAAACCCTGGCTAATGCTTTTATAACCTGCTGAATATCACCAACTGTAGTAGGAAGCTCATTGATGAAAACTACTATTTCTCTGAAGTAAGAGGCAATCATTACCCTCATTATTTTTCCAGTCTTTTTAGTAAGGCCTCATCTTTTCTCTGTTTTAGCCTTTAAAGGAAGGTCCGGTCAGCTCCCACCTTTGTTAACCATTCAGTTGTACATCCCACCCGCCTGGGTGCCTTTTGTCTTTTCTTTTTTTTCCACTGTCCCCAACATGTGGAAATTCACCCCAGCTTGTTGACTGTGGGTTGTTTAACCTCTCCTCACCCAAGCAATGGTCTCTTTTTAAGATAGTTTTGGGCAGCTACACTGGGAGACCAGCGATGCACTGCAGTTGCCACAGACTGTTACCAGGGCACAGAGGAGGAGAGATCAGTTGTTCAGAGCTGTATTTTAGCCTTTCCCCATTGTATGCTTCATAATACACAATTCCCTTTATTGTTGTCTTTACAATCCAACTTCCAACTACTTTTTCTTGTACTTATTATTTCAAATATTACTACCTCTCCGATCCAGCGTAGCACCATTTTTTGTTATTCTTCCTCCCAGAATTTTTATACTTTCAAAAGTTAAAAAGAACAGTTTGTAATTCAGTATTCCTCTTTTGTCCTCATCATATCCTGTATGACAGACCTGTTCCTTTAAAACAAACAATAATCTTATTCAGGCTATTTACATTTGTTTTGTTCAGCCTATGTTTTGCCAAAGTTGTCTGGGACACTGCCTGAAACACTCTCATGTCTTCCCACGCAAATTGGAAGACTCTAGTTCTCTTGAATTTTCTTGAATTCAAGAACAGGTTGCCCGCTGAGGCTGTACCATCTCCATCCTCGGAGTTTCTAAGACCTGACTGGGCAAAGCCCTGGGTGACCTGGTCTGAGCTCACAGAAGAACCTGCTCTGAGCAGCAGGCTGGACTGCAGATCTTCGAAGGGCATTTCCACCTGCATGGTTCTGGGGATTTTAACTCGATGTCACAACATCATTAGCAGTTGGACTTGATGAACTTATAGGTCTTTTCCCGCCTAAATGATTCTATGATTCTGGGCTTGTTTGAGAGTAGAGGATGGCAAACTTGCAGGCAGCTCCGGGTGATTCTTTACCACTAGAGCTGTTCCTCCAGGAACGGAGAAGACATCTTGTTTCAAATGTTTAGCAGGATCTCCCCTCTCCTCTGTGGGAGAACTCCATTATGTTCCTTCATGGATGTGTATGTCCCCCATATTTTTTGAAAATTCTGCTCCTAAACGAGGGGTTTCTCCTAATTCTCCAGGTCTCTGACTCTACTAATCATTTTTTCTACATCAGCTTTAATCCCATCAAATCTCATTTCCACTGAAGATTTTGAGAGCTCATTTCTGAGACTAACCAGTGAAGCCCACCTCTTATGGCAATGTCAATTTATTTTTCTTTGCTTTGGCAGAAAATAGAACAACATCTTGAACTTTACAGACCTCATCTGCTGTAAGTTAAAGTTCTCACTCTGATTTTTTTCCAGTGAAACTGCTTTACAAAGCCTCCTCTGAAGCCAATTCTCCCACCCCCCATTCATCACAGGCAGGTCTGCAGGTTGCAGACAGCCAGGGTGTAGCACTCTGTACCATCTAACCCATTTTTCTCTCCATCACAAAAAATCAATGCCCCTCTTCACTTCCGCAGCTGTTCCCCCTTTTTTTTTTTCTTTCTTTTTTTTTTTCTTTTCTTTCTTTTTTTTAATACATCCTTGTACACTGTGGGTTCAGATAGTACTGAAAAATGCCACTGTAATATCAATGTAACTGCATTAGGAACGGAATAGGCTTGAAATCCTGTAAGAAGTCTTGCTTAAGTGTTAACCTCTGTTCAGAGCTGTTGAACTATTAGGCTGCCAAATCCCTGACAAGAATATGGTTGTTATTAAAAGCTGATCTTCTCAGCTACAAGACCTCACTTGAAGTTCTGTAATTGCTAGTCTGGGGGACATATTTCACACTGCAGTTTAGCCTCATGTACTCAGAGCCAATGAACATTTTCTTTGGCTCCACGATGCATTAGACCTTCAGCAAAGTGCAGGTGGGTGGGTGGTGGTGTTCCAACTCTAAGCCCCTCTTACCCACTAATTGTTTGCTTTTTTAATTTATATTTTGATTTTGTAACAGCTTTCCCACAGCCTCTTGTATGCACTCATCTGCTGAGGTGGATGCAAACTCTTGCTATATAGATGCATGCACCTCGTTTCCCCGATATTTCTCACCTAAAGGTATCTATACTGCAGCTAACCACCAGTAGAACAAAGTTTTGATAAACAGTTTCCCTAATCAATGCAACTAACGAAAGGCGCTACATATGTTTGCAGAAATATTTTAAATCTTGTGGGAAAAGTTCCTTCTTCTACTCATTGTCTCAATTGCATGACACTGAAGCCATGTTTTATTACTGGAGCTGTTCAGCTTGGCAGATTTACATCAGTAATTTTTAAGAGCTTAAAATGTAAAACATTGTCAGGTTCTAGTTGGGCATTTGGCATCTTTCAGACAACATGCCATCATAAGACATTATACCATGCTTTGATCTTTGAAGTTTCCCATGTATTAATTGATTTTTAGAATGCAATTGCTTCAGAGTGCACATGATCATTTGTTCCTCTCAGTTAAAAATACATATTTTAAAACACTGAAATTGAAAATACATGTGAGCTACCCAATGCCAAAAACAATAAAGACAATCATAGTAGTCTCATTATAGGTCACTACAACTCAAGGTGCCATCTGGAGAGAAAGGTACTGAACTAACGTATTTTACTCAGCTTGGCTATGTCATCTCCACATTTGTCTATACTATCCAAAAGTTGTCCCTGAAATGCTTCCCATGTTTTACTGCTGCAAATATTTGTGCGGCAGCCATGACAAAAACTGACTCATCTGAAAAGAAATAAAAGCAGTCCAGTACAAATTGGGTTCTCTCAGGCACATTAGTTTCCCAGTTATCACTCAGCATCAGCACAGAGATGGAAAGCAATTACATGAACATTGCCACTAGAAACGTTTACATGGAACTTCTGTATAGGACTAAAATTCAAGTACTTTGTCCTTGTTTTTATTTATTTATCTTTTGACCATAGATCACACACATTAATTATTCTAAGGATAAACAATTAATACATGATGCAGAACTTGTCTAAAGGCTATATTGGCAGAGCAACAAGTGGCTTAATTTGGCCATGAACTAAAGCAGGCTGGTGTAGCATTAGAGCAGCTAAGTGCCTGAACAACCCTCCAATAGGAACAAAAGCTGACCACAAAGAAAAATGAAATGTAAATGTGTATAACCACACATTAAAGATCTTTAAGATGTGATGTCTCCCACAGCAGTGAACTGAGCTAGTCAAGACTGATCCAGTGAATGTTGTTTATCAAGGGAAACAAAGATTTAAACACTGCAAATATTTCAGGAACAGGTCTTGTTCCCAAAATTTCGTTGTACAGTGTGATTCTGAGATGAAGAACTTTGAGAAAAGGATTGAAATCAGGAAAACACCCATCCTCTTACTCTCCTGTTTACATTTTTATTCACTGGGAAAACAGATGTTTGAGGAAAAACTGAAAGAAAACACATAGGTCCTGACACTGTTACGTCTCCAACAAATACTGAAGATTTCTTATGTGACTAGTGAGTAAGATGGAAAAATATACAAGGCTACAAAACAAGTTTTTCAACTAGTATTGTTAAGGGTTACTTTCCACAAAGCCTTCTACAATGGTCAGGTGGATTCTGTCTGGTCCAAAACATAGCAAGAAACACTCAAGTTGCTGTGAAATATAAAATCCACTTCACAGGTGGGAAACTGATGCTGGAAACTGAAACTGGTTTCTGAGAATCTAAGTTTTTTCAACAATCAGGTTTAAAAACTCCTTCAAGTCAAACATGACCAATCATTTACCCATTTATTAATTAGAAGATTTGTCCTAAATTAAGATATTTCAGTCTCCAAGAGATTTCTGCACCTCAGGACCAAGGTGGAGAACAGGGTGGCATCTCAGGCGTTCAGTACCTGTCATCCCTACAATAGGCAGATAAGTGAAAAGATGCACTCAGATGATCGCAGCAGACAAGCAAATGAAAACCACCACTCTTGTCCAGTGTGACTTGTTTTGAAGAGATTCCATGGCACTAAACATCACTACAACATACTGAGCAAGGTGGTATGGACCGATGTGGGCTTGGCCCAAGTTTTGAGATTCGCCTAATGCAGCCTAAGGGAGGGGTGGCTCCTGATTCTGGGCACAAGGCCACAGATTCACAGAGTACACACCATGCCTTTTTTTTTTTTTTTTTCCCCTACTTGGATGCAGTAGAAGGTGAGTCAGGTGCAATTGAAGCCCTCTATCTGTCAGGACAATGCACACTGCCCTAGAGTAATTTTTCATAATCAGTACGGCAGAAGCAGGAGACAAATGGTATTAACCAAAATCCACTCCTAACTAAGGGAAGTGCTGATTCAGAGAACTGAAAATCAGACGTAAATTAACAGAATAGCTAGAAGAAAGCTGCATTACGTTCTTGAACCAGGAAAGCATTAAATAACTTCTACTCCATCATCGTAAGATATGGATAATTACCTATCACTAGAGTTTTGAACCTCAGATTAATACATTTTGTGAAACCTTCTCAGAACTTAGGATGAACTTCACAGGAAGTCTTTATAGGAGATACTGGTCCCAAGGAGGTCACATTGCTAAGCAGAACAGGAATGGCTTTGAAAAAGAACTCGCACATTGGCTGAGGCAAGACAATAGCCAGTACAGATCCGAAATGGCTACAATGTACCCAAGAACAGGCTACCAAACAACTGCACAAAATGAAAACGGCAACAGAGACACACACCCAAAATTTGCGGGCACACAAACGCTGCAGTACAGATGGCTGCTCTGAAAGATGTAAATACAAACAAAACACCCCACTGCCTAGAACACGATGTTCTTTGGTGTGTCACGGCTAGTGTGACATCTTTAAAAATATCTCATTTGTTAGGTACGAAAGATGATATGTAATTACTTCTTCATAGTTCTACAGCAGGTCCAACATCCCTTCTCCTTTGTGTGAAAAATCTATTACAGTCGTCTCTGAGCACTTCATAATTGTTCTCCATTAGTAAAGATTTGCATGATATTACAGCTGTCACTGAATGTCAAGGCAATTTCCCTGTTTTCTTTCTTTGAATCCTTTTAGAAATTCAAGTTTAAAAGAGTACCTACCGTAAACATGTTCTAACAGAGGAGACTGCTAAACAGAAAAAAAACACCTAAAGGGCATGAGACCGCAATTTCAAAATATCTTGTCATTACAGAATTGACATTAATCAGCTCTAGCTATGAAGACTTTCTATTTCTTTTTGCACCCAAAGTAATGTCGTGAGGAGTGAAGAATTCGATTTTTGTATCAGACAATGGCACCAGGACAGGGCGGAACAATCTGTCACTCCACTCGGAAAGTCAGTAACGTGATGTTTTTAATTCCTGCAGCTTCGGTGCATCTCAAAAAATCCCAAAGTTTATCTTCAGAAAACGCACTTCTGAGGATTACGTACCAAAACTGGCTTTAAGTTTTTGAAGGCCTCAAAGCTGCCAGGAAGAGAATAGATCATGAGTGCCTCCAGTTTCCAGCTGCAAGCCTAGAGAAGAAGCAAACGCTGGAGCTAAAGTGTCCTGGCTGTACCCAACCCTGCGTGGCAGTGGACCAAAAAAAAGATTCAGAATAAGCATCCTGATATTAAAGGAGCTCTTGTAGATTACATGGCATAACCTTGAGCTTGGTGAGTACAAGAACCCAGGCTGCCGAAAAAGCTTCAGTCGGTGATGATCAGCTAATGAAGCTGATTATGCTGGTGCTTGCAACAGATTTTTTAAGAGTGTCCTCTCAGAGCCCAGAGACCCAGCCTATGTGCTGCATTATTGACAAGTGTAGTTAAAAATGGTGCTGATGTCTAATCAGAAAGATCAAGAGTTTAAAAGAAATACATAAGGAAGTCCTTCATATTGCCATTTAGATATGGAAACGGAACACTCTGGAAAATAATATAAGGCAAGAAGAAGGCATTGGCTGACACAACCAGACTACTGCTTATAAAACTATTCCTAAAGTAAATGTAGACCTTGGCTGATATTTTTAGTATGGGTGTGTCTTCAATTTACATTTAGAGAAGATTATTCAGGAAATACTTATAAAAACATAAAGGGACATAAATAGGAGAAAGATCCATAGGAAAACTGTCCTAGGCAGATTCATTTTCATTTTGAATAACCCATCTTGCTTCCAAACATAAATCCCCTTGATTATCACTATAGAGGAAATCTGTTTTCCTTTAAAAAGTAATTAAAAATAAGTTTGTTTGCATTCATATCTCTGTAGCCAAGTCTTCATGTCATAAAACAACTGTTACCATTTACACTATTGGGTCAACTTCTCAGAGAGATTAGTAGGGAGTTGTGAGGGCTCTCAGAACTGTTATTTCCAAGGATCACACTGTGGATCAGGACAGAATCACGCAGAGGGAGCTAAAAGGGAGCAGCTGCAGTAACCAGTGGCCATGCCATGACTGAATGGAGCAATTCACTCCTAATGGCTCCATGCTGTCCATAACAACCAGTCAAGGGTAGAACATCCTACTTGAAAGAAAAGAAATGCCAAGTAGAAATTTTTCAAATAAAATTAAAAAAAAAAAACAACAATTCTTGGAGGTTTCAGACTACATGAAACACAAGATATGTCCCTATCAGCCAAAGTAAGCAGAGAAAATACTGTGAGACTGTTTCCTTGCTGAGGAGGGGGACAATGAGAAATGTAGAAGGCTAGAACTGTTTTAGATTGTAATTCATTACAAATTAAAAGAACAACCAATAAAACCAAAACCAAGCAAATAAAACACCAACCTCCTTCCTCCCCGTCCCAAACAAACAAACAAACAAACAAAACCCCCGCCAAATTTCCCCAAAACAAAAGTATGTATAAAGCTCTAGCACAGCAGAGATGTTTCCTTAGCGATTTAGCATATGGAAGGATAATATCATTTATTTGGAATGAGGAAACACTTCAAGATTGTGGTCTACATTTCCACACAGTAAATATTTAGGAGAGACATCAAAAGCATGCTTTAATTGCTAACCTTTACTACATAACAAGTTAAGTGACACACAGGCATCACTCAGTTGAGGGGAAATTTCAACTTTTTTTTTTTAAAAACTTTTCCTATTTTTACTGTTTAACATCACACTAAAGTAAAGACAGTTGCACAAATGAAGAGCTAAGAGCATTGGCAAAAGAGCAAATCCTAATTCTGTGAACTTTACCAAAGATTATTTTGGCAAAAATCCTTAACAAAAACTCCATAAGCTTTTAGGCAGACGAGGGGACAGGCAGATTTAGGCCTATCCCACAGAGCTACACAAGTAGGCTGTTCCCCTTCCCCGTGACTGCAATGGAAGGGATCTGGGGTAAGCGACAAGGGCTGTATTTGCTGTTTCTCTGCCTGGTTCTCTGTGCTTTCAGAGCTGCTGGGCACTGGCAACAGAGCAGGCGAGCAGGCTGGGGGCCAGGCATCTGTGGGTATGCAAGAGCTCCAGGGTGCTCTTACCCTGGCAATGTAAGAAATGGAAGAGGGCTTGGGAAGAGGGCAGAGTAAGGAGCTAAGATGTAAGTTCCTCTTGTGTGTCTGATCCATGCCTTGTCCTGCCATCAAGGTGAGAGCTTCCAGGTTCCCACCCCAGCCTTCCAATGAAATCTCTGGGGGAGGTCAATTCCAGGGAAAGAAGCTCATTCACAGCCCATACATCCCACTGAGCATTCCTAGCCCCTTTTCCTACATAGTTATCTGCTTCTCTCAGTTTCCACTCCTTTGTAAGGCCTAGCAACTTCCACTAGTCTTTCTCAACTTTCCTTGTGCTGAATTTCTTTTACCAGCAACAAAAAACTGAGCTCTGCTGCCATCAAAGGTAAGGACAAAATATGAGTTCCCATATCATTGTTCCCGGAGTGCAAAATCCAGTTTTGCCCTCTCCATTGAGAAACCTTGAGCTGGCCCTAGATCAGACCATCAGAAAGTAACCTCGCTGCAGCGTAGCGGAGTCTGAGAGAGACTTCAACTACCTCAAATATTGAAATGCAGGCATTTACATGCTATCCATTACAGGTAGTGGTGCCCAGAAAAATGTCCAGTTGACTAGATTTCCACCAGCTGTAACAGGAGCTGACATACCTAACTACAACACCTTTAAGCATCTTTACTTGGAGCTGACTCACCGACCCCTACTGACCAGGAACAAAATTCTCTAGGACTACAACTCTGGAACAAATCATGTAGAAAGGAAATAACTATGTTAAATGCTGGGGGTAATTTATAATAATGCGAAAATTCTGTTAGTGCACCTTATTGTTTGGGGAAAGGATGTGATGAAATATTTTCAAATGATATCTGACACAAAACTAACCTGATTTAAAGGCTATTAATTCAACAGTATCAAGGGAAAAGAAGACATTTCAATAGGCTTTCAGCAGAAACCTATTTTCTGAATATTACCCAAGAACATTTTAGTTTGCACTGTGCTATCTTACTGCAAATTCTTACTTTCCCAGTCTCAACTCAGGAAAACCGTAAGATCATAAAAACGCTGCTTTTCATAGCAAGCTATGCTTAAACCTGACTAATTAACTTAAACCCTAGCAACCAAATACTAAAACTACACAACTATGCTTTGTGAAGTCAATACTCAGAAACTGGTCATGACCACAGTAATTGTAATTGTGGTCAAATTCATTGAACTACACAGTATGATGCCCATATCTGAATATTTACTAACTTACAGCTTACCACAGTTCATTAACTACACCCTCATACATTCCTGAATAGCAGTATTTGAGATACTTTCAGGCTGTACAAACCCATTACAAGACAGGAAAACATCCTTTGTCAGCTAGACTACATCTATAAATCATTGTTGTCTGAAACTACTGAATACTAATTTAAAGGCTCCTGTTGTCTTTCCAAATTCAGTCCCACAATGTAATGTAAAAATCACCACTCGTGAATTTCTAATACTTCTAATTCACAGCACCCGCACATCACCCATATGCAACAGGAGAAACTGAGAATTTTCAGCAATACACGAATGAAAAAGGGATCTTCAAAATGCAGTAATGTAGTTGTGGGGGGGGAGGGGGAGGCAAAGTGTGATTTGAGTCAGCATGACATTTACAGCCAACTGAAGAATGCTACAAAGGTTAGGCAGTGTTCAGTGAATTTTCATATATATATATACGAAGTCCTGCTTGCATAATTGAATTAGTGTTAGAATGAGCAGCTTTCATCGGTGGAGATAAGGTTTTGCTTTAATTTCACGCCTTTAGTATGCTAACAGAAAGGTGATGTTTTTGGTCTTGGCAAATAGTCACAAAGAAAGTTAAATTGCACGTTGGCTAGATTGGAAATACTGAGAAAACTCCATCTCACAGCATTTTTGCTCAGCTTCCACTGTTTTTTAGGTAAAGAACTTTAATTTACTCTGATAAATTAAACAAACTTACCACCTTTGGGTCAGCAGTAAAATTACTTAAAGACATTTCTCTACAAGCATGCAAATTAACATCTATGGCTGTGACTCTATGCAGACCTATTTATATATATATATATGCAATATATATATGCAGACCACTTAGTT
This sequence comes from Netta rufina, assembly GCF_964035555.1. NCBI lineage: Eukaryota > Metazoa > Chordata > Aves > Anseriformes > Anatidae > Netta > Netta rufina. The sequence continues at coordinate 85,526,855 of NC_140125.1, read as the reverse complement.
TGGTCCAAATCAAGTCAAGAGCCACATAATCAGTCCTTGCATGATCAGCAGCCTTCATGTCCTCAAAGTAATATTGAGATAGGACTTTGCAGATTTTTGTGTAAGTATACATTTAAACTAGTGTGGGCGAAGCCCAGAAACTGTAGGGGAAATATGAAAACACTAGGAAAAAAAAGAACAACAACAACAACAACAACAACAACAACAAAACATAAAAAACAAACAAACAAACAATCAAACAAACAAAACAAAACAAAAAAAACCAACAACGCTTTCTTTCAGGCCTTAGAAGATGCTGTTCTCTGTATGGTTTATCAGTGTTTTGGGGTCCCCCCTACAATTTTCAAGAGATGGGTCTAAAATAAGAAAGAATATATCAGAGTATTTTTGAAGCATGGGTGCATCTGCAACTGGAAACTGCACTGGAATATAAATTTTGCAAAATACACCTCTTTGGATAGCAAACAAATTCATCTAATTTTCTAATTTTTTTCTAGGCTTTTTTTTTTTTCTTGTCATTCTATAGTAAATTGATAGAAATGGCAGTTTTTAAAAAGTGCAGACATACTGACATAATACTGGCATAATATCTCCAGTTAATTAAAATTGTTAGCATCTGCCCTATTTGTAATTCTTAGCAGATACATTTCTATGGAAAGAGTAAGTGAATGAACAAAAGTACTTTACCTCCTGTGTATTTTTATTACATAATTTATTCGTTATACTGTTATATCAGGATGAGAGAATATAAGACACTTGTAAGAAAGGAAAGCTTAAGTCATTACATGAATATTTTCTGTGATTCGCATCTTTACACTTACGAGAAATCGACCTCTCTGTGGAGAGGTTCATTAGTTCCTCATCAGTGCTGCAAAGAGACAGGTACATGCTGTGCTTTTCTGGAGAGACTTTTTAACTCTTCTTGCTTTTGTTTTTAATCTAAAGCAAACTCTATGCTTAGTAGATATCTATGAGCACTTACAGTGTTATTTCTGAGTTCAGTGGCTCAGTAACAAAAACTTGCATTAGAAGAAGGATTTTATCTCTCTCTCATCCACTTCTGGCCTCTTGTACTTCCTTTGTTCACCTCTCTCTTATCAAGAGAGTTGTACAGAGTTAAAAATGTACAGCATCAGATACTTCGTGCTACCTGTTTAGTGCTGCCAGCCATCTTTGTGCACAAATCCCGCACCACGGCATCACTGGTACAGTGCAGTTTATGGCATACTGCAAAAGGACAGGCAAGGTTTTGATAATCATTACATTTATCACTGCATCCTCCATATTCAAGCTAAATAAAATACGTGTTTACTATGCCAGTGACAAAGTTTTCAACAGCTCATAGATGACTAAAATCTCTGAGAACTTGAATGTATCTCTGTTTAAACAGAAGGAAAACGGTGGGTAAATAAAAGAAATTCATGCTTACCATTTAGCAACAGATTCTTTCCATGATTTCATTTTTTGTAATCTTCCTGTCAAAAGTTGTTTATTTCAAACACAGGCACTGCTGAACAAAACCCTACTAATCTATCCTTGCCGCCTCCTCCTGTGCTCCACATATATCAAAAGGTAATTTTCTCTCCTTATTTTTGTGTAACTGATTAACGCGAAGGATGTGTACTTTTCATTTAAAACCTTCTTTATGAAAATCTGAAATACCATGGTTTAGATATCAGCATTACGTATTTATTAGATATAAAGCGAAGTACTGTCAAACCTGACACTCAGAACAAAGAATTCTCCTTTACCCTGCACCTCTCTGCTCTCCAAGCTAGAACATTATTTACTGTACCATGCTTCTGACCATAAAAGACTGTTCTAGTTAGCAAATGCAGTTTAAATTTCCAATTCTATTTGTATCCAGCACATCTGCTTGCCTAAAAGCTTTTGTTTCTTTCATTTAACACAGAATCATACAGTGAGGTGAAACAGATTTGGAAATAAATGCTCAGGCTTTCAGGCTGGGTACATCACCCAGAGCATGATGAGATGTTGCAAATGCATTTTTAGGATTTCAGGAGAGAAATGAGTTAATTGGATAGGACTCTCTCTTGTGCAGTCAGCAAGAGACATCACTGATGTGGCTTGCAAAACTGGAGGCTCTGCATAGTGCCAGGTTCAAAAGAGGCAGCTTGGGAGATGAGGACATCCCCAGCTCTCTCAGCCCTTCTTCATAGGAGAGGTGCTCCAGCCCTCTGATCATCTTTGTGGCCCTCCTCTGGACCCACTCAAACTCATGTCCTTCTTGTGCTGGGGACCCCAGACCTGGATGCAGTACACCAAGTGGGACTTCACCTGGCTTGCTTGGTAGTTGCTCTAAACGGCCTTTGAGGGGTATGACTCCAGTAGCAGGTGTTGCTCAAGCCCAGTACTCTCCTCTCCGGCAATGTTCAACACCGGCTTTCTCCAGCTTCTCCTTCCTAAGAATTGCCACTGCTGTCCTGTAACACTGAATTGCTTGACACTTAGGAAACAACCAAAATCAGCTTGCTTGGGCTTACATTTTGAAAATTCAAAGACATTTAAAGGATCCACAGCTGAAAGTGACCAGATAATTAGAAAGGACAGAAGTAGAGAATGCAGCCTGGTGCTTTTTTGTGTCAGCTATGCTTCAGTCCCTTTCTACCATAAAATCACCTTCAAGCCCAAACCCAGTACAGCCCTAAATCAGCAGTAGGGATGTGCCTGATATGCACATGATTTCACCAACTGAACAGCAGACTAAGTCTGAATTTTGACCAAGCAAGTCTATCGCTCTAATTAAAATAATAAAAATAAATGTAAAAAAAAAAATCCTGCTCCAGTCAAATCTGATTACTGTAGGGTAAGTCAAATCTACAACAGAGTGTTATAACAGGAATTTGGACCCCTATCTATTAAATTTCATAACTTTTTAATTTACACATCTGTGCATAAATAAGTATCACTTATGATTGCTCTCAACAACTTACTGTTGTGTTCAGTGACAAAATACATAACCTTGAAAAGCCTCACCAACCCTGCATTTCAAAGGCATTTCATAATTGTTTACCGTTTGGCCTGAACAGTAGTACTGTATGTACAAGGCCCCCTTGAACTTGTGTTAACTCAAAATTGCTTAGAAACTTTTCCTCAAATGATTCTTATTTCTTCAGGAAACAAAAACAAACAATAATTATGATATATTTGAACAAAGAATTTTTGTCAGGGCTTTTTGTTAAAAATACAAAATTCCTTTTTCTTTTACTCCAGAAAAGCAGTTTTCATTCCTACTTATTTCAAAGGAATGCCTGCAATTTTGCGGTATTATGCAAACCCCAATTAGTCCACAAGGTGTTTTGAAAAACAGTGCCTAATGTGTTACAGACACACATAGTGGCCAACTTCCAACAGTCTGAAAAAATGCCTTTTTTGAAAGAAAGTTTGGGAATTAAGTCACTTCAATTTTACTGGGAAACACTGATAGAAATAATTCTTCCAACAGTTAATAAAACTTTTTTTATTATTATTATTAGTTGTTGGTTTATGTTCTCTTACAGGAACAGAGCAGGATATTTGTGGCAGTCGAGCAATTTGGTTTCCTTCAGTCTTTCCTTAAAATCCAGTTCTGCAACTACTTACTGCTCAGCAAAGTGGTTAGTATTACAAATCATAACTGTTATTTCAGAACAGTTCAAAACACATCCATTGATTACATTTGTTAATTTAGATTTTCTTTTCAGTCTTCTGAACCTAGTAACTTTTTTTTTTCCACCTGTGCTAGCATGATAGAGCATGCATACATAGGAATATATAGGATGCACTACAGAGCAATATCCATAACCAGGTTTTACAGCAATATGAACTGTAAGGGATGAGGAATACTATTCACTTTGGATGTTATCCTTAGCTATAAGATTGTCACAGATCAAAAAGTCCCGCCTGACACAATTTATCAGCTTTTCAGAAACAAGACCACTGATTGAAAACACCCAAGGCAACACTGACACACAGAAGTGACAGTGAAGTTACTGCTTGTCCCAAAAGCTGAGGTTTTGTTTCTCCCTTCTTCACCATATTTGTGGATATGTTTTATGATATCAAAAGTCAGAAAGAAGGTAAAGGGTACAAAAGAGGATATTACATACACATGCATTTCAAATGCTTGTGACTGTATTACGATGCCTATTTTACATTCCTGTAGTTTCCTTTGCCACTGAAGAAAAAACCCTCATCTTTTTGTCAGTAATCTTTTACAACAGATCACACCCCAGCCAACTCCAATAAGCACGTTTTATTGCTCAATTAGGTTTTTTATTTCTATCATGCCTAAGAACAGAAGCTAGATCTTCAAAAGCTTAAACCCTTTTTTTTTTTTTTTTTCTTGGCTCGAGTTCCACACACACGCGTCTCTAAAACTCCCATCCTTTCTCACTGACACATAAAAGTTCCCGGTCTCTCCTTTTTCCACTTTCTAATCATGCCTCGGTTCCTCATGAAACTCCAAGAGGCCCTGGCAGGCTCCGCTCTTCTCTGTGCCTCATTTGCTAGCGTGAAGTGGAGCAGAGTGGGCCTTACTGAACAGACTGCTGAAAGGGAGAAACCTTTATTAAAGAAAGATTGAACAATTATCCTGAACTTTGACAATTTTTCTGAACTTGTTTTCTAGGATAAGATGCATCTCTACAAACATCATAAATTTCAGATGAGCAATCTAGAGATACTGTAAATATTCGATTAAGTGAGTTAGATATACATGTGAACTTATGGGGATGAGCACCATTAATTACTTCAGTAGCAACTCAACAATGATTTGTGTGTTGTTTTAGCCGAGATCTCAGCTTTTCTGGCCAATTGCCATTTTACTCTTCCTTGTTTTAAAACTTTCAAAAGTAAAATTAAAAAAAAAAAAAAAAGTTATTTGCTTTACTGCTATAACATCAGTAAATTAAGTGTTTCTAAGGAAGGATCAGAGCTTCAGCTGAGTGATTCTTAACCACGACTTTGGCTCTACTTTATGATTTACTGGGTCTCAAGCAGCCAAAATGGGGTCAGATGGTGAAAAACTTTCCCTTCTGGTTGAATTGCCAAACTGTGAAATTGGGCAGGTTTCTAGGTTGAGTCAGTTACAAAATATGGGGCCCAATCTGTTCTGTGACAACAACCGTGGCTGTAGCTGGTCTTCCTAACAGGCCGCTGCTTTCAATAGCACAATTTGGCAGACACCAAACTTCAAGGATAAAGTTTTTATTTGAAGGCAGAAGAAGATAAGGCGATCGTATTCAAAGTGTATATTGTTTTACGATGTAACTGCTGTTCTGCCGAAGGCCCCAACCCTGCAGCTCTGCTGGGCTGAAGGAACATGCAAGTACTTCTCAACTCCCTCAATGCAGAATGAGCTTTTTAACCTAAGGAACTTGTGGGGCAGTAACTTGAAACTACCACAGTGTTTTCCAAAGTTATTATGCATCAATATCCTCATTCTCCACCGTTGTTTTGGACGTGAACTTCATAGGACATGATGGGAAAAACTCTGTTTTCACTTCACTGGTTGGCCTACCCTCTGCACCAGAGAGCAGCCCTGACAGGAGTCCAGAATGAGGAGGAATATCCCCCATCTTATCATTTCATTAATATGAAGGCTCTCTAAGTTTCAAAGCTAGAAACTTGAAGACCAGATTGTAGGCTTTTTCTTGTTGAATTACAGAAGTAAGAAAAGCCGCCACTCTGAGAGCAAATAAAGTGTGTTTAAGGCTTGGGCTCTATTTCAAGTTCTTATTAGCTCCTGGAAGGGTGCCACCACAGCTCAAAGTCCCTCCTGCCTGAAGTTGTACAAAGAGGTCTGCATCAGCACGAAAAGAAGACTGTTCCTTTTGATTCCCCGTTTGCAGCCCCAATCAGCTCTGTGCAAACCTATTCGAGATGCACCCGAGCAGCCTGAGCTGGAGATGCAGGCCTGCTTTCAATCTTCACGTCTTCCTGTAGCCCAGGAGACGTAACCCCGTGCCACACAGCAAGAAGGCTCCACCAGACCACCACTGATCCCAGGCACAGATCACCTGTGACATGTCAACACTGCTAGCCCTGAGCAGCTCCTGAGAGCCTCATCCATAATTCATGCTTCCTTAAAGTGGTTTCTGCGTGTATTTTGACGGCTGACACTCCACGTTCATTTCTGATCTGTTGCACGCTGGCATCTGAGAGCTCTAACTACTAGCTGACTTCCCCAGCAAGGCATTAAGTTACACACAGAGTCTTTGTTCCCCATCCCCCCAAAAACCTAGCACCTTTCCTGTAAACCAGTTCATGCCTTCAGCAGCTAAAAAGGAAGCAGAAGAAAGTCGGTTCCCTCCCCCACTCTGCATCTGAGGGCAAACTAGCAAAAAAAACCTGCAGCGGTCACCCACTCGCCTCCCTCCTCTCCCAGCTATCTTTTCGAGTAGCGGAGGCTGCCCTTTGAAAGGCAGCTCTCCTGGTAACAGTTTGCAGGTTGCATTTTCGGGGCCTGTCACTGGTGATTTAGGATAATCGTGCTCTGCGGCTCAGCCAGCCTGACTTCTTGCCTCTTGCAGTTGCCCATGCAGCGTGTGGCTTTCCACCCAAATCAGGCAGGAAGATACATACACCACTCCAGCCTCTAGAACAGGACCTGGCAGGCAGCTTTTTTATTTTATTTTATTTTTTTTGTATAATTTCCCCCGTGTTTCTTAATTTGTGGAAACATCCTGTAAACAGAGACAGCAAAATTAAATATTTGCCCAGCTCTTCCCTGGTTCCATTGTAACTTCTGTGTTTGCAGATTTTACATTTGATAACAGAGGGAGAGAACCAACAGAGAAAACAGTTTTAATTTTTCCACCCAAAGAAAAAAAAACAACAAACAAAAAATAGTAGTGCTGTCCCCAAAGGACAGCATGCCACCTCTTCTGTGCATTGTTGTCTCCTGTACACTGCCTACCTTCTGCCAACCCCTATTTCTTTCATAAGTTTGCCCAAAACAGTAAATTCAGAATAAACTGCTCTCTTCCTCCTCCAAAAGGCCAGAGACACCTATTCACCTGCATCAAGCATTTTTATATGTCATCCTCAAGAATGAGAGCCTACAGTGGAGGTGATATACGCTTCCCTCCAAAGAAGTTTTTGATTTATATAGCATTTAAGTAAAATAGGCTATTTAGATGTGTGATGTCCTTTAACACACATGGGTAACATTTAAGAAGCCATTCTTTCCTCATTTCAGTGCTGATTATTTTTGTTTTCTCCTCCACCCAGTATAGTCAAACTGCTGGGTTAAAAGTTAAAACCCTTTTAAAAGATTTTAAAATAGTCATCCAACTGTTCCAATTTCCCATGGATTAGTTGCACTCTCCCCCAAAACATCTGTCTGGCATTCATATTTTTACATGCTTTTCTTTTTACTATCATGCTGCTTCGTATTATTTGATCTCTGCTCCTTCCACTTCTGCCTCTGTGTGTGGCTCAAACTGTCCCGTGTTATTTTATCGGCCTCAAACCGTAAGACCAACATGGGAGAGACACAAAGTCTTGCTGTTGTTTTCCACTTGTGCTTGCTCAGAAGAGGTTGAGGACATTCTCTTGATAAAAAAAAAAAAATATTTCTGGGAATAGGAACAGAACTTTTGAGCAACATTATTAAAGCCAAAGAAGCTTCTACTGTCAGCACCTTACCAGTTCACTTGGGAAAGCTGCTGACTCCTACAAGCCATATGGCTTTGGTGGTTGCCAAGTTCAAGATCCATAATACAATGAGGTTTCCACAGAAAATTAAGTCTAGGTACCTACTCTCTCCTAGGGGACAAAGGTGAAAGAGAAGCTCCCCCCACAGAAAAGAATGTCCCCCTCCTGGCAGGGGTTAGACATCTAATTTAAATAGTTGCTGGCTGTTAGCATGAGTGCCTTCACATGTTGACAATCATTCCAGTAGCTTTGTCTGCTGTAACTAAAAGGAGGTGTGGAATGATACTTTGGTAAAAATATGGGTCCTTGAGTGAGTGACCAGATATTTCTGAGGCAATTCACAAGCTGTTTACACAGGCAGTGAAAGCTGTGTTTGTGGAGATTAACTGCCTGCAGACTCCAACAGGACAGTCTTCTCTACTACGTGCCATCCTTCAGTGAAGGAAAAGATGAGGAAATAAAATTCTGTCTGTAACAAGGAGGGAGAGATGTGCGTGGGGTGGTGGTGGTGTAAGGGATGTCAGTCTTCTGTTGAAAGGGGATCAGTGAAAATCTGCTTTAGAGAGAGATGAAGACTGCAGGAAAGGAAGATTTAAAAGGATATCTAAACCAGAGAAGAGGCAATAAGACTGCAGGGATACTGTGGGAGTCAGTTAAGCTGGAGACAGAGGTGTGTACTGCAACAGAAGAGAATTAATTTGTAATGGTCAGCCTAGTCACAGAAATTTGGAAGGATGCTCAAAGGCATGGCAGCTGGCGAGCACACCAGGACAGACTTTGCAGTAGGAGAGAACAAATGCCTGCTAAGAGAAAAGCAGGACTTGCTAATGATGCTGAAAAAGGAATCCTGTAACAAACTGGTGCTGTGCCTTTCTAACATGGAGAACTGGACCAGGAGATTGCATCTAGTTCTCCTCTGTGTTCTTACCCTCATCTCTCTATCTGATCTAAAGTCAGCATGAAATTCGAAGTCACTAAGATTAAATGTGACTACAGGGGAAAAAAAAAAGTTAAACAGATGACCAGAAAAACATAGATTCACAATAACAATCTAAGTAAGCTTCAGTAGCTCTGCCTCTACTTTGTAGTGGTGCTCTTAACTCATGCTGCTAACAAGGTCACATGCAAAACATTTTTCTGTCTGTATGACAAGACAGCTAAGTATAGTGCGCTTTCCTCTTCTAGTCATTTGATCCTATTCAAAACATATAATCTCCCAGGTCTCCAGTCTGTGCAAAGCCAGACATCAGCACATTTTTGGCTACGGGGCACCTACAGAAAAGATTAGTGACAGTCTTGTGAGGCTTGTGTTTACAGATTCTGTCAAGGGGCCAACATTTAAATAAGGTACCTTGCATTTTCATTATGAGAATTCCAGCTCATTATTAGCAAAGTTAGTTTAACTTTCAGTCTGTTATGCCAGAGACTAAGTACATATTTAATGATGTACATTGCTGGCAATGGGGGTAGGAAAGATCCATTCTAATGTAATTCCACTGGGAAATTAAATGAATTTGCGGAGTCTGCCTAGTTAGAAGTTATAACTTTATTCTGAATTCCATTTCTTTAATATAATTACGATTTAATAGCTACGCACTTTCATTTTATGATCCCATTTTACAGATCTCTCAAGTCAGAAAAACAGAATGCTGGATTCTGTAGGTGGCTTAAGCATTTATTTGACATTAATCGGATAGCTTCTCAGACACTTAAAGTCAGACCTGTATGTTAATGAACCACAACTTCAGACCTAATTATTAGTGAAGACTGAGCATCCAGGTCCTACCAAAGGTCTGTGAAATCTTGTCAAAGATCATACATTTCTATCGAGTACATCACGTAGGTAAGCCAGGCAGAAGAGAACAGCGGACCTACCACTGCACTCACGCCATTCTACTTAGGACAGAAAAATCTCTTCCACACGATTCTCTTACTTTTTCTCCAGACAAAACAGGGTCTTGAAGCACACTTCTGTTTTAAGATACTTAATATTATTTGCTGCACTACACCCTGCACACAGTATGTTATCTGTACTAGCCAGTTAAATCTTGCCATCCCTTTTACTTCTACCACACTAAGTTAACTAGCATTGAGGAGGAAACAGAAGCTCTCATACTGAAACCTTCTAATTACTCATGAAGCTGAGCTACTGTAGTTTCTGTAACTGCTCCTCTACCCTAACTTTTCAACATTTTGACTGCAGCTTGTCTTCAACATGAGCTCCCCAGACTGCCATAACTTGAGTTGCTATCCTTGCTCTTTTCTGTCACTTCAGCTGAGATGCATGAAGCTAGGAAAAGCTGGTAATTCACAACTCGCGAGATGTTCCTTTAAAAAAAAGTCTCTGAGAGTCAATGCACAACTGCATCAAGCCCCACTTATCTGTGTCACCCTGCCCTTGATCCACAGCTGCAATTATGGTTTCCAGTAAGAAGGCAGGACTACTTGACAGAAAGACAGTGGGGGGAAAGCTGTGCCAGCACTGATACATAGCAGTGATAGCTATCTTATTCTAGACTGACAAGGAGGGAACTCAGGATGAAACTTAAGTGCTGTGTCCTAGTGTATTGTACAGCACTACAAAAATTCCGCTTGTATCCTTTCAACTACCCTTTGCAAGTCTTCTGGAAATGCCCCCTGTTCCTCGCTGCCCTGCTTTCTTCATAGCTGTAAGTTTACTGATTCTAAGCAGTGTGTTCAGGCTGACCTTGCTTAGAAAAATGTGCTGACACTGTCTCACCTTAAAGCCTCCCTCCTTTGCCATTTTAGGGCTGCAGGCCTCCCTTGTGCAGTAAATTCTTCTCTGTTTAGTCTCTTTTCCAGTGGTTACAGAAAGCAACACACCTCTTTTACACACACTGAACTTGAGTTCAAGAAAGGCCGTGAGCTATTGCCAGTACTAATTTATTCAGTTAGCTTCGGCTCCCAAATGAGAGCATGATATGTATGCTCACTAGGGCTTCCAGGAAGAAGAGAAAGCAAGCGTAATAGACTAGTTGCACAGTATGTAGAAAGTTCAGCATCTCTCAAAAGCAGTTTTCTCAGTTTCTCACTGCTAATGTGCTTGAGCATTATCTGAACAAAGTAATCTGCAAACAGTATGTACAGAATTATTCCCCCCCCCCTCATTTTAGGGACACAAACCTGCATGAAAAACCCAAGCTGGATCAAATCACTCTTTTTGGCATTTCACAGGAGCCCAGTCTCTCTTACTCCTTTATTCTCTCAGTTCCATTTGGAATTAGAAACGCAATTGCTGAATTACTGTGAAAGCAGCTGTTCCTGCAGCATATCCACTCAGGCTGGAAGCAGGAACTACAAAATCTTCCATGAAAGCCTATAATTACAAGATTTCCAGCTTAAGTTTTGCACATATGAACTGTTTGGAAGATGTTTAGACAAACAAAGTTTAAAACACACAGCTATTTGGATAAGCACCTGAGTGCTTCACTGAACCAGCTCTACTGATAATCAAGATACAGGTATAGATAATCCTAAAAGAAATAGATGCTACTGCCCTTAACTAATGGAAAGCTTGTTCAGAGAAGCACTTTTTCTGCACTAGAGTACAGCACTAGAACTAGAACTTCACTAGAGTGAAGCACTAGAAAGTGAAGAAATTAGTCAACAGCTATTAAAAACAGACTAGTGGACTGTGTACTTAAAATTTTTTCTGCACCTTTCAAAGTTTTGATAATTTAAGAATTATTCTCTGCCTGCATTTTCCAATTATTCTGCTTACTTTTTAATCAAATACTTACATGGCACATTTGTGTAGCACACTATTTTTTGATGATTTTGGTATATAGCTCCACCAAGCTTCAAACCAATTCCTTCTACTTAGCTGAACCTACTTTACAACTTAACTTTCAAGAGCAAAGTTAAAACACTACCGTGTCATACTTAGTTAAGAGTTAATCTGACTGATTTGTAATTCCAGCAGCTAAAAACAAAACATTAAATCCCAAGACAGTGCTTAAGCAACTGGGAATGAACCAGTGCCCATCACAGCACAGTGTGTTCTCAAAACCCTCCAGGATACTGCTGCATCTTTAACTGCACCTGCACAGAGAATCTTTTAAGTAGGCCTTAAAGGTAATGCTTTGCCCGTATCTTATGTCAGTGATAGCAGGAGAACACTGAGATTAACAGTATACAAAGGGTACTGCCTCTGTACGAGCTGGAGCTGGCTGTGGAAACACGAAAGGATTTCATGTTCTCCCGAGGGAAACAGAACTTTACACACTTCCCTTTCAGAAAGGATCACAGCTGGGGAAGTTTACAGCAGTTTCTCCAAAAGGTCCCCTGTCCATACAGAGATGCGTAAAAACCATGAAGCCTTCTGCAGGCTTCATGCTACTGAGCATCTTGGTATAGAGCAAAACTCACATGTTTCAGTGCAAAGGCTCTCCCTGGTGTCTGAGAAAGCTGAACCATGTCCTTGTGTTCCTGGACCAGGGAGCACTCACAGGGAATGCCAGCAGCCTCTGCTAACCGATTTCAAAGGTTTCATTTGCTGGGAGAACTTTGTGGATACCTGAATTTCAGGATATTCTATTCAAAGAGCAGTAGAAGGACTTTGTCAACTGCTAACTGTAATAATGTATGGATCTGACGGCAATACTACTGATGATGAGCCTGCTAAACCCTTGTTGCTTTTGAACTGCCTCTTTGTATACGCCTGACACCAAACCATGTTCAGCATTGCAGCATCAGTAACTTTCACAGAACATCTCCTTCTAGCAGGTTACAGGTTAAGATGAGGAAACTGTATAATCTTATGGTGATATAAGGAGGAGAGAAGGAAAAACATAGCTGGCTCTCCACAGAAGAGCAGAAAGAATGTTTTATCCAGGAGGTCAATAAAAAGGATTTATTCCTTCTGTCATGCAGAGTTTGTTTGTTTGTAGCCATAACAGTGATATAAGAAATTATGTGCTGCAAGCTGAGGAAACAAAATGAAGAGGTGAGACATTTTTGTCTTGCATTTGCAAGTTTACATCAAGAACTTGAAAAGTACTTCATAAGTTACTGTGATTTATCCCATGATTAACCAGGCTTAAATGCTCTTTTTAGAAAAATGTTAGGACTTTAAATAGTTTTTAACAAATGTCAAGGCATGTTTCAAGCTGGAAGTCTCAAGAGGGTTTCTTTTACATATTTACACTTTCTAGTCCAGACTGAGAAGACAGCAGGACTAGCATATTTTACAGCATCACAGCCCAAACTGGGTGCATAATTGCTGTGAAGAAACAGCCTGAGGTCAGGTGAGTTTTGTCAGTCTACCTAAAACTTGCACTGTTCCTGCAGTACAGCTCTGACTCAGCCAAGTTTGTCCATTTGGGAAGACATCCCTTAGAAATCTGACAGCAGCAAAGCATCATGTTAGCAATCGTAACTAACATGTTTTAGGACATTCTGAGGGCAGAGCTCTGGGAAGGAAATCATAATAGTTAATAGTGGAGAAAATGATGAAATGGGCACCCGTTTCCTTGTCCTGCCAAGAAAGTCAAACTTGCACTTCCTGAAGCAGGACTACAGAAAGCTGTTTGGGATGCATGTCTCCAAGAAATAGTTTTAAGAAATATGACAGACCACAAGCAGTAAGTTTATCATGAAGGAGAGCTAAAATAGCAAACATTGCATACAGTGCTCTATTCCTGTCTTAGAAGCACTGGAAGCTAGATGCAGTACCAAGGCTCCCACAATGCATTTTAAATGTTTCCCTCATGACATTTAAGCAATCAGAAAATTATCACCACTAGCCAGGCATGGCTAATATCACTGCTGCTTTCTATTGGTAGCCATTTATCAGTTTAATTCTTCATATCATATAAAGCACTAGAGAGTTAATTTACCAAAGATAAAAGAGTGAAACAAAGAAGCACACAAAAATAAAAATTCCAGAAGCATGTTTGTATTACAGTGCAGCAGCTTTTCCTTTTGAAATACTTTTTATATATAAAGCCCTACTTTTGGCTCCTGATATTTAGCACAGCTTCACTGACAGCAACAGATTTCTCCACCATTTTACAACTGGCTGGAATTTGCTCTATTTGTGTTTATAGTTTTCAGCAGACTGCTTCTTTGTTTCTAGTTGACATATCAATAAAAACTCTGTCACTTTCCCAGCACACCGGCAGCATTACTTTCTGCGTGCTGGCCAACATCCAACTTGGGCAATTACATTTTATCTGCTAACTTTAGCTATATACTGTAATCTTCCTTCTGTTGTGGATGTACATAGCTGAACAGCTGCTTGAAGAGCTTTTCCAAGTATTTCTGCAAACAAATTTTGTTTTCCGACATTCACAATAAAGCAAACAAAAATTGTGCCAGCAAGGCCAAAGTGAAAGACCATTCAGAAATTGTTGAGATTTTTAATTATTTCTTCTCTGTTTACTTTAGGTCTAGCACTTATTTCCAAATATCCCCAAACACAAACAAATCCACAACAGAAAATTTACATAACAATTTAGTAGGAAAGAATCCTTGAAAAAGCTCTTAAAGGTAGAGTTCAGTGAAAAGTTTCACTTCCAAAACAAATCCATCCAGAGCTTGGCTGGCAAACATATCAACTCATTTTGACAGATGCAAAACCAAAGTCTCTTAATATCAGTTCAATTTTTCATTCTAAACAGCATTTTTAAAATACTCCTAAGATAGGTGCTAAAAAAGGGCCAGAATTCAAACAGTGACCATGATTTAATGTCTCAAAAGGGTTTCTTTTTGATCTTTGAAGACAATTCTCTAATTAGCACAGCATTTTGGACAAAAATAAGCGCAAATTACGTATATTACTGACCTGTGTTCAGCCAGTAAACTGAAGAGTTACGTCTGAGCAGCACAACCTACTGATGTGGTCGGAATTTTAAGTCTTTTATCACTTGGTCTAAACACACCCGACATGATAGCTATACCCCATACAATCTAATTTTCCCTGTTTTTAGTGAGACCACCATGCACGGTTCCACTGATTTAACCAGCTCTACACGAGAATACAGAAGAGCACATTTTCTGTTCTTGGGTGCTGGAATTTCAACACAACAGCTGGAGAGCAATCAAGGTTGCCACAGGTAGCCTTGATTCCATCAAATTCACATTCTTTGTCCCTACTAAGTGTAATGGATTTAACAAGTCTCAACATAAGCCTTAAAAAAGAAAAGAAAAAGAAAAGAAAACCTAACTTCAGAAAGACATTGCAAGCAGGCCTTCTGCCTGCTGTGCACCTCTCAGTGGGACACAAAGTTGTTTTCGATCTAAGGAATAACAGAAGAAACTGGTCAGATGCTGAGACAATGCCACTTGATAGTTTTTGTGCTTTATTTATCGCTGGGATCTACATCTGTGGAACCTACATGCTCAACAGCAACTACACAAAATGATGAACTTTCCAAGCTAACCCACCATTTGGCATAAAATGATTCAGATTTAATCATTTTATGGTTATTAATTATTGCAATGGGACTATAAAAGCATGCATGAGTTTTAAGACGTCACTACTAAAAATGATTCAGCAAGTAATGACAGGATGGGGAAGCATGAAGTTTATTTTAACATGCACAGCATGATTAAGAGTTGTTCACCACAAAAGAAAAATGAAGCGGAAGGCAGGTTTCCTTGGTTATCATGGAAGAACTAAGTCTTTGGAGGTCTTGTGAACAACTTTAGGGAAGTCCTTTGAGCAGTCACCGAAGAAGCACACACACGATTTAACTCTGACCTCTCTAGCAGGTGTATCACAGGGTCGCTCAGCAAACAGCTGTAAGATCTGAAAGAGCAAGGCCTGTTGTGCAGCAAGGTTTGGACGATGGCAAGAAGTTCAAATAAATTGCTGAGCAGGGAAGAAGGCAGTTGACTGAAGAGGGGTAGTAACTGGACACACCAATAACTGGGGGAAATTTTCCCAGCAGCAAACTGTGATAGGACTGATGTGTGGTACTGCTTGTTTTTCCTCCTCATGGCAAAGGGACTCATCAGTTAACAATGAGTGTGATGCATGCATGAATCAGAACCTACATTTCTGAGAAAACATCTACAGACAGAGAGAGATAGGTGGAAAAAAACATTCAGAGTTATTTCAAAAACCCACAGAGATCAGTGTCTCAAATGGCCTCGATAATTCTAAGTACCACGGTACTTTCTCTGAAAGCCTTGCAAGTCTGCACATGTGCAAGGCTCTAACAGTACAGAAAGTCTCACAGGAGTTATCTGGGATGATCGCTGTAAATCTAACAGGTTGTGAGGTTTCATGAGGAAGAGTCTTACAGGCAGAGCTATACCTGTTCCTTGATTGGGTTTGTTTAATCTGCAAAGTTGTGGCTGAACTGTAAGGGAAGGTGATAAGAAAGTTAGGGTCATAAACAGAACACATTTCCCTCCTAGGCATCAACATGGTTTCAGTGCAGAAATATTTAAATAATTCAGTTGTAAGAGTATCAAGACTTTATTTATATATATATAGGTAAAAAGCATTGGTTTGCAAATAATCTTTGAAGCACCGCAAGGAATGACAGCAAATTATACCCATTTCCCACCCAATGCATTTCAAATTAATTATGTTCCATTACTGCACTTTCTTACTATCACATGTCCAATTTGAGAATGTTAAATGGCTTGTGGCACAGCTGATGAGAGTCCTCACCAAACCACACTTTTGTACTGATTTGGTCAGGGATTGAAACAGGGAAAGAAAAGAGTTACCAAGCAACAGCAGGCCAGGAGCAGGAGAAAGGTCTGCAGTCTTAATTGACACTAACTTTAAAAAGCAATGCAGCAATAAGAGAGGGCTCAAGATGTGAATTTTACTGCTTTGGAAAGGAAAAAAGAAAGAAGACCAGAAATCCTAGGCAGTCAGTCTCTCTGAGATCTGGGTTCTTCGTTTATCCCAACCATAAACTGCATGATGTACTGCAAAGACTTTTTTTTCAGGGACATTCAGTACCTTATTCTTAGTTCTGAATACGATGAAGAGCCCAGATACAGTTCTTGAATTTGAGAGCCCAGGACACAGAGATAGCTCTGCTCTGTAATAGCTACCTCAGGAAATAGGAATGTGGTATAAGGCTATATGGGTCCCCAAGACATCCACAGAACTGATATCACATCCAGATATAGCTCTCCTTCCCCCTCACTACCTATGGTTAAGAAGGTTTTTCCTTTCTGAAATGCCAGCCCAAAGCCAGGTCCAATCACTCAGGCTAGGTCAAAGGAATTTGCTTTGCTAAGATTGAAGAATCTCTATTAACATGATCAAGAAAGGCAGAAATCCTGAGAGTTTCCTTGCAGAATCCATATCTATTTCCTTCTCCTCTACTGTAAGCAAAATAGTTTCATGAGCATGTGATAACAGAACATGAGTTATCACATGAACACTTACAAACTTAAATGAAAAAGCCCTTGATGTGGAAAGTGCTGTGAACTCTACTGCTGAACAATCAACCTTTATTTGCCTAACTAGCAGTACCTCAAGCAGAAGTTATTTGCTTTAGCTTCACCTGAAGAAAACCTGATCTCCTACTGAAGCAGTACCTTTTTATAAGATGCAAGTTAAATATTTTTTTTTTTAAGGAGCTTAACGCATACAAAACACCCACCAAGCTAAGCACCTCAAACTACTGATCCTTCCAAATGATTTTCTCCCCCCCTATTGCTACAATCTCTGATTTTGCACTTACTTAAGTACACGGGATTTCAGCATTTACTGGTTTTCCCACGTACTCCAGTGTACTTCAAGTGACTAAAATGAAACCACAAGAGGGAAAACTACTAGGATGACTGTTGCTGAGGAGGAAAAACCAGCAACCCAGGTCTGGTTCACTCGAACTGTCTGATGATTCGTATTTAAAGTGTTGAGGGCTACAGTCATCTTCTGCTCTGATTTGCAGTGCTGCAAGTCAACCGAGGTTATGAAATCGGATCTGGCACCACGAAGGAGACTGTCCCTTCACAGGATACGAGTAATAGCCACTTGAGTAAATGCAAGTTACTCATATCCTGCTAGTGGAATAATCTGTCTCTGTACATTCATGCACATTTGTAGTTGCCTCCAGGAATCTGAAGGCGAATCTCATTTGTTACCTAATGAAATTAATTTCACTAGATATAACACAAACATACTGAAAAACCACTATTACTCATACATGAGGTGCAACCAATGCAGCATTTCTCAACTTCTGTTTGATTAGGGTCCATCTCTGAACGCTCACCATTCACCACACAAACCTCAATCTCCCTGGTTGGCTGCTTAACATTCCCAGCTGATTTGCTCCAAGTCTTAAAGAGCAATTTGACCTCCCCTTGCTTTATCCACAACAATCTCACTTATTATTCTTTTAAACCAAAGTGATTCCCGCACAGCAGGGAGGCAGGTTTTTCCTTCTCTCCAAGGATTTTCCTTTGAGCCTAAAAACTTTTCTTCCCTTTTTCAGAATACAAGTAAACCATGCATTTCTTAGTTTACCTGCAAACATGTAAAATAATGAACATACAACGACCAACTGGCCGACCTTGGCCAAAAGCGATGCACAAACGCAGGTTTACTTTTCAAGTTTGTAAGCAGAGTTACATGCACACACGCTAGATACACACACACACATACACAAGCACTTTGAAATATCTGCAGTGATGTTATTGTACGTAAGAACTTAAATTATTCTGGTATGAAATACTGTAAGATAAAGGTCTCGGTAAGTGGAGCAGCAAAGGAAGATGAAGATGTGATCTTTGAAGACTGAAGGCGCCCGAAGAGGTCGGTGACCAGGTTGCGGAGATAAGAGAAGCCAGAGTTCGGAAGGCACAAGCCACAAACTTTCAGCAGGCCCATTAAGTCAAGGTGGCGTGATGACAGGAGGATAAAAGAAATATCAACTGAGGCTGAGACAGTCGCAGGCTTCTGAGCCCGACTTCAATAGGCGGCATGAGGTTTTGAACCGCGAGAGATGTGGTAGGGCACGGGGAAAGAACAGAGCATCAGCTAACTGGAAGTAAGAGGCGCCAGGCTAACCTGACAGCTCGTCTGTACCCACTGCAAAGGCACAGAGTCCGATCGGGACTTCAGTAAAGCCTTCGGCACGCTGCCATATGGTCCCGCGTTAGGAGCACACCGACCCGCGAGGTGTTGCAGGGAAGGCAGCGGCACGGCGCGGGGCCCCCCCGAGACCCCGGGACGCCCCCGGGGGAGGGAGCCTCGCCTGAAACGAGCCCCGCACGCCCGCAGCTCGGCGTGGGGAGCCGAGGCCGAGGCGGCAGCACCGGGGAAGCCCTGGGCGCACGGAGGCTGCGGCCGCCCCCGCTCCGGCAGCGGCGGTGGCACCCCCCCAACCCCGCGGCACCCATCCCCGGGCCGGGGGGAAGGCAGCCGCCGGCAGCACGCCCCTGAGCCCCCTCCAGCCCCCCGGGGCTCTGCCCCACGGCTGGACGGGGCCGGCTCCCCGGCAGCCCGGCGCCCCCTTGTAGGGGGGCGAGGGAGACCTACCTGCCGAGCCGCCCAGGGCATCGTCGCTCTCCAGCACCCCTCTGTGCTTCGCCCCGCGCAGCTCCCCCTTGGATTTCCAAACGAGCTTTACCATCCTGATCATCTCGGGCAAGTCCCAGGCCAGGGTCCCCTGCTGATAACCGGGCAGGCTGCCCATGGGAAAGGGGGGCATCGGCTCTTCCCCCGTCCTCCTCCTCCTGCCCGGCTCTGCCGCGGGGAAGAAGCGCTCCAGCACCGGCATCCTGCCCCGCGCCCCCCGCCGGGGAGCCGCAGCCACCCCCCGGCCCGAGCAGCCGCGATGGGCATCCAGAGCGGGGCGGGGGCGCCCGGCCGCCCACCGCCGCCGCCCCGCGCAGGGGGCGCGCCCCGCAGCCGCCCGGCCCCGGCCCCGCGGCTCCCCGCGGCTCCCCGCGGCTCCCCGCGGCTGCCCGCGGCTCCCCGGGTCGCCGGCCCCGGCCGCGCTGCTGCGGCCGCCCTGTGCGCGCCCTCAGCCCGCCGCCAGGCGAAGCGGCTGCCGGGCAGGCGCGGAGCCGCGGCTCATGCCGGCGCCGCGCAGCGCCGAGCCCCGCGGCGGGGGCGGGGGCGGGGGCTCCGGCCGCTGCTGCCGGCGGGGGCTGGCGCAGCGCGGACCGAGCCCCAAGCGGCAGTGGCCGGGGCCGGGGCCGGGGCCGGGGCCGGGCGGTCGCCCCTCGGGTCGCCCCGGCTGCGGGGCCCTTGAGGGTTTGGGCCTCCCGAGCGCAGCACGGGGGGTCGCGGGGTCGCGTCCCGGAGCGGGCAGCTCGGCGGTGGCTGTGCGGGGCGGCCCTGCCGGCAGAGATAAGGGGGTGAATAGGAGAGCGGGGGGAAGGCAGCGGGGTGGAGGGGCTGCGGGACAGCACCACGGTCGCCCGGGACCCCGAGGTGCCTCCTCTTTTCAGAAGTTTTATTTTGCCTTTATACAGGCTGTTGCTGTTGGTGCTGGTCTGTCCCCAAGCCATTACTCCCAACAGGAGAGATGGTCTCGTGAACCTGCGCCTAGCTTTCAGTAAATTCACAGGAGAGCTAATTACATTTTAGTGGACACTATAATATTTCCACGCATGGTGTTTCCTCTGCTCTAGGGCCGTCTGCCACACTTATCTGAATGTTCCCACCTCAAGCTGGCAACTCCAATACTAGTTTTCCAAAAAACAGCCTTATTTTGACTGTAGGCTGCAGTGCTGCATTGCTAGCACACTACACTTGCAGGTGACTCTGTCTTGAAAATCGTGAAGTGCTTCCAAAGAATTATACCATTGTTGTCCTACTGTTATTTTGCAGAGTCCTTAGCGTCAGGATATCCTGACTCTTGGAACAAAGGGGTTAAGAACAAAGAAAACAAACAGATGATACACAATACAGTAGCAGAAGCATAAACACATTCATACAGTGTATGGTTATAAATCTTGTGAAAAGTCAAAATTTACTGTTTTTATGTTATATGGCTTATTAGGATATATTAGGTTTTTCATATTGGTACATGTTGTGCAATTACTTTTTAAAGCAATATTGTTTCTGTTAGGGATAAACTAGGCAACTGAAGTACAAATTGCTTGAAGACAGACTCACCTACTGAGCGAGTTAGACCTTATCCCCAAACTACTTTATTTTGGTTTTGATGTACAAGAAGTTCCATTAACTTTTTTTTTTTTTTTTTCTTCAGTTATTGTTTTTCATCTTTGTTTACCTCTGCACTTCCTGCTCCCCGCTGGGACAGAAGCAGAAGTGCCAGAAGTGCCAGAATACCGTGAAAGAAAGGCTATCCTTGTGGCATTTCCAGCTTGACTGCATGCAAAAAATACCAGATATCTTGGAAGAGAATGCATTCACAGATACATGCCCAGCCCAATGTTTAGATGAATATCTGAACATTTAGGTGCTTAACCAAACTTAACCACCAAATCTCCTGACTGTAGCAATAAGCAATCTTCTGAGTTTTCAAAATCTACACTACTTTTTATATCCTTAAATTTGTGGAAAGTTTTGTGTTGACTGTAGTTGGGTCACTTGAACACATACCTGCCTTGTGGATACGTTCAGGCAGTCAGAACTGAAGAGTCAATTGTTGAGACTTTTTTTCATTTACAGTCTACAGATGCAAAGCAGGAGGCCAGTCAAAAAAACCAAAGTGAAAACATGATCTGTTGTTATAGATTTATTATTTCAAGAAACTACATAATAAATGTAGCAGATGGTGTGTCTATTTTTTTTTTTTTTCTGGGGATGTCAAATAGTGTCAAATAAGAGTGGCTGCTCTAGATAGCTTGTAGTTTCTTTCTTCCTGCTTTCTGGTCAGTTTGAGGATCAGCAGTTGCAAATAAAAGAAATAAGTTGTGTAAAAAATGTCTGGCATTAATGAGTCTACCTGTAAATGAATACATCTGATTCTTACTGAACTTGTGCCTTGAAATTGTACAAGATCCAATGATTAATTATCCTTAACTCATCTAAGATTTCTGCTGTGATTAAGTGAATTTCCTTTTGTCTTTTTTTTTTGGTGTGTGATAAGAGTGGAGCCAGATCAGCCCTACTTACAAGAAAGCCTGAAAGATCTATATTTGATTATGAAGTTTTTGATATCAAAAATCAGCTGTAGCATCACTTTCAGAGACTTTCAAGAGACAAAATCATCAGAATTTGCAGGTTCTATGTTTCTCTGACTTCAGCTGTGCTGTAATGATTTATGCAACTTGAAGATGTGACCTCGCCATAACACTTCTCACTTTCCCAAGGCACTTGGGAAAAACCATCAGAATTAAAACATAACACTCCTACACAGAAGTGTACCCAGCCATTTGTGACTGTATTTAAAGCAATCCTTGAACAAGGTTAGCTCACCTAAAACTTCTCTTTTGCCTTCTCAACTCCAGCTAAATTGGAAGGAAATCTTTGAACAGAGATGGATCACTTCATTGCTTCTAACTGCATTTATTGAGTCAAAGAAGCATGAGTGATAACAATGGTAGTATAAATATGTTGGCTCCAGGCCTTCTTCCTCTTGAGAAGCAATGCCAGTGGACAGGTGATCGAAGTCAGCTCTGAAAACCTGACAAAGCAGTGCTTATTTTCACAGGTAGACACGAGAACTGGAAAAGACTTGAGGAAAGGAATATTGCGGTGGGAGAAAAGGGAAGGGAGTAAGCTGACAGATTAATAGCTGGGGTTTCATAATTGGTGTGTCTTAAAAAGTTTTACTTGTTTGCTTATTCACTCCAAAGCTATGCACCCAGAGCAGCAGCAGCAGAAGTGCATGCCAGATGGTAGAGGAAATGCTTCGTGTATCTTTCCAGTCTACTGAAGCCTGCAGGGCCTTCGTTAGCCCACTGCTCTGGTTTTCATTGCAAGTCCCTTTCTTCCCTTTTTTTCTTTTCCCTTCTTCAAATAAAAAGGAGGGAGGGGGAAAGAGGAAAAAAAAAAAAAGAAAAAGAAAAGAAAAGCCATGGCTTAAACTGGCAATAGCACCATCCTTTTGGCTTTGAGCTACCCTGGCCTGTGCCAAATACACTGTCTCCAGCAGCTCTCCCACAACAAATCAGGCCAGACACACAAAAGCTGTAAAAAAAGAATGGTGAAGAAAGATCCTTGATTCTCCCCTCTAGCCCCCCAGCCTTTTCCTTTTGCTTCCCTCCCCGAGCTTCACTGCCCAGCAGTGACCTCCTGCTTGCCAGTACTGTCAGTGATGCTGGGATCTCCGGTCTACAACTTTGCTGACAGCTTCCTTAGAGTAGAGGCATCTGTGCCTTTCTGTATTAGAAGAGCAATGTAAAGGACAAGTCATATTCTGTTTTTCCTGGCACTTTTATCTGAGAGCCAATGTTCGAAAAAATGGCACACAAATTGTTAGGATAGCAGATTCATCACTAGTAGAAATTGTCTATCAGCTAACCCACACCACCTTTGTGTCACAACTTATGTTAGTGCATTCCCAACTAGATACCTGAAAAGATCTGATATTGTCCATTTATACAGTACATTATTAAAATTAATGGAAAAACAGACTGCCAATTTTTTCAGAAGTGATTAGTTAAGTGCTCCAAGTTTAGAGACCAGTTTCAAAGATCTTATGATAGTGATTTTTAGAAAGTGTAAAGCATGTGTCTTTAGATGGCACTCATTAGCAGAATCAGCTTAAGTTAGTAGTCACTTATGAAAACTATGTCTTTGCCTCTGTCCTTGGGGTCACAGATTCATACAGAGACAATAGGACAGGCATTTGCCTAGGGTCAGAACCAAGTGATGATACCATCAATGGCATCAAGCTTTAGAAGGCTTCAGGGGTGTGATGTGAGTTTAACAAAATAAAAGATTTCAAATTGTGGTATGTCATTGTTACACATAAAGAAAAAAAAAAGTGCTGCACTTTTGTAGGGCAGCATAAAAGGGGCAATAGAGAACATAAGAGTGTGAACAAATAACATTCAGAAAAGACAAGGGAAAAGAATGCTGGAGAGGACTGGAGGTTATGACAGAGGAAACATAAGCAGGCAGAGCTGTGCAGAGCTTACACAAATTTTTCTAATGACCTCCTGCTTTAAAAATGAGCTCCTGCTTCTTCATTGCTTTAAAAATCTTAGTATAATTGTCTTATTCTTTACCCCACATTTGTCTCATTCCAGATGTTTATAATTTTAATTTTATTCTTATTAATAAAAACAATTGCTCTTAGCTACCTCCCTCTGTTATTACTGGTACCTTATTATATATGAATATTTTTGTATTTATTTGAAGACAATTACTGTATCTTTGCTCCAGTCTGGACATGCTAAGTTCTCTAAGCTCTGCATCAGAACTTTTTCCCCCAACCCTAACATAATTTTAATCTATTATTTTTACTATGAATTCTTAACAATGTACTTACATATTTTCATGCGTACTCAAAGTACATAGTAGGAGATTTCATTTATCTGCTACCAACCCACTGTTAAGGGTAGTGAGATGAATTTCTAATGGAATGGTAGGATGCACTATTTATTATTGCCTGAGCTGTATGCAGCATCATTCCTTGAGAGTCTCACCTAGTGGGAAATGTTAAACACAGTCAGTACTATAGGTTCATGGTAATCTTACAGTTATTGTGGATACTTGATCAGACTCCTTGGGAAAAGGTTCTGGAAATGGAAGACTGAGGATCACTTGAGTTCTGTAGGGCAAGGAGTCAATTTCTTTTTAATTCTTAGCACATGTGAGATAGCACATTTTTATGATTAACAATTTGTACTAACTAAGCAAAAATGTTTGTGGTAAAGGAATAAACAGAAGTCCATAACTAATTGGAAACAGTGAGGTTGTGTAATTTTTCCATTGCTTGCTTTGGAGAATTAAAAGTTCAGCATATTAACTATGATGCTTCAAATCTCCCACATTCTATGGAGCATTAAAGAAAATAACAGACATAGGAGATAATAGAGTCGCATCACCTATAAACAGTTAGAAAAAACTCATTGCCATCCCCAAAGAAAGCTCTTATGCAACGATCATTGTAATGGTTTTATATTGGATGCTTAATAATCAACATGGATATTGGAATGGGAGGTTCAGAAAGCTGCATCGAGTTGAAAATGTAGGTAGAATTCAGGTAGGCTTAAAATAGTAATTCAGGTAGGCTTAAAAATAATAATAATAACTTATTACATGGGATAGTGGAAATGCTATTTATCGTTTTAATAATCCTGTAACAGTAGTAACTACAGCATCCTGCAGGATTCCTTTTTGAGAACAGTTTAAAAAAAAGATTGAGTAGAAAAGGGGACTAACCAGATGAGAGATGCATATCGCTTAAATACATAACTAATATTGAACAGTCTCAATGAATTCAAAAGGATTGCTGCTGTCTTTAAAGTTGAACATGTGCATACATATTTTCTCAATTAGAAGATAAGTATCTAAAAATTATGGCAGCAATGTGAAAGATGAGAGATGTGTCACATTTGAAATATTTCTTCTTTCGCTTATTACCTTAATGAGATTGTATTAGTGGCTGTATAGCCTATTGTGTCCTTGCCCTTTATGGTATATGGAAAACACTAGCAACTATGATTTTGTCTTTTCTTGTCTTTTGCCGTTATGAAAATAAAGTGATTAGCCAAAAAATCTTCATTATCTATTTTATCTAGTTTAATTTTTTGTCAAAGAAAGCATATTATAGTAAGAAAAAATGGGACATAAATAAAGTGATAAATGCAGAGGAACAATAGGGCTTGCTTCTTCACTTGTAAATCAGATATTGCAAGATCTGATCACTAAATTTTTCCTTTTAGCTTTTCCCTGCTTGCATCATGCATAACAGCAGCGTGTGCAATTTGCTGCAGGGATGGAGAGGAGATACAGATGAGAAGTCATGGGAAAGGTCTAACTGATGCACAAACAAAACAGTGAATAAACTAAGCTCCCTCTGACCTAGATTCTCCTGACTGCAAAATCAGGCCATATTTACTGTAATCAAGCTCTTAGCGTTTCTTACAAATGCATTTGTGTAAATGTAGCTACACTAGTATTAGCAACTTTGGACCTCTGGTGTCACAACTGTGCTGGCATTTTATGACTGTGCTATCAAACCCCATTGATAGTCATGCAAACATGTGTTGGTCCTTTTTCTTCACTAGAGCTTCCATTCCAAATGTAATCTTGATGCTGCAGAAAGAAAAAAACTGTGTAGGTAGTATCTATAACTGGTTAAAGGCATCCACTAGGTTTGCAGATGGAAAGGAGGTTTTCTGGAAAATCTGTTTCTCTCAGACTTATTTGGGCAGGCTGCTTTCAATAATGTAGTTCCAGCTGTAGTATGCTTTCCAAGATATCCTGACCATATGTAAAACCATAAATGTTTTCCAGTGTTTCCTAAGATATCTGCTACAATTTTCTTTTCAGTCCAGACAATCACACATCATTTTGTAGGGCTCTGCCCAGCTGTTATGATAGGAATATACATCTAGATACACAGTGCTTGTAAGATACTTTATTTGAACAAAATGCCTGATTGATCAAAATTGTGGTAAAAGAAGAAAGTATTAAGGTTATTCTGACAAGACAGTCATGCAAATGCTGTACTTTGTGCCTTTTTTTTTTTTTTTTTTTTTTTTTTTTTTTTCCAGACCTCAGCAAGGCATCAAGATGTAAGATTTGGTCACAGTATTGACATCCATAAACAACTCTTTCCATCAGTAGCGAAGAAGTGACTTCAGAAGTTTTCAGGTGGGAGAATCAGGAAGAAATTTCCATTTCCCTTTAACTATCTGCTCAGTACTTTCCAGCCCAGGGACTACATCTGCCTCTGCTTGATCTGTTTTTCTGAGGTCCACAATATCATATGCCAAGTCAATTGGAAGACATGCCAGTTACTTCATCGCAGAATTTTAAGACTTTTGGGTTGTTCTCTTTAGCTTGCCCTCTGCTGACAGAAAACCTCTAATAAGAACAACAGTAAACTTTTCATCAATCTTTGGGGGAATGAAAGAGCTAAATGTGAGAGTGTTTTCCCACATGCATTTTCAGCTACTCGCCTTTGCACTTTGAAGATGCTTTATTCAGAAACCAAGCTCAGATTCTTAGAATGATAGGCAGTGTCTTGTCTCTATAAGCACAGACTTAGCAAAATGTCACACTTTTTGAAGTCTGCAAGGTACCGATCACACTCAGAGCAGTTTACTGAAAGATTGTGTGTGTCCATTAGCCAAGGAAAGAAAACTTCAGTGCTCAAAGGAGCCAGGGACAACCCTACTCCCCAGTTCTGTATTCACTTTTAGCTCTATTCATAAACCTGAGCATTTTGAGAAGTTGAAGATGTTACAGAATCTTTGTTACTGTGTCCTAAAACTAGACAAAAAAAAAAAAAAAGTTTAAATGATGGTCTAGTTTATCTTCTTGCTAATGTTGGCTCGTTTTTAGTGGAATACTATGCATATATTAAGTAACTGAAGTAAAATTATTTCTGTTATTTTTATCAGGAACTTCTTATGCACTTCAATGAAACCCATTACATAGTTTTTGCTGTTATTTTAAAATATAATATCAATGTTGAAGTAATACCAGATGAAACTGGTTTCAACCACCATTAACTTTGGCTTTTCAGAAAGGGAAAGAAATCCTCTGGTATTTCCAGCCTCGGTTGGAACGTTGGCACAGGAAACAATTTAGTGGGGCTAGCATGCAAGGAAGTGATGTAACTTTTACCAGATTGTGTGACTATGTGGAAAAAAAATCAAACATCAGTTGGCCTATCACCCTATTAAACCACTAGTTTCCTATGCCAATGAATTGGAAAATGAACTGAATCTCCTTTGCTGACATTTGCCATCTGCATCAGCTGCTTTTTTAACAGCTAAATCTCAGGATTCCAACTATGCCATCACATGTGCTTGTATAACTCCAATAGGAAATACTTATTTAAGTCTAATTTTTGCATGAACATGTACTTCCTTTTCTAGTCACAGTGCAAACAGAAGTGCATGCTCATCTAAGACTGCCTGCTGGTTCCTTAACATTTTAAAAAACACAGTTCCTTAGTTCAGAATACAATCGCTAGCATAATAAAAACAGTATTAATGGTAGCAAGTTGGAAAGCAGAATTTGTTTCATGGAAATGCCAGATTTTCTTTTTTATTAGGAATTAGAAGTTAAAACCAAATGTCCATCAGACAGAATTTAAAAACCTTTCAGTAAATTACTTCTGAGAAAGTATTTTTTCTTTTTGATGTAGCAAATATTCTCTTGAGATAGCTTTAAAACACTGCATTAGAATAACAGATTCTATAACCTGATATTTGAATAACATTTAACCTGGTATTTGAATAACATTTGAATAAACAAGTTAGAATATTAAAGACTAAATAAATTAACAAAACAATAGGGAACAAAAATTACCAGAAAAGGTCAGAATGTGGTGCTGGTTGTTTTCTTAACAAAATGAGAAATGAGAAGCAACTTTTCCTCCCTGAAAAAGTTGTTTATGCATATATATATATATATATATATATATATATATATATTTTTTTTTTTTTTTGAAAAAAACTAACACTGCTTTTTCTAATACAAAACTACTCCACTGAAAAATTTTCAGCTAGCTTTAGCAATCTTAGTGAACATTTTTTATCTGAAAGTATATGGAAGTAAGGGTAAGCACTGGACAATGCTAATGCAGGGTAAAGACATCAGTGGCTTGCAGGTATGCTATATGGAGCACGGAAGAGACAGGAAGATCTGATAGCATCTCTGTAGTGCTCTGAAATAACTTTGAACCAACAGTGGTAAAAAAAAAAAAAAACAACAGACTTAACAGCTCTGAATTTAATGCCTTTTCCTGTGGCTGCAACCAATAGCTTGGGATGTACCGTGGTAAGAGGAACTAGCAGAATTTTGCACATTGAACGAGTTTTAAACTATGGAGAGATAAATGGTCAGGAGTGAAAGAAAGGTAAAAGAGAGCTATCCACATTCAGTGATTTGTAGCTGTCTACTACAGTTAATTATTTTTGTTTAATGGAGAAGACAATGAAAAACTCTTAGTAGATTATAAATTTAAATCTCAAAGGCAACTGTAAGTTTTATTTAACATATACATCAGTTTTAAGTTATTTTTATGACTTCCCTGCAGCATTAAACAAATATAACTTTCCTAATTGTTTATTATTTTTTTAAATATTTATTTATTTATTTATTTATTTATTTTGATTACTAAATGCCAATATACTTCAGTATGTATGTAGGTGTGCAAATCAGTTTGGATTAGATCAGTTTGGTAACAGATGTCTATGTGGTCAGAGCCTCGTTTTACTAGATGTTTTAAACAGGTTCCACTTTTTGTTCAAAACTCAGTGTAAGAAACAGGGAGACTTTTACAACACCAACTTTAGATACCCAGCTTGGTCACTTAAATCTTGAATGGGATGGTCACTGAAGATACAATTCAAAGTACCCAAACTCATATCTGTATCTCAAAGCTTGTGTCTTCTGTCTGGCTCAAAGAGGAGCCTTGTGCAAATAGCTGGATAATATAACCAGCCAAGTTCTGTGCTGTTATTTGGGTAGGCTGCTTGCACCCTAAATTACAATAATGCATAGTGGAGTAGCATTTGGCACAGACTAAATGCACTAAATTATAACAATTGCTGTTTAACAATTGTTTAGTAGAATTCATCACATCTTTGGCAGAAATTCAAACAACCAAACTTTCCTTCTTTTTGTTTTGAGGTTCAAAATGTTCCATTGCTCTCTAAATAAATAAATATTGGAGACAGCTGTGATCCTCAGTTTCTGTGGAGATCAGAAGCGGAAGGATGAGAACAGTCCGGAAAGTGCTACCCTTCAGTTGTTTCCAGGCAAAAGAATCTGATGAGAAAATCCTCATCTTAGGTTTTCTGTCTGAATTCCAAGATGCTAAGATAAATTACAATAAACATTCAGAAATTTAAATATTTCTTTGAATAAAATGGACTCACCAAAGCTTTGAAGCTTTGCAAGTTATCTACTTAAACATATCAGTGATACTGCTTGAAAAGAGACCACCTGATGAAACTGAACAGGTACAAGTCTATGGGGCCTGATGACATGCATCCCAGGATCCTGAGGGAGCTGGTCGATGTAGTTGCCAAGCCATTATTCATCACATTTGAAAAGTCATGGCAGTCAGGAGAAGTCCCTGGTGACTGGAAAAAGGGAAACATCGCTCCCATTTTTAAAAAGGGTAGAAAGGAAAACCCGGGGAACTACAGACCAGTGAGTCTCACCTCTGTGCTTGGGAAGATCATGGAATAGACCCTCCTAGAAGCAATGTGAAGACACATGTAAGAGAAGGAAGTGATCTGCTACTGCCAGCATGGCTTCACCAAGGGCAAATCCTGCCTGACCAATCTGTTAGCCTTCTATGATGGAGTGACTGCATCAGTTGACAAGGGGAGACAAACCAATGTCATCTACCTGGACTTCTGTAAGACCTTTGACATGGTCCTACATGCCACCCTGATCTCCAAATTGGAGAGTGATGGATTTGAAGGGTGGACCATTCAGTGGCTGAAGAATTGTCTGGATGGCCGCAGCCAGAGTTGTGGTCAATGATTCTATGTCCAGGTGGAGGCTGGTGACAAGTGCTGTCCCTCAGGGGTTTGTTTTGGGACATGTGCTGTTTATATATCTTTATTAATGACATAGACAATGGGATGGAGTGCAAGTCTGCATATGACACCAAGCTGAGTGGTACGGTACGGTCAATACAACAGAAGGAAGGGATGCCAAACAAAGGGACCTGGACAAGCTTGAGAAGTGGGCCCATGTGAACCTAATAAGGTTCCACAAGGCTAAGTGCAAGGTACTACACCCAGGTTAGGGCAATCCCAGACATGAGCACAGACTGGGAGAAGAATTCATTGAGAGCAGCCCTGAAGAGAAGAACCTGGGGGTTCTGGTGGACAAAAAACTCATCATGAGCCAGCACAGAGTGATTGTAACCCAGAAGACCAACTGTGTCCTGGGCTGCATCAACAGAGGAGTGTCCAAAAGGCCAAGGGAGGTGATTGTGCCCCTCTGCTCTGCCCTCGTGAGGCCCCACTTGGAGTTAAGCATCCAGGTCTGGGGCCCCAAGCACAAGAAGAATGTGGACATGTCAGAGTGGGTCCAGATAAGAGCCACATAAATGATCAGAGTTTCTGGAACACCTCTCCTAGGAAAAAAGGCTGAGAGAGATGGGGCTGTTCAGCCTGCAGAAGGGGCTCCAGGGAGACTTCATTGTGGCCTTTCAGTTCCTATAAGCCCACTTAAAGGGGGCTTGTAAAAAAAGATGGAGAACATCTTTTTACTTGGGCAGATAATGAGATGGTTTTAGACTAAAAAAGGGGAGATTTAGATGTAAGGAAGAAATTATTTATTCAGAGGGTGGTGAGGCACTGGCACAGGCTACCCGGAGAAGCTGTGGATGCCCCATCCCTGGAGGTGTTCAAAGCCAGGCTGGATGGGGCCCTGGACAATCTGATCTAGCTGGTGGCGTTCCTGCCCATGACAGAGGAGTTGCAACTGGGTGATCTTTAAGGATCCTTCCAACCCAAGCCAGTATGCGATTCTGTGATTCTATGAAAGTATAAATTCAACAAGCTCAGACTTCGAAGCTTTAAAAAACAGCAGTGATAATGGCCGTATGAATATTCATAAGAGAAAAACTAAAACAGTCTTGTTTTCAGAAGTTGTCACAATAATTTCTCTTATTTAGGGGGGTTCATTTTATTAATGATATTTACTGCCTTTCCCTCTCCTTTAGACAGCCTCTATGGGGAAATAATGGACAAAGAAGTGTGCTTTACTAATGGTCTTACATCCCTATAGATGTCAGCACAAGAGCATCCAAAAGATATGCCACACATTACATACATCCTCAGCAAGTACTTTTTTTTTTTTTTTTTCAGTAATCAGATACAAGGCTCTGTCACATGTTGCTTGCAGGATCCTAAGAAATTCCTCTGGCTATATCTAAGCCGCCTAAACTCAGGAGGTTTCTTCCAAACTTCCAGGTTTGATGTGAGATAGCTCAGCACTGTGATGAGATCTGGAGCCTACTTCTCACTTCTCTCTTGACCTGATTTCTCTGTGAAGAAGACCATGGATATAAGCTGCAAAAGCACCATGCTACACTGGACAATGTTGGCTGATTAGGAAACCAGGACTAGGCAGCTTATAGAGTATTATACCTACCATGTTGTATAGCCGTAACTGTTTTCTTATGGTTAACATGGGAATAGTATTACTTCAGAGGAAGAAAGCAAACATAAATATACTATGAACAATAAACCTTTAACATAGCTTCGTAACAGAGGCTTTATAACTCTTCTTAGATGCTGACATATTTTTAAGGACCTGTTTTCAGACAGCTATTCTGAACTATTATGATTTATAGCTATCTGGTCACCCTTAGAGTTTAAGTGTAATTGGAAGGAGTGCACAAACAACAAATGCATGTTGAAATGTAACACTGTTAGCCCACTTCAGAAATGGTGGTGTTTTCTTCAGGGAGCTGAGTAGGAGTTTATCACTTTGCAATGCCTGTGAGTCATGACAGGTAGCAGTGGCAGCTCTGCATGACCTTGAAAGTGTTATATCCCCAGCTGACCTCCATGCCCGCATCTCAGCCTGCAGGACATGTGTGCAGCCTTCTCCTGGGCCAGGTGTGGACAGGGACAGAGTGCTTGCAACCACTGCTGAAATCCACAGCAGCAGGTACAAGAGGTGTTAGGTATGTCCAGGTGTCAGTCCATTTGTTATTGACAAGAGTCAATAACATCTATGGCTGCTTTTATTCCGAAGAAGTATTTTAAATATTTTTTTTTTTCCTTCTGCACTTGAACATCTTTTTCTCTTCTATTATTTTGTGTTGTCTTGCCGATAATATCTGGCCTATTAGATGAGGAGGCTGTTACAAATTAGGTAATAGCTACCAGCTCTACTGTCCACCCATGGCTGCAGAGTGGCCACTACTGAAAAGAGATGGATACAAAGGCTATTTTTATCCATGTTACTTGGCTCTATTCTGAGGGAAATTTTAAAATAGTATGGTGACCAAAGCAATATTTTGGTCAGAGAAGTGGGCTAAGGACCAATTCTAAAAATAATCTTTAATAGTGACAAGTAATGAGGGCCCCGTGTATTGTCTGGGACAAGACATTTCCCTTAATTTACCACAGAGAAGAGTGCTTACCTACTTCATCTTTTATTTCAGCCCCAATTATGACTGATAGGTCAACTGAATAGAAGCTGTTAGAAAAGGCAGCCACAGCCCTCACTTGCAGCTCAGCCTGTGTTGAGCAAAGCCATAGGCCTGGCTGGAGGCTCTGGAAGCCAGACCCGCTCATGCTGTCAGAAAGTACCCTGCCTGGCCTATCAGAAGCACTGCGTGCTGCAGTACTGAAATTACCTACTATTGATTCTTGTGCTTAGCTAACTACCAAAAAAATGTTGCTGATGCTGAGGTAAGCCTATTTGCTGAGTGAAGGGAAAATCTCTGGGAAAAGCTAACACTGATACACTTTTCAACATAAACTAATCTGTATGGAGAGCTGCAAAACATTAAGGTAGAGAGGCAGAAATTCCTGTATGTGATCATTCTGCTCCAGCCAGCAACAGTGGCTCATTCCTGGGCAATACTAATGAACTTGAAAAATTGTCATTATAAATATCTATAAAGAATTTTCATGCATTTATGTATAATATTTTCCACATTACAGAAGATATTTGTTTCATTTTATTGTTAAATTTTGATGAGAGCTTACATAGAAATCCTCCAACTGTGCTACATTAAAAAATATGTAAATGTATTTAATCCCTTTTCATTATAAGATAATAGATGTTAAAATATAGAAGCTGCAAATTTCTAAGAGGACTGATGAATTGGGTGTCCCTATTCCAGACAACCCATTCTGAAGTACCCAAATTAATTGATTTTCAGGAACTAATGAATAATTATCATCTGACTAAGAAGGATATCTTTTTAAGGAGTTACACATTGGTATCATAAAATCATTGCCTGAGGTTTTAAGTTATGCTGAAAAAGGTATAATAGCTGAGTAAAAGGCATCATCATTCCTTAAAGAGCCAAATTTCCTTAAATATATAGTATTATGTTTCTTGGCTGGACTAATTCCTCCCACATCATGGAATAGTCTCTGCATTCACAGAGCATGTCTAATTGAGTGATTTTTCTTCATTCATTTATTCATTTTTTATTCATTCAATACTGCTCAATGAGAACTGTATTTTTTCTAGAAAACATATCCCCCTACTGATGCTCATGTATATGCAGTATGTATGTTGTGCACTCATGGAAAGACAAGGCAAAAAGCCACTCAATCCTACACGTGCACTTGTAGGACATTGAGAATTAAAACCATAAATATGAGGCAACACTAAATTCCCTCTTTACTCCTCTGTCTGAATTACCTCTGCTTATTTTTACAAACTGGATGTTGGACACCCATTGCAATCAAGTATTTTAAACTCTCTTTTTTATTTTTTACTTTTCTTTTTTTTTTTTTTTCTTTTTTTTTTTTTTTTTCCTTCCCTATGATTAGGATGTGCTGTTTTTAAATACAACTCCTCAGTAGACTGGCATAAGAAAATTTTGAGCAGACAAGTGAAAAATGTTTCAGTTATCTGATTCTTCACATATGAGCCCTCTCACATTCTTAATACCCTCTTTTATTACCCTTTCTTATTCTCATTCCTATTTCTCTTCATAGAAGAAACTCTTGAGCTAATCACCTGTGGCTCCAATAGAACAAACACAAATAATTCAGTGATTTATGTGAGGTATTTTCACTGCTATACTATGAGCTGAAAAGAGCTCTCAAAATTCTTGTGTCTTTCTGTAGGCTGTCAGAAAGCCTCAGCGATAAAACATTCTTACTCTGGACATATAGAGGTACAAAAGAGGTAAGGAGAAAGCCTGCTGCTCACCTCAAGATGCTATGTGCCCAGAATGTGAACAGAATTTACTACTGTCAGCATTGTGCAATATATATTCTTTGATTAGAGCTGAGACCCATCATTTGTATTCTTTAATTCCACCACTATACTTTAACTTCTGATGTCATTTTTTGCCCATTTTCTCCTGTTTTAAAAATCTTTTTGCCTTCTCTCCTTCTCCTTCTCCTTCTCCTTCTCCTTCTCCTTCTCCTTCTCCTTCTCCTTCTCCTTCTCCTTCTCCTTCTCCTTCTCCTTCTCCTTCTCCTTCTCCTTCTCCTTCTCCTTCTCCTTCTCCTTCTCCTTCTCCTTCTCCTTCTCCTTCTCCTTCTCCTTCTCCTTCTCCTTCTCCTTCTCCTTCTTATGTAGTGATTTAATGAATTGAGAGAATACAGCTCAGGCTTCAGAACTGGAGATTTTTATTACAGAGTTCCATAATTTCTTTTGTAAGTGTATTTAATATGTTGAATCTATGTGTGAAAAAATATGCATCAAAGTATGTTGGATCTATGCATAAACATGACTAAACAAGCCTAGAATCATATGAGTCTTGATATTTTGGCTCAGTATCAGTCTCTTAAAACTCTTTTCTGACTTAACTCACCAAAACCAATCTAGAACTTCAGCCAGGGTTATCTATTTCCACATGCAGACAATGATGTTAAAAGGGCTTACAAATATTAACAGCTATTCCATAACGATAAGACAACAAAATGAAATATCTCCTAAGAGCTCTAGTAGATTTTTTTCCCCCCATATAAACCTAAGAAATTACATTGAATCCTAATGTGAAGCCTAAGGAATTACATAGCCCAAGTTTCAGGGGACAATTGATGACAGAAACAGTAATTACAGGAAAGGTTACCTCAAAGAGCCTGAGTTCCACATCAGTAACGAAGTGTTACTGATGAACCAAGAAGATAAGGCTACCTTTACGGAAAAACGGGAAAGGGTCTAAAAACAGATATTCCTTCTAACAATGGGAAAATATCTGGAGAAAAGCCAAAGCCTCATTTATTTATGTAGCCATTAGGGAAGAATGTATTATATGTATGGTTGCCATGCTAAGAATTTGAAAAAGAAAATGAATAACCAAGAAGCTGTTTAAACAAAAAAGCCCTATCTTTAAAGGTAAAATATAGCATTTACATTAAGGTTTCAAAATGCGTATATGGATGGTTTGCGGATGTTTATAGTGAGAAACACAAAATGTGTTTTAGCGTATGAGAGAGAGAGCAAGTGAGCACAGTATGGAATTTGGCTTCCTATCGTGTGATTCAGCAAAGAATTGAATGAGGAGATAGGTATCAATTTTCTGGTGCCAAAAGAAGTGAAGGAGAAGGCTACTGGGATTTGCAGCTGGCTGGAGTCAGAAGAATTACTTTGTCTGGTGTAACTGTGAGCTTTTGTGTGTTTGTTTCCCTTGGGGGCAGGAGCTAGAACCTATTGTGATGTGATAGTCCTTTGCTTCCTGGAAGCAGCAGATCTCCCACCCAATGACCAATTGCCTCAACACACCAGAGCAGACTAGTCTGCTACTTCCTGAAATCCCCTGGGTCAGCCAATGAGTGGTGTGATAAAAAAACTTTCATTACAGTCCCTAGGGACTCAGCTTTAACACAATTTCAGCAGAGGGACAGTGGGGCAGCCAGAGAGCTGAAGTGGAGACCAGAGGAAGGTGAGGACAGGAGTAACAGATTCCCCAGGTCTTGTGAGGTTTCCCAGCATTTGGGCAGCCCAGGGTCGCATGAAATTGGCAAATTCAGTCACAGTTAATGATTGACTCCACCTGTATGGCATCTGGAGTTCTTATTGTATTGTAGGATGAAATAAGCCAATGTGTAGGCAGAACTTGATGGCAATAGCAAGTACTCACTACAGCTACTTCTACTGACTAGTAAGTGCTCGCTACTCTACTTCTGCATCTGTTGGGGGATGTACATGTCCCACACTCTTGTAAAATGATAACTTCCTGAACTTCTGAGTTAGCAGAGTCTGATTTTTACCCTGACAGAGCAATGAAATTCCAAGAGTCCCAGGTCTGTAATTTAGCAATAATCATGAAGCCCGTAAATCACAACTTTGTTTAAGTAGGACCTGGTTAGGTCACATCTCTTAAAGATAAATGAATAGGAAAGATGAAAGTGGATTCAGCAGAGAATGATTATCTTTGACCACATATTATAAACAAGACTGCCTTATGCCTTTAAATCTGGGTTAATTATGGTTTTCTCCGAGAATATCCAATTACATGACGAATAACCTTGGCGTCTAAGGCAGGAACCTCTGATATGCGTCACTTCTTACCTCAAGAAGACTGTTTATCAGAGTTATCAGTGCTTGCTGCTGAAAAATCAGCCTGCTATTGTTGCATTCTCATTCAGAGCACGCTGTCTTCCAAAACATCCAAGCAGACCTGACAGACTGACGGCTGGGAGTACTTTGACATACTCTACCAGAGGGAACTCCTGGGGGGAATAAGCTGACTGCATTCATTGCACTTCTTCCTTTAT
The DNA here is from genome assembly GCF_964035555.1 of Netta rufina. Lineage (NCBI taxonomy): Eukaryota > Metazoa > Chordata > Aves > Anseriformes > Anatidae > Netta > Netta rufina. The sequence goes on along the minus strand of NC_140125.1, from coordinate 85,489,757 downwards.
AGTGTGTGATAATGTAGCTGGGGAATGCAGGGGCAGGCTCTCCTGTGAGAGACAAAGCAGCAAATACATATAGGAAATCTTCAGTGCATATTTCTGATTTGCACTGATTTCATTCCAGGTTCTTGTTAATACCAGGAGCTGCAAAGTATAAAAGCTGAAATATCTTGCAGTGGGGAAAAAAATTCTTTTTATATACTGGGATCAATCACTTTCAAATACAGTGAAACATTACATTTCTGATTAGCCCTAGATCCCATAAGTAATAAAGACTGAAAATTGTTGTTATAACAGCAGGTGTTATCATTAAAAAACTTCCTAAGAATGGATTAGCAGATAACGTGAATGAAGTTTGTCCAGAAACATTTTGTACTGCGTTAGAATAAGAACAGTTTTATAGAGTAGAAAAACAAGGCATGAATATCCTGACAGAAGTTTTTGGGATATTCTTTAAAAGAAACAGTTATTTGATATGTTATTTATTTAGCAATTTAGCTATATAATGTGCAAATTATCTGTGGATTTGCATTTAATATATTTAAATCTGGTTTAAATTGTGGGTTATTACTTTAAAAACATCCACTGCTAGAAAGAAAAATTATCTTCCCAGGCCTTTCCCAGAAAAAAAGAAGCTTTTAACTAATGGCTAAAAAAAATTTTATTAATAATTGAAGACTGTTGATGATCAGTAGCATTCTACAGCTGCCATGTGTAGTTATTGCAGATGAGACCTATCTGTCTGTTTCTTACTGACTGTGAAAGCATGCAATAGGCCATCAAGATATTAAGGACTAGATCAAAAAAAAATGTTCCTGAAATGGGACTTAGGAATTCCTGATAAGATTTTGTGATTAAATCCAAGGGTAAGACCCTGAAAATTCACCCTTAGCTTTTGTTTGACATTGAAAATGCTTCATCACTGTGCCTGTTACAAATTTCTTGTTTGCTTTCATGCTTTTAACCATAAAACCCAGTAGGTGTCTGAAAGATCTGAATATAAGTATGCCCAGAAGCATCTCAAATTGGGGCAGATCTCAGAAAATACTGCTATTTTCCTGTTTGCATCCTACTTGCATCAGCCATGAAGCATTCATCTATCAGAGTCTACTTGTGTTCAGTCCAGCCTGGCTGGTGCACACCAGGTACAAGTTGCAGCTCATCACGGACTCCAGTGGTGGCCATTAAAAATATGATCAGGAAAAAAAAACCCACAAACATTCTGTATATAAAAATATGTTCCATTTATATAATAATAAAACTGCGCATGGAATTTACATAGTAGATAAGAATTTTCAAGCACAAATTCAGGCTGGGTAGAGAATGGATTGAGAGAAGTCCTTAGGAGAAGAACTTTGGGGTTTTGGTTGATGAGGAGCTCAACATGAGCTGGTAATGTGTGCTTACAGCCCAGAAAGCCAACCGTATCCTGGGCTGCATAAAAGGAGTGTGGCCAGCAGAACAAGGGAGGTAATTCCCTCTGCTCTGCTCTTGTGAGACTCTACCTGCACCCAGGTTTGGGGCCTGCAGCCCATATTAGAATGAGTCCAGAGGGGGACAACAAAGATGATCAAGGGAGCACCTCTCCTGTGAAGACAGGCCAAGGGAGTTGGGGTTGTTCAGCCTGGAGAAGAGAAGGCTCTGGGGAGACCGTATTGTGACCTTCCAGTGCCTAAAGGTGGCCTACAGAAAAGCTGAGGAGAGACTCTTTGTCAGGCAGTTTTGTGATAGGACAAGGGGAAATGGTTTTAAACTAAAAGAGGGGAGATTTAGTATAGATATTAGGAAGAAATTCTTTACTCTGAGGGTGGTGAGGCACTGGCACAGGTTGCCCAGAGAAGCTGTGGATGCCCCATCCCTAGAAGTGTTCAAGGCCAGGCTGGATGGGGCTTTGAGCAACCTGGCCTAGTGGTAGGTGTCCCTGCCAGTGGCAAAGGGGTTGGAATTTAATGGTCTTTAAGGTCTTTTCCAACTCAAACCACCCTGTTCTATGATTTTCATGAGTTATCCATGAGGAGGGACAGATTCAATTTCACTTTCTGCCTGAGGCAATGCTTCTTCCACAACCTGTAGCTCCCACCAAAATGTGAAGTGAGCTGAGCAGGACCACCCTGTCTGCTCCCTGCTGATGTTGTGTCATTGTGTAACATAAATTCAAAGTTTGTGTTGTACATATGTGCAAGAGTGTGAAGACTGTAGTGTCACAGTTGTGATGTGGGAGAATGGGTATCTCATCTGTACTTCACAGGCTGCTCTTGCATTTCATTACATGACTTTATGGGGACTCCAGGTTCAGAGACCATAGTGTAGAAATGCTTCTTCAGTAGTACGGAATTTTATTTGGAACAGATTATGCCGTAATTAATTTTTTTTTTTTTTGTCTTTTAAAGTGATTATTTTATTTATTTATTTTCAATTTAGACTGAATTTACAGTAACTCTCTGTGGTTTAACAGTTGGTCAAGTGCTTGTGAGCAAAATGAAATGCAGGAGTGAGAGTCCTCAAGTGAACAGGGACAGTTTGTCATTAGTTTCTTCATATTCTTTCCCTAATTGGCCGATAAGGTATATGCAGATGCTTGCAAAGCCCTGCTGTGACTAGAGTGACTGTTTCAATACTTGGTAACTATAGAAGACAGAACCTGCCAATTCCCCATTCCAGTTTTGCCACTTTACTTGGTGGATACATATTTGAGCTTACCCTTTGAATTGACATTTGCATGTCTCAGATACGCTGGGACTTAGAGACAAATTGATGTGATAATTCCCCTAGGAGAAATTACAAATATCTTGCCACAAAGTCTTGTGTTACATACCAGCCAAGACCTTAGGGTAGCTTTATGAGGGTAGGGGAAAATACAGATAAAAACTGTTCTACCAAGGCTGATGCACTCATTTTGATAGCCTAGCTTTGGGAAAGCTGATTAAAAACAACCTATTTTTTTTTTTTATATATTATAATTAAAGGCTAACTGTCAAGTGTTCGTACAGCAGCACTCACAGGAACATGGGAGCAGCTGTTGCATTGGCCAATTGAAGAGGGGGTAGGATGACTAAAACCCTCCTTCATTCTTGTCCCTTGCCCAATTTAATCTGATTTAGAATAATGTGTTGCCACACATTGCACCAAGAAATAAAGAGAATGAAAGACCAAGTTACTTATTTTACAACTGAAGAAGTCCTTTCTTAGAGTGTCATAATAGCTGCTTTCACAAAATATATACCACAGCGTCATCAATGAGCACAGGGAACTAAGAGCAAAGTTTTTATCTCATCTAGCAGCCAGCTCCTCCATCAGTAGGGCACTCACAAACAACACAATAGCACTGACCTAGCATTGATGTGGGCACTTTCTAAATCAACTCCATCATTCCCATTATGTCATCCATGTCCATGTGTTAACTCAACTCCATCTTACTTAATGTCAGGTAAATTATTACCACAAAGCTGGATCACTGCATTTGCATAAAGATCCAACCTACTAGATCTCTGTGAAAAAGCTCAAACAAGAAACGTGGTGGAATACTGAATTTTTGGCTACTATATATATATATATATATATAGTCAAAAGTTTCTGAACTCTGCAGTGACTGTTTCTATTTTTTAGAGAAAGCTAGTCCTCATTTACTCCCACAGACAAAATTTCAGTTGCCACCTGGTAAAATTTGACTCAGAGATGCCGTCGGAATTCCTCAGGTGAACTTTAGCATGTCTATGTCATTATCCTGTTTTCCTCTGTGACTGATGTGATTCAGACAAGCTGTTCCTGCTGTGAGGTGTCACCAGGGGCTCCTGTCATATGCTGGAGTAACTCATTGACAGACATGGTGATGCACATCCCACATAAAAGACCAAACAGTGACCACATCAGTAAAATGCCATAGCACTCTTCTGAGTCTGAATCTAGTTACTGGCCAAAGGTTTTTCACTTGAAGTTGTTGCATTTCGCTCTCAATTTTTCATCTTTTACTGAAGTGTAATAACACAATCCAATTTCAAGAAGACAGTTTTTGTCAACTATGTCTGAAGAAACTTTTTACAGACAGCTTAGACATGTATCAAAGGCAAGGGAGTTTTTGAGTAGAAGAGAAGCTGGGATAGGGGCAGGAGAAATGAAGACAGGAGCTGAATCGTGGCCTGTGCTTATGTGGACCTGTCCTTCTGGTGTTGCTCCTACCAAGGGATTTCAATGTGTCCATAATAGGAGATCCTGCAGCACATCTCACTACTTTTCAGGCAGTTTCAGAAAGAATATAAAAAACAGACAGATGAAGATGCTAGTAGTTTAGTAATTCCTACAGATGATCTTTCCATGTCGAGGAAGAAGCTTTCTGGCAGGACAGTATTAGAAGGATTTATGCTGTTCCCTCTTCAGAGCCTGTTTTGCAGAGGGAGAGCTTGAATCTGCACAGCTGCCAGCCTAAAACCTTTCTAGATTTACTACTGGAAATTCACTTAAAATTAAACATCAGCAACGCCCTCCCCAACACAGATTAAGAACAAAAAATGTCAAGGAGGAAATGTTCAGGCTAAAGAGAGAATTGTGGTGCTTCTGATTAAAAACAAAATCAAACTCTCCCCCATCCCATCGTAGGATTTCAAAAAGCTTTCCAGCACACATCTGCCTTCAGTTTCCTCTTTGTTTATTCAGTCATCAATTATCAAGAGACTTTTTGTTTTGTCTCAATGAGCTGCACAATTTGAAGCAACTGTGGTATCTAAGATGGTTCTGCTTAAACCAAACACAGATTCTTTCTTGGCACAGAGAAACTGGATTGGATTAAAATAAAAAATATCCAAAACCAACAGAATTTTCTCTCCAAACTGTTCTGAGGGTTATTATAATGTCATTTTCTCCCGTGAAACAAATAATACACAGACTTCAAACACCCTGAGTGCTGTTCTCAAACAACAGAAAATAAATGAGATTAGACATCGTGATTTATGATGCTTCCATTCCTTCTTTTTAAGAAAAGTGAAATATGTTAATAATTAAAGTCACATAAACTTGGATTCTTTTGGCTTCTAAAATATTGTGACATGCACTTGCCTAAAGAACCCTTTAGAACAAATGTACAATGACAGCAATTGCACTTGCATCTTGGAAGTGGTAGCTCCCTGGACATGTTATTACCTCTGATTAAACCAGTGGATTAATGCCTGTGTTATGCTCTCTGCTGATAGGAAGAAATTACAATGGAGCATCTGCCCATTCATCTTCCTTTTCCAGCAGAGCTCTGTCAGTGACTGCTATTGATGCTGCATCGTGTGGCTACTGAGAACTCAATTTTTTCTACCCCTTTGCTTACTTTCTTATCCTCCCAACTCATTCCATAATTTTATTTGAACATTAACAGAATGTCCGGATGTATTGGCAACTTGACCTGAGGTTTCCATAGCAAAGCAAGATAATACCAATTTAACTATGATTTTGTTGCATGGCAGATACTGACCCAAGTCTGTAAATACGAAATTGTGGAAACCTATAGTTAAAGACATTAGTTTCCATTAGAAAGTCCTTTCAGGGCTGTTAGAACAGAGGGAGGTACATTTTCTGTCTTTTCCTTAGACAAACAATGACCTGTCTCTTGATAAATGCCTGTCTCAATGATCAAAGTGCCAGCACATTCTGAGACTTGATGAAGTGCCCAGTCATGTACCTTAACTATAAATGTGTCTTTCTACTTCTGTAAAAACCTGAAACACAGTTCATGGAGCAAAAATACAGAAGCTTCCTTTAAAGATGATGTCAGTGATTTCAAATAGTACTTAATAACAACAACAGGACAAAAATACTTATATCTGTAGAACCTATCTTTATCTACTGTTATCTAATTGGTTGAAAGACACTGAAAATAAATCTCTCTTCTGTTATCACCATGATAATATATTTCTTGTTTTGATGATGTTATATGACTTTGATGTCAGTATATGACCAACTCTATTTTCAGAGGGAGATGTCAATTCTAGACCATTAGTCCTTGCTTTCTTTCTATAAATTTCTTTCAAGAAATTTCTACTTATAAAGTGTATGATGCTAGCATTTCTGAGTTCTTTTCATTAGCACTGTTTGTTATATATAAATATATATATGTAAGATGCTACAATATTAATTTACATCTTGTATATGCATGCATAAAATGTGAGGATTTCATTAGTTCATGCCAATAAACAAAGGCCTGGAATATTATTAATTCATTTGAATTAAGTGTTAAATTAGATTTGCTCTGTATTCATCTATAAACTTGGTGTGAAATCCTGACCTACAGTTAAAAGACATTTTACCTTAGGTTTTAATAAGGATAGCATTTCACATTGTGTTAAATCACATTTGCCATTCCTCATGAACTTGTCCTCATTTCAGAGTACAAGAAACACCTAATTAGGTTCTAGGTTGCATGCACAAATTGATGGCATGTATACCGGAAGCAGGTAAGCAATATCCAGGAAAACACATGCTCAAAGCCCATTTAAATTACAATTTATCTACATTCTTTGCATCTTCAGTTAAACCATAGCTGAATGGAGTGAATGGTCCTGAAAGCACTGTGTGGATACAGGAATCTGTGTATTAGAGCAGCCAAGGGTTAGAGCTACAACTGATGTCGACTCTGGCAAGGTTCATAGAAACAAGCAGAACAACACAAGAGCAGAATCAAACAGCTGGTGCTGAAGACCCAATGTCTGTGCTGTATATGGTTTGGAGGATTTAGTTTGGCCTATTTCTAACATATTCCTATGGACTAAACATCTACCAGCAGCTAGAATGCACTAGAAGCGCTCCTAGAGCATGTAGCTTGCTTTATTTCATGTGAAAGGAGTCCATTTTGTGCATAAAGAGACTGCTCCACAATACAAACAGAAGGCTGAAGTAAATTGGGGTAACATTGAAAACACAAATGTAGAGACACCATCTACAACAGGCTATGGAGTACCATCCTTAGAAAAGTTTCCATGGGATAACATTTGCGTTTGAAATGGTGTGAAAATCAAAAACATATTTTACATATTATTGGTTGAATTCAGTCTTCACATCCAAACATTCTGTGACACTGTTGAGTTTTCTACTCACAGGACATTGTGACCATCAGGCCAATTTACACCCCTCAGAGTTCTGAAAAGTCTTTTATCATGCTTTCAACTTTATTCAACTAAAATTCAGGAGCTATTCAGATATCAGGGGAGATCCTCCAGCTACGTCACACAAGAGAAGGAGAAACTAAGACTTCAGAAAAGCAATGAGAAAAAAAATAATTCAATAAATAAATACAATTTGCTATCTACATTACTACAAATATGCTGAAAACTTAGAAACTTCCTTAGCAGTAGCAGGGAGAAACAGGCACTCTTTCAGCAGGATTCCTCGAACCAGTTTTAGACATCTGCTTTGCAATGAGCTGAGTGTTAAGGAAATTTGTCTTTCTATTCTTTCTGACTACAGAAGGGAAGATCAGATGCTGGCTGTAGATTTTTTTTTTTTTAATTATTAATATTATTTATAGATTTGTCAGATGACAACTATCCCAACCATCTTTAGCGTTATTTCATCTGTGTAGTGAGAAGAATGCCCTATAAGGGAAATACAGTAATAAAGTGATACTCTCCAAAGTCTTCTGCAAGAAATAGAGTAATCTCTTGAAATGGACATTTGAGATTCAGAAATTCCATTTCTTGTTGCTAAATCGAGTTCTCATAATATTCAGAGTCACACTCCATGATTTCATGAGCCCAGAGCCTTAAGTATTTGGATCTGATCAGGGCTTGAGCAAGCACAGTGCTAGACACTGTGACTGATCCGTGCACTGGAACATTTTTCAGCCTACGCATATTTTGGCTTCAGTAAGAATATGTAAATACTTGCTTAAGTAGTTTGATGATCAAGGGATGATCTAAGACATCAACTTAAAGCTTTGAGGAGTATGACATGCATAGGAAAGAAACAGATATAGATTAGAAATTATAATTTTATAAAACAGAGAAAGGAAACTAAAGACAACAAGGAAAGCTAGTTACCTAGCTAGCAAGGCCAAAGAATATCAGGCATTTGATTTTGTAGTTTTTTCTTTATGATATTAAAGGTGAAAAAAAAATCCTACAAATAATATACTCCCTGTTCTTAGCAAGAATGATAAAATTATTAACATCATTTCAGAACAGCAAATTTGTTTATGTCCAAGATACAATGAGACATTTTTTATAATATAGAGCAGAGAATAATATGGGAAAATGTATTCTCAAGCTGAGAAGCTTACAAACATTTAAAACCAGGGACTGATAGCTTGTGAGCACAAGAACTCTACGGCTTTCTCAGACATAAATCACTCTTACTCAGGGTAGCTACCTAGTAATCTGTAGGAAATTGCAGAGACTGTGAAATTACAAGGTATCATGAAGTAATAATTAAAGAAACAAAGATTAATTGCTAGAGATGAGTTCAAACCACAAAATACGAATTTGAACAATTTAAATGAAAGTTTGGAAATACTACATATGGACATATTATTATACCTATGCTATCATAAAGGCATAGTTGGTTGCAAAACTGTGGGTAAGTGTTTTACTTTCCAGTTTGGTCCCATTAACATCTCTAAATTGTTTCTTATCCACTTTCCCATTTTGTGAGAGAGAATTATTACAGCAGTATTAGTCACAGCACTTTTCTGTACACCACGTACTTTGGGTGAACACATCCCACTCATAACAGTTTGGACAAAGAAGATGGGAAATTACGTGAATGCAGTCCATGTTTAGGCACAAGGTTAGGCATGAGAAAAAATCAAACTGTGAAGCAGCAAACTGAATAGGTGCTTGAAATCTTTTTTCCAGCAGGGGATAAGCAGTAACTCATGTGACAAATACCATGAAATAAGATATGAGATCATCATTTGTAAATCAGTCAAGCAACTGTTTCTCTACTCTATCTAAGAAGTGTCTATTAAAAAAAAAAAAAAGGTAATAATAAGGGAGGGGGTCTGGGAAGCAAAACTTGGGATTTTCCTTGTGTTACATGTATGTGCTCCCCCAGGCGGAGTGCTAGCCATAGGTTTATTTGCTATCTTCCCGGAGCTATACCCATCATTTTTCCCTGTGTGGGGTCAATAGGTAGAACAGTAGAACAGACAGTGCCTAACCCCAGGCTGTGTTGCCTTTAGCTTGGTGTACCCATCAAAGAAAAAAGTGGGTCCTGTGGTTTTTTTTTGGAATGTTTTTAATTTTGTGATCATTTCTTGAGCTTTAGTACCTCAGCTGAATCCTCTGGTTCCAATGAATGGCTTCTGTAGACACGAGCAGCAGAGCAACTCCCCTTTTTACAGAAGGCCATAGTGGTATGTTTGCATCCTAAAGTCAGTGTCAAATCCTAATGCATGACTTCCTTATTACTGTGTTCCCTCCAGGTCCCCTGACACCCCCATGAGAAATGTACCAAGCTCAGACATAGGATAGATCTGTAACTGTTCAAGTTAGTATTTAAGTGATTGGGGAAAAAAAAAATTAGAAAAGCATTTTATATGCCTACACAAAATGCCAATGTCAGTTTTTGTCTCCTTCAGTACCCTTGTGAAAAGTGTAATACTGTCAAGACAAGTGGTTTCAGTCTGACCTGATTTACAGGACAGAACAGGATAAACAGGTGATTGCTGTCACTTAGCTACCAGGCTATATAATCACCTAAAATAGTAATTAAATCAAAATTACTGCAATACTGACATGGAATTAGAAAACTTTCAAAAAATATTCTAAGGACCTCAGAAAATTTAATTTATCTGTATACATATATATATTTTTTATAATTTCTTAACCAAGTTAATCTAATTGTCATGAAACTAGAAGATGGGTTTGATATTTACATTCTTTGTGGTGTGGGGCATAAAACTCATGATAAATAAAGGCAAAGAGTTCCTACTTGTTTAGCATGAAACCACAACACAGTGATGAAGTGGCACCATGACAGCATGTGTACACTGTCAACCCCTTGACAAAAGAGTCTCTGTTGCAGCCTCGTGCCCACCAGTTTGCCGCTTTCTGTGTCCAAGCTACTCTCAAACGTAGGCAGCCTGGCATCCCGACTAGGGCCTTCCAGACAAGGCACAGCCTGATGCATGTAGCCTCCTCTGCACCACTGCGGTGAACAAATAATGAGTGCTCTTGAAGAAAGCAGGTGAGACTCATAAAATACTGCATTTCGGGAAGAGACAATCAACCAGGGAGGAGGCCTTAAGTGAAGTGGCACAGAGAAGCAGTTAGCCTCTGTTTTGATGGGAGTAAGGTTACAGAGATACCACTTTTTGAATGTGTGTACAAACATAATTGCTGGATCATGAGTTAAGTGTTATTTTTAAGTGTGTTTATACACTGCAATATTTGACAATCTCTACCTTTTGTCTACTTGACTGAGGAAGAACTACAGTTCCAGAGATCGTACCTACATCGTACTGTTCTCATCCTAATAAATTTCTAGTAGAGAGACTTTCCTTGGCAGTTACAGTACAAAATACAAGTGAAGAGCTCTTCGCATGGGCTTTTATGTTTACTTCTGAATTTATCTACATTAACAAGATACCAAAAAGAGACATTGTGTTTATCTTTCTGTACACATTCATACCATTGCTTTAGAGTGGAAAAAATGTCTTCCATTCATTCTGTGTTGAAAACTGCTCATGGAATAGGAACATATCTTTTTGTAGCAGACATCCTAAGCCTCCCCCCCCAAACATAAAGTTCTGATTAATCCCAATAGGCAGCTTAGCAACAAATAAAGATATCTTGCTAGTCAGAGAAGATTTGAGGCCTTTTTCCCATAACATATTGCAATTTTACAATGATTAATTCATGTGCTTATTCTCAAGTCACTTGCATAGACAGCATACTTAGTCTGCATAAGGTCAAGTGCACGTGTAAGTCTTCGATGACTGGGATATAAATAGTTGGTGTATTTGGCTATTTAGAACACCATTGGTCATGAATGCCTATCAGTTTCAGCAGAAGTTTTGCATGTACAAGAGATATAGCGTCACATTTCACATTATGTCAGTGCGGACTACAGAAAGCTTTCAAAGCTGTAAACTTTGACCATTGCAGAACCATTTGATTAGCTGTCTCATTTCTTTTTCTCCCTCTATTTCAAGGTGAATCGACACATTAACTATTAAATATTTAATTTTTCCACTCAGTAATATGGTTACTCACCTGATTAGGTTTCTCAAAGCAAATATAAATAGATTTTTTTTTTTTTTTCCCAGCAAAGGTGAGTTCAGTAGTTATGTAAGCTAGAGGCCAGCCAGCCAGAGCCTTGCCAGTACCCCTCAGTCCTGGCTTTCAACACAGTTGTTATTCCAGTAACGTCTCTCTCTTAAGCTGCAGCTGCCAACTCTGTTCAAATGTGTGGTGGTTTTCTGCTGTGGGCAAAGTGCCACTACCACTGAAGCTGGTTCCATGAAACTCATTTCATGGCCAAATGCTGATTTCTTTATCTGTAAGTCTCTTTAGATGCTTAATAGATACTTATACTTAATAACAGAAGTATACCAAAAAATGAGCTCTTTTTTTTTTTTTTTCCTAGGCAAGGAATCTGTCTACTTCTGCAAGGATTAATGTTACACCAAAAGGGAAACAAAACTCATCCACATTATTCCTGTCTGTATGGAATTAACAATAATGAAAAGAAAGCACCTCAACTTTTGCCGTGGGGCATCTGGTAGGTTTATGTGTTCATCTTAATAACTAGTTCCTTAAGGATGGCAATTCACATTTCCCCTGGAAAACCTGCTGTAGACAGCAGAGTTGACCAGCAAGAGACATGACCTCTTCAAAATCTACCCAGTGTTCCAGTAAGAAGCAAAGACCAGATTTGGTAGTGGGAGACTGTCCACCAGAGTAACATGCTCATTATGCTTTCATCCTCCATCCCACTTCCTTCATTGTAAGGGTGAACAAATTTGAACTGATGGGATGATGTAATTTTGTAAGTGTTATTATGAGTGTACCTGCCTGCTTTCTATATAGCAAATATAAAGATAACTGTCTATCTTATATAAACTGGTATTTATTTATACACTGAAGTTTATCTTCCAGTTTGCAGACATTTACACAAAATGGAAATATGAGTAGTTAAAAAATAGATTACTAGGTCGGAGTGGTTAATATACTGTCATGTATCAGTGACAAACTGACTTTGACTGAGGTGACCACTATGCTTTGGAAGAGCCATGTGACCTACATTTTTTCTTCTGCATCATAATAGATGGATGTTTTGCAGGCAAGTATGGTAGCTGACCACCTCTGTAGGCTATAAATTCATAGGTCCAGGCAATTTGAAAATCATGTTTATCTCTCAGAAGTCTCAGACAATTTTTCCCAATGATTATTTCTGGGGTACATGCTTCTTGTCCTAAGTTTTCACACCACTCTAAAAGAAGTATAGCATTAGAGCAATAAAGGATAGAGTACAGCAGGACTAAGAGGAAAATGCAAAATTACCACAGACACTGTAAAACAAGTTTCACATAGACACCACAATGTAAGTTTCACCATTGTAAAATATTTCAGAATGAGCATTGTCCTTCTGTACCAATCTTAGAGACTGACAAAGTTAAGTTGTCTTAACTTTGGATTCTTCCAAGCTAGTATGCAATTCTTCTCAGCAGAGTTAATTAGCTTAGGCATCCAACCAGCAATTTTCACAGCAAACTAACCCAATTATCTCCGCATGATACGTCATTGGGTCATGCCTGAGCCCAGAAAATGTTTGTCTACATATGGGAAAAATTTACTGCAGGTTGTGCCATTGAAAACAACAGTGGGCCCTCCAGGGAGAGGGATAGTTCCCTTCTGCCGTTCACAGTATGAATATCTGAACTAATAACCACATAGAGAATACCCTGTTATTTTCTCATTTATTTATTTATTTATTTGCCAATTACCATTAAAAAAAATTTGAAAAATCAAAATCATTACAAGTAACGGGCATGAGGAGCCCAGGGTTCTAACTTCTAGAATGCAGAATAAAGCAAAAGATTTTTGACATCCATTTCAGAATTATCTAGCAATTTTGTCACGGTAAAGCAACTTCACTAACTTGATAACCACTCCAATTTAAGCAGAATGGTACAGATTTTCTACCTTTCATTGGAAATGCTGATGAGTTACTGGAGGCTCTGGAGAGACTCAGAGCTTCCAGGGAAACTTTGACACCACAATTATACTGACAGTATGGTATTCTTCTCAACTGCCAAATGCCAAAACCCAGAAATCTGTGATAGTTTAGGATCTGATAGTTTAGGTCTTCAAAAGGCTAAGATGGGCCACTGACCAACTTTCTTCGGCAACAGTTACAAAAGTTGTTTTACTTTAACTAGTACAACATGCAGAAGTATAAAGAAACTTGTATCTCATAAAGTGTAAGGGGGAATACATCATATTCTTTAAACACTTGAGTTCATGTAATTACACTGATAACAAACATATCCAGGGTATAACATGCAGTCATTACGTATTATATCGTCAGGAAGTAGAAATTAAGAAGATCATTTAATTTATCTGTTCAAGTCATTTTTCACACTTGGATTATAAATATCCATCACTCCAATACTAAAAGACAAGACACTAAATTGATTATTTTGCTCTTAACCTCATGTGAAGCAATATCAATTCAGTCCATTGAAAAGTTACCTGCTTTCACTGTAGCCGTTGTAAGCATTTAGACATTTCTTTATTTACTATTTCTCTTATTTACAGTGAGAAGATAGGAATAGAATAAGACTTTCACTGAAAACCTCTCTTCCTCAGCCTTTATGGAAAATGAACCTCACTCACATAACCCATATCAATCCATAATCTCAAGGAGTTTGGAATCATGCTAGCAAGCCTAGTGTTATTCCAAATATCTTTAAATTTGAAGCAAGCTCAGAAATACTAGTGTAAACCAGATATAAACCTTTTCTGACAAAAACATCTATTACCATTCTAGAATACTGCTTGATAATATACCATTGCAAGTATGGACTGGTCTTGTGTCAAAGATCCCTGAAGAAATAGAGTCAGTGCTCCAGATTCCTGTCTTTCTTTTCGTACAAAATAATTATCCTCTTGCAGCTGCTGGGACTTGCCCTTCTAGATTTTTTTCAGTACTGTGCCAATGTTACAGTAAATGACAGCATGACGATTTCAGCACATTTCAAAGACCGTGCAGTCAACAAAGATACCCCTCTCTGAGGGCATGTTGTGCTTTGTTCATTAGTTATACCCACAGATGTTATAATGTCAGTTTTGCATTGATCAGTGACAAAATTTTTCTTTCATTCTCTTGGAAATTCAATTCCCCTGTAAAATCTGAAATTGGATACTGCATGACGCACTCAACACAAAGTCTGAGGTCTTTTACATTTTCTGGCTCATGCTCTTCCTCACAGAGTTGAGGAGAAGTATCAGCATGGGACCCCTCTGGCTTTGTGACACTACCAGAACCACACACATTTCTCTGGCAAATCAAGACAGTGAAGTTAGTTTCCAGCAGCTGCCCTCAGAGCAAATTTAGTTTTTACTTCCCATACCTCTTACAGAGCCAGTTGTCGGGTATTCCCTTGCTCTTAGAATAACCTCAGCTCTGTACATGATTTGGAATACCTTGGGATGAAATAGAATATCCTGTATTATATTGGATACTAAGGTCCTTAATTTATTAGACACTGATGCATAAAATTAACAGGAGAAATACTTTAAAATACAAGAGATATCACCTCTGAGAAAGTCCCACTAGCTAGTCTGACTTTTGGTGTAACCCCTTAGAGTCATTTTACATTCCTAGCAGTTCCCCTATAGAGTACAGTATAACTTCTTATTCTTGCATATGTACGTACTAGATGACATAGATAAGAATATGTCTACTGGAAAAAAGATCACGTTCTCTTCACTCTTCCTAAAGAATAAATTGCACTAAGGACAAACTCCCCAGTTTCAGACCAAAATGTTATAAAAATGCCAAACCAAATAACAAACCAACTTGTGAAGACTTTCAGCTGTAGGCATTTTTTTTTTCTTCTTGATATCTCTTTTTTTTTTTTCTTTTTTTCTTTTTTTTTTTTTTTCTTTCTTCTAATGGTTAATAACATTTGCATGCATATAACTTCCTTAGAGCTACAGTATTATGCACTCAACGGTATTTTAGCTGTAGATTATAGTTGACGTGATAAAGGATCAAAAGTGTATCTTTTCTGTCAGCTTGTGCCATTAAGAACCTCTAACCATGGATCACTGATGTAACAGATCATTACGGTCCATTGTGTCAGTTCATCTGTTGGGATCTGTGCACTACAGGCATGACAGATTTCCTCTGCAGCAATTATAGTCTATTGTGACAATAGGATTTAATGAATATAAACAACAAACCACATAATCTGTTATTACAGAACACAGCTATGCACCCAGATGGGAATTACGTTCCTAGGCATTGCCAGTTGCAGCTTTTGTAATTGTGACTATTTCAGTCATTGTGTTTTTAACTGTGATACTCTAATTTACCACATATATTTATCTCAGTCCTGGCAGGTGAAAGGTACTCAGAATTTAAAGTCTAATCCTGCAAATGTTCCATGATTTTATTTTTTTCTGAGTAAAAAATTATCTTTTATTTTTTTTAGACACTTGCTGCTGACTTTTGCTGTGATACTAATGGTGCTATTAATGTTTCAGTGCTACCATTGTAGATGGAACAAGCAAATACACTAAAATTGGTCACAGAAATTAATGAAGCATAGCAGAACATTTGTGTATTGTTTCCAAAGAATAGACACTTCTGCTCAATATTAATTTTTGCAAATGATGGGCAAAGTGCTACACCAGCGCAAATCTGTAAGATCACAATGATGCGAATTTTGCTGATTGATGCAGCTGAAGGCCTGACCTAGAGGCTTTTGATATATATTTGTGAAATTAATAGTCTTTTTAAAAGCACATAAATGCTCCATTATATTAAAGCTGTGCAGTCTACAAAAGTTCACATTATCCCCAGGGTGATTTCAAAAATCTGGCTCTATTACAGAGATTTTCAGCTTTTTAATATGGGTTCTGGGCTTGAGTATATCAGAGGTCACAATTATAGTGTGGTATTGCTGTATTTTCATCTATGTAGATGGGCGCTACTGGAATATATATATACTTTAAGTAACAGAAAATTGCCTGTAAGGAATAAATTAATGAGGACTAC
Source organism: Netta rufina (assembly GCF_964035555.1). Taxonomy (NCBI): domain Eukaryota; kingdom Metazoa; phylum Chordata; class Aves; order Anseriformes; family Anatidae; genus Netta; species Netta rufina. The sequence continues at coordinate 85,473,563 of NC_140125.1, read as the reverse complement.
ATGTGGATTAGCTATATAAATGCCGCAACACTTATCATGTACTTTTGAGGGGAAATCTCCAAGTAAACATATTTCCACACACTTCTTATTATCAAGAGGAGAAAAGACTCTTACCTAGCATGCGAACACATTTGGCATTCTGATCAGGACTATCAAATGAGATTTCTCCGCACCTCTGGAAAAAAAAAAAAAAAGATTTAGTTAATATATATTTAGTTAAATCCTCATCCTCTGATACATCTCTTTATGTTTGGCACTAGAAATGCTCAGAGACATGATGATAAAATGCAAAAATCAGAATAATTTCAAGTAGTCAAAGTTAGAGGAAAAATGGACATTGTTAATAGATAAAGATGGGTCAACTCTGTACGCTATGGAATTCACCAGGTATTCACCAGGTACATATGGCTTAAACAACTGCCTCATCTCTGTTACTGTTTGTTAGCATTGGTCCAAAATATGCAGGAGGCCCTCATTTACCACTGGTTGGTATTGCAGCCCCCTCCATACACTGATTTAGTTGTCGCATGGCTGCACCCTAACCATGAGCTGTGAAATGATCCAGCTGAAAACAAAACAAAACAAAAATGTATCTTTTATTTTGGCTGGCTTTAAAAATGCAGTCATTTCCTAACCATGATTCAGAGCATCATTTTGTGAAGGACTGAAATGATAGAAAGGTAGAGGATGTGGCAATCTCTGGCATGGACAAGTGAAGAGAACAAGCAGATCAGGACAGTGAATCACCTGTATATCAGATCTGCCACTGACAGGGACAGGAGCATGAAGCCACAGCCTTTCAGTGTATAAACAGTTAAGTTTAGGATTCCACTCCATACTGTTGCTTTGACTATGGTTGGTCCAATGTCCACTCCACTGTCCATTCTTTAACCCCTCCTGTCAGAGACCATCTCTTCAGCCAAGCTGATTCAACAAATTTTATTTCCGTAGAATTAGCTTATTTTAAAAACATAGCTCTTAAAATTAAAGAAAACTGTCATTTTGCTGAATTTGAGCTCTCTGTAACACATGTGAGTAAAACCAATTTTTGTAAAGTGCAAATAATTTCTGATTCTATGCTAATGTGTTTTGTCATATTAATTAATATTAAAAAACAATATTCACAGGTGTAGATATATTTGATCAGGGCTGATGTTCTGTCCTGATACAAATCCAGTGAAGGAACATCATTAGATTTAGGGTCAGAATACAAAACGTTTGGTTGTTTTCAAAGATGAGGCATCATTTGTGAGTCTTTTATGCAGACAGATATGTCAGTTTAGCTGCCAGCAGGAACATAATTGATGTGGCTCATGGGTCTGATCCAGCTCCGATTAAAGTCAGCATACAGAACCCACTCAGTTCAGGAGTGGTTGCCTCAGGCTCTCCAAAAAAAGGTTCTTTTTTTTATCAGTACACTCAAAGTTTGTGATAGGCTTAATATTAACCTCATATTCTACAGGTAAAAGCCTCATATAGGACAGCTTCATATTCTATAGATAAAAGTGGTCCATACTTGTTCATTTTCATTTATGCTTTTAGCACCTATAACCAAGTAGGAATGAAAGAACAGTGATGCAAGTTTGGGAAAATCACTGAGAAATATCCATTTCCATTTCTCTTCTTTTCTCTCTTGATTCCTACACAGTTTCTGTTTTTCTGCACTTATGCTTTTCTGTTTTATGTAAGACAAAATGGTTATTCCCATCCTTTTTTATTTATTTATTTATTTATTTATTTATTTATTTATTTATTTATTTATTTATTTTTGGTTTAAAAAAGTGCCATTTACAGCAGATAATGTTAAAGTAAAGTAAGTACAGGTAAGTAAAAAATAACAGGGATTCAAAGAAGTTGTAACTCAACAACAGCTTCATAGGTGAATAACACACTTGGAACTCGCTGTTTTTAAAATCACCTTCACCTCCCTCATACTGAAACAAATACAAACAAACAAACAAAGGCCCATCTCCTACGCACAGTCTCTCTATATATCAGTACATCTAAAAAGAGAAAACAGACATCTGTACTAGCCTTCACAGGTGGGAGAGCATACATATTACAAAAAAGAAACAGTATCCAACATTTCAAAGTTACTTTTACAAATGCTCTTATACAGGCTCCTTCTCAGGCGACAAAGAAATTTGCTTTTTATTCTTCAGGGAAGAGTGTTGAGATATGCTCTTTTTTTTTTTTTTTCTTTTTTTTTTTTCTTTCTTTTTTTTTTTTTTTCCACATTTCCCTGTGTTTTCTTCATGACCATCAGTATATTTTGACAAACATAGATTTAAGAAAGCACTTCAAAATTCACTGTCTTTCTCAGCCCAGAATTTAAGCCACTCTTTCAAAACTTGTGGTTATTTTTGATTTAGTCCCTCAGATGTATTGTATGTTCCAGACATATTTACATAAACATCACATTTCAGGCTGGTAAATGGTGTCTTACAATATCTAGCAATACTTATCAGTCTTAGTATTAGGAAACTGGGAAAACAGCTAATGTTCTACAGAGTCCACTAACATCCCACAGGATCTATTATAATGATGGATGAACTTTGAAAACTTTGCAAGTAGGATTCAGATAAGTGTATAAAAGTTCATAGGCTTATCTGAATTCCGTCAATCCCTGCAATCCACACAATTGACTGAAAATCATGCAAAAACAACTACATTAAGAGATTTTTACTCCTTTCCCTGCAGCTAGAAATATCACAAGAAAAAAAATCTGCAGCAATTTTATTTCTGATGCCAGTGAAAGCTCATAGGTGTGCATAAATAGGATGAAAAATAAGCTGTTACTAAACTCCTCAAAGCATCTGAAAAAGATTTGTTTGGATCTTGGGTGTGTAAAGTGGCACAGAATTGCAGTAGGAGCTCATTTTTGTTCATCTGAAAAATAGAGGTTTTGAGGCATTTTTGCTGTTACCAAATGTTTTCCATGAATGAGAGGGTAAGGACCGACTTCAGGATTTAATTTTCAGGATTAAACTGAGACTGTGTCACTGCTGTTACGAATTCCTGCCAGGGCTGGATAAGCTTCTTCCTGGCCCAGCTCACTTCCCTTTCTGGGTTGGGTTTGTTCCACCTGCTTGTATGCCGGGATGGTACTGAGAGACGAGGCCAAGAGTGTCTCCACTCCCTATCCATTTCCAAACTGGGACTAAAGCAGCGCTCATTCTCCTCTGTAAACTTCTAAGTTGTCTGCAGAGTCAGCAGTGGACCCACCAGAGCAAGAATAGGAATTTGACATTAGATGCTGGTTATTCTACTTTTTAAATTCATTCAGTCAGAAAGTAAAGGAAGAATAATTCTGGACATATCAGACCTATTGCATGCATGTAGATCACCATATATATCTGTTAGGGGAAGATGAGAGAAAAATATGACCTCCCTTCTAAAGTCTGGCCAAACAGCTCCTAGAACAACTTCTGCGATCCTGTGCTTCTGCAAAGCTACTGCTTGTAAGGCAGCAGTTTTGATACTCGTATCAATCAGGTCTGGAAGAAAGTATCGGTTTTCCTTACCCATTTTGGATAAGTAAGAGTATCAGTAGTGAGCTGTAAACATGAAATATATTATCCAGTTAGGAAGAGCATAAACTCAAACAGGACAGCAACCTCTGAACTTCATTTCTTGAAATGTATAATGCAGATGGATTCATAGACCTAACCTATAACTGAACAACATTCAAGTTGCAAGGTTTTTCTCTCTAAAATATGATAAATCATGTTCTTGGATCTAAATGATCTCAAAGTGTGGGAATTTTTAAATCTCAATGTGGACTTCATGGTTAGGACTGTTAAGCAGTGATGGGACTGGTCCTGTTATAAGTAGCCCTGGATGCTGGACTGCTGATTTTACAGGAGATTCCATGCTGTAAATAATACCACCAGCTTTCACTTCCCCTGAAGTACTATAGCATATATTCTTGTGAGGGAGGATTTATTGCTGAAAATCAAAATACTGATGTGTTTGGAAGCGATCAAATTATTTTTTTTCTTAACAAAGAAATGGGTAAATACAAGTAAAATCAACCCCTCCAAATCTTCATTATAGTTTCATAGCTCTTGAATCACTGAATTCTGGACTAGATGGTGGGTTGCTTTTTCCCCCCTTTCAGTTAATATTTTCAGTATAGCATTTTCAGTAACATGGATGCATTTCCACACAGAATTGCAGCCTCAAATTCATTATACATGTGAGAAAGTACTTATGTTTAGATAAGAAAATAAATTAATGGATTTTCTACTCTCAACTCCCTTTCCTGAGATAAGATACACACCCTGGTGTAGAATCTGTTACATAAGCTGAAAAGTGGTAAACTGAAATGGTAAAAAGAGCAGCTTGGAGCTGCTAAAAACAGAGCTTAAAAAACAAAGAGAGAAAAATGAAATAGTTGCAGTCAGAGAACAGGGATGAAAGCACATGATATTCAGAAAAAAAAATAAAAAATGAAATGAACTCAGTTCCTTTGATGAGATAAATTAGAAGGCTTGAAGCCAGCCTGCTTGGCTCTGATGGCCCAGTACCACCTGTTGGAAAAAGGAAATACCATGTTACACAGGCACAATCTTCTGTATTAAAAAACTGCTGGAGGAGGGATCTCTCAGGCAAGATGACCTCTTTACAGGACATTATGTGGACTACAAATGAATATAGGAAGTCTTCTGCGGGAGTTCTATGCCAAAGGAGTGTAAGCAAAACTGCAGAAAAGTAGGACACAACTGGTAGAAAAAAACGTTCACGCCAAGAGTGGATGGAAAATCTACCCTAGTCAGTTGTGCTAATGTAGCTATGTATCTCATATTACTTTTCCAGTATTATGTGATCATTCATAGGTTGGGTTTCCATTTCCAGCATGCCTGAGGTCACACCACCTGCATTTGAGTACTTGAGATATGTAGCAATAAAGAGTGTATATACCCAGACAGAGTATGCCCTGTATGCCCTTAGTTTTTTTTTATGCTGTGAAGAAAATGATTTCTAGCAAAGAAAAAAAAAAAAAGTTTTTGAAGTCATTAAATTTAACTTCTATCTGTAAGTTAAGTTAGTGCATTACACATTCTAAGCTGAGAGATGCAAATCAAGAAATTGAAATAAATAAACAGGCTCGACTATGACAAAATTCAGCAAGTAGAGGTCTGAAATGTTTGTCATTAGAATTGCAATAAGTGGCATGTTAATTTTCTACTTATTAAATGCATATAATTAACATTTAACTATTTTAGTAATTTTAGAGTGTATAGTGTTTTAAAAATGTAATAATTCTTTTTTGGCATGAAATTTGAATATGAAGAATTTTGACCTTTTTAAGCTACAGACAACCAAGTTTTGAAAAGCCAGCTTCATCAGTTAAAAGGTTATTCAAGTAGGAATGATGTTTATAGGTTTCTTTACTCTGTTCTGTTCATCATGTCCTGAATATGGTGTTCAATATAATAAAATTAGGTACTTTCTGCAATAATAAAATTAGGTACTTAATATACATCATCAGCCAAACATTACAGTAATCAGTGGATAATCTTTTTGCAAGTGACAGGAATTACTATATCTCCAAATATATGTTAATTAGACTTTGATTTTAAGTCCAATATTTTTCAAGAATTCATTTGATTTCTTGTTTAAAAGTAATCTTAAATTAATGTGGTTTGTTGTTACCAGTGGTGGAAGGAACTGTATTCTGCATAACAACATTTTTTGGTAAAAGAGCTTTTTCTTCCTTCTCAGAGTACTACATACAATTTATGAAATCAGAATTAAAAGCTATACTCACAAACACATCTGATTAAAAAAATATTAAGGCAAAGCAAAGAGCTTCTGTGCTTATATCAAAAACTGGAAGATCTCAGAGGAAAAAAACACCACAGTGCTACTTTTATTCATATTTCTGTTTTTCTATTGCATTCCTTTCCCCATCACCTTTAAAAAGTACTTGAATAAAGTTCTCTAGTATCTAAAAGCATCATTCTAATTACTTAATGATTTATATATATAAAGTCTGCTAGTGTGAAATGCAGCAATGCTTCAAAAGTTTTAGCAATATTTTAGAAAAACAACTGGTTGCTGAAAATTAAGGGCAATATTTCATTAGGAGTCAGTCCTCATGACCTTCAGCTTCAGGCTTCCTGAAAGTACATTTAAGGTGGATTCATCCTGAGTGCTGATGCAATATCAGGGTGTAGGAACAGTAGGAATTCCAACGCCTTGTTAAGCTTGTGGTATTTCCAATGTCCCCTCTCTGACAGGAGCAAAAGAAAGTACAGGACCTATTACAGCAGGCTGACATGAGTTTTCTGCCCTGCCTGCAGACTTTCCTCAGTCACCTCCCCTCAGATGAAAGCCTTGTGACAATCTCTGGTAGAGATTAAAACTAATGTTTAAGTAAAACAAATAAATTCCTTTCCAATACTCTGCATGTTCTTGAGATATACTTACACACCAAATACTTCTGAATTTTGCTGTAACCTTAGCTATTACATATGCTGGTCTCAGCGGAGGCAATGAAGTAATTGCTTTTACTTGTATAGAGACAACAGCTACTTTTCTCTACATCACACATTATTTTAAATTTAACAGGTCCACATTTTGTCGTGTTTCTCTGGAGTGAGTGGTTGCAAAAAGCTCACTCTGTTCATCTGACCTTGAATTTCCATCCCTGAGTTCTTCAAGAACTTTAGTTAGTCTTTCTTACGTGAAAATATGCGTATAATGAACACAAGTTGAAAATTTTATATATAAATATTTCCAGCGGAAGTGAACAACACTAGAATATTTTAGCCAATGAAATTATCCAAGACTGATAAAAAAAGAACCTGTAATTTTTTGCATATTACCTCCTTGAGGCTTATTAACAGTTCCCATAATGATTATAGATCACATCTTATATTTACCTAAACATGTAGACCTGCATTTAGCAAGTTAATTGTTGCACTAAATTGGGCTGAAAAAAAAGAATGCTTATCTTGAACTGGTATATACTGCATGTATGCCCACCCATTTATAAATATGGCACAATCACAGCATACTGACAACTGTCTTTCAAATACTATTAGCAGCCAGAATACTACATTTGCTTCTCTACACGTTACCACCAGTATTATATAGCAGTTTTACCATATTTCATGGGTAAAGTTCTAGCTTCCCTATTTTGTATCAGAATTGAGGCATACTTAAACTGAAAATTCAGGACCTTTTAACATCTGGATGAATTTCTGCAGAGTAAAATGACTATGCCTGGGCAATCTTGTTTTGAGAGTTTTTCCCCTTACAAATTTTCCCAGTGAAAGACGAGGTTTCACTCACTTCCCTCCAGGAAGTGAAAACACATTGCTCAAATAACCTTTCAACACTGTCAGTGTCAATACCCAGCAGCACCTTGGCAATACATTTTATTCTGGAATTTACCGTGATGCAGACCCTCAGCGAGTGCAAACAGAAGACACACACACACACACAAAATGTAATTACAAAAACCAAGTAATTAGAAGTGAATAGAAGTAGTTATAACTAAATTGAGCAATAATTTCCAACCAACCACTATTGCCAATAGTCAGCAACTTGTTTGTGGGCTAAATAGCCTGAAGCAAACCTTTAGGCAGTTCATTTTCTCACAAACCTGTCATTTACTATGGTTCGGAATGGTTTGAAATGGATTAATGTTGCTGGAAAATTGGTACAATGGTTTAACTGCTTTGTTTTCTTCTTCAGTTCAGGAAAAAAACGTTTAACAATGTGTGACTTCATTAGGGAGGCGTCAGTAGCCCTGACCCCCCTGAGAATCTGTCAGTGTTTCAATATGGCATCCCTGTTTTTTAAGTTTTTATAACATGGGCATTGTGAGCCAAATCTAGAATTATTAAGCAATAACAATGTTGGATTTTAATGAGCAGTAAGACATAGTTGAGTGTACATTAACAGGCAAAGCATAACTTGTAGGCCTGTTCTGAGGGGTACTATCATCCAAGAAACGTTAAAGAGCAGACTAGATTTTGCCCTCGTGGGATGGTTTTATATTATTGTTCATTTTCAAGCTTATATTTTAAAGAATGTAAAACATCTGTAGATTACGTAATGGATCCTCCCACCATGAAAACAGTTCTAAGTGGGAGGAAAGATGGGGTGGAAAATACCGATACTAGGGAAAAGGCAAATTCGTTGTCTCTATTTATTGTTGCTCTGATGTGAAACATCAAAGTTCTCTGTACCTAAACATTTTCTGGACCACAAAATTATCTTTCCTCCTCCTAGGAGCTGCAGAGCTAAGCTGTTCTTCTGTTTTCTATGGTCACTGCCATTTAACTTTCACTTTTATTGAAATATGTAATGGGAAGAAAATATAGAGTTAATTTCTGAGAATTTAGGTCTCCACTTCAACACATGTATTTCTCATATTTTTTCCACTGATGTACTGGATCAAAGGAAGGGTCAAAGCCTCAGAAGTACTGACTGACATACTGCTCTTTCCAAGAAACAAATAACTGTGTGAAGATTCTCGTCAGACTGTTAAATAAATCAAATACATCTCCAAAACATGTATTTTGAAAGTCTAGTGAAGCAGCCACCTGGAGGACTGAAAACAGAGCACTTATAAGGAGAAGATAGGAAACTGCTTCACTGATAGCCTCACTTGTGTACCACACTGTATTTACCTGAAGTAGTAGGGTTGCATGGGTATCTATGCAAAATTTATTGTCTCATTGAAAATGAAATTTCTGCTTTCTTTTCTCTCTCTCCTTGCTCTTTCCCTGTGACAGCTTTGTGTTTGATGCCTGCCATCTGTGAGAGACTTTGCAAGTAAAACTTGTCCAAGCAAACTTCTTTCTGCAATACCATTTCATCATACAATGCAACCCCAAACATGAATACAGTCTGGGCAATGAGTGGATTGAGAACAGCCCTGAGGAGAAGGACTTGGGTGTACTGGTGGACAAAAAAAATGAACATGAGCTGACAATGTGTACTTGCAGCCCAGAAGGCCAACCTTATCCTAGGCTGCATCAAACGAAGCATGGCCAGCAGGATGAGGGAGGTGATTCTCCCCCTCTATTCCTCTCTTGTGAGACACAAACAGGAGTACTGTATTCAGCTCTGGGACCCCCAGCAAAAGAAAGACATTGACATATTAGAGAAGGTCTAGCGTAGGGCCATGAAGATGATCAGAGGTCTGGAGCACCTCTCCTATGAAGACAGGCTGAGGCAGTTGGGGGTGTCCAGCCTGGAGAAGAGAAGGCTCCAGGGAGACCTTCTAGCAGCCTTCAAGTATTTAAATGGGGCCTACAGGAAAGCTGGAGAGGGGATCTTTATCAGGGAGTAGGGATATTGGTTTTAAACTAAAAGAGGGTAGATATAGACTAGGTATTAGGAAGAAATTCTTTGCTTCGAGGGTGGTGCGGCACTGGCACAGGTTGCCCAGAGAAGCTGTGGATGCCCCATCCCTGGAGGTGTTGAACATCAGACTGGGTGGAGCTTTGAGCAACCTGGTCTAGTAGGATATGTCTCTGTCCATGGCAGGGGACTTAGAACTAGATGATATTTAAGTTGCCTATCAATCACAAACATTCTGTGATACTATACATGTAATTCTGTCATTCTGTGACGTCCAAAGGAAACCCAGGCCCAGCTGCTGTGCAAAAGAGATGCAACCAAATAACGGCCTTGGTCCTTGTCTTATTAGTTGTATAGATGATATCAACATGTCACAGCACAAAATCCTCACTTCAGACAGTATCTCCTGAGTTTAACACCAACCACTTACACCTGTACTCCCATATTTCATTTCGGTCATCCTTCTGAAGATGTTTGAGCTCTTTTGCTTCATACACTATTTTAAACTTTTTTGCCACTATAAGTAGTGAAAACATTTTATACAACTGCATATTAACTATCTTTAATTGTTCTGTACCAATAGCGTAACTAAAAATTTTGTGGGCATCTGTTCAGCATGTGACCAAACACATACTGTAAAAATGAGCCTCTATGGTGGCATTTTAGCCTGTCAACACATCCTTCTACAGTCAAAACAATCTATTAGAAGGACTCATATAACTAAGTAACCTCAGCACTGCAAAAATGACCTTTAGAACTTCAAGTACACTCAGTGTACAGCTAATCTTTGCATGCAGAACATATGGAGCTAAAAAACAGCTTGTGCTGTTTTGACAAGAAAAATTTGTATTTCAAAATTGTCATATTAGACAATGTCGTATTAGGGAAGAGCATCTTCTGCATGAAAAGAAACTGCATTGCTGCAAACATATTTTCAACAACTTTCAAAGTGCAATTTATAACATATCTAGAGTAATACAAAAGCCATTATTATCAGAAAACATTTAGATACTTTTGCGATATGCATTATGAAGATATTTCCAGATACATGGAAATTCATGGTTTTTTTTGGACATATTAGTCAGAGTTTCCAAGGTTTCAGTCTTTCAGAGAAATGCTAAAAAGACAAAATTTCTCTCTGAAAATAATTCGCAGAAGCACAAATTTTCTTTTAGAGTAGTTTTTCTTCCTCTTCTCTCTCTCTCTCCCCCCTTTCTTTTTCTATTTAATGTGTGAAAGCATCACTTCAAAACAGGTTTATTTTTACAAGTGCTGCACAAAGCTTCTCTTTTCTCTTGCCTCTCAACAAATGCTGGTTATAACCTCTTTTACCTAATGCCTATCCTTTAGCTGGCAAAAGGAAAGGACTAAGCTCCTGATAATGTTTCTTGGAATTTCATGGGAATAATCTTATGTTGTTTTTGGCCATGTTGTGCTCATATCTTTCACTCAAAGCAGCCAATGCCAACATGGTGAGCATTTTACTTGTGCAGTTTCTATCATATATCCCCTACTAGTCTGTACCAAGCTAGTCAACATCTTTGATTTTCAGTGTTAACCAATTTGGTTCTGACTAATATGCATGGCATCGTTTCAATTTAGTGTCTTTTACCAGCCTTATCACCATAAGTCTGAATTTGTTGCAGTAGGAGTATTAAGTAATTTGACTAATATCTACCATATTTAGCTTGTTCTTTATCTGGTCCCTCAAGGGTAAAACTGTGTGTGTTATGTAGTGTTTTCTTGTCAAAGGATTTTATTTTTGGATGTGTTTGTTTTTGTTGTGTACTATTTAAGTGTGACTGTTATTATGTATTTATATTAAAGAAGGTGGGATTGAAAAACAATTCCCAAGAACAATTGTTTTTCAAGTTTTTTCTTGATTTTCCAATTTTTACACGATAGGCTTCAAGAAAATATTTCCCCCTCATATATTTTTTTAACAAATGCTAAGATATTGAATGTCCTGCCTAGTTATTTCTCTAAATTAATTAAGATGTGCATTCTGTAAAACTCCTGAACAATATCTGTATCATATTTAAAACTATCCTTTTGAATCTCACTTGAGGAAAATGATCTAAGATTTTTAAATTCATAAAGAAAGAGAAATGGAAAATCCTAGAGATTGATTCAGTCCACCTGATTACAGAGAAAGACTAGATGCCTAACTTTTAATCAATTATAATTAGAAGGATTTAGCTGACTCCGTGGGCATTAACAACTGTTGTACATTTGGACCCTAAAATCAGTGTTAATCCTGAATGACAGAAGCTGGATTTGCACAACAGATGAAAAGTTCTCCCAGTTGCCATAAGACAGCAACAGGACTGGCAGATAAGAAGAAATGTTACAGGGAACTTTGAATGCTGTCACCATGGGATATCTAGAAGGTTGGGTCATAGAGGTACTTGTCATAGTGGACAAGGCCAGCATGGCTTTTTTTAACAACTCTGGATTCATAGCATTTTTGTGAAGGAATTAAAAATATGTCTTTAATACTCCTCTGGTTGTAGCTACTAGGACTATTGGACTGCTTTGGAGGAGTATAATGTGAATTGTGCAGTACAGCTGTGAGGATCACAAACTAAAGGCAAACTAAAGCAAAATACTTTTTTTTTTTTTTTTTTTTTTTCACAGTAAACAGACTATCTTTTCTGAAGTTACAGTTAAATACTGTTATTTTCTCACACAATGATAAAACAGTAGGGAAAATAATGCTTCCAGTTTTCATATTTTACTTTGTTACACACTTTTGTGTTTAACATGTAATGATTATAATGAAGTAGAAAAGACAGCTAAAACCCGTAGGGGGTAAAGACTGCTGAGTGAATTCTACTTTGTGAGGTGCAGTGGTACATTTAAAAATTGTCAAGTGCAGTGATCAAGAGAAAGGAGCAGAAGCACTTTTCACATCAGAATCTGAAAGCACCTCTTAGTAAAAGTTCTCTTTTTAAAACATTAATACACTATTATGTATCTGTAGTGTTTACATATGACACTTGTCATTTTTAACAAATGAGTCACGATTTCCCATATATTGCAATGTATCTGAGCCACGTGAATCTGATAAAACTGCACATATTGCAAGTGGTACATCTATCTCATTTGAGGAAGAAAGATCACGCACAATGAAGTGTTTTACAGTAGCAATTAGAAACTTCGTTTAAATGATTTTCCTAGCATTTACAAAATTCTTTTGAAATAGAATTTACATAATACATAAATGATAAGGTCATATCTAATTATCTTGGCTGACTATTTTACTGAAAGGTACTATTCATTTTATGCCACATGATGCTGGTTAATAACTAAGGTGAAAATTCTATTCAGTGCAAACAACCTTTGCAGTGAAAATGTGTTTGGTCCCAATTAAAAGAGGTTTTGAAGTACCTCCTGTTTATGTGAAAACACAGGAAATTTGCATTTGGATCTAAACTCTTGTGGTTCAGACACATCTGTATTATGCATGCAGATGCATTTCTGTTATCTGAATGCTGGCCATACAATGCTAACCTGCTGAATAATGTGACTGCGGCAAGTCTCATGATGAAACTGATACAAAAAGCATAACAAGTTTTAACAGTTTTCTGCATGTGGCAAACATTCGTTGTGCTTGTGAATTTAATTCTTATTTCTTAGTTCTTTTAATTTTTATGTTAATTTTTTTTTGCAACATTATTTAACTTCACCTTTGAGGCAGGCAAAGATTTACATTTAGATACTCTACAGATGGGAAATGGAGGAAAGGACTGATTACACAAACTTTCTAAAGGTCACCAACCTACTGGAAGAAGAGGGAGTAACATTCCAGTTGCCTCTAATTCTGTGTACCATTTCCTACATTAACATTATGACTACATTTATCTTGTTGAGTAATGGATGAGTAAATACAGGAACTAATCATGCAAACTGATGAGCAGTTTCACCTGAGTCAACTGAGCAATTTGGGCCAGAAAAATCATCTTTGAGGGGAGATATTTTGAAAATGTTTCACATTAGATCAGAAACACTGTGAAGATTTTATTTCTATAAGGCACCTTTTTGACGTAAGACTACAGTTACTAAATCAGCCCTATGCTTGTTGACGATCTAGTTTTTCCTTTTGAACCTGTATGTAAGTAAATTCAACACATATATGTAAAGTATTGATGAGTGTATGAGAGGGTCTGTTTGTCTCCAGTCTGTGAAGAGTATAAACATCCTGGCTGGAACAACAGGGATACTTTAGCTAAAGTTGGATCACTCCCTGCTTCTCCCTCCACATCTGAAAGCCACTGGCTGAATCTCTGGAGTATCAGCCAGCATAACACATTGGCAGCAACAGGAACTGTGATACATTTAAAGAATAGAGTGAGCATTGCCAGCTCTGCTTATCAGTTCATCTGTTCTGTGTTTAATATTGACATGTTCATCTTACATGAAGCTAAGTGGACTTCTAGATGAGTATGGATGAATATAGAGATGGAATTTGCTTTCTCAGTACTTCCATTCAAGGGGAAACATAGAAGTGTTTCACCCCATTGAAATATCTGTTTCAGACGTGGTATAAAAATAATAAACAAAAGAGATTCTAATTTTAAAATCAATCACCAAAAAGGCAAACAACAAATTGTTAAGTTAAAAAAGTCTCTAAGTAAGACTAAGTAATCCAAGAAAAGGACAACAAAGTTATTGTGTGGGTTTTCAAATATATATATATTTTAATTCAGCGTGGTATTTCACCAATGAGAGCGCCCTTCCTCAGCACATTGGGAAACATCCATTGCAATATTAGATTCTGTAAATGGAAAATTTGTTTGCCAGAAATCTAACTCCTGTAACATAAGAAGTTGGCTCTTTGAGTAGCTGTGTTTCCAGGCATCGTTAAATTAATCTAGATGACAGACAGCCTTCTTTGGCTATGGGGAGTCATGCTGTATCTGAACTAGGATGTCTACTGACACTGGGCTAGTGTTGCTTAGAAATTCCAACTTCCACAACCAGTAATTGCCAAAGGGACTGATGTGGAAAACAGTCTGCATCCCTGACATGCAGACTGGTCAGCATCATCAGCGCTGATCCCAAGAGCAGAAAGGTGGCTTTCCACACAACCCCTAATTCCTAAACCATCATAACTACTGTCTTCTGCTGTTTTAACCACAGGCAAGTTAAATAACAGGTTAATTAACATCGCTGAATGTCCATCAAAAATCAAAATCATCACTCATTGGTGGCATTCTCAACATTACTGTGATGAAATAGCCCCTCATTTAAGACTGTTCACCTCTACTGAGCATTAGATGTTTAATGAGTAATAAAGTGCTCTGTCAGTGCTCACTAAAAGCAGCATCTTAAAATATGACATAAGCCAGACTAGTTAGTATTTTGAGATACATTTTTTTTCCAACCACTATACTTCTTTAGGAGGGAAACCTCTGCCTTAAACTCACTTTTTTTTCTCAACATGGTGATCCAACATTGCTAGACTCAATGTTTATTTTTATCTGGAGGCAATATAGAAAGGATTAAAAAAAGCCTATTGTAATAATACAGAAGCCTGGAAAAGATTAAAATTGTATCTCTCCCGTGGAAAGGATGTTAATCCAGTTTCAAAAAGTGTTTAGGCTGTGATATCTTTGGAAGTCCACGGATGTCACCTTACAATGGTGTGATAAATATGAGGGTTCTGACTTGAATCAAACAAAGCTTAAATTCAATGTCATCCTGCTTATCCTTCACACGTTATATCATAATAAAGCAGGGCATTTCAAAAGAGTAAATCACTAAAACCCCAATGGAAAATCAAGGATGGAGAATTTCCTGTCCTTTGATATATAAAATCAGAAATGCTGATGTTTTCTTTCAACTTACTTTTATTGGTTTTGCATAATACTTGAAACAATACATAAAATAAATATTTTACAATTTTGTTCCTGAATGTTTCCACAAAACAAACACAAAATACCACAACCTTGTCTACTCTGTTGACCTTCACCACAAGTGGCCAGGACGTGGATGTCTCCACCCACCAGATAGCTACATAAAGGATTAATATGGTATTTTTAAAGGTAAAATCAGGAGTGTGCAAGGACTACTTGTGAAATACCCATGAGAGAGATAATGGGGAATGTGTGTTGTTAGGAATTGAAGTTCTCCAACTATCTTTACCAAAACCAGGACAGTGCAAATTCATGGCTTCTTTTTTTTTTTTTTTTTTCCTTCTTTTTTAAAGGAGAGCAGTTATTAAAAAGTTCTCAACCCTCTGTAGCTAGACCAGCCAAGATACAGCAGTCCAAAAGTATCCCTCTGAAGTTTTTCCTAACTGTCTAGAAAAATGTAGTACAACCATACTTTTGAATCCTGGCTACCTGTATCTCACATCTGACACCTGGGGGACTTGAGAACAAAGATCTGTCACTTGGCAAAAGGAAATGAACTGTCTTACCGCACCTCCTGCAGAGAAAACTAACAAAGAACACCAATAAGCTTTGTATCAAAACACTGATATTTCAAAGGCTGCCAGAAAAACAGTTTTACTCCCAGTGAAGAGGGGGTCAGCAAATCTTAGAAGAAACATTGCCCATCAACCATTTCATACTAATGGACTATGAAACATTCTGAAATACTGGGAGACTGCTTCTATCCACAAGCCTGGCAAGAAAGCCAAGTTCCCCATTCGCAACATGAGGTTTGTGTGTTTAATTACCTCACTGAGATGTTGTGAGGCCCACCTACATAATGTTTGCAAAGTAATGTTTGTTGAGCACTGTATGGCACATGCCAGTAGGAAGGGAGCCAGGCACAGAAGTGGAGACTGAACAGGAGATCAAACTCTGGGTTCCTACCTTGTAATTCACTCTGGCAGCTTTTGCACTGTGGCTGCAGACATTTAGAGAGCTCAGCCTTGCAATGAATTAAGTCATTTCTCAGTATAAACTGTGTTGAGGGCCCCTGTGTAGACTACCTTTTACAGATGGCTTACAAGTTGCTGCTGTTTTCTATTGCATATTACTTCCTGGCATAGATGCTGCATTCATACACACAGGCAGTGGCATGGATTTTCAGCTCAGTGCTGTCTCTGGACAGTTTAAGCTCCCAAGGAGACTGCTTAGGAAACATGTGTGAAAACGTTAAGGGAAATAATACTCATCTGAATTGTAGCAATCCTTACCAGTGACTATTACAGTGATACTTGTACATGTGTGTGGAGGAATTCACTGTGTGCTCACAGAAAGCAGGGAGAGCCAGAGTATCTAGCATGAATAGTGGCTGTTCACCAGGGCACAATATTGCTACTGTTACAGACAGCTGGGAGGAAGTCTTAGAGGAGCATCACGGTCCACTGACCGCACACTTCTGTCTGACAGCTTTGAGAGATACCAGCAAGAAAAATCTATGCCCATTAAGCAGCAGAAAACCCTGCTCCTCCCTGGGGAACAGAGAAAGGTGGGAGACAAAAATTGGTTACTTTAATCATTCCCTGCAGAAAAGAGAAAAAGCATACTATTTAAATCTCCATTTTACCTTCTCTACATTAGCTCAAATGTATTAAAAGTGTTGGAATTGCAGAAAGCTGGTCTCTGGCTTTTGAATCCTGAGAGCCTAAGTAGGTACATAGTTATAATCCCAGCATATCTCCCATTTAGACCATTTGGCTCTCTCAGTCTTAGAATAAGCTAGCCTGTTGCTGCCATTGCCACTTGTAAACAGGAAGCACTTTGAGCACTTGTGCAGCACAGGAACATGAGACTGGTCCAAATCTGATCTGAATGTATGCAATCCATAAGGTTTGAACTCTCCTCTATCATTTCATTAATACTCAAGTAAGGCAGCCTTCTCTGTTATTTCTTGTTACCCATGCTATAATGATATGACTTCTATGCTTTAAAACCAGCTGGATGACTCTACAGGAGGTGGCTGATTCCTATTTTTAAATCCTCTGCACAATTTCCGTTGGCAGAGACTCATGCAAGCCAAAATGGTTTTAGCTGGTCAGAGAGTGGTACCTCATAGCCAACTTTCAAGGTGGAATACAGGGTAGAATTACACTGTGAGTTACATCAAGGGCCAACAGGGAGAAGCCTCCCTGCATTGCCAGGTGCTGCAAAGGAGAAGGATTTATGACTCCTTCATGAGTTTAGGAAGGAGTCAGCTGTAGATGGTAGCTAAAATGGCACAAAAGAGAGGCTAAATTCACACTGGATTTATCATCCCTTAATTAACAGAATTGCACCAGTATCACGTTAGTTTGATTTTCTGTGAATAGAGTTAATAACAATTGATGCAAACTCTGAAAAACACTTCTTTTACCCAGCTCCCTTTCTCTTTAATTGATCTTATAGTGTTAAACAACTCAACTTCTACTCTTCAAAAACATCAAGGATGCCTGAATACTAATTCTTACTGACTATAGATATCACAGTTTTTAAATTTAAGAGGGGGGACAGTTCATGAGAAATTCTGTGCAATTACTGAAATCTGTAAAGATACCTACATTAGTATGTTATATTTACAGTTAGAACAAGCTGTCCCTAGTGAAGGTGTAGATATGAATGTGATAGAATGAACATGATGTGAGAAGTCACAAAAAGTTTTAAAGCATGAAAAAAAGCTTGTTCCTAGAAAACAAAAATTGTGAAAAATTAACAGATGCCCAGAATTTCTATTGTCAAAACTGAATTTTGTTTTAAAAATAAGAAAAAATGTTATGAATAATAATATATTTAACATAAAGGAAGCACTGAAAAAAGTAGTTGCAATGAAAAAAGTAGTTGCAAAAATCTTATGAATAACAATCCAACTAATATCAGAAATGGATCTGAAATTAAATTGATATTTGTTGATGTCTTTCTCATTTAGAGAAAAATTGAATTTTTGAAAATAGAAACTTCAATATTTTTAAATTGTATATAACAAAGAAGAGCTGCATGGTTCAGAAATAGTATACCATGACAATGATTTGCTATTAATGAAAATATAATAGCAGAGAAAGATTACCTGCCTACAGGTGCTGTCCCTTGAGGTATGTTCTCTATAAATACATTCATGTAACCGTTGTTCATATATACAAATAATTCACTATATCCATAGAGAAAGCTGCAGTTAATTTGCTTCATAGGTAAAATTTTCACTGGTGGAGAATACAATCCATGTTCTCGATTAACCACCATTTAGTGGAAGGAAGTGCTTGGCATCTCAGGCTGAATAAAATCTGAAGGTTTACTGTTCAAAGGCAGCATGATGTCTGGAGAACTCAGAAATGTCATGAAAACCAGTGAAGGTGTGACTATTGCTCCAGACAGCAGCTTTGCACATCTCAGAGTTGAGGACATTGACCAGCAAAGGTCACTGTTTAAGCTCTGGCATTTCACCAGAGTAGTTTAAGAGTAGACTTCATGCAGACTTAGCCAAGAAGACACTTTCTACTAATATCTTACAGATTCCAGTTGGAGGCAAACCTAAGAGCTTTTCCTGTAAGTTTTGCCTTTTTAAAAAAGGAAAACCGACCTAATGTCCAGCATGTATTTGGCAACACAACATGAGAGTAGTTTCAGGTTGAAATCCTCAATGAGATGGAGTTTTGATAATATATTTATGGAGAAAAAGAAGGTGATACAAGAGAATAACAAGGAAGAATGCTGAAAAAAAATATGTGTGCAGTTTACAGTCAGGTATTCTGCAAGCACATGCCAAACAAGACTAAATTATTATTCTTTTCTTTGGTTAAGCAGAAGATGGGACCAAAACTCTGTGAAGTATCATCAATGTTGAAGAAAGTGAATGACACAGGCTGATACTGATTATATTGCTAATTCCTACATACATTCATAATTGATTTAGAATTAGAGGCTTATGTCTTGTAGACTGAGATGTGCAAATTTATTGAGAAGACTGAATCACAACAGCATCCCAATATATGCACCTTTCAAAGCTAATGACAGAACTCCAGTTTTCATTGTTATTTGTGAAGTGTTATTGGCTAAGGCCTGAAGGAAAAGAAAAAAAATTCTCAACTCATTCTCTTTACTGCCAAATAATTCCAGACACCAGGAGACCAAAACAGGATGAACACAGTTAATATTTTTTAGTGAGATGGGGATTGCTTGGGATGTGTTGTAACCTTAACCTAAGGTAACAACCCCCAGCACTAGGATGGAAATTTTATGGCACAGAAAATAAAGAAAAATGGAATGTCAGAATTTAAGGGTAAGAAGAGTTTAATACAATTTTTCTTATATCACATGTGCCAGAGGACATTCAGCTGTGTTGGAAAAAGGTGATAATCCTAGTTAGGTATTGCTCTACTAGTCTGTACATTTATGATTAGATAAGATATAAAAGTTGTGGTGAAGGTTTTAAAGCTTGTTTTCAGGAGTCACCACTTACTTGTGGGATGTTACAGTTACAATGGTATCGATATACTCTTGTCTTGCTACTCTAATGATCTAGTTTTTGTCAAAAAAAAAAAAAAAGAAAAAAAAAAAAAGAAAATTTACTTTTTGTTTTGACAGGAAAAAGAGACATTGAATATTTCAGAAGATGCACCCACAGAACAAAAGACTTTTTCATCCTGTCCAAGTCTGAAAAGCTCATGGCCTTTTTCAGTGTTCCAGGGACAACACTGCCTTTTGGGAGCAACAGGGTGCTTAAAATCATTGTACAGCGAACACCTCCCAGGATGTGCTCCTCTTCCTCTATACGTAACGAGTGTTGAAATCAGTGGTGGAGAAACAATTACACTTAATATACCTTTTGAATGCTATCCAAGAGGCAGAAACAGTAAAGAAATCCTTGAAAGAGGGACCATGCCACACATGCAAGGTGAAAAAAATCCCTTCGGCAGAAGCCTTTAAGGGTAGGCAGGGAATTCTGACATGTTCTTATTGGTAAGCTCTTAGCAGTGTATCATATACCATTGCTTACAGTCAAAAAGCAATGCTGTTAAGATGTCTTTCACTGCTTCTACAGACATATGGTTATTCAGTTTCTCAACAGAGATAGGATAAACTAACAAGTAAAGGGGATTGTGTTGTGCCTGCTGTAGAGAGGTAGACAAGTGAGTCTATGAACAGGGTGACACTCAAGACACATTTTTTATGTTATGTATCCCACTTGCTATCTGGAAGTGCAGTGTCTCAGTTTACATAACTGGCTCAGTTTATATAAGCCTAGAAAAAACTGTGTTAAGAGAATCACCCCTTTTTGCTAGCATATAGAAATGCTTTCAAATATTTTTCAACTAGAAGTCTACACTCTGGGAAGATTCAGATGCATAATTATTATATATGGTAAAGAAAACGCAGAAGGAGTCATTAGAATCATGGACAGCAAAGACTTATTAACAGCTAATTAGCAACTTTTAAGGTGGCACATGTGGGGAAATAGTTTAAGGAAGAGTTTGGTGGGGCAGATAGATGTATAATTTAGAAAGAAGCAAATAAGAGGTTACTAGAATATAAAAATCCTGAATGTTTGCTTAGTAATCATGGGAAAGAACAGTTGCACAATACATGAGCACTTAGTTCCTATAAGTAACAAGATCCCTGTGAAAAACATTTTGTAAAAATTAACTGTAGATTAATGGTGAATGCTGATATTTTAAATTATTCGACAGCTGATTCTGCTTTTCAAGTAAAGTCTCTTATACCCTGGAAAGATGTTGTATGGAATTCTCTTCAATAAAACTAAAATGTTATTGCTAAAGTATTATTTTACTTGCATTTTCCATACTGCATATGTGTTACTGGGTAAAGTATGTGAGAATATGTTTACATGGCAGATGCTTCACAAAATAAAGCTGCACTGTACTTTTGTTTGCCACTAACAACATCTTGGAAGTTGGGAGATATGCCAATAACCATGAGGCAGTTATGTTGTTGGGATAAACCACAAAGACTTTGCAAGCTTCTACCATGTACTTTTTTCTGCAATCGTAGTTAACAATTTCATTTCCATAGTAGCATTTGCTCATTCTTACCACAACAGCTGATCTGATTTATTGATCAAGAGAAATGAGCACAAATAAGTAACAGTTAAGCAAAAACTGCTGAGTTTCAAGCAAGCTGAAGGGAAAGAACAAGTTGCACTTGGTCACCAATGCATTAAAAACAAAACAAAACAAACAAAACAAACAAACAATACCTAGCTACAACCAGTACTTCCAGACCAACAGTTCTTTTATTTATGATAAATATTGGAGCTTTTAAAACAGGATACAAACTTTGTCTGTATTTTTATCTTTTTATCCAATTTTTTATCCACAAAGTATTTGTACTTTTTATCCACTGTTAAGCATCAAAGCTGAACAATGGAAAAGTAGTTACATGGGCCATTTATGAAAATGACTTTTAGAAAAACTTTTGTCCTGTGGCAACTGGCACCACAGATTTGTTTATTAGAATATAAAGTTCAACAAAAATACCACAATGATATAATTTCATCAGACTCATGCTGATGGAAATTTCTTGCCGTGGCTTTCTGAGATGGTTTTAAAAAGCAGGGATAATTTTCCTAGCAAAATGCAAGTAAAGAGGTGCTCATCTCAAGGACACTTTTTATTCATGAACAGGTAGATTTTCCTACTTACTAAATAGAATGTTTTTTTCTTTCCCAACTTGCTCAAGTGTAATTTGTTATATAATTCTCCCATAAAGAATTTATCCAGGTGGAAGTGAACATATTGCAGAGGACAAGGAGTAAGCAACCTGATTTACTTCATGATAACAGCAGTATAAAAATAAGAAGAAAGATAAAGGGAAGACACAAATGCTTAGAATCACTCAACTTATTTGTTCACATATATAGAAAAAAATGCAGGCCAAGAACCAAGAGGCAGTCTGGGAAGAGTAAGAGCATGTAGAACTTTCAAGCACTGACTTTGAACTCATCCCTAAAATGTAAGCAACATAGCTGCAAAAACCTTGGGCATAATATTTCATAAAACTTTTGTGGCTATTCTGTATAGATAACCTAAGTCCTCTAGGGTTACCTGTACCCCCATAAGAAGTCCCAGTCCTGCTGGCAGACTGTACAGATTTCAATTTTGGTTGGAATTTTTGTTTCTTTTATAAAAGCTGAGATGAAGTATACAAAAAATCTTTGCTAAAAAGATGTCAGAAAGTTTGTGATGTCATTAAAGTCCAAGTAATATATGTCCATGATGGAGTGGCATTAAGGTAACATTAAACCTTGTTATTAAGGAAATGTCACTGCTTTCAGGCTTGTCAAGTTTGTCATTGACATTAAGTTTAAATCTTTGCCTTTACAACTTAAATGTCTCTTAACATAGTTAATAATAATAAAAAAAAAAAAAGCAGCAACAACAACAACAAAAAATACAACATCTTATGACATATATGGAAATTAAAACTATGGTTACAAGAGGAATGTCAAAAAATATATGTGGAAATACATATGTGTATGTTGCTTCTGGACTCAGTTGTTGACAAAGTTAATTGGAGCTCTGGTGCTGCAACTAGTTATATATAATCAGAACACATAAGAGCAAAGGCAGTACAGTATCTACTTCTAAATTTAAAAGCAGGAGGCTCAGCTAATTATCAATTCTGTCCTCATGTCTACACATTTAGGATGAAACTAATTTCTCCCAGAAATGTTCTCAGTCTTAATTAATTATTGATATGTGAACACCACAAATCTTAGATTAAATATATTCCATAGATTCAAAAAACCTTATTTACTACATCATAAGGGGCTTCAAATTGCTGACAGGTTGCTGCAATGGTTTTTAGAAGAAATACAGACCATATTGATAAACAAAAAGACAATACACATGATAAGATTAAAGAAATCACTAGATGCAAATTTATCAGTTTTAAATCTCATGGCCTTTTTTTTTTCTTCAGACAGCTGAAGAAAATTTTTGTTGCTATTGTCTAGAATATTTTGCAGAGAATTCTGCAAAAGTCAAGGAATCAAGTCTCTATTTACATACTGTGACATGGTGAACCATTTTTCTTCTTTATATGAATTTATGCTTACTGCCATGTACCTATCATTTCTTTACAGATGGAAAAAAAAAAAAAGGCTGAAAATATTTGATCTCAATCCAGATCCACTTTTTTTTTTTTTTTTTTTTTGGACCAAAGCTCATGTTGACTTCAAGACTTCAAGATACAAAATTAAAATTAAAATTGAAAAAAAAAAAAAAGAATGGTAAAGGGGATAACTTTTATTGAATTCATGCCTAGATTTGCATTTTAGTTTAGATTTTACTTCACTATTTATCTTGTGATATTTGAATTAAGAACAGAAGTGAAATCAGAATGATTAAGAAAGAATTTTTCCTTGAAAGATGGACTGCCCAAGGAGGGCATTATTTTTGTGTATAACAAACCTTTCACTTCTGTCCTCCAAAGTGCTCCTCAGTGAGGTATTATCACCAGATGAAATAAACCAATCTCCACAGCTGCGATGGTGTCATCACCAATTTCCAGACTAAATTTCATACTGCAGTATGAAGCCCATGACACTACACCAGAACCCTCCAAACTATCTCTGTGCTGTACATTTCTCTGCCTTGTTTATATCTTGTAAGAACAAATTGCACTATGGGTGTAACAGCTTCACATCATGATCACTTTGATTATTAGTCAAAGTTATAAGATAAACATTTAATTTATTTTGTCACAGTGAAGGTAACGTACTTGTGATGTCTTTAAACAAGCCACACCAGATAAAATAACATGCACTGTACATCTGATACGTATGTTCTATCTCTAGACTGCCTCCAGATTCCTTCTTGCAAGATCTCTCCCATTTAGGAGAACCAATATTGACTTGTGGTCCTACAATTACAGTTCACCTTCTCCGTTGTCCCTAATTAAACTCTTTTTGTTTAATGTAAATGAAAACATTGAAATCTGGGAACCAAATTTGTAGAAAATCCTCTACTCACTTAAAAAGAGCAGTGACACCTAACAATTTGATATTCAGAAAAGCATCTCCCCTGAATATTCAGTATGTAAACGTGCTAAGATTTTATCTACCTGGCATTCCCAAACTGATCCATTGTTTATGACACTATGAAGTTCTTTAGTAGCTATATTATGATAGAGGCAAAAAGGTGCTCTAGAGTAGTAATTTTTTCCCCCAGTATGCTGGTAGATGACTTTTGCTAGGAAGATGACCCCACAAAATGACCCCACAAAAATCACATTCTCAGTCTTGCCCTACAAGGACTGCTCCTCCATACAACTGACCTTCACGTTTTCTAATTCTGGTGTTTTCTTGTTGCCAGAGGAACACTTTTGGTTTGTTAGAAATTGACTAATGTTGATTTTTCAGCTCTAAAAAGTTTCTATCGTAAATATTTGCAGAAGAAAGCCTGCCAGAAAAAATATTCAACATTTCAACATAGCCACTCACCACCTAAACATAATACAACTTGGACATACCCCATCTAGTTTTGAACAGAATCAATCATAACATATCTGTTCTTTTTTGAAATAGACTATTTTATCCTTCTATCAGCAGAAACAGGACAGAATATTTTGCTACAGAGCTGGTGTTTCCACAGTAAAGAAAGTAAGTGGTGGGCGCTCCCCTCTGCACCCCCCAAATGCGTGTATAATACTCACATTTTATATGTGGAAACTTACTTTTTACTGGAAAGTGCAATCATTGAGCCTAACATTTTGGTTAAAAACTACTAAGAATTTCTTTCAGACATCTTGGTAGGCAAATGTCAAAATATAGCAGAAGTCCTCAAGCAGAGTAACTAGTACAGTAAAAAAAAACAAAAACAAAAACAAAAACAAAAAAAATAACAACAAACAAACAAACAAACAAAAGATCTGTTATGGTTAATTTTGAAATGGACAAATTGAGAAATAGTAAAAACCTGTTTATTTTTCATTTAACATTAGAAAGTTCGCTATGAGACATGCTCCCATATATTTTCCAGTGCAGTTTTAAACATCTGATGCAATAAGCTTTTTTACTTTGTGGTGAACATTTTGACAAAGAACAGGTAGTACTAAAGATGCATGTATTCCAGATATTTCTGTTGTTAATATATTTCATCAAAGTAAGCCTGCCCATTTTTCTCATTCATAGTTAGTCTGTGTGAAACCTTTTAGAGATGAAGTATCCAAATATATGTGCTTGCCCACTATAATGACAGTAAAAGCCTGTGGGTATATTAAGACAGTAATGCTGAGAATAGCTGCTTATCAGAGGCATAAGAGAATGCTTACTGAGTTCATCTACCAATGTTTCCTTAATGTGATTGCACCACAGCAGGGAAACACTTTGTAACATGATGTCTCTGCTGACTTCATGAAGTCAGGGGAAACTGTCTCAGTGTAGAAACCCGTTGTTTAAAGACCTAAGAAAAGCAGGGTAAAGGCAGGAAGAAGTGTTTTGCAGCCAAAAGACCTGTCACTGAGACAGAAATTCCAGAGAAGGAAATCGTAGGTGTCATCACAAAATACTCAAGGACAGGTTTGGTAGGCATGATAGGAAGTCATCCAGGTTGTAAGAGGCCTAGTGATTCAAGAGCTTTCCTGTAACTTCTTAACATTTAAGAATTTGTGTGAAAAATAATTCTGCCACTTATATCTCCATATAGATGGAGAACTTCCCCTAATTAAAAATACTAGAATTTATAAACTCTAAGTCAGTAATAGAAAAGACAATGCAAAATATATTCCCCTACAAAATAGAATAGGAAATAAATTGAAATAGGAAACAAATGGCACTCTTGTGCAAAACAGAAGTACTCTTGGTGTCACTATTACTTTGTTGATCTGGAAAATAGCACAATGACCCTACTTAGCTTCACTTCAGGAAATGGCGGAAACACAATACAGCTGACTGCTATTCAGGCCTATAAACAAAGAAAGCTAATTTTTATGATCTCATTTATATACCACATTCAGATATGCATTTGTCCATGTCCATATTAAACATAGACACCCCATTGTGAGTTTTGAATATGACAATGTATTGCAACCCTATAAAGTAATACAAAAAATGTACATACATTTTCAAAATAATAAAAATAAAATAAAAACACAGTCTGTGTTTCTTTAGCTCAATATGTAAATAACTCTGATTACTGCTGCCTCCAGCATTATTTTGATATTACAGAAATTTTATTAGAAAGCACTACACTAAACTTTGATAGATAAACAACTATAAGAAATACGTATGAGTTTCAGTTCTGGATCTTTGACTGTCTGGTTCTGCTCCAGTAGCACAAAATTTTATGCTTGGTTTCAACACTATACAAACATGCTGAATTGTTAAAAATCAAAATGATTAAATAAAATATAATATTTTAAAAGTTAATTTATAAAAAGAAAAGCATCCTGTGTTAACAACTTAGTGTCTAGAGCTTGTCAAACTATTAAGATCTTCCCATCTATATCCCCAGGCAAGTAATGAACAAAGATGACAATTTAAATATGTTAAAATTATTTCAATATTTCTCCCATGAAACAAAACTTTTGAAATAATTAATTTTCTGAAAGAAAACAATTTCATATCAAAATGTGTTTCGGATTTATCACCTGTATTTTTTTTTTTTATTTTTTTTTTTGCTAGGTGCTAGATTTTAGTCTTTTCTCAATAAAATTAAAAAGACTTTAAGAAGCGTCTTTGGTATTTCCTTCACAAATTAAAACAAGCAGATCATAGAATCATAGAATCATAGAATATCCTGAGTTGGAAGGGACCCTTAAGGATCATCAAGTCCAACTCTTGACACCGCACAGGTCTACCCAAAAGTTCAGACCATGTGACTAAGTGCACAGTCCAATCTCTTCTTAAATTCAGACAGGCTCGGTGCAGTGACCACTTCCCTGGGGAGCCTGTTCCAGTGTGCAACCACCCTCTCTGTCAAGAACCCCCTCCTGATGTCAAGCCTAAATTTCCCCTGCCTCAGCTTAACCCCGTTCCCACGGGTCCTGTCACTGGTGTTAATGGAGAAAAGGTCTCCTGCCTCTCGACACCCCCTTATGAGGAAGTTGTAGACTGTGATGAGGTCTCCCCTCAGCCTCCTCTTCTCCAGGCTGAACAGGCCCAGTGACCTCAGCCGTTCCTCGTACGTCTTCCCCTCCAGGCCTTTCACCATCTTCGTAGCCCTCCTCTGGACACTCTCCAACAGTTTCATGTCCTTTTTATACTATGGTGCCCAGAACTGCACACAGTACTCGAGGTGAGGCCGCACCAGCGCAGAGTAGAGCGGGACAATCACCTCCCTTGACCTACTAGCGATGCTGTGCTTGATGCACCCCAGCACACGGTTGGCCCTCCTGGCTGCCAGGGCACACTGCTGGCTCATATTCAACTTGCTGTCTACCACGACCCCCAGATCCCTCTCTTCTAGGCTGCTCTCCAGCGTCTCATCGCCCAGTCTGCACGTGCAGCCAGGGTTTCCCCGTCCCAGGTGCAGGACCCGGCACTTGCTCTTATTGAACTTCATGCGGTTGGTGATCGCCCAGCTCTCCAACCTATCCAGATCCCTCTGCAAGGCCTTTCCACCCTCATTCGAGTCCACAACTCCTCCAAGTTTGGTGTCATCAGAAAACTTGCTCAAAAACTAATAAACTAATTTTCCCAGATTCTTCCAAGCAGAACAATGTATGAGGCAAATATTTCAGTCATTTTTCTTGCTTTATCACATTTTGCTTCTTTCTCCTGTCTTTTTCAGAGAAAACTAGGAAAAGGAGAGATATTAAAAAAAGAAAAAAAAAAAAGAACTAAAGTCTTATACAATATAAATACATCTTTTTAGGCAATATATTTTTTTTTCAAAAGAGAAGATTCTTTCTTGCACGAAAAATATCATTGGTCAAAATCATAATTTATGAGAAGATTTTGAAAAAAATTTTGAAAACATCAGCCACTCTTAATAACACTCCCTTACAGCTGTCTTCTTTTCTTGTTTGGAAAAAAAATGAAAATAGAAAAAAAAAAGTATACGTCATTTTGCACCACTATTTTATTTTGCTGGTCTCTTCTTTTTAAGTCTGGTGAACAAAGAGGTAATCAAGTTGTGGAAGGTATGGTCATAGGCTGTGCTGGAGGGCACTGACCTACTCAGAAATGCTCCAAGCAGCTGCTGCTCCATGGAGTTCCAAGGAATTGCAAACACTTATGCCGGATCTAAATATATCTACATCTGAAGAGTACTAACTAAAATAATCAGGCTTCAGACAAAGGTGCAACTTGGCCATGATATCTGTATCTGGGCAACTCACTTACAGCACTCCTTTGAGCTTTCTTTGAAAAAATTAGTTTTTGCCCCAACCTGTAGTAGAAAACATTTAGTTTTCAATTTCCTGATGAAGTGCAGTCAAAGAGAATGGACGCTTTCCAATAAAATTTGTCATCAAAAGAAAGTAGCGAAAGGTTGTAAACTGTTGAAATGATATATTTCTACTGAAAACTTCTTCAGCAAGTTTTGTGTTAATAAAGTTATGTATCTATAGAAGTAAGCACGAACATTTAGTGAATATAGCACATCCTGCAAACTAGCAAGTAATCACTTAGGTTATCTAGACTACTTCTAGAGTGATCAGTGGGTACAGTATGGATGGGACACAGATCCTTTGCTTTTTCCTACTTCTGTCCACCTAAAAAAAAGCAAGCTTCCAGGAGTTTGCCTTTTGGTAAAACCCAGTTGTGGAAAATTCTTGAGATAATGCCACATGTATGTTAAGTGTCAACCCAAACAGATATGTAAATAGCCATATGATATCATCATATTCTCTTGGGCTGTCTCTATAAAAAATCTGAAGCTGGGAAAGACTTTAGGAAAGGATAGTATCTATTCCTGACATGCCCACTGGGATACTTGGTTTAGCTAGGGGCAGAACACAGATGTACCAGGGCTGCACTGCACAGGATTTTACTGCAAACTTTGTAAGATAGGAATGTTTGGGTATCCTGGAGTTTGTTATCATTCTTCATGGCAGTTCATCCCTGCCTGTCCCTGCTTCTGAAGGTGCCAAGGTATCTGAATAAGTTTCTTTTCAAAATTAACAAAAATAAAACCAAATGGGATCACATTAAAGATCCTTCTGCTTTGGAATCCATTTTTAGCAATGACCAGCAGTGGATAGTTAGGTGAAGACCATAAAAAATAGAAGACAGAGTAATCTCCCCATGGTAAGTACATGTCCTGTTTCTGAAATTCAACAGTACTGGGATTTCCTGAGGTGGCTGCATCTGGGCCATCTTGTACAGCAGCATTTAAATAGGTCTATCTAACACGAATTTGCCTTATCCCTTTTTGAACTTGTTTGTACTTTTGTCCTCCTTGACATCCTCTGGATATGAGTTTCACATCTTAATTATGTCTTGTGTGAAAAAGTACTTCTCTTTTTATTTAACTCTGCTGCCTGACATTTTCATTTTGTGTTCCTAATTCCTGTGTTATGAAAAATGTTGAATTACCATACCTTATGAAACTTATAGATCCCTGCTGATTCCTTCTCTTTCTCTCTTATCACTCTTTCCCTTCCATTGCTTTTTCCAAACTGGAATACAAATCCATTTACACAGGTCAACAAACCCCACTGCATTGAAATATGGTTAAAATGACAGACTGGCTGCCTGACCCTGTCACGGCAATAAATAATGTGGCCAAATTACATGTATTATTTAACACATTTTTCTATGAGATACAAGAATGCTAATGTCCATCACCACTTCTCTCTACAAAAGAGGGTTCATATAGAAGGGGTTTGCCTTTTGAGTGCTGCAGTGCAGTCTGGTTCTTAGATACTACTTCACCTTTATTTTTAACTGAGCGTTTAGGGAAGGGGAAATCAAGAATTACATTTCCCTCTCTTTCTTTAGAATATTACCAAAATCTAATATAAAGGGGGACAACCTCTGAGGCCTAATTCCATGGAATAGTACTTTAATAATATCTTTCAATGTCCACAAAGCAACAAACTCCTAGTCTGTTCCTTATTTGGTGTCTGGGGGAAGGGAAGTCTCTTCCCTTTTAATCAGGAGAAAGAAGTCTTCCTGGTAAGACACTGCTTTAGCTTTGACTGTTAGGAATTACCATAGCAGTTCATTCATACAGGCTTGAAATAATTTTCTGTAAGCAATATTTGCCTCTGGATTTACATGACTTTCCTGGCATCAGCTATACAAGTGTATCATAAAAAAGGTTTATTTAGAGAACTTTTGCCCCCATGTCAACACACTCCTGTGACAGCATGGAAGGCAGACAAATATGGCCTATTTGTGAGTCTCTTGAGAGAAGTTCATTAATCACTAAGACCAATGTGAAAAGGTACAACCAACTGCTTAAGTATGTTCTCTGCTACAATCCATGCTTCAATTACATTACTGACGTCTCTGGAACACATGGTTTCAGGAAAGAGGGTGAAATTGTCGACAACTACAAATCTTGAAACCATTTCTTTCTGGTTGCACAAAAACTGGCCTGAGTAATTATGAACTGTCTTTGTCATCAACTTCAAAGAAAGTAACACTAAAGTACACACGGATGTGGAAACAAAATGTTTTCCTGGATCTAATCCTAGCAGTACTAAGGGTTGCCATAAGCCAAGCTTTAGGAACTTTCTGCTGTGGTACTAGGTATGGAGAAACCTGGAAGAGTAACAGATGGTGAAGAAAAGCCCCACTTGTTGCTTCAAACATACAACATTATTTTATTACAGTTCAAAATACATGGACAATGACATCTCACTGATGCAGACTGCAGAATTCAGAATGCAGAAAAAGATGAGAAAGAAAATACTGAGAATACTAATCTAACAGAAAAGAAACAGTGTAGTAGCAAAAACGTGCTGACTATAACAAAGCAGATAAGGTTGGTATTTGACACAGAAAATGGGAGAACAGAATGTTGGCAAATTTGAGGCTGCTGCAGAGTCATCATAAATTCTAAATGAATTCTAAATGAATTTCCTTTTGTAAAAGGAAAGCTAGTTCTTAGAAGCAAATTGGAACTAAGAGAAGAGGAACTCCCTACATTTCTCAGAAAATCTGACTGGCAGTCACTTGTAGCCACTGGAAACTAGAAGATGATGAAGAGGAGAGACACGAGAAGCATAAAGCAATCTGAAGTGTAGTCATACAGATACTGCCCTGTAAAGCAACAGTATAGGGATAGTCAAAAGAGAAAAGCAACGTTGCAAAGGAAATTTAAAAAGTGGTGGTGATTAAACTTGCAATTACCATTAAACATACTCTTAAACACATACCCAGAATTTGTGTTTAATTCCTCTATTGCTAAGTACTGAAACCAAAGTACCTCACATTTTTCTTTTAAGGTTCAAAAATTATTTTTGTTTGTTTGTTTGTTTTGACTTTCTCTTTCATCTTTTGTCACCACAGGAATCTAGTTTTAGAAATATGTCCTTTAGTTATATAACATTTTATCCAATTAATATATTTTAATTAATTATTCAATTTATTTGTGTGATGAAATTTATCATTTGGGGTTTAGAAATTTTAATTTAAATATACCTGTAGATGCAGCATACCTGTAGCTGAACCTATATTTCACTCATAAACTTCTTGGTGCATTTCCTTAAATTAAATGGATATGAATGTTCCTGCTACATGGAATGAATTATTTGTCCCTGCTGGCCAAAAAAAAAAACAAAAACCAAAAAACAAAAAACCAAACCAAACCAAACCAAAATAAAAAAAAAAAATAAATTGCTGCTTAATCAATCAGAGGTGCCTCAGACATCCAAAGAAAAAAACATATTTAAACCAGAAAGAAAAGAACTCTTTACTGTAATTTAGACTTGTTTCGTGTTCAAATTCTGTAGAGAGAAGATGTCATAAGTTTAGATTAAAGGAGACCAGAATTAAGACCTAGAAAATTCATTCTGGTAAAATAATTTAAAGTTACTTCAACTTCAAAGAAAAATTATGGCAAAGCAAATGGACCAAATAATACAAATGGTTTATAGACTCCAAAAAAACTTTCTCTGTTTAAGTATGAACATAGAAAGTTAGGTAAATTAACAGGCTGCCACCTAAACCTGTTATCTTGTTTTCTTCCTTTTTTCAAGGAAATAATTTTCAAGGTTTGTAGTCGAGTTAAAATCCACTGGCCAATAATCATAAACCATATAAGATGTGACCATTTGTGCTTGGCTAATTTTAAATTTTGCTCCTTATGAAAAAATGCATACAGTTACATGCTTTATACTGCTAGCTGTTTTGTAATTTTTAACTCTCTCTTCTTAATCCAGTCCTATTGAAGTAATTATTGTGATGATTTTCCTTCTTACCAAACAAGAAATAAATTAACCTCAGTATTTTGTTTTTAATGTATAATTTAACACCTAGAAAGCAACATTTCTAGTTGTGCCAAACAGATAATTAGTTGTATAAAATAAATGTAAAATAAGATAAATTCATAGCTCTATATATTTCTGATAAAAATTAGTTTTCTATCTACTCCTGAAATCTATACATTTAATTTCCTTCAGAACTCCACATCTGGAGCAGCCTTATTGATAAATGTTTGTGTCATTGTATACTGAATTTCAGCATAGTTGGGTTATTTCATATAAGGTTTTCTGACTTGGAGCCTCTTTACAAGCTAAACAGAAGCAGGTCTCAAAAAACATCAGTATTCAGAACAGAATTTGAAAGTATAAAACAGAATCTTAAATCAAAATTAGAATAGATTGGGATGCCAGGGCAGAGCACACATCAGCCACAACTTCTGCCATAGTCAATGCTGGGGTAATTCATACCCTTTGATGCTACTTCAGCTATTTAAACTGGCCAGAGTGTAGCCCTTGGGCTACACAAAAAATAAGTTGTAGGAATCAGAACAACATATCAACAGAGGAAGTGATAAATATATAGTCCTTCATGGATGGCAAAAGATTACTTTCAACCCATATCAGTAACTATCAATAAGACTCAATATCCCACATTTGTAAACAACAACTGAATGCACTGCTTGAGTCAGAAGACATTAGCTTCACTCTGTGAGGTGAATCTTTGCTCCATATGCTGCACCAATATCACTTCAGCCTCACTCAGCTGTACTTCACTCAACTAGTTTTCTTGAGGACTTTAAGTACTAGGCTAGAAATTCAAGATATGAATTGGATAAGAAGACTACACAGAAATAAAATGCTGAATATCACTCACACTTCACATTTTAGACCACCTCCTCAAAGATCCCCCTTAATGACCCCAGTATATGCTGAACAGAAAGGATGACAAGATGAACATTGAATAATTTTACATTATAATACCCCTCACAGAGGAAATTCCCATATAAATCAAAAGGTATTTTGTCTAGAAGAAACAATCCTTCTCTAATATAGAAACTGATCAATATCAAAGACATTTAGATGCCTGAACAGTTTAGGAAACACTCGTTTATCACAATTTTTAGGAAAAGATCATCTGTTAATGCAACCAGTGTCTTTCCAGTTCCAAATGTGAGTGCAAAACCTATGTATGGTGCAAGAATATTTCAGGCACCAATTCACTTGTTTTGTGAAATCCTTGCTGCCTCATACAATCACAATGAACAAATGGGTTCTTCAAGACCTTAATGCCAAGGCATTTTCCACGACATATTATTTCAGTCTTAATGTAAGCAAATATTATATTTCTTTCTAATTTGAAATGACTGAGCAGCATGTAGGACATGATTTCATTTTAATTATAGCCTGATTAGTTTCCTGAAACAGAGCATTAGGATCTCAGTAGCTAAATAGAGAAAAGAGGGGTAAATAAATAAATAAATAAATATAAGATTGATTGTGAGGAAAGAATTGTATTTCTGACATGATATTGTGAAGACCTCCAAACATTTAGACAAAAAATGCTGAGTACCTACTAATGGCACAAACAACTGAGGTCACTAAGAGAAGTGCAGATGCCCTGATTTTGTGTAGACACTCTCCTGCATGGTTAATGACAATCAGCTTCACCATGGCTAAGGCTAAGTTAAGAGAACTGAATCAACTTCAGGTGTAATAAGTGTTACAGTATAAGATAATAAGAAACAATTTTTTCCTGCACATCTTCCAACTAAGTTTGCCTTCCAATCAAGAATAAGGTAATATATAATGCAGATCCTTTGCGGAGGAATTTGTTTCCAATTCTATGGTTGATTTCCAAAGGAAAAGATGTCTTTGTCCCCAGTAGAACAATGAATAATGCATGTGTTCCCAGATTATGCCACCTCATTTTGTGTTATTTCTTTCCCCTAAAAGAGCAGGAACTGTTCTTATTTCTACAGAGCTAAGTGTATCTCATTATTAAGTTTCTTTCTGTCACCTAGAGATGTGTTTAAACTGCAGTACCTGACTTTCCATTCCTGTGTCGAAGTACTGTCTCTTCAGTCTGTCACATACAATGAAGGTGACAACATTTCCTTCAACAGACAAGAGTAAAGTACCTTTACTGTATATTTAAGGTTTCCAGTCACATTGACTGACACAGTAGGATCCCAGAAACATTAATTTATACCTTTAAAAAAGTGTACATTTAGTTCTGTTTGTTCAACCTACAGTGGGACAAGTACCACTGAGCATGAATCATTTATGCTTGCCAGGATCTTGCAAATCAATAGCAACCTCCTCTGATCTGCTGCTTTGAACTGGGTGAGTTCATAATGCTGTACTCAGTCTAAATCCACAATGGACATTGTTTAGATGCTACTTAAAACAGCCGTACAGCATTAATAAAATCAAGAAGGAAATGTTTTCCTTGCCATCTAAAGAAGCATTGAGTACTACTTATTCTAAAGTGTTAATTTATTTCTTCAGAAATTTCATACTGGAACATCTTTAGGGAACATCCTTCTAGCACTGAAACTGTTTTCATAAAATATTATTAAAGGAGTTCATCCAACAAGAATTGTAGACTATATGTACTTTGTCTTGTTGCTACAACAAAAATTGTAAAGAAAAAAGCTGTCAGATTTGAGAAAAAGAACATTTTCTTCAGTTGAAATAAAAACACAGTAGCCTGTGAGACATGATTCTGCACTGGATTTGTAGCTACACTGGAATAAACAGTACCATATCTGGAAAGAGTGAAAAGTCCAAGCATCCTCTAGAGTTGTTATGTGCTTAGATAGTAGCAATGGAGGAGCTAATTAAATAAAACTGAGTTAGACTGGAGCCATACTTGGAAAAATATTTGATTAATGACTTTGATGAGAAAATGTCAACATACATCTGCAAAACGTTTCCAGCTTAAAATGTCAGGTACTATTAGAAAATCCTATTCTCTTGAAAAATCTCTAGGCCAACTCTTCAGATTGCAGAGAAGAAGATTCCATGCTTCTGAGTTCACAACAAAGCTAAGTTACAAGTATTTTCAGATTCTTCTCTCTCTCTCGTTTTTTTTTTTTTTTTTTCTTCTGTACAATTCACTTATGATAATATACAAGCATTTGTACTCACTCATATCATCCAACTCTGATTATGCAGTCTCTTTTCTAATTAATGGATACCACTGGGCAACGTAAGAAGAAGAGAATCTTCTGTAGAGAGTCATGTAGACCCAATGATTGCAGTAAAACTCTACCTGGATTTGCTGGAACTGTTCTTTTTGCATTATTCCCTCTTCCATTTGTGACTTGCATGATCAAATTACAGGAGCTGTATTATCTTTACCCCTTTAAACTAAGCATCACATGCTTTCTCCACAGTAAGATCTCAGATTCTAATCTATTCCCACACATTAAAGGAAAAAAAATAAGTATTGTGTGCAAACACTGTGTGTGTATGTACGTGTGGGAGGTATTTTGCAATGTAGATGCAGTGATTGGTTTGAGAGCTACAGCTAGTAAAACTAGAATTATGAGCTGAAGGTGTCCACTCTCAGGTTCCCCTTGTGGAACTATGAAGCCCCCTTGCATTTTTGTTCCTGCTGTCACGAAATATGTCTTCCAAGCCTTCTGAAAATGATGTTTGTTGTTGTCTGGAGGGGATCTCATATGCAATGAGGAGCTATTCTATTGACTGTATGGGAAGTCTAGACACTGCTGTCTTGCTGAATCATGTCCATAGCAGATAGGAACTCTCTACATTAAGTTTGTTTCTTTAAAAGTTGTAGGAATCTGTCCTCCTTTCTCTGTTGAGAATGTGAAATCAAGTATTTAAATGAAAAAAATGCCAGTAGTCTGTTTAATTCTGATAAAACAAAAACAAAAAAATCCACATTCTCCTGTGAGAATGTATTCTGAGAAATATCTAATTCACCACCTCCTGTCTATTTCCCGGTGGACCTCTGTCTGATTTATCACACAAGTAACTGCACTGTGTTTTAACCAGCACTCAAATCCAGGATTCTGTTCCGGCTTCTCCCACAGAGTTCCTGGGTTACACTGAGTAATACAGGGACAGATTGTTACTTTGGCTCATGAAGATGCAAATAGGCACCAACAGGGATTTCAAGATGAGATATACATTAGCTTTACAAATGCCTTAAGCACATTTTTTAAAGTTGGTTACGAAGTTATGTTAGCTGCTTTCTCAGGGACCAAATTCAGATGAAGGGCCCTCTTTTAAGAAATCTAAATATTTTCTTCTAGATTTGAAATCAGCTTTTAAGATATGAAGTTCTAAATAATACGAACAATTTGGAAATTTAAGTCCCAGGCATATCAGACGGGGAAGACCACAACACAGTATGCTCAAATTCAAGGAATGTCAGATCTGAAGATTCTGCTGCTTGAACCTTAGAAGGATTCAGCTTTGATTCAGATTTTATAAGTGATGTTCTACTGATTTGCTTATCTGCTTACCCTTGAACAGCAAGACAGTTTCCTGTCTTAGGAAACTACAGGCCATGTTAGACAAGCAGGATACTGAAGATGTAAGTACCTAAAAAATGGAAGAGGAAGTAGGAGAAGAGCAATTCCACAATGAAGACAAGGAAGACAAAGGAATTTTGCTTGCCAGAAAATAAATAAATAAATAAATTGTAACAATACTGAAAAACAAACAAATCTCAGAGAAATCACAGGAGAATACTTCCATAAAATCTGAAAAGTGAAATTATTAAATGTATATGTATATTATATTATATTATTAAATGTATATGTATATTTATATGTATAAATAAAAAATGAAAATATTAAATGCTATAGCTGGTAAAAGACGTGATGGAGATGGAATCACGGACACCTGACACATGCTGA
This sequence comes from Netta rufina, assembly GCF_964035555.1. Lineage (NCBI taxonomy): Eukaryota > Metazoa > Chordata > Aves > Anseriformes > Anatidae > Netta > Netta rufina. The sequence goes on along the minus strand of NC_140125.1, from coordinate 85,436,107 downwards.
TTGCCATATAGAAGTATTTGTTATACTCGGCAAGAATCTGCAGTACGGGCTTATAGTTAAATGTGTCTGTGCATATATCAGGGTAGCAGCCCTGCTGTTAGTATTAAGAAGCTAGTACATGTAAATATATAGGATATGTATATTCACAATAAAACTCTGAAGTACATAGAAACAGAGAAATGGAAAAGATGGCAATAACTAGTTGTGATAAAATGTGAGACCACAAACCCCTGCCAGATAAAGTTCTTGTTCCCGCTTAGGGTAAGGTGTACAAATATATACACAAAACTTCAAATACTAGCAAGCAGGTATGATAGAGCAATGGCAATCCTTCCTTCTGCCCTCTGCAAGTCTTACTTCAAATAAACAGTGATATCATAATGTGACAGAGGCTAGGATGCAGAACAAAGCCAGTAAGACCTTAAGGGCTCAAATAATAGGTAAAGGGCCCATTCTTGCATAGGCAGTCTTTGCAGTTCTTACACGGAAATACAAAATGTTACGTGGCAACAGTCAGTGTAAATGCAGCCACACGTGGCAAATAAAATGGGTGTGCCCAACATTAAATATTATTACTAGGTTGTGCAAATATGGTAAATGACAATATTTACACGTCATTTACAAATGACAACTATTAGTGAGAAGCAATATAAGCACTGAGCAGACAATTTTTTGCTACCAGGAACCTGTGAGAAATGCCCAGAAGAAAGAGGCTTAAGTAAAAGTTTACTGAAGTATAGGAGAGACTTTCCTTGTACTTTAATGTGCTTTGGATCTGCCCTTAAATTACCTAGAACATTGCACCTGAGAATAAGAATTTTAAAGAAATAGAAACAGTACGTAGTATAATGCACTAAAAATGCTTAGAAATTTTTAAAGTGCATATTCATATTCTGGCATGACTTTTGTCTATTTTGTAGCATTACTGTATTCTTCTGTCTCTGGCAAACAAGTGGGATACCACTATACTGTATATTTGTGACAGCAGATTTCTGTAGTTCAGTGAAATAAACAAGATCCACATAAGTTTCCAAATGTAATATAATTAAAGATCCTTCAAGATGAGAAAATAAGCTCTTTGTCCATAAATTATGGCATGTTCAAATATTCTATTGCTAAAAGAACATTGTAAGAAATTGGGCAGAAAAATATAAGTAAGCCATGATACTTCATAACAAAATCCGGGTTGTAGCTGATCTTAATGTGACAAGATTCCAAATAGGTCTGTGTTACATTAAAATTTCAGCAGAATATATGCATAAAGACAACACATCAATCAAAGCATACTTATTCATTTTCATTAAACTGAATGCTGAACCAATTTTGATCGCTAAACAGAAAAGAAATATGTTTACAGCTTCTGATTGGCTGCATCCCCTACCAGTGCTACAGACAAAAATATTCCTTAAAATCAACACCAAGCCTAAGTTAATTATTGCCAGCAGGTGGCCAAACATTGACATGTAATTAATCTACATCTTGTAATAAAGTTTAAGAAGTTAAGCAGTAAGTTCATCATCCAGATGTGTGATTTCCCTCAGATGTTTTGTGCAGGTATATTTTCAGCGTATAACTACCAAAAATGACTCCACCACAACAAAGAAGTGACAGAATACCACATTTTGACCACTTCCACAGGCCTGTTTGTAGTGCTGCATCCAGATAACTTCTTACATTGTTAAGAAGTTTCTTGGCTGACTATTCACACTGAAGCCAAATTAAAGGAATCCTATCCATGAAAATAAGCACAGTAAAAGAATGAGCTTAGAAAAGAGAAAATATTTAGGGAGAAAAATAAATTTTGCATGTGAATATAACAAATCTGACTCAGATACCTTGTGATAATAGAAGTGGATCTCCACTTTACTGGAGTGTAAAATAATCTTGCTGAAAGATCCTTTGACCTTTCTTGATCAAGATAATCACATGGGTGATTGTGTTAATCAAACAGAACAGATTGGTACATGTCAGAAGATTTCATGAATTCTGTGGAGTTTTGTTTCCTATTATTGTGCTAGTTCCTCATGGGTTATTGTGAAATTTTGGCTCTGTTGTTGTTCACAGGAGATTTATTTCTGAACTCATTACATTAATTTGATACACTTCAATTAAAATATTAATTAAAGATAACTGTAACAAGGGACCTGGAATGTGTTGTGTCAGATGAGTTTCACAGAATGACATGTTGCTTATCATCTTTAAATGTAGAATTTTACTCAGCGCTGTTACACAAAAGAAGGCTTTCTTCTCTACCCATGTTGAATGAGACAATATACTATGTTTTCCAGGGTTGTTTCTAAACTGAAAATTATTCATGCCTTTCTCCTCACTTGTACTAAATTTCAAATAATATTGGTTAAGTGTTCTAGAAAATGTCAGGGATGTCATCTCTCAATTATAAGTTATGATTCATTATTAGTTATAAAAAATGGAACAGTAGTCTATTAAAGTACAGAACATATAGCTGATGCTTCTCTATACCTCTTTTATACAGCCTTATCCCTTTAATACAATATATTAATCAATGGGCTCAGAAATATTCTCCCTTGTGAATAAACCTAGCAAATACAGACATCAGATGTTCCAAAAAAAATTTAAAAGTTGTAAAAGTAAAATATGTGCAGATTACAATGGGGCTTCCCTGTGGATTTCTCTGCTTTTGAAAGAGACACAAGTAGCAATGTCTGGGTATGTACACACACACATACATGCACATAAATAAAATCAAGCCCTCAAACTAACTGTAGTAGAAAATATTTAGAACACTATAAGAAATGCAATTTCTGTTTATTTTCGGAAGCATAAATACTGAATGAAAGCATATATTTGATTTGAAACATTTACTATCACTTTTGAACACTAATAGTATACTAATGGATGTGCCAGAAAAATATCAAAGCACAGACAGCCTTGAATACCCACTAGCAAAACGGTACCTTCCTGAATTTGAATTAATAGATAAAATGCACTGAAACAGAATTTGATCAAACTACTAAAAACAGCAACAATCATCACAGAATATCCTGGAAGTATTCTGAAGCTAAGTGAAAGCAAATTTTAAATTATCTGCATTGTTTTGCTAAAAAGCAAAAGATGAGATGACAAGTCTGATGGATGAGGGGCTAGTGTCAATTATTGTCTTCCTGGACTTCAGTAAGGCCTTTGACACTGTCCTCTACAAGATCCTCATAGAGAAGCTGCTGCAATAGAGGCTGAATGAATAGACAGCAAGGTGGATCCAAAACTGGCTGAACAGCCAAGCCCAGAGTGTAGAGGTCAGTGGTGCAAAGTCTAGTTGGAGGCCAGGAATGAGTGGAGTACCCCAGGGATCAATACTGGGTCCAGTCTTGTTTAACATTTTCATTAATCATCTGGATGATGGAGTAGAGTGCACCCTTAGTAAATTTGCAGATGATGGTAAACTTGTGGGAGTGGCTGATTCACCAGACGGCCATGCTGCTATTCAGAGGGACCTTGATAAGCTAGAAAGGTGGGCTGACAAGAATCTCATGAAGTCCAACAAGGAGAAATGCAGAGTCCTGCACTTGGCGAGGAACAGACCCAAACACCAATACGTGCTGGGGCCAGCAAGCTGGAAAGCAGCTCTGCAGCAAAATAACCTAGGAGTACTGGCGGACACCAAACAAAACATGAGTCAGCAATGGGCCGTGGCTGCGCTATTGAGTTTACATGACAAGGTTTTGGTAGCAGGGGGGCTGCAGGAGTGGCCTCTGTGAGAAGAGTCCAGAAGCTGCCCCACGTCAGGTAAGAGACAGCCCCAGCTGGCTCCAAAAGGGACCCCCCGCTGCCCAGAGCCAAGCCAATATGAGAAGGTGGTTGGACCTCTGGGAGAGCAGATTTAAGAAAGGAAAAAATAAACTGCTGCACAGCAACAGCTGAGAGAGAGGAGAGTGGAAATAGCCCTGCAGGACTTGATGATCCTTGTGGGTCCCTTCCATCTTGGGATATTCTATGATTCTATGATTCTAAGGCCAGTGCAGCAGGAGGGCAGGAGGTGCTCCAGGCAGGCAGCAGCAGTTCCCCTGCGGCCTGTGGAGAGGCCCCTGGTGGAGCAGGCTGTCCCCCTGCAGCCCATGGGTCCCACATGGAGCAGATCTCCACGCTGCAGCCCCCCCGTGGGTGGAGGAGCCCCCGGTGGAGCAGGTGGATGTGGTCTGGAGGAGGCTGCGGCCCATGGAGAACCCCCGCAGGAGCAGGCCCCGGGCCGGAGCTGCAGCCCGTGGAGAGGAGCCCACGCAGGAGCAGGGGTCTGGGGAGAGCTGCCGCCCGTGGGGGACCCGTGCTGGAGCAGTTTGCTCCTGACAGACCCCATGTCACGGACCCACACTGGAGCTGTTCTTGAAGAGCTGCTGCCTGTGGACAGTCTCCGCAGGCTCAGTTCAGGAAGGACGGCATTCCGTGGGAGGGACCCCATGTGGAGCAGGGGCAGAGTGACCGTGATGGAAACAAAGCATTAGGGACTGACTGAAGCCCCCATTCCCCGTTCCCCTGCAGCACTTGGGGGGAAGTTGTAGAAGAGGGTGGATGGGGGGGGGCAGGTGTTTATAGTTTGCTTTTAGTTTCTCATTGTTATAGCCTGTTAGTAATAGGTAATAAAATATATTAATCTCCCTATGATGAGTCCGTTTTACCCATGATGAAAATTGTTGAGTGATCTCCCTGTCCTTATCTCAACTCTTGAGCCCTTTTCCATCATATTTTCTCCCCTCTTCTCCTTGAGGAGGGGAAGAGACAGAGCAGTTGTGTTGGAATTCAGTTGCCCAACCGAGTAAAACCATGACATCTGCTAAGAGGGCTGCCAGTATTCTTGGCTGCATTAGGCAAAATATAGGCAGCAGGTCAAGAGAGGTGATCCTTCCTCTCTACTCAGCACTGGTGAGGCCGCACCTGGCATACTGTGTCTTGTTCTTGGCACCCCAATACAAGAGAGACATGGACATACTAGAAAGACTCCAATGGAGGGCCATGAAAATGATGAAAGGACTAGAGCACCTCTCCTATGAGGAGAGGCTGAAAGAGTTAGATCTGTTCAGCCTGAAGGAGGCTCAGAGGGATCCTATCAATGTCTACAAGTACCTGAAGGAAGGGTGCAAAGAAGACAGAGCCAGTTTCTTTTCAGTGGTGCCCATGGACAAGAGGCAATGAGCACAAACTGGAACACAAGAGGTTCTATCTAGACATCAGGAAGCACTTCTCTACTGGGTGACAGAGCACTGGCTCAGTTTGCCCAGAGAGGTTGTGGAGTCTCCCTTCTTGGAGATCTTCAGAAGCCATCTGGTCATGGTCCTGGGCAACCTGAGTGTCCCTTCTTGAGCAGGGGGTTGGACCAAATGACACCCAGAGATCCCTTCCAACCTCAACCATTCTGGGTTTCTTTGATTCTGTGAATTTCTATTCTTGAAATAATTTGTTAGCTTGATCCTCCTTGTTACAGAAAATCTGTTAATAGGTGGATATTTCTTCTGTCCTCTCCCTGAATGATATTATTGCCATTTGCATTTATAGCTGGTGTGTGCTGGCAGTCCTATTATGTCTGAAGGGCTTGGCAGCCTACTGGGTTTTGTGTGCCTTGTCCATTGATCAGTCACAGGATGGTTGAGGTTGGAAGAAACCTCTGGAGATCACCAGGTCCATAGTCTGTCTCTGTCTTTCAAGCACTTTTCCATCAGCTTTTTATACACACTGATAAAATCTCCACCAAGCCTTCTGTTCTCTGAAATGAACAATCCCAGCTCTCAACCTTTCTCTGTATGATGGATCATCCCAGTCCTTAATCACCCTTGTGGCCCTTCACTGATGGCACTTCAGAAACTTCATGTCTTACACTGGGAAGCTGAATGCAATTTTCTAGATATGGCCTCATAACATGGATTTTTAACAAACTATTAACCTCTAATGATCTCAGTAAAAATTGTTAAGACTTGAGAAGCAAGAAGGCCTACAAATTTTTTGTTAAATTTAATCAAGTCTGATTGAAAGTCAGGCTCACAACTTCATCTAACTCAGCAAGTATGCACTGAAAAGATCAACTTCTAATGAAGCTACAGCATGAATTCCTCAAAAAGAGATAATCTCAGTTACATTTCTGCTATGAAGTAAGTATAAAGGTTAACATCTTTACCACTGATAAATAATGTGACTTCTGAAAAAGTTTGATTTCATCATCTGAAAGATTGTGTCTTTCTTTGTGTGGCACCTTGATTATATAGCATCTGGCACCATGGAGATGTCAGAGGGAAGCACTCAGGCACAACTATAATGCAAGTAAATATATAAGGAGTAAAAAAAGATAAAATGGGTAATGCTAAGAAATATTCCCTTATATTTCATGCAAGTCTGTTGTTAGTTTTGTATTTTAAAGGAAAGACAGACTTTGTTATGATATCCTGAAACAATTTAGAGATCAGCTTTCAATAAAATAGATGTAAAAAGAAGGAAAACAGTTTGTTACAATAGAGAGGTTCTCTGGTTTACTAAAGTGTTGATTAGATTATTTCTATTGTATGATTTTTACTGATGAATATAGGAGTAGAATTAATTTATCTGACAAATATTTGTCTATGTTTCATTAAGCTGTCCAATAAAGAAATTACATTAAGAAAAGCCACAGCAGATGACAAAAACATCAGATCAGATATCTGTTTTCTGAGAATAGATAATTTTGATTTATTCACATAGAGATAAAACACGTGAGATATCTGTTCATATCTTGATGTCATACATGTTGGTTTTGGTAATGGAAAATTTATTTCTGATTTCGTGGAACACAAACTCATATTTTCAATTGTGAATTTACTACCCTTACCTTTTGCAAATATCACAAATATATTACAGCTTTTCTCTCATGTATTTCCAGTAGCAAAATCATCATCAGATGGTAATTACTTGGAATCTATACATTTTCCTGTTAGTTTTCAAGTCTATCCTTCACGTAGAAAAACATTATACTAAAAAAATTGTTCACAGTAAGAACTTCCTCACCTTAAAGATAATGAAGGGATTGAAGCAAGACAAATATGCTCTGCAGAACCCAGATGCTACAGAGAAGAGTTGTGGCTTTGAAATAGATGGCTCCTGCAGACTGTTGTTCTAACAAGCTTCTAATAACTAGAATGTGGCAATCTGACATTTGTGTTTGAATTAACAGGAACAGCATTCCTGAATGGATATTGGAAATGCTAATTTGACATGGTTATGATATATAATAAGACCAGAGGTAAAAAGATGTTATGGATAGGTCTGATTTGGTAAGCTTTTCTTACTCCATACTTGCAAATCAGCACTTTGGGCTTCCTAAATGTCGTAACAGAAAAGGATGTTATGGATCAGTGATTTATTTCTTGTGGTATTGAATCTCTGTTTAGAGATACTGGTTTTACAAGAGTTCTGATCAGTTCATTCATGTAAAAATTTCCATTTGCATTCTAAATTATCTTTCTGCTGTAAGTAACAAATCAATTCATAAAAATTCAATAAGAAGAAATCTAAGTGGGTCTGGAAGGCTAGCCTCACTAATCCTAGTATTGATGCAAATGTATATATATTTATACTACAGTATCTTTATTTGGACTTACTTGCTGTAAGTATTTACTTCTTAAAGATATTTTCACACAATTTTTGGACAACCTTATGTTTTAGGGAAAAAAAGCAACAACAACAAAAAAAAATGCAAAACAAAAACAAAAGAAAACAACAACAAAAAACCAACAAAAAACAAACACCTAATTTCCAGACATTGTTGTGAAATCAGAGGAACATAATTTTTTTCTCATTTAAAATTACAATTGTGATCTGTGATTTTCTGTATCTGAGTATTAAATAGAAGGGTCAGGTACTGATCAAAGTCTATTGAGCTTGTACAGAGATGACTAGTAAGTAGAGTCTGAACTAATGGCACCACCAATATTTTTCCTTATTCTCCCCTGGCATTTAATTAGTCCTTTCTCCACCCCACTTGAGTAAATGTTGATCTCTGAGGTTACTCAGCAAAAAATGTTCTTCAGCTGGCCATCCTAATTCACTATTACAGGATCTTCCTCATCAGCAGGAGAAAAAAATCTCTCAAAAATATTAGGTAGACATTAGTAATAAATAACAATGATATACCCTAGTATATCAAAGGACTTCTATAACTGTGTCATGGGCAGAACAGTTCCTGTGGATGGCCAGCAATGGCTAACAAAATACACTAATGACATTTGGCATGCTTGATGGCTTGTTACATACACCCAGAGGCACATTTACGGAGACTTTTCATGAAGTAATGGTCTAAAGGCAGACAAATCAGGGAACACATTTGATTCACAAACAACCACCAGAAGACACAGCTAAACAGGCTTGTAGGTTAAACTTGCAGTGGACAGAAATATAATTAGAACTTCAACATAAAAATGAAATTGTGAAAAATGAGTTTTCTTCCTTTTTTTAGCAACATATATATACACACACATATATATTTTGTATATTTGTGGCTGTTTGATAAGATAATTTTGTTTATGAAGAATGACAAGATCTGCTGTTAAAAAATACAGTGAGAATAACTTCAAGGCTGAAAGGCTGAAAATGAGTCTCTTAAAATTTCAGAATAGGAAAGACTAGAAAAGTCCAGGGTTAGAAATACACAAATCTTTTTTTTTTTTTTTTTTTTTTTTTGTTTTTTTTTGTTTTGTTTTTTGTTTTAAGCCAAGATTTCCAAGATGTCCTGTAACATAGCATGATATTTCAAGAATAATGCACAGGTGATATTTCAATGTGGCTGCTATGAATGGAGGTATAAGTACATGGAAAATAAGGATCAGACCATGAAGCCTAGAGGCTTAATGCTTTGTTTGTAATCAAACACTAGTGGTCTAGTTTGATGTTTCTAACAGCGATGTAAAACATAGGGTAACCTTTGCCTATTCCTTACTCTGGAATTCCCATGTACCAAATACCACCAAAGCAGACCAGCTTCCCTGGGATGGCTGTCAACACTGTGAATACAGCTTGCTGTAAATCATTTGGTGCCAATAATACACAAAAGGCAATCATTGAAAGTGAAGGACACCATCAGAAAATTTAGCACAAGCACAGGAACACTACAGCAACAGTGACTGAGGGATATATGTATTTAGAGCAAGAGCTAAGTGACAACTGCAAAGCAACTTCTGCAGTTTGTAGAACGTTTTTCAATGGTTCCAATAATTTCAGATGCCTGTAGGCAAATTTATTTAAATTTTGTACTGATATCTTCAGGATCATTAAGCAGGAATTTAAACAGAGGTGTAGCCTGATTTGCTGATGTGTTAGTGACAGGAAGATAATTTTGCTGGACTAATTTGTTTGTGCACAAACATGTTGGGAGATATGATGAAGCCTACAAAACTGCTGCATTATGTCAGAATATATCTGTTATATCAGAATACAAGATACCAGGTGAAGAAATTAAGAAGAAATTAAGAAAGGGGTAGACCCCAGAAAATCTTGAACTGTTAGATGTTTTGGCTTTTCAAAATAAAATGCAGTAGACATTAGTTGTCAGAATAATAACCTGCAACATACAGAAAGCAAAAGCAGCAAGGCTGGGTTGATAGAACAGAAGAGCAGGATTTTTCTCGTTATCAGACTCAGATGTAAACTGAATACAAATCCTAAAAATCTTGCTACATTCTTTCTGTAACATATACAACCCTCTTCCATACATGGAATATTACCACAGAGCTAAGCAGACTTCTTGCACATATGAAAAAGCAGTTTGGCTTGTATCTACTAGGTTTCCCATATCATGCATTTTTTCAAGACCCTTTGACAGGGAACATCCAGTCATAGTTTATTAGTACAGTTTTTCATTTTGTGAATTTCAGTTAGATATTCTTATTTTTCCCTCATCTCTATATTTAATAACTTGTGAATGATTCACAATTACAATTTTTGTACTACTATAAATTTTAAAAAAGGTAATAGAAATGACCAAATTTCTGTAATAGAAGATTGTCAAAATAAAGTGCTTATATAAATGTTAGGTTGTTTTGCAGTCAAATAAATAAATTCATACACAAAGAATAGAAGATATAAATGTTACATTTAAACAAGAACTAATTTCTGTCTCAGTTAGAAAATCTAGTATGACAGAAGCTTGAATCTCCAACTCTTAAATGGTTAAGATATAGGTTCCTTATGTGCAGATAGGGAAGCCATTTCAAAAAAGTAACCTTTAATACATTTGAGTCTGCTAAGCCTCTGTGCTACTACTTGGGAGCAGAGATATCTCACTTAACTGCATCTTACTGATCTTACTAATATGTTGTGTGCAACATTTTCATATGCCACACAGCTTTGCATCATAGAGCAATAGCCTTAAATAATCTCTTAGCTCAATGCAAGTTTTCCTAGGTTAGCATTTCATTTGGTATGAGTCTGAACATGATATCATGTTCCTATTTGAGATCTTAAGTCTCTGAGATCACCTCTACTTGCCTTTCTCTCTTTCATCCTGTCCTATTAGAAATGTTTCTGATGTTTCATGGTAACCTACGAAATAGGTTATGCCCCTTATACCTGCCCCTAAGTCTGCCTTAAGATGGTGCATCAACTTCCTGCAATGATCTGCTGAGCTCAGAGAACAGTGTAAATGTAACATTCCAGAATCAGAAGACAAAATAGTCTATTTCCTTTGATATTTAAATTTTTTAAAAATAGTTAGAAATATATTTTTTTTCCTTTAAATATACAAATGACTAAATAACAAGATAAGTCCATTTTGCTGGATTTTGATTTTTTACTCCCTAAAGAAAAAAGCAGGAAAAGAAAAAAAAAAAAAAGCATGTTTTTAGAAGAAGCTACTGTGAATGTAATCTAAAGGACAGACATAAGAGGAAAGATGGCATGAAGTCAAAATAAATAAATAAATAAATAAATACACACCACTTAGAGAAAATTGTTTTATATTTCTGAACAGTGGTGGATGTAAAATATTTGCCCCAACAGGCATCCTACAGTTGTTCTATGGAGTAGAAGGTGATTGGAAGATAACTCTGCCCCTTCTAATGAAGGGCAAATAGCATCAATTTCATTTTTAATATGGTCCTTAAAGTAATCTTCATTTGAAGGGAAAGTGTGCATCTATGTTTAAAATAATAATAATAAAGCCTCTCAAAAAACAAACAAAAACAGCCCATAGATTTTTTTTGTTTGTTTGCTTGCTTTGTATTCATCAGAAATGTTCACAAATACCCCCTTGAACTATTTTATTTTTTTCATTAATGTATCCTTTTATACCAGAATCTTTTAGAACAGCGAATGTCATTGCATGTATGAAACAAGTCTTAGCATTTCTTGTACTGTACATGATGTCACAGCTTCGGTTGACTGAATTTCATGACTGCCTTCGCTAAGACTATGGCATGACTGAACTGACTTTCCAATGAGTTCCTATTCCATTCCCATGCGACTGTGGAAGGACTGCTTGAGATTCATGGAAAAGATGCAAAGGAACATAAGCGTATGTTCATGACAAATGAAATGAGGGCAGTTTAAGTGACCAGCCAATAAATACACCACTGGTGATTTGGGTAGAAATATCTGATGGACGGACTCTTCTCAAATTCTATTCCTGAACTCTACAGCTACCCTATACTTCAGAACCACCACTATCTAGAGTGTAGATTATTTGTTGCTGGTACAGAAAAATCTGTAGTATGTCAAATGTGAGGGTAAACTTTGTTGAATCTTATCTCCCCATAGGAACCACTACAGCAACTATGTCAACAGGGTTATTCATACTTGACTTTTTAATGTAAATTAGCTAAAACATTTTTTTCTCTCTGCTGCACTCAAGTGGCACTTCTCTGCAGAATTCAGTGGCATCAGAATTCAGATTCCAGTTTGCCAGAGGCTTACTTACAGTAGTGACTTTATAAATTAATTATTGTCCCATATATTTCCAACATGGACAAGAAGTCCATGGTTTGTTCAAAGGCATTAGATTTGCCTGTGTTGAACTTAATAAAGTGTAAAACAGTTTAGGTAATGAAGAAGTTGTTAACATCAGATTGTGACTAATTTTCAGTCTGCTACTGGGAGAAACAGCATTAGTTCCCATGCCAAAACCTATAAATCAGTGTGATGAAAAGGTAATTTTTAGACAAGTGTTCTCAGCAGAAAATGAGGATAAGAGAGTAAAAGGGAGAACATTCTTCTTTAATATAATTCTCCAGAAAATGTCTCTAGAAATTGAGTAGCTCAGCGGTTTTGAAATTCTCCTAAAATCAGAGCTGAGAAAGGTCAGCTGTCAAATTATTGTCAACAGCTGACAATTAAGGGGTGTCTACAACATACTGAAACCCCTCTGCTAATTGTTTTCTACATTTTAAACATCTGGACCTTCTGAGACTTTTTTTTTTTTTTTTTGAGAATGGATTGTTTATTTGCAAACTGATTTTCATCAGCTATCATAAAAAGCTACAGCGCCAAACACAGGTTGACATTAACTGCTTTTGGCTTTTATGAAATATGAAATAGTTTTTAGTAATACTTAGAAAACAATAGAAGTCAGCTGTCTTGTTCACATTACCAGTGAATGTGATTAGAATTAAAAAAAAATAAAAAGGATTAGCCAAGTGATGCCTTACATATTTTTAAACTAAACCAAATTAAAAATTGTAATGCAGAGAAACTGAATTGTTGTTGCATAATAGGTGGTCCAGATGATTATGGGGTTCCCCCCCTAGCAGTTTTCTGACCAGTCTACATGTTTAAACATTATAATCCTCCCTTTCTCTCATTATTGGATATAAAATCATGCTTGCTATGGTGTTAAAGCAAGTAAATAAAAATAAAAATGTTTAGAAAAACAGAATCCCACACCCCTTTATTCTGCTACAGAAATCCTAAAGGGCTACATTTGGGGGAAGGGCAAGAAGAAGGAGAATACATCTGTGGTGCATGTGCAAGCCTCTTTTTAAAACAAGTTTCTTCCACAGATGAAAAGCTGCAACTGCTACAAGGAAATCTTAACATGAAGAAGTAAGCTCTTCAGTTATTAAATAAATAAAGCATGAAGTATTGTTAATTTTTTCACTTTCAAAGTAAAAAATACGGTAGCACTAGGCCTTTTGGAGGAAGAGTGAAAAAGGATTGCTGAAAGATGAAGAAATCAGAGGCTTCAGTGACCTTTAGAACTTTTAATTCAGGCTCAATAAAATAAAAAGATTTAAGCAGATTTTCAAAATGATCACAAGATTGGAACAAGGTTTTTGACCACCTTTTCCTGATAACAGGAACCCATGTCAAGCAACTGGGTTTTAAAAGTCCCCGTGCCCCTCAGTCCTCACAGGCAAAGTCAGAGTTCTTCAGTAGTGGTGAGATTTTTTTTTCTTCTTTTCCCTCAAAATACACCTGTGCTTTTCTCTAAAAATCAACAATTTGCTGGAATGAAAGCCAATGAGGAATTGCCCATTTGGACAAAGCACCAGTTAGAAAGGTCTTTTGGTTCAGGACAGAGTTTATCGACCTGCAGGTGGAGACCTGTCTGAAACAGAATTCATTCTTTTCCACTATTGCAATAGCAAAGCTCCAGTTTCAAGCCACATCTCTGCATGGAGCAAAGGGGGTGTAGTTTGAGTCTGCCAGGCCCCACAAATACAGAGGGCCACTGTTGTGGCCATCCACCCTGGGGAAGTCAGCACAAGCAGAGAGGGAACTTGAATATTTTTCTCCCATATCCTCTTAAGAGCACTAACCACAGGTTGTTGGCTATTTCTTTTTGAAGAAGAAGGTGAAAACACTTCCCAGAAAAGCTCTAGTGCACAGCAGTTTTCTAGACCTGGCCATTTCATTAAAGACTAGAGTGGACTGAAGGTTTTGAAAGCTTGACCAAGCCTCTCAGCTTTGATGATGATATATAGCATGAACTTCAGTCAACATACTCACGTTGCATTGCTTTTTGTTACCATGCTATCAGAGAAGATATATATTTGGCGGTGGATATTATTATAACAGCTATAGTTTCATGGTTCAAAGAGACAGGATGTTTACAGCCTTGCTACATGAAGAATACCTTGTGATACATACAGATCAGTGTATTTTGGTCCCTAGGCAAAATTACCATTTCCCTGTGGTTTATCAACATTATAAATTATTACTTACATTGCTGTGTCATTGAAGCATTATGGTCTATACTGAATGACTGAATGCAAAAAGATCAGTTCCCTCTGTATTATAAATATATGCACTTTTGCAGATGCTAACACATAAACTAAAAATTAACTGTGAGGTTGTGATTTCAGATAAAATCTGGTAAACTTTTTTTTTTTTTTTTTTTTTTTTTCTCATGAGAAAAGAGGAGAGAAAGGAGGTGATGGAAGGAAAGAATGCATCACAGTTTCTGTGGAGCCATCAAAAGCAGCTAGACAGTACCTCAACTGTGAGGAAGCTGTGGAAAGCAGTAGTATAAAATAGGTTCTTATAAAGGCTAATGAGCCTAAAATTTGATCTAGCTAGTGAAGAGGAGTGTTTATAAGACCTGAAAGCTCAGTGGGTCTGATCTTTCAGAGATATAAATTGATGGAGTCCTATTAATCTCAGTGGAACTATACCATTTTACACTCTCACACTCCAATCCAATTTGAATCTTCTTTTTATCTTTCAGTGGTTCTGCTTTTTAAAGCAGTCCTACAAAAACAAAGCAACTGTGAACCTGAGGAATTTGCTTGGTACATAAATACATTCCAGTTTTATCTTTCCAGCTGGGACATCTAGTTTGTTCAAAAAAAAAAAAAAAAAAAGATTTTTTTAACAAACAAAAAAAACCCTCAAAAATCAGAATAATAGAATTTGAAAATATTCTCTAATAATTCTATTTCTACAGTGGATTATTTTCCACTTCATCTAGTCTTGTAAGGGTATTTTCAATGTACTGACAAAGGGCTTTTTAGTATCTGTGTCCTCAGATCTACTACAGCAGAAAGGAACTCACCATGCTTCAAATCCTCAAGAAGGCAAAGCTCCCTCCTATCCTTTGCTGATGTGTGCAAATTCTCCTTTCTTAATCAGGACTAATTATTGTTTTCCTGGCTGTCTTACAGTCTTCTAATGGCCATGTTGATTAAAATGGAGATACACTGCCTAATTAAATTTATGATGGCCATTCTGATGCCACTCGAACATTGTTATTAATAGAGACTCAGATATTACAGCAGTGTGAAACCGAGATGCCTATGAATAAGTCAGACAGAGCCAAGTCATATCCTAGCATTTGAACCAGAAATGGGCAGTATCCTGTTTCAATATGGTTATCAGTTAGCACAAAGCCAGAAGTATGCTAGGAGACTAATGGAAAGCAGAGAACCCCACCTTCACAAAGATGTCATGCATCTGCTTTCATCTCTCCCTTGACGTCTGTGTGAGCTCTCCCCATCTGCCCCAGCAGGCTGATATGCAGGAAGTCCTTATTCTACCTAACCTTCTCAGAGGCTTAAGGCTAAGCATAAGTGGCAAACTGAGTGAAAGGTGAAACCAAACGTCAGATGTGCCCATATTTCAGTGTGCATCTGCATACATAGTGAAGCTCACAGCACTGCTACACCCTCAGATTCTGGTGGAAAGTGGTGCTCTTCTACAGAAATACTAAGCAGATGCTGTCCTCTGGGACTGTCTAAGCAGCACCCTCAAGTCTATACCAGGCTTATAATACATAAATTGGAAAACATCTACATGCTCTGGCTGACAGCTGAATGCCTGGGAAAGTACTAAGGCATTTCATGTCAATAAATGTTATTTTCTAAAGCACAACAAACACCTAGGAATCATCATCTCTCTTTCCAAGGGATAAGTACTTGCACATTAATGGCAGCTCTGCCACCCTATATTAGCAAGTGTAGAACGGGCAAACCCCAGAGCTTAGCCAGCCTGCACAAGCACTGGAAAACCTGAGCTATGGGAGAAAGGTTGGAATGGGAGAGAGAAAGAGAATAAGAACGTGAGTGTATAGACCCTTTCTTTCTGAAGGACTAATGGTTAATTTCCAAAGACAGCATAAGCAATTACATGGTAGCTCAATATCATCCTTCAGTTCTCTAGTTAAACATGAGGTTTCTTAATTTCACTTTTACAGATGTGCATTTCTCTGAACCAGTTGCTGTGTATTCAGTCAAAACATGCCTACCTCCCACTTTATTCTTGGAAAGGTAGTGTTTGGAAAGGACACCTTTCCAAAACCTCTTTGCTACATCCAGATGGGTTAGTATCATCAACTTTGCTCTGAACGACCACATGGAGAATGATATACAGGTCCTGACAACAGTTGCCCCATAAGTGTGTTTATGCCTCCATGACAATTAGCTAAACTTAGTTTGAGGGGAGATTCTGTGCTGTTCTTTTAAAAACCTTACACTGCTGGCATTAACACACGCTGCAGTGAGAGATTAGTTGGTGAGTTTTCTCATACCAGGAATTTTTGTGGGTAACTAGTATAAACCTACCAGCTACAGAAAAAAATCTCTCTGCAACTATCTTCTGCTAAATATTTGTTTCCTATTTCTAATATAACATACCCAAAGAAAAATAAATGTTGCTGTTTGTGTCTGCATGCAAGTCTTCTTTACCTAAACTATAACAAATTTGTCTCTCTATGTGACTGAGAGAATCCTAACTGCTCAACCCCCACCTACTAAGAGGGAGAGATCATCAGCTATGTTTATCCATCCAGGCAACCTGGATGTCTTATTTGGCTGGATAGCAAGCTAGCAGAAGCATATCATATACCACCATGAGACTATGTGGCTTAAATAAGTAGCTAAACTCAGTTCTCATCCATCCTCACTCACAGCTCCCACTGGGAGTAAGAACGGAATAAGAAAATAACTCAGTTGGGCCCTTTCATTAGTTTAATTCCTATAGTTCAACACTGTTTACATAATAGCTATAGAATTTTCACTTTCTATGAACAGAACAAATGAAAAATGTGTGTTGAAATCACAGCATCATTGGACTGCACATGCCACACTATTAAATATGTGCAAGAGAAGTACTTAAATCATTTAATCTTTGCTTTTTGTGAATTGTCCCTGCACTAAATTTTTCACTTAGAAATTTGCTGTTGAAGTTTGGCTTATGGAACTGCCCTCTCTTCTATCTGATCTGGCTCTGATTTCTTAATTTTCTATTTTAAAACTGGTGGCCTTAAAACAGATAATAATAAGCCCAGGTCTGAGCATTGTATACTCTAGCAGTGTACCTTCTGAATCCGACATAGTCTACTACAGGAAAACAGAACTGAAAATTTCAAAGGATTAAATACTGTTTTTAATGCAATTTTATTGGGATGCTGCTGCAGTAGGTATGGTAGTAAAAATACAATTTTAAAATGTTCTAAACAATTTTCAGTATGTCAAAAGAATTCTTTTGCTAAATTATCTTTCAGATACATTAATAAATTAAATAAATTTACTTAAATAGAACAAATACTACCTACCTCCTTAGTATTTACACAAAGTTAAGACTTCAGACTTGTCAAATACTTGCAACTATCAGAAGACAGATTTTTTGCTTTTCCACTCATTTACTGAACCAAAGGATAAGTTTACCAGCCCCACTTTTCTGAGTGCCTATAAGGGCCTTTGTGGTGCCTGGCTTTACAGCTATCATTGCCTAGATAGCTACACCTCATGTTGGTCAGAGAAAGAAAAAGCGTCAGAACTATTGAATTGCTTATGGATACAGAGGCTGCATGTCTATGTGTCCCAGTGACCCCAGGGCATAAACTCTAAATAACATCAGTTCCACATCCTGAAGCGTATGGCTGGAAAGTGCCATTTTCACACTGAATGTAAAGCCAAGATTTGACTGAAAGTATAAAAACTGATGTTCCTGCAGGGGTGTGCTTGTTTTCTGGCCGAGGAACAAGAAAAATGAATACTGTAATTCTAACACAGAGAGACCCATCTTCCACCAATATGGTTGTGGGAGGAGGAATACCGAGCCATCATTTCATTACAAAACACTTAATTTTGTTCTGGCAGCTGGTAAGACCCCAGCTGTCCCTTTCACTTTCACCCTGTGACAAACACATGGTGAGCTGTAAAATTTCAAGCACTAAAATGGAAAAAAAATGAACAATAGTGAGTTGCTAAAATGCTCATTTACATGGGAAGTCTCTCTGGCTGCTCCAAATTACCTGCTTTTCTGCAAGACAAACTGCATCTAGAGTTTTTGGCCATATATTTACGAGATTAAATGACAGATTAGGTTTTAAACACTTCATATGATGAAATGAAGAGGCATCAGGCCTTAGTCTTTTGTTACCAATGACTTGGTTAGTAGCTGACATTTCTGCTTCAGACAGCTCTTATAAAGGAAAATACCAATACAAGAGAATTTTTTTTCCTATGAGACTGAAAAATTACAAGAAAACCATATATATGTCAATTTTCAGATGGCTTCTCATTAAAATATGCTTCAACTATTGGTAGAAGAACCATTGGGTGAAGAATTGCGTATGACTGAATGTCTCAGTTATACTTGATAATTGTAACGAAGACACTGGAAAACCAGTCTGCTTCAAAGACCTACCTAGAGGTCTGGTAAGGGCAAGCTGAGAGCTGGATTTCAGAAGGGAAAGCATTTAAATGGGGAGGTAAGGGAGAAAACAGCTGCTGCTATATTGTATATTTATATACTAGGTTACAGAATTAAAGATTGTACAGTTTAAAAGTGATCTGCAGTACACTGACTTAGACTCGATAGAATATGCATTGCTCTCCTGGAATCACTAGAACTTCACTGGTGACAATTCTTGTCCACCCTACAGAAATAACCTGAGAAATAGCAGCCATTTATATTGCATGAAACTTTTGTAATACAAACTCTTTTTGACACAATATGACTCCAAATGATACTAAGATTCTTATCCGCTACAGAAAGGCCAAACTTAAATTGTATTTTGCTCTTGATGTTGAACTGAGAATGTTCAGAGAAAGCACTGCAGAGAAACTTTCATTAGTAAAGTACAAAAACAATGTCATTTCCTCAGTCCAGTTGGCATATTTACTATTTGTATCACCAGTAGTTGTTGCTACAAAATACAGATTTCAGAGGTTAAAAGCTAAGCTTCTCTCAAAAGAAGATGTTGTTTATCAAAAAGGTAAATGATTTAATTCTAGGAAGTGAGAGTAAATCAATGTTTTACAGACTGTTATTTGGAAACTTGGATATCTTCATGTAGCTATAGGGTTGTTCCTTGCAGAACTGAAGACAGTCCCTCTAGATTCAGGCTTTCCTTTGATCAAATTTACTAATTAATCATTGAACAAATACTGTATTAACCTTTCTAAACTTGGAACTGGAGAAGCAAAGCTTTAGTTTTTAAAAACAGCTGGCATTTCACATGAGACTTTGGGGAGGGCTGCAGAGGACAGAACGGCACAGGGATTACAGAATAATAGCTCAACTAACAAAGCTTGACTTAGGGTTGTTGGATGACATGAAAAAAAATTGTCTTTAAGTACCTCAAAACAGATGTGGCACTAAAGAGTTTATCTGTGACAAGCTTCTTTGTTTCTGCAGCCATCGGTGAAGATACAGCAAAGGAAATGGAGGAGCTGCAGTTATGCATTTGCAATACACAAAGTCCTTGTTTTCCCACTAGGCACTGCAGAATAGCAATTGTCCATTCACAGCACATATCACATCCTCTGCATTTCAGAGCTAATATTTTTGCAGTCCTTAAGCTAGCATGTTTGAGCCTAGTATGCCTAATTTTTGTAACCCTTTGAGGTGCCTTGCATGAGGTAGATGTACTTATTTTCTGTTCTTTGTTATATGAATAGTTTTATCAGGTATAAATTTTAAAGTTAAACTAAAAGATTTTCACATTGTAGACAGTTTATATCTACAGTAACATCTCAAACAGAGCTGTCTCATTTCAAAAACTGGGAAAATACGAAGATTGCTAGTCACTGAGAAAACTTGTATTTTAATCTAATTAATCATGGACATTGGCTATGTTGTCTGAAATTGTTTTTAAGATCATTCACACACACACACACACGAGCTCTGACAAGTGGCTCCTCCTCTTGTATGTTAGAATCACACTCCTGAAAACAATGTTAGTTTTATGCTAGCAGTTGCTTTCGCTTCCTGCAGCACACACTGTCCACTGTGCTGCTGCAATACTCATTCAAGGCAGATCAGTAGCTCAAATATGAATTGAACTTATATGCTGTTAAACAGACGTCAGGCTTCATTACTTCAACTTCCAATTAATTTCCACTTTTCTCTGGTTAAGTAGCAAAAGATATTTGACAACTGGTGTTAATATAAGCTGAGCAGCTCCCTCCCTCACATTGAGGATCTGCTCATAAGTCAAAGCTCAAGCTTCTTAATTTTAAACTTCAGAATCCAAACCAAGTAAAGCAGCATAAGCATGTAGAAAAAAAATGATGTGGTACATGTACTCCTAAATATGAGACTGACTTTCTTTCCTGCTTGATCTGTTTATTTCAAACTCCTTCTCTCTCTCTGCTCTAACTCTCAGATGAACTCACAGCACCCTCAGGATATGAATAAGTTTCTGCTATCTTCTGCCTTCATCTAAGCCAACCAAGTCACAGGTATCCTCTCCTTCCATAGAGCAGTCGGAAAACACATAGAGAAAACAATCACACTTTCCTCAGCGGATCAGAAAGGACTACAATAACAGATTCTCTCTGCAATCTCTTTTTGCCATCAAACAGTTAAACCAACATAAGTTAAAATTCTCATCTAGTTTGAATAAAGAGAAAAAGGGAGGAAATTCAAAATCCTGTTGCTGTAGTAACAATCATCAGTAAAAATCTTTTCCAATAAATAATAGTATTATTTCCCTCTCCCCCTCACAGTTTTAGTTCCCCTTCAGAAATCATCATGCTGGCTCTTTTAGATTTGCTGTACATACCTCAACCATTAAACAAGACATTTAACCATAGTGGCAGTTCTGTGACCTTTGAATGCCGTGAAATCTCTAAGCGGTGCAGCTTGTTCATGAAGACTTGTACTGCAGAATCCAGTAACTGCATCCAGGATTAGGAATACAAGTAAGTAACAACAGCAACCAAAAAAAAAAAAAAAAAAAAAAAAAAGGAAAAATAAAAGGAAAGGAAAACCTCCCCAAGTCCCCCAACCCAGCCAATAAAACCACCTTAAGAAGCAAAAAGAATCAGAAAGAGAGTGCACTTTTCTGCCAGTGTAAGGGCTGGGATAGAGCTGAGCTTGCTGCAGTCAGACTGGCTGTGTTAGCAAGCAGAAGGCCGTGCACGGCTGGGAGGTGCTGTCAACTGCCACAGGCAAGGGAAAGCAGACCAATCCGCTTCGGCACTGTCAGCTCGCTGGAGTGAAGCCTTTTCTGTTTATGTTTCCTCATTTCAAGAGTGACGTCAAAGGGTTTAGTTTTTCCTCTGCATGTGCTATTAATTTTAAACGACTACTATGGGAAGAATGTGGCAGTGATTTAGGCAGGCTACCCTACTAAAAGAAGCCAGAGTCATAATTTATCTGTCCTGGATTTAGCTTAGAAATATTTTATAATGAAAGGTACCAGGAAGATCCAAAATATTCACACAAAATGGAGATAGGCTATAAATATACATACATAAATTGAAGTTTTCTTAAATATACCTAAGATATAAGATATTTCCCAGGGAGGCCTGTTATTTGTATGGATTATGATGCAAAATCAGACCTGATTCTGCCCTTTCCCTGAAGTAAATCAGGAACTGCTTGTCTAAATTCAGTGCTGCTACACCAGTGTAAACCTGGCAAAAGCGATAAGACTGAGACTACTGTACACATCCCTTTATCAGTCAGCACTAGCTAGATTGCAAATTAACAAACTTCTTTCATTACTACGTCAGAGTAATGAAGGTCTGTTGCTCTGAGCAAACATCCGTTCGATCAACTGGTCGCAGTCCAGCACTTTCAATCAACTGGTCGCAGTCCAGCACTGCTCTCCTTGCAGTTCTGCTGTGGACCACCCCAGGGGATTTATTGCATACCAGTCTGTGTCAAAAGGCAAGAGGCAATGGTAAAGCCTGGCTTCTTGTGTCACTGTATCACTGTCAGAAGAGAAGCTATACAGCTGAAATAGCAGGAAAGAAACAAGCAGCATGCCAAGGTCAATTAGCTCGGGCAAGAGAGGCCACACCAGCACAAGATAATTGACAGGAAATCGGTTGGTAACACTAACAGTTTAGTTATCTTCATCGTTTTAATATTATTGATTTGCTTTCCTAGGGATTCTTTTCAAAGAGATTGGCTTATGAGACATGGTTCGCTACTATTGACTTAACAGTCTAACATTTAATTTTAAAATACATATAAGTGCTTTTGAAAGTGGATAGACTAAAAGCACTCAGTGATTGAGAGATCAGGTAAAAAACTAGTAGAGGTAGCAGAAGTTTCTCCAGGACAATACACTCATAACAACCAATTGATGCTATCAAACCTTGTACTGGAAAGACCAAATTTTTTAATGATATTTTCATAGAAAGGTCTGCTTGGGGTATCACTGCTAATGTAATCAGTTTCAGCAGAAATGCAAAGGGTTGTCATGCTGTAAATTCTGGCATAACATATTAAAAAGTATTAAATATGTTAGAGATTTACAAAATCAATTAGAGCTCATTATCTTCATCTGACTGTACTTAGAGATCTGTATGAAGCAATCTGGTATGTATAAATAGCAATACTATCTGTAATACAAAGAAAATGATCATGTTTAACTTCAATCAGCATTGGTGACGGCACAGCTAAGTATTGCACTTTGGGAATTTCACTTCAGGGACTAGTTTGGAAACATCAGCTGAAAATGATATGGTTCAGTGGGTTGGTTCCAGTGAGAATGATCAGATCTGAATAAGCTGATATCACTTAGACTAAAAAAAAGTAGAGTTGATAACAGTTATTAACTATTTAAAGTTAAAAACAAAACCAACAAGCACATAAAAAATAATAGCACTTATTCTTTGGCCTGGAGACATTACCTGGCCTTTAATCTCTTTTAGAAGCTTCATGACAACATGTATGTAACTATATAGTAAGTCTCAAACTGTGTTTGGGCATTGCTTAGGAGAGTGCCAAAATTATGTTAGGGCCCACTCTTAAGCATTAAGGCATTATTATTACTATTAAGGCTTTAATAAGGTATTCTAAGTAATCGGGGTCCACCATCCAGGCTTGTGTTCTGGCTATGTTTATTTTACTAGTACAGACATAGATAATTGGCAAAGAGGAAGGGAATCATTTTTTGGCCATATTCATTGTGGTTTGAACAAGTAGAATACAGCAAAGGGAAGTTGTTGGACATGGGAAAAACTAAAGGTAGGAGACTGAAGTACTGAAATAGATAGGCAGTGATACTCCAGAGTATCCAATTACTGGCTATTTTTAAAAGTATGGTTAAGCAAACATCTTTCACAAGCAGTTTTGGTTTAGGTATTACTTTTAAGTATAGAGACTAGGTGATTTCTCAATGTCTATTCCAATCCCCCCCCACCCCCCCACATTTTTTTTTCTCATCTTCTGCATTTTAGCATCAATCTTATTATTAATATTACACTGTGTTTTTTTGAGTCAGGGTCCTGGTATGTTCAAGGTCTACACAAAGTCTTAGACAGATACTGTCTCTCTCCTATGGAAGTTAAAGCTTAACAGCCTCTGGGAATCATATGGCCCTCTGACAAAAAGTGGCCACTGTGTTTTTTGTGACGTAGATGCTTCTTGGGTGAAAAGGTAGCCTGGCTGCACTTAAGATTGCAGTCTACTTAGAGAAAGACAATCTCAAATGAGTACATGTATGCAGTGATGGAAAACAGAAAAACAGAATGCATGTCTGTGTACAGTGTTACAAAGAATTTGGTTTCATCAGCATAACTACATGCTTCCATGATAGGATGGGAAGGACTGTTGAGAAGACATGGGCTCAATCTCACAAAGAAAGAGAGAAACGCTTTAGCACAGTTTTAATAATCCAATCAGATAAGCACTAAATTATATGGACAGGCAGGTGACATGTCTGTCAAATAAACCTGGCACACAGAGGCCTAGGCAAAAAAATGGAAAGTCTATGATTTTTTATCAAAGGTCCTAAGAAGAAGAAGAAGAAGAAGAAAAAGAAGAAGAAGAAAAATAAAGTGAACCAACTTATGCTCAGCCTAGATGTCTCTATATAAATGTAAAATGCATTGATATGAATAGAAGGAGCTGGAAACCTTAATGCAAGATTAAAATTACAACTTAATTGACATAACAGAAACTTGATAGGGTACAGTCATGTGAATATGTGACCAGAATACTAATATCAAAGAGCACAACTTGTTCAGGAACAACAGGAGGGAAAAAGGTGAAGGAGATTATGCTATGCATCTCACTCAGATAGGTATTCAAAATGTGGGAGAACATGTACTGAAAGTCTGAGTGATAATACAAAGGGAAAGAATATAGACATTGTTGGAGGATCTGCAGCACATCCAGGAAGATCAAGTGGATAACACTTTTTCTTAGCAATTAACAGGATAGTCTAACGCACAAATTTTGGCCATAAGGGGAGATTTTAATCATGCAACTCTTGAAAAAAGAGCTGAGCTAGGCACAGACACCTTGGTTCATTCTCTCTAGAATAAGTGTTCAGAGTACATTTGGGAATCCAACAGATTTATGTGCCTGCCTTTCTAAGTAATTTATTTGCCTTCCTTTTATAGTCCTGATTTAGCACTGGAGGCACTTTACAGGTCTTTAGTGATTCTCCCTTCTCAGCATAGGTGGCACACCAAGACATTTCCTACCATGGGATGGCATTCCTCTTCTCAAACCCTCAACAGTCTAACACACCCATCCATCATGGTCTTTAGAAAGGAACCTGTTTATTAGGGAAGCTGCTTAATCTGCCTCACCCAAAACACACTTCTTATAGACAGACATACTACGTGAAACCTAAAGAAAATAAATACATCCAAGAACCAGTAACAACTGTGTTTGAACAGAATAGGATGGCTGGCACTGTGCGTGGACAAAGACGCCTCCTTCCTAAGATACCTTCCACTTTCTTCCATCCTTTATTTCTACCTTGGGCATCTTTTTGAAAGGCTTGAGCATGGGACCATGTATTCTCTTCACACTGCTATCAATGACATCTGAGGGAATTAAGCAGTTTCAGAGTGTGAGAATAAGGAGTAGAAGAATCATAGAATCATGCATCAAGAAGAGGTATGCTTAGTAACCTGCTGCCATAGCTGAGAGAGTTCATGCCTGATTTTCCTTCCACATGCCTCAGCTGTCCTGAAATTGGTCTGAATTGCAAGGTTGTAGATGTTATAGTAATTCTCAAAGGTATTGCTACTTTTCCTTAGGGCATGAACAAGTAAGTCTCAAGAGGCTGAAGACTCTGTGATCAAACTTGCCCTTTGTCTGTTGCAGCTTTCTTTGTTGTGAGACAGTAATGGTGAAGAACTAGTGTACAGGCACAGTCTGCTGTAGTCATGAAAACAGAAGAAGGACAGGGTGGACAACCACAGTGGAAGAGTAGCATAAAGAAAGTTTATGTCTATCCCACTCTAGGAAGACGGATACACTACACTTGCAGATTAGTTTATATGCTACACTGGGTATGTTTCCAGTAGGAAACTTTTAAAGATAGATTTCTCCTTACTGAATCATGGAACGGTTTGATAGTGACTAGAAGAGAACATCCTATGACTGCTTGTTTACAAGTTAATGCCCTCAGTTAGCTTTTTAACCTTGTTACAGAGGGAATGAATGATTGAGCACCCCTTGTTTGACATCTGTGGAACACACTCCCTTATATTTCTCTTCTTCACCTGGGATCTGTGCATTTTTTTCAGTGAATTCAGACAGTCTGATGTCTGAAGATGCTGTAGTCTAGTGATCAGCTGAGGTTCAGGGTTTTCTGTGATTACTCAGGCAGGATGCAGGGGGCAGTTCATCTCAGACAAGCATATAGATAGGTGAGGGCATGATGTTGCTGAGCAAGGTCATATCAAAAAGAAGACAGATTGCTGATGAGACCATAGGATTCATTTATCTGACCCAAAAAGCTGGTGTGTTGGTGCATGATAGATAGCAGGGCTTGACTTCATCTGGCTGCTGTTGTAACAAGGATGACACCACTCCTGAGTGTCAGCAACAAGGGAATGGTCTCCAGCTCCCACAAACTCATCTGTCCATTATTCTGTCTGACTTTCTAGTCTTGGTCTTAATTACCTATTGCCAGAAATCTTTTCCAGTATGATCTAGAAATTCAGCTGTTTCTGTCAAATAACTTCTCTCTAACTATCCCCTGTGCCCTAGCAGAGTTTCCTATCTCCTTTCCATTGAACATCTGCTTTAATCTGAAACACCAAATTAAAAATAAAAGTAAAAATCTTTCTATATATAACTTTGTTTCTGTTAGCTTTATCACTTTCTCCTGGATAGTGCAATAGAGAAAGAATGGTTCCTAACATTTGCTGCAGCTCAAATAGGGTTTAAAAATCTCATTTTGGAGGTGGTTATGGAAATAGTTGTGATCTGAGCCCAGCTATTATAGTTGATTCCCAGGTAATTTGGGCTGGCCTCAGACATTTCCCTCATAAGAGAGTACATAAGGGCATTTGGGCAGAGGGTCAGCTCTGTGGATCTGTGAATAGCCTCCTATTTCAGAGGGCAGAAAGGTACAACTAGGCACATACAGAGCTTTAGGTGTCCATGCATACATACCCTCAGGATTCAGGTAAGCAGTGTACTAAAGGAAGAAAGAAATTTACACAGTAGGTGAAGTAGGGAGTGCTATCTGATCTGGGGGCGTGAAAGTGCCTAATAATAGGCAAATTAGGTATGACTATTTATGTATGATTGGTGATAATTTTTCTATCAAGAACAGGGAGAAAGTACCTAGATAAAAGGCTACATGTGTGGTTTATAAAGTTTTAATAGATCACATTACTGCTCTATATTTTTTATGGGCCATTATATTAAAATCTATAGAAAAGGAGTAAAGTTCCAGAACTTTAACTTTTTTTTTTTTTTTTTTTTTTTTTTTTCCCCTTTTATTTAACCTAAGAACTTTTGAAGTTATGTAATGTGACTAAGTTTTTAGAAAACATCTCCACTTACTTCTATATACTTATTCATTGATATTAGTGATGGGAAAGATCCCTAATCAAATGGAATTTTATTCCATTGTGAAAGTGTTGAAATAATTTCTAATCTATGCATTGGGTAGTTCACATAAACAACATTCAGTAAGCTCAACAAGCATAATATAGGATGATGAAAGCATCAGGAAGAGAGTTTCAAATTTCCATTAACTTGTGGCACTGATCTGCAATGTAGCATGGACCTTGATTTTCAGCAGACATAACTCCTAAATTACTTTAAAAAATAAATGCATACATGAGTACTGTAAACTAATTTAGGGTTTAGTCATAGTCTGGTTTCTGTTTTACAACATTTACATGAGTATCAAAAGGTGTCAGTTGGATTACCAGTAAAAAGGACCACAGCACAGCTGCCACTAACTTGCTCTCTTCCTGTAGCAGTAGGCTTCCTGACCAGTAGTGCACACAGTAGTGGTAAATCCCCCATTGTCCGAGTACAGCCATATTGGCAGAAGTGCAGCACAGTTTGTACTGTTGTTGTAGATACTGTACATAAGCTTCACTATCTGGAACTACGAAGCTGATTTGGAATTCCCAGGCATCAAAAAAGAAGGGTGAGAAAAAAACAAGTGAGAGTGACCAGAGAGTATAAAAAACATTTGTCTTCGTCCTAATATACCATTTGATTTCAAATCCAGGAAAACTCATAACAGAAAGCTGAAAATTTTACCGTTCCTCCTTATCTGAAAGATGACAAACTTCAATTTAGTTTCACCAGTGATGAGAACTTTTAACTGCATTCTGCTCACTTATAGGTGGGTGGCATGAATTACCTCTCAAATCAGAACATGCAGGAAAATCTTTTAGCCTTAAAAAGTAGCAAGATCGGCATATCCAAAAACATTTTTAATGTTGCTGATGTTGTTGTTATGTCCCCAGATTTATCCAACCCTAATCTTTGCAAATATATGTATTTTAATTCATCTCTTTCTTTTCAGCCAGGGAATTCTTTAACGTGGTTCCTGGCATTTAGGGCAGTTCAGAAAGAAGAGAGAAACCAAAAGCAATAGATGAAGCAACAGAGAAACTAACCACATGCAATTCTGCACTGAAATACCAAAAACAGTGAAGCATACTGAAAAAAAAAAAAATCCTTTTTTGTTCAGTCTAGTGTCTTATATTCTATGGCCAACAAGTAAAGAGAGGCAGGAAAAATTATTATATGGTGATTTCCATCCCAAGTTTCTTTTTTTTTTCTTTTTTTCTTTTTTTTTTTTTTTTTTCCAAATATCTAAAATATTGTTTTACACAGATAAACACACAAATAAATGTTTTCTTGACAAATATTGGAGAATTCACTAAATTCTTCCAAACGTTCTTGTTTTTTTTTTTTTTTTTTTTTTTTTCCATTAATTAAAATTAGCCAAGTGGTAAAAGATGAAAAACAAAAATGCTCCCAAGGCAAGCTACAGGGACAAATTCTCTCTTACAGGCACACAAAAGAACCATGATTTCTCAGTAGATCATCTCAATGTTAATCTCTATCAGACTGCATGTCTCACTGCTGTTCTGTCTGAAGTGCCAGGAAAACAATATCTTTCACTGAAGAGGAAAGACATTGTTGGGGTCACAAAATTCCATTTCCTTAGCATTTCGCAAAAAAAATCCGTAATTATTCTTCCATCACAAAGTTGTAAAACAATATGCAAAGTTAAAGCATATCTAGCAATATAGAATCAATAACATTTCTGCAGCAATAAATTGGTGGCTTTAAAAGAAGAGTAGTGATTTGTGTTGTTTTTCCATGCAAACAATTTGAACCTGTAAAGGCACCATAATTATAAACTTTTTAAAAGAAGTAGTTGAAATTGCTAATGAAGTCATTGAAATGTAAAAGACATTAATGCCCTGTTAGATAGGCAAGAGTCTTGAAAACTGTTGGAATGTGTTGAAGATACATAAAGGACAAAAATTGTTAGGCTGAAGTCATGTGAGTCCTTTCACATTAATGGATTATACCTGCTAAAATTTATAAGGATACATTTATGGGAAATATATTCAGTGTTAACAGTGTAAAGCTGTGTCAATCATTCTTAATGTTTACATTTTCTTCACACAAAATCATTAGGTAAGACACAAAATAAGTATGTGCTCAGTCCTTCCTGCAAAGGTAGACCCACTGAAGACAAATACAGGTTGCTTCAATGTTGTGCCAATCATATGCAGTTTTGTCAAACCTCTAACTCCAAACAACTCAGATCCATGCCTTTACAGACCCTAGCCAAGACCAAAGCTTTCCCCTAGCACTGCAGGCAGCATATGAAGTTGGATGATGGAAGTAATTATCATCTTAGCTCCTGGTGCTAGCTACCAGCTGTAGGCTGCCTCCTTTGTATAGCTGAAATTTAAATAATTAAATTAATTAATTAATTAATTATTATTTTTTCAATGTGACAACAGTGAAAAGCATCTCATCATGTGGACTGATTTCAATGCATGAATACATTATGTTGATGCAAAACTCAGGTTATAGAAAAACCTAGGTTACTGGAAATTGTGGAGAAAATGCTGTGGAAGAAGAGAGCTCTCTTTTACTGCCCTTCCCTATATCATCTCATATGAGACATTCTGTCACAAAAAGTTAATTTGGGAATCTACTGAAGGAATCTATCATCCATCATCCAACTTTTCTTAGACATATCTTTTTGCTGGTGACTACAGTGAAACAACTTTGGTAGCACCTTCCATCCTGTACCCTGGAGTCCTGTATTAGTTGGAATAAAAATGTTTTCATTAACTGTTGAATTTTAATTTCAGGAAGTATTTTGCTTTTCTCTCTTCAAATAACACAATGCTATCTGATATTATGAGCTCTTGGCTGACAGATAAATTCACAGACTTGTGTAAATTAATATCCAACAAAGAAATCCATCTGAGATTATATTTTTCAGTCCCATAAATTTCATAAGATTAATAAATGGATTCCTCAGATTGTCATCTCCAATGTAATATGTCCCAATGCACATAGCAAATCAATAGGAGCATCTTCCAGTAGAACTAATGTGAGAAATGTCTTAGTTCCTTAGTTCTAAGAAATCTAACAAGAGGACTGCAATACAGTTTATCATAGGCTCTCTATGATTAAGGTTTAATGGTTTCTCACATCCTTTAAACATTTGAATACAGTTTAGAAGACATTTATGATATTATTATAAACAGTACAGCAAGACATATTTTCAAATGTAAGGACTTAATTGAACACATTACATATAGAAATACTTGTTTTAATGTGTCACTGGTCTTTTGTAGGCACTGATTAACTTACCAAATCTTTCTGTTTTGTTTATGTTTAATACTATCTCATTTACACATATATTGCAAACTTGAAAGCACAAATGTAAATGATAATTTGAGAAGTTGGTTCCTTTCCTATAAAATCCTATAAATTTTAGGAATCAGCTTTTCCATTCTTTCATGTAGAAATATTATCAGTGGATAATTTTGATAGGACGTTTGAAAAGTAAGCTCAAATAATTTAAAGGCAGCATTTAACACTAGCTGTAAGTAATAGCTTAATAAATATATTTTCTTCCGGACTATATGCAGTATATTGTACTTTCACTGCAAACCTCCGATGAAAAAAAAATATACACAAATAGGGTAGAAAAACTCTTCCTACAGTAGCCCACCAGATCTGACATTATGAATATTTCTATTAACTAACATTAGTTAGTTAATAAATATTAAGGCATTTCTTAGCACATCAGTAATTATTAACTTACTATGGCACCTAGCCATTGAACTACATTAAAGATAGGACACAGTTACCAAGGCCTTCTGTAGTTTGGAGTAAAAAGCTTTGCTTTATGTTGATTTAGGCTGATTTTAAATTATTTTAATCAAATAGGACCTCAGTTAATATTCCCTGTTACTGCTACTGACTCACCCTCTTCTTGCACACACATTTTTGTTTTGTGAGCAGACAACTTTCCCTGTGACCTCTGCAGATCCAGCCCACAAAACAGATGCTTGGCATCTCAGCTTTGTGCCTTTAAAGTATTCAGTCCCCTTTCCAGATTCTTGCAATGGCAAGGTACGTATAGTGCAGCTCTTTTTGATTTGTCTGTCATTGGTGTACTGTCTGAGTTTCCTCTTCAGAGTCACAAGGTTTGCTAAATACATGGCAATACATGTACATGGTTCTGATTATAATCCAGGAGTAGCTGTTAGGAACAGAGGTCAAGACAAACTAGGGAATTGAATCCATATCCTTAAAATTAATAAAAACACATTAAAAGAATAGCTAAATAAAGATTGTTTAAAGCAATTTCAGTTCTATGCAATTAAGAGGTATTGATACATATCCTGTCCTCCTATAATTTGGTTTGCATCTGAAACTCCAAGTTATTGTGCTGCTAAGTGAAAACATGGCATCAAAATACTAGGAATTGAAACTGCAATGTTTAAAGAACACCGGTCATGAGAACTACTGCAATTGCCCCTTAAGATATTTTTCTAAGTGATTTTTTTTTTTAATGTCATGAGTAGGATTGCCTAGTACAGTGAAACAAAGCAAGTTTTTCCCTCTAATAGGGGAAAAACTGACATAAATGGAAGCTACTAAAAAGCAAAAATGAGTAGTAAAGAGAGGCAATTTGAGAAAGAACAAGCATTAAGGAGAAGAGAGACATTTTTATGTGTAGTCCTAAGTCTTCGCTGTCTGCCTAATTTTTAATCTTAAACACAAAATATCTCATGCATGAGATACGTAAACAGGCTAAACATGACCCAGATCAAGGGCAAAACCGAGCACATGACCTGCACTACCACACAGAAGGAGATGAGCTCAAAAATGCTCAGAGATTAACTCAGCTACACAGTAAGGATCAAGAGAGATTTGATAGGCAATGCCTGGTTAAAACAACAGCACCATTACAGACCTCTTTCATACATGAGCTATCCAGTCATCTGGTCAGGACTATGAAACACACTTTGGTCTAATGAGTTTGGCTGATTTCTTAACACAAACAATGATTTTATTCTTTGAAGTCCCAACATAGATTTCCCTACTTACACACAAATCTTCTCTGGACTGTTCCTCTGTATACTCACAAACACACAAACACATACACTAATGGATTTCTTACTCTTGTTCAAAATGACAGTATTCACCATTATATAATCCAAGGGATCTTTATGTATTCCAAAGAGAGAACAAATATGTCAGGCACAGATAAAATTACCTGCTCCTTTTCATCTGGGCTACTTGCCTGCTGGAAACATTGTTTTTGGTTTACCATCAGCTACACCATCCCATCTCTGGAATTTCAAGGTCACGGGAGGACAGGATAATTTACTACAAAGTTAGTGCATGTCAAAAGAGAATTAGTTCAAAATTAAACTCCCTTTAAAAATGTTTGACGGTGACCGAAGGGGCAATTCTTTAAAACAAGATGCTGTTATACTTCTTATGACAATGTGTCTTTATCTACAACTTCTGTTTTCATTGCTGTATTAGATTTGTAATTACCAAATAAACATTTATAGGGGCAATAAGCAATTACAATTTTATTTTGAGCTACTGTTAAGGAATAGAAGTGGCACTGGGCAAAATACGCAGAGACAACAGTTGACAATCAGGTCGATACAAAAAAAATAAGTACCCAGATTCAGGGCCTTATATGTTAGTCACAAAAGCAAAAACAGATAGTGTAAGTTTTTTATTTGTTGAAACTGAAAAGTTGAGAAAGAATTTTCAGTATCACTGGGGGCAGAAGCACTAGAAATCTTCTGAGAAAGCATCTTCTACCCAAACATGAAAAGCCCAGAGACTTGCCTTGCTGAACTTGGATACAACTTTGTAAATAATGAGCATATATCAGAGAAGGAACACTGATTTCTGAGTTTTGCTGTATGTTACATCTCTACCCTACTAAAGACCTATAGAAGCAGAAGAACCTATTCAAGTTTGCCACCATTCCTGTATCAGATGGTATGTTCATGTTTTGTACTTGAACTTTTCAGCTGAATTGTATACAATGAGTCTTTGGTACAGTTGCTGTTCTAGGAAATGAAATGTCATTGCTTCTGGTAGTAAACAGACTAAAAGAAGAGGAGCAAGCAGAGCAATCAGTAGGCAGAGGAACAGAAATCTGGCTTGTGTGATGAATTCACCCTAGAACTTGAATTTGTTATTGCCTGCAGGAAGATCCCACCTTGTCTGCTCATCATGCTGCTTTTCCCCTACTGCTACCAGACGTATCTATTCCTACCACTGCTTGGTGCTCTTTTTTTAGGAGGCAATGATGCTTTCCCAGGCTTCCCACACGTTGTAGAAGGACAGGTGGAACACCTCCTGTACTCTCTGAGGCCTGCTGATCACATTTGTCCTTGCCACTTTGTAAATGCCTTTTCACCATCAGGTCCAGAGTTCTATAGAGAATAGATTTGGGTAGAGAGGACAAATAACAAAATATGGTGGGAAGAAGTGGGTGGCCAGGTCTCCCTGTTTTTTGTATACATTTGAAATCAGAGCTAACCTCTGCTACCTGACACACAGATAGTTCCCAGAAGTTTCTCAAAAAACAGAGACAAGGTTTCCAAACCATCAATTTGCCAACTATGGTGCTTGTTGTCTCCTTATCTAACAGAGACATAAGGTTTTCTGGTTCTAGCTCATTCCCAATCTATAGAAAAGTGGAATTTAGAAATCTGTAGAAAAACGGAATTTAGAAATCCCCACAGTTTGGGGGGGAGATAGTGTGATGTGTGATAAGCCATGTCAACACAGACATTCATACCACCCACACTGTTTTTGCCCATGTTTCATGCTGCTGCTGAAAGAGCAAGCTTAGACATAAGAATCATAGAAATGTGTCCAGGTAGACAAGATCTATACACAACGTT
This sequence comes from Netta rufina, assembly GCF_964035555.1. NCBI lineage: Eukaryota > Metazoa > Chordata > Aves > Anseriformes > Anatidae > Netta > Netta rufina. The sequence goes on along the minus strand of NC_140125.1, from coordinate 85,402,079 downwards.
ATAAGTGGGACTTTATGACTTACTTCATTAAGTCTTCAAGCTGTTCAGATCTTTGTACAGTACCGTATAGCTGCTTATAGAGTGAGTGGCTTTTTTTCTGAATAATGGCACTAGCTGCAGCTCGGCAGGAGCTGCCATCTTCCACAGAGGCAGGATTCAGCTGACAGCTGGTCCTAGGAAATCAGTGGCTCCTTTGAAGTTCTTGCAGACAATGTGTCCACATTGCTGTAGGCAACTGCTTTCTGGAAAAAAATCTGTTAGACCCAGCAATAATACTCAGTGTATACTAGTAATGGCCAAAGGCTGGAACAGATTCATAATATTTTTGTCTAAAATGTGCTAAAATACTGAAAAATATTTCTAAAAGAAAAGTATGTCCCACCAGCACTGCCAACAACTTGAAACTGTTTGCTGTCTCAAACAGAAGGCTGCATATTTTACTTGTTTTTGCTCAGCACCTATCACTGTAAGATCCTGGGCCATGACTCACAAACTAACAGAAGGAACAAGCAGACATTTTTTCTTGACTTCATAGCTCCATTCTCTCATTGCATGATGAACTTCCTGATAGGATGAGAATTTCATCCATAATTAGTAGTTAGAAAACATTTGAAAGTGTAATAAGCATGCACATTCAAGACTCTATTAATTCTTTTGCTTTTGAATATTTTACTGAATATATTTATTAAGTAAAGCAGAGGTTCTGATGAAATTAAGTGGCTGCAAGGGACAGAGAAATTCCTTGTACAACAGTTCAACAGATGTGTCTGAACCACTCTGACGGTAAGACACCACTGTTTGGTTGATGTGTTGAGTTTAGCTGAGTCATTTCCATCAGGTCAACTGTAAGTTTATTCAAGACCATTGTAGAAAGCTACTGATTTATTAGGAGACATGTACAAGCATTGCCCTGGAAGAGAGGAAGTATTTAAGTTTTTGCTAGTATAACACATGTTTTATAAATTTGAAACTCAGTAAAGTAGGAATTGCTCTGGAAAAATAGAAAAGGTTGATCATAATTACTAAAGACACTCATTACAGTAATCAAGAGTGGTAGAGGTCATGCAAATGAACAGCATTCAGAGAACAGGATATGAGACACTTTGACTTCTCTGGATTGAGGATAGGGATACAGGAGAGAGGAGAAAATATTAAAGGGGAGTGCACAGGAAGGAAATGTGAGGCAGAGTGGAAGGAAGGAGAGTCTACAATATTTACGTCAAAACTGTCTTAAATAGGAGCAGCCAGGAAGATATTTCAACTTTTTTTCCATTTTGATGTCACTGAAATAAATTATGTATGGAATCTGTAAAGAAAATATAAAGAAATTGTAATCCTTTGGTTTTAGAGTAAACCACAGGTGTTTGAGATCAAACACAGAGGACTTGATCACGAATAAGAAGACAGAATGGGAAATTGGTTGGAACAAAATAACTGAACAGACCTGACTTTGTCACTAAAAATCCCTTTCAATGGATATACACCCTATATCTCTCAGTCCTTCCAGGAACTTTGCATTGTTCTGGCTACAAATAAGCCTGCATGGCAGTTACAGGAGTCTTCTTTCCAGTGCTCCAAATGCTTCCACTCAGTCTTCCACTCAGTCTTCATTCTAGGCTCAAAGACCATTTTTTTTTTTAAATCCAGTTCTCCCCAAAAGGCCTGAAGCCTTCCATGTAAACTCTCCACAGCTTCTGATCAGCAGAGCACAGCAGAAGATGAGTAAAGGGCTAATCCTGATGTACTCAAGTTCTCCTCAGCTCACCTGCTGCTGAATCTGGATGGAAATCTCCAGAGATGCCAGGGGACACCTCTGCCTAGAGCCTTCTGCAGGAGCAGGTATGTATTTTGATAAACACTGATACCAGTGTTCATCACATTCATAGTTAGCAAAGATTTGCTGCTGGCATATTTATTAAAGACAGTCTCTTGAAGCTTTTGTCATGGCATTTTTTCCTTACCTGAGCTGCAAGTGCAAAATCAGTGGTGTGTGGGCAACGCTATGATTTAATAAGTAATTTCTCAAACACGAAGCCACAAGTATGATTTTAATTTCACTCATTCAATTCAGTTCATTCTCAGGAAATTAAAAGCTGCAGACTTTTTGCTTGTCGAGTCTTCCAGTTAGGTTTTTGTTAGAAGGCATTTTTCCAGGCTTAATTCTGCACTGTAAATGAGCCTTAAACAATAGATATTTTCTTCATGTTACTCTGTAAAGATTTGATTGATCGATCCAGCCCTCCTCTTAGTGAAATGACAAGTGAAGGAAATCAGTGCATCCTTTATAAAGAGTCAAAGGCTGTCATACTAACTACAGTTAGACGGAAAACTAGGACAACTGAAATTACATATAGAAGTTGTACAAAGAGTGTCTGTAGGAGTTATCATGCTGTCCCAGCAATCCCTCAGTGTAAGAACACATTATAGGGAACTACTGTCTCAGAGATTGAGAGAATATGTTTCTGTACAGAAATGTCTCCAATAGGAGCACTGAGATCTCAGAGGTTAAGTTTATGTTGGTTTTCTTGTGGTGATGTCAACTCCATCTATCTATGTGAACCCAGCAAATTCTTTGTAGATTATCTCTGCCATCCTGTATGTTAGTCCACTGCTTACCAGACATACCTTTTTCCTTATAACCCACTGACAGACCATTCTTGGAGAAAGCCTTCTGAAAATAATTGTCCAAGTTCAGCTCTGGATGTAAATGATCAGTAATGTATATTTGAAAGACTGAAAATTTCACCTGAATTCTTCTTTACCTATCTATAAATATATAATAAGCTGATGAGAAAACATCAACAGAAATTAATGTTCTAATGCTTGGTTTCAATTGATTCTCAACATATACTATTTAATTAAAACACCAAGAGTTAGTAATTTCTTAGTATTGTTTTCCACAACAGGAAACATCTGATTTGCTGTAATTAGGCAAGACAGCAGTACATGCCATCACTTAGCAAGCTGAACAGCAATTGACTTTCATGATCGTTTGCCAATCTTCAGGCATTAAAAGGAAGCCAACACAATTTCTTTTGACGTAATCTCTGTACAGTAAATAGGGCACTTGTGCAAATTTGATGGGCTTCATTAAAGCTCACAGAGCAAGAGAAAAGAAAAAAGATGGTGCAGTGTAATGGAGTGTAGCCTTGGGGCATTGTACCCTGTGATACTAGAGAGTTGCCAGGGGAAACTGCAAGATGCAGATTCCAAACATGTTTTGTAAGGGAGGAAAAAATGATATTGGAATGGTGTCCTCTCTCTCTTTCTCCTTTGTGTGATTCCAGTATGTTCATGGAACTCATGTAGAGTTCTCATGTTGTGTCTTGTGTATTGCCTTGAGAGATTTCTGAGTTTTAAATTGAGTGCTGCATGAATACTTAGCAGAAATTTGCTAGTGCCAGGCTACTGCATGATTTGCCTGAGAGCAGCTCAGTTTTCAAATGCATTGTACCCATCTTCATGGGTGCAGTAAATCACACTTGGCAACCACTAGACAGAGCAACAAGAGCAGTACAGTCAACTGATCTTCCTTCCTGTTTTTTTTTTTTTTTTTAATTATTATTATTATTATAGACATTGTCTGATTAGATCAACTCCTTTTTTTTTTTTTTCCAAGAAACGCAATCAAATTTCTGAGATAGTCTTGTTAATTAATATACAACCCTGACTCTATTTTTTACTACATGTTTTACTTGGGGTAGGCTTTCAAGATAACTAGAAACAGAACTATTTTCACCACACTTTGTAGCTGAATCAGGCACCTTAATAAAAGTACATGTCACATATCAGGAATGCAACTGAAAGCTCTAAGTAGATCAGTCAACACAGTCAGATAATAACCATGGCTTTTCTTTCTGTTCCACTTTGTGATGTAGCTGACTAGATAGTTCTAATAATTGCACATGTGCAAACCAAATTTCTCTCTTACAGGCACACAAACCAGAGAGCACAGAGTTTTCCCATTACTCTAGTAAACTTTTTTTTTTTTTTTTTTTTTTTTTTTTTTTTTTTTTGATGATGGGATAGCAGATGCTGCCTTTCTGTGCATCTGTGCATGTAATACCATATGTATTATACACTGGACAGAGCAGACTGACATTGCCTAGGTGCTGTCCAATAGTTAATAACCATAATCAAGCCTCTGAAAACAAACAAAATCAAGGAAGGGAAGAAGGGAAGGAAGAAGGGAGGGAAGGGAGGAAGGGAGGAAGGGAGGAAGGGAGGAAGGGAGGGAGGGAGGGAGGGAGGAAGGAAGGAAGGAAGGAAGGAAGGAAGGAAGGAAGGAAGGAAGGAAGGAAGGAAGGAAGGAAGGAAGGAAGGGAGGGAGGGAGGGAGGGAGGGAGGGAAAGAAAGACTCCACCCACTTTTCTTAAGGCAAAGTGAATAAATCCTTCCATTTATATCTAATGTGCTGGCTGTCTCAACATAAAGCAACCACCCCTGGATCTCCAAAACCAAGTCTGGAGTTTTTGTACAAGTGTTTTTAATTTAGAGTTGCATTTATGAATATCCCCACAGCACCAGAGGAATCCTTCCTTGTAATTAGCAACTCTGAGCACAGCCTGTGGAATACAGCTGCAAACCGCATGTTTTTATCCTGTCCCTGAGGAAATTCACAAGGGAAATTCTTCCTTTCTTTATCTCATAGCCTAAGCCATCTAGTCAGCCTGCAATTCATCAGGTTGTGGTTCCTGATGCTGAGACATGCTCTTATGTATAAATTAGATTTATCAGGTGCTGAATTGAGTTGATCTTTACAATGAGAAATAATTAGTTAATCCATTTTCGTTAAATCAGCAAAGCTCCTAGGAAAAAATAACTAACATATTAGAGAAATAAGTACAATGAGAGTGGATTCTTATTGCAAAGTGCCAGTTTCAACTTAATATAGAAAGAAAACCAGTTCAATTAGGAACTCGTGGATGTTCATAGATCATCCCTAAATATGAGATACTCTGTAGTGTTTTGACTTTGTGGTGTTCGGTCTTGTTTTAAATACCTGTTTTTAAATATTTCCATGCTTTTTCCCCAGTGCTTTTATATAGTGTTTTTATTACAAGTTATCAAGAAATGCTTGTATTCAAACATTATCATTCTTACTGTCTTGTGTTTTACAGACTGAGAAAGAGACACAGTGGTACAGCAATTTATCCAAAATAGTGAACATGGTTAGACATGTAGATGGGTGGTCTGTCCAGGAGATAACATTGTTTGCAATACAGACATGATACATGTGATACATGTTGCAAACAAAGAAATACTAAAATTGGAAATCAATCTGTCTGCAAAATACTGATAGAAAGCCAAAACACCATTATTAAAAAAAATAAAACATTCTAACACATATAAAAATGAGGAAACAAAAAGCCCCAAACAGCTGAATATAAGGCCTACTCTTAAACACAGAACAAATTCTTAGCTAAATTGAAATATAGGGGGAGACAGGAGAAAAAAAAAAAAAAAAAAAAAAAAAAACCCACAAACAAACAAACAAAAAAACACACACAAAAAAAAACATTTCATAAGAAGTCAAAGAATTTATTGAATTTCAACCATTTCACCAACAACACCAGCAGAAGAATAGAAATATTTTTTTATTTTTTTTTTATTTTTTTTTTAGTGATTAGAGTAGCATATGTCGTTCAAACCATTTTGGTTTACTCAGAAATTCTGACAACACATTTAATCTCTTGGATTGCCTTCTTATTGTGTATTACACAAAGGCTCTTGGCCTTTAACTGAAATTAAAGCTTACAAGTTGGAAATCTAACATGCTTCCAATAAAGTAATTCTCCAAACAGGTAGAGCCTCTGAATATGTCTACACCTATGGACAGAAATGAAGAGTAGAGGTTAGGTTTGTATATATTTTGAAATGAATATACGACTGACATTTAATTCTTATTGAAGGGTTAATATTTTTTAGCCTGGCATTATTTAAAATTTCTTTAGGTGGGATTTAATGTTAGCTGAGAGAACATCAGTCATGCTCCTCCTCATGACCTTCCTAATGTCTCAAATTCTTATAGATTTTCAGGCTGACCAGCTGGAAATATAAATACTTTCTATTCCCAAATTACCAGAATTTTTGCCAGATGAAGACCACAACCTTTCTGTATGCACAAAAGTGATTTATGTGGAGCTCTCTGGGCAATGTGACCTTGAAAAGGGATGGTCCATTCTGGTTCATCAAAAAACAACAATGGAAAAGTGAGAAGATGAACTACCTAGGTTTATTCTTACTTATTTATTAGTCTGGCTTACTGTTGGCTTTTTTTCTTGTGACATTTGCTAGTGGTTTATAGCCATGATATGACACAAGGTTTTTCTATGGTAACCATTCTCTCTAGCTTCTGGATCGAGTGGATTCATGTTTTGTATTTTTTTTTTTTCTCCAGTGTTTTGTAATATATACGCTGAAAAACTTCTCCCTCTTGTTGATAGCGCATGGTATGTATGTGCATGAAAACCATAGAAGGTATTAACGTATGGTAAACAAACAATTATATAAATATCCAAACAGCTTTAGAACACTATGCTATCTGCTGAAAAGACCATATACCAGTATGTTTTGGGGACTGAATGATTCATATTCAGGTGTGAGATGGTCAAGCCAAAAAGCAGCTTGAAAAACAGCTTGCAAAAGTTAAATAGTAACCAAAAAGTATTTTTGTAAAGCTTCTAAAAGTACTAATAGAAGACAAAGTCATAGCAAAAACAAACAAACAAACAAAAAAAAAACCAAAAAACCCCACACAAACAAACAAACAAACAAAAAAAAACAAACAACAACAACAAAAAACACTATTTAATGTCATTCATGTTTGCATCCAGGTACACTGTAGAGGAGCTTAAGAAAGTTGTCACTTTGAAAGGTATCTTTTCAGGGCAGACCCATCAGATTATCTGGCTCAGATTTACAATTCACTAAATGAGATTATGGAACAAATTATTAATGCTTATTTTGGCAAATCACAAGGCCCAGGTGGTACTGCTTGAAAGTTTTAAAGAAACTCAAGATACAACTGTATCTTGAGTATAGTGTATAGCAGTGATCAAGTGACGGTGAACTCTTCTGCCTCACAACGTTTACAGACCTGTTGCATAACTAATCACTCCTGCATCAGTCAGCAAGCTACTCTTTGCTATATTTCAAAGTACTTATTTAGATGGATGGCCCTTTGTTCTAACCCAGAGCAGCTGTTTTTAGTAAAAAAAAACTTTCATTATGTCTGCCATTTGCATACTAAATGTGACAAAAAGTACCATCTTAAATTAAACCTGATTTTTTCTTTTTGTTTACTTTCATGTAATTTTTCCTCCACTTTGTATTAGCTTTAAATTTAGTCTGACCAAATATTTCAGAATAATTCTCTTTAGTTTCAAACACCATTATTTTACGATGAAGCTCATTGTAAAATATCTAGTAATTCACAATAGAGGTAGAGCTGCATTCTCAGTTCTGACTTGAACCTAAGCATGTTCTCTGTGCATCAATTAACTAAACTGAACGTAAATAGATTACTTAGCATGGTGTCTGAGATATCCTGTTATTCTGTGGACTAATAGGAATATGAAACTATTCATAACAAAGAACATGCAAGGAATTTTTGGACTCCTTTCTAAGGCTTAATATATCTTTAAAATACAATAATCTGCTAGTCAGCTACATTTTTTAAAAGAAATTTTCTTTAGGCTGATTTCATGTTATGCTTTTGTGTAGTTATAAATTTACCACTTATCTTGCTTAATTCTTTGTTTTGAATATTCAGACGTTAACATTCCAGACATGAAGTCTCATAGGAGAAATAGTAAGGCTACTTCTTGAATACATAATACCATTTTTCCCCTTAAGCCTTCCCCCTTTACTCATATCATATCATAATGTTAGAAACTGTTATTTTCCAGAGGAAAGTCAAGTTCTAAAGTCATTGTTTCTTTTAATAACTGTAAATTTCAGAAACTCTGGGCCATTGAGTGTTTGAAAACACCTTATCAACAAACAACCCTACCTTATTCTCCTTATAATCTTTACAGATTAGTAGAAGTAATAGGTATAATGTGCTGTTTCATGCCACAAATTTATTTCAGCTACAAACTCAAGTTTTAAACAAACTTTGTGGCCTATATGCTTATCTCTGCCAAAGGTTTGTACCAAAAAACTAACCATTTCTTATAAGCTGACTGCCTAATAATTCATACTGTTTAAGACCAGAAATTCTCAATAATAGTACTGTACTAGCCTACTTTTATTGTTTTCCCACTTTGCATTCAATTAAAACATGCTCTGACCAAATATTTCAGAATAATTCTATTTATTTCCAAGTACCTTTACTTCAGCATGAAGTTCATGATAGTTTTTTTGGATGAGTCTCTCTAGGTAATGATTTCCAGCAAATCCAGCAGGGGTATACCAGTTGGGCTTTCTGTTGAGTCTAGCAAGTACACCATAAATATTGTCAACACTGTTGTTCAGTATTTCAGATGGAGAAACAAAAAGTTTTCTAAATTGAAAATTAAGTTTGATTAGTTAAAAACAGAACCAACCATACTAAGATAATCTTATGACTTTAGCAAATGCCTTTGATTACATTTGAACATTCCTCCATTGCCTGTCTACCAGATAAAATCTTGATATTCATAACTTGGCTGAGCTTCAGAACTTCAAATGAGCATTTCTTTGCTTCCTGGAGAAGAGCTAAGGATTTAGTGTTCCTGTTGTTATGGTTTGACAGATATGATTGCCTTGTCCTGAACTGTAGCTGCGAATGATGACTTTTGGAATTAGCCTCTAAGGGGAAGAGACAGAAATCTAACCTGTAATATGGCTGGTTAACAATTTTCAAATGATTGCTGGACATTTAATATATTTCTGTATCAACAAAATGTATAGATTGCCTTCATTTAATCACATTTCTTGATTGTTTGTTTGTTTGCTTTCAGACTTTTCTCAATTTGCAGTATTTTCCCTACACATCATGTAAGGGGTAAGGAACATTGTTTGGCAAAGGACAGAATGATTATATACACAAGCCTCTTCATTATTGCCTATTGTCCTTGCTTTTACTAATGAAGAAAAAGTTTTTAGTTCTTGGGTTTTCAAATTAAATACTTACAGTGAGATCCAAGTGTACCCAACATTACTAATTTTTTGAATATGCAGAATGATTAAAAAAAAACATGCTCTGAGGCGTGAACAGCCCCATTCATTGCAAGACTGTTACCTCATGTAAATAGTATTTTAAAAAATCAGCACTCTTAACTATTTAGTTACAGAATGTAATGTTTAGTTACGGAATGTAAATTACATGAATGCAATGAATGTAAGAACAGAAGGAGAGTGCAATATGAAGTAAAACATAGTGAAACATAGTGCAACATAGTGAAAGTGAAAAGCTGTCTGTCTATATTCTGAAGAGAGTGAAAGTTGATGGGCACAAGTTCCCTCAGCCCTGTAGGCAGGGTGTCAGTCACCACAGTAGCTGTGGGGTCTGCTTCTGGCTCTTCAAATGTAGCTTGGTGCTATCCCAGCTCCTCCAGCACCTGACCAGCAAGCTGGTAATACTGCCCCAGCCACTTCTTCCCATCCTGTGGGAAGCCACTTCTTCCCATCCTGTTGTCAGGGCTGTGATAGACTGAGTGTTGCAAAGTCTCCATACAAAATCAGGTTTAAGTAACAACCAGAGTTGCTCAACAGTCAGTCCTGGAGCTGTCTCAGCTAGACTAGAAGATGGGCAGTCAGTCACTTTCCTGATAGCTTAATTCTCCACCTTTTCCTGCCCAAGATCTTTCAAAGCAAAGGCAAACCTGGGTGCAGAAAAGTCTAGAATAACTACAACATTCCTATCTTGGGAAAAAATGTGGGATTACTTCCTTTAGTTATGTAGTAAATGGCATGTTAATTTATTCAGTGGCTATAGGCATGTGCTGAAGCCCCTTCAACTTGATCAATTCAGAACAGAGGAATATATTTCATCACTTTGTATTTGAACTCCTCTGCTTTTCATAAATGTAGGCCTTTCTGACCAGGAAGTTGCATTTTAAAGTCCTTAACTGATAGCTCTTCAAGTAATATCTGGCAGACTGTGGAAGATGTTATGATGTTTTGAATAAATCAACAACGTAATTTTGCACATTAAGCTTGTTACTGATTTCTGGTATTTATAATCTGATGGGCCTCAAATTCTCTAGCGTGACTTCTACATCATAGGTGTGATGTGATACATAAAGTTACTACAATTGCCAAGAGTTAATATCAAAAGTGTCTTATTGCTTCCAAAACAGACAATGCAAAGCCAGGCACTTGGCTTAAATTTGGCATGATTTACCTTTGGCTTCACCACCATAACATCAGTATTTGCTGCATCCTGTGCTGTGTGATGTGTAAATCATTTTGAATACTATGGTATGTAAGACACAGTCAAGTCAGTATCATTATAGAATACAGAAACAGCTGTACTGATGTGTATTTTCTGCTATTTATTGTGAGTTCTTTTACTGCTAAAAGAAAAATGCAGCCTTTTGCTTTCATTGAAAGGGATGATTTGCAAACGTTCAGAGACTAAATCTGTTCCTGTCTAGCTTGTAGTTCTTGGAATTGCCCTCTGACGTTTTTTCTTTTCATTATGTGATTTGAGGAAAAAGTAGTACTTCAGTAAGTTGAACCCACTGACAGTAGAGGGCCATTATGAGAAGGGTTATCTGTTTCAGACACATATCTTTAATTTATTTAATCTTATCTCCTTAAAATAGTACTGTATATTCATCAGCTTGTAATACTATTGCAGAAAAGTTCATAAAGACTAAGAGAGAAGGCCATTCTCAAATATTTTCAGTATACATATGTAACTAACATATTAAGCAGTAACTATGGTGTCTAATTTCTCTGAATCAGAAAAGCAAGGGATGAGCAATTATGACTGGGCCAAATTATTTTGCAGTAGTCCTTGTGTGCACTAACTAAATGCGGTCATTTATTTTTCATCCTTTATACAGTGCTGCATGAATTTAGATGTATGTTTTGGACACATCTGACATACATCTGAATGGAAGGGTGCCTGATGCACTGTTAAGACATAAAATCAAAAGCAGAAACTCCAGGCTACAAGTCTGTGCTGATTTTGACATAAAGCCCTTTAGCTCTTTGAATTCATGCTTTTTTTTTTTTTTTTGAATCATAGATGCTTTTTAAAAATTGAGTGTATGAAAAAGATGTTTTACAACTCCATCTAACACACACCTATTGCTCAGTTTTAATACATTTAGCAGATAAAACAGTAATTTGTAGCATCATAATTTCTTAGAAAAAAATACTGTGCTATCTCAGGACTGACTCATGTTTCACAGGAACCTAAGTATACACAATCATCAACCTTAGCTTTATAAACTAAACTTAGCAGCTCAGTAAAAGAAATATTTTGACAAGGCCTGTTGTCCAGATACTCTTTTTGACTGCTAGTCATTTAAATAAGCCTCTTTTAATTGAGTTCCATTCCAACTTTTCCACTGTTTTGCCCAGGATTGATGTTGATCTGTCGGACCTATTATTGCCTGAATTAGTTTTTTCACTCTTTTAATTGCTGCATTATTTTTTTCTTCCTGCATTGCTGAAGTTCTATAGTAATCCAGGACAAGTTCTAGATCCGTTTTGCTGATATCTATGAGGGCTTCTTGCAGTATGTGACCAGCCTTTTTTGATTATTCTCTGCTGTGCTTGGACACTATTAGAGACAGCTGGAAACTGCCACCATCAATAGTAATAAAAAAAGTTGGACATTTCCATTTCATCAGCACTGTGATGTGATGTGCAAAGTTCAAGCTCTCTTCCCAGCTGGTGAAAATGATTTTTCTTTCCTTAGTGCTTCTTTCTATTTTTCCTCTATTGCCATCAATATCAGCTCCCATAAGTACTGAAATGAGTCACTGCCCCTGCCCCTACCTCTTTATTCTAACACTGAAAACAGAAGTTGCTCCGGATTTTCTAGGGGCTGTATATTGGTCTGCACATCCAAGCATTTGGTAAACACTTCCGGGAAGGAGACGTAGTGATGCTTGTTCTTGGAAATCAGAAGGTACAATGGAAGTGATTTTTATTTCAGTGTAACATGCAAACCATTTTTTTGCCTCTGATGTAAAACTAGACAGAAAAAAAATCTATGTTGTGGATAACTGTTGTTTATTGTCTCTCTTCAGAATCACTTACCATCACAGTGTCATTAATAATCACAGTACTTTAAAGACAAAGAAGAAGAGATTAGTTCTAATCCTCCAGTCTTATGAACTGTTCAACTTAGGTAGATCCATGAGCCATATCTACCAAATTGTCCCTTCGTGAAGGGGCTCAGACCTTGGAATCTCTTACTAGCTCTGAGGACTGCCAGAACATCAGCATGAACCATGTCAAATGAGGTGATGATTAATAAAAATGAATAATAAAATAAAAAAAAAATAAATTAATTAATAAAAATAGATATATATAAATATAAAATATCAGAGGAAGAGACAGTTCATTTTTATTGTGGCAATCTTACTCTACAGTAAGATGATCCTTGTGGGACCCTTCAAACATGGGATTTTCTATGATTCTAAAAGGATATGGAACATTAAAATAAGAGCAGCATAAAAATAAGTCAAGAATGATTTAAGTAACAGAGAAGATAATGTAAAATTTCTTATAGTGGACACAACTGAGAGATACTATGACTATTACAGGGACAGAGAAATAATATTCAGAGGCAGAATAACTAAAGATACAGGAATACAAAGAAGAAAATGCATTACAGTTTTGAGAAGAAAATGCAACTTTACACATAAAGCAGAAGGAGAAACATGAAATGTAACTATTGAGAATGGTAACAAACAGCACGTAAGAAAGGAATACAGAAAAAAACACACTACCAAGGATAACATGACTTTCAGTTACTGTGCTACTATGAAACATAGGTGAAGAGATGATCTAAAGTAGTGAATGGATACTGTGAAATTGGCCTTATTTAAAATCTCCAGTTTGTTAAGTACAGTACATGTTAAGTATTGTGATCAAAGGTATTGCAAAGTATCTGAATCCAGTCCTCTAACAGATTTGTCAAGGATCTTATTTTTCAGTCACTTAAATACAGAGAGATAACTTTAAAGTAGTCTTGCATACAACACCCAACAATCTGACACACTGGACTACTTAAGCACTGCTTAATTTTATGTATTTGCACAATTTAATTCATTCAGTTGTATCTAAAATTAGTAATATTCCACCCATTAATTTTGTTTTAAGTATAGTTCTGGAGGCTTCAATAAACAGAGCTGTGAGGATTAGTGAAAGAGGATTTGAACAACAGTGATTATTTATGAACTTGAAAGTTTATTATAATGAAAGACTGAATGAACTAGATTCAGATCCAAACTCTGGTCTCAGTTATACTGCTGTAAATCCAGAACTATTCTACTGATGTCACTGAGCTCTGGGGTGAGAGATGGAAAAGCATGTGTTTCAGTACACTAATCTAAAAGAAGCCTTAGGTTAACACAGGATAAAACTGAACAAAGTATTTTTTTTTTTTGTTACTAAAAACAAGCAAACGCTTTTGTCCTCTTCCAAGTTTGTTCCAATAGAAAAATGGTAGTCAAATTACATATCCAGACAGTAAATTTCCAAACAGGAAAACCTGTGCTTACGTCTAAACGTCATCTTCACTCTTTGGGGCAAGACTAAATAAATAAATAAATAAATAAATCTTTTTCCAATCAAAGGATGTATGCAAATGCCAAACAACAACAACAACAACACCTAGAAATTTCACAGCACACATAACAGAATGAGGAGGAAAGGTATGCAGTGTCTGACTTATCTCTGCAATTCTGTCAGTGTTCCTGAGAGTTGCATGCATCACATTAGTTTGGCCTTGGGTAATTTAGACTACTTAATGTTAGCGAGGTTATCCTGGATTTATAATGATACAGTCAAAAGCTTTCTAGACTTTGAGAAAAAATATGAAGACTGCTATGACAAGAACACAGAGGTCTTTCCAGAGTTACAGGTTTGTCCTGGAGAGTGCGAGTTTCAAGGTATTTTTAGGTGCCTTGGGCAACATGCAAGCCATAACATTAAAAGCAGGTTATGCCTGATTCACAGCTTGTGTAGCCAAACTTGTGCACAGGCAGGATGCTTCACTCTGAATGTCACAGTGGCTCCTGAGGCACTTTTGACTTGAACCAGTAAGGGAACATTTTAAAGCTCCAGGTGTCATTTCTGTACCACAGACTTGGCAGGAGCCAGGCTCTCTGCAGTGATGGCTACAGAGCTGGAAAGAAGACTAGTGCTGCCCTTGTAACACTAGTACTGCGCTTGTTTTGGTCTAGACTGATCTGGTAGATCTGCCTCAAGTTAACTTAGGAAGATTTTTATTTCACATACTTGTCAGTTTGTTTCTCTCAAGCTGATTTTTAGACAGTGAGTAAGCCTTGCTGCAGTATTTTTCATCCATTTAAGAGGCTTTGCAGATGAAATATGGTCTGCAGCTTTAACTTCTGTTCCTAACAGGTGATTTTAAATAATTATTTTAACATTTATTTTGCATATTTTAATAAGCAATAACTAAATTGTAACATCAGAGACTTAAGAAATGTTTATGACCCTTTCCAAACACTTTTTGTTTAAGATTATGCCTGGGCTGATTATAACTTACTTGCTTATCTGTTACTGCATTATGTTAATAATGAGTTAACTTCTTCCTTATTTGATTATAATCAATGGGTTATGCTGAAGCCAAATTGCCTAAGGACTTTTTCAGTTCTCTACTCCCAAGCTTCTTACAGAACTTACATCTTGTTGACCTATTTTCAAGCCAACATACTAAGTACATTGCAATCTTAGATGTGAGAACCTACTGTTGTATTATCAAAACAGACATTAGGGCCAGATCCAACAGTAAGCTGAGAAGCTAAAATACCATTTTAGGCATCTGAAGTCAGATGAGCAATTTACAAAAAATACCCGAGGTGCTAAGAATTTCAAATAAAGTCTTTGGTAGATCAAAAGCCAGGCACCTCTGCCCAAACTTACCATAGAGTTCAGTTTGCTGAGTATGCTCAGAACATGGCACAGGCATAGCACTGAATTTGGTTGAAAAGTATGGTGTCTGTTATAGTCCTTCATGTGCTAGAGGAGGGACCAAAATCCCAGGCCCCTTTCCTTCCTGGCTGAGTGCTCAGACCACAAAGCTGGAGATGGGCTTTGATATCTGGTGCTGCCCTTTCAGCCCCACCTTTTCATATTCTGGCTGCATGAAGATGCAGTTCAAAAGGAATGGCAAGCTACCCCATAGCCTGGGGGTGGAGGTATTCCCCTGGAGAGTACCATCTGTGAGTAAAACCCACAAACAAAAAGTTGCAGAGCTTTCAAACCTGTAACTGCAGCTCAGCACATAGAAATTGGTCTGCTTGTTTGCAGCAGGAATCAGACTGCTGCTTCAACAGAAATGCCTAGCTACAGACTTCAAATATATATTTAAGTGGATGCAAGAGACTTTGTCTCTGATGCTTCCCTATGCTTGGTTATTTATTTATTTATTTTTGCCTAGGATAGGCTTCCCTATGCCTAGGAAACTGGCTACTCTAAGTGTCAGACTAGGTGCCTAATTCATCCACAACTAAAGATATTCCAACACCTAAACTGTGTAACTTTTATCGGGGCAGAGATACGACCACCCACTTTGCCAAAAACCAACCTCATTAATTATTTTGCTGGAACCATAACCTACTGCTTATTAATCACTTTTAAAATCGTTGTCATAAAACCAACCATCGTACTTGGTGTGACTGAAACCTAGTACTCAGAACACAGGAAAATACTAGCATCTATAGATAGATTATATCCACATATTTTCCATAATTTAAAAGCTATTAGTATATAAACTATATTTACTATTGAGAAATGTTAATATTTCACCATATTCTGTGGTTCTCTAGGACTGATTAGTTTAATCTCCTGGAAACTTACAAAGCAAGATAGATTTTTTTATATTCATCTAATAAAGACAACTAATAGGAAGGATTTAAACATTCAGATACATACCTATACCTTCAGAGATGTCTTTGACTATATGTAAACCTCTTGTTTTGGACGGAGTGGCAGAATACATTCTGAACAGAAGTATCTGGTACGTGGTTGTCTTGTTTAGACTCCTGACTACCATCCTCACAGAGCACTGAAAAGTAAAGGTGATTATGTTTTATCAGGTAGCCATGTCTGGATTTTCACCTGGAAGTTTGTGGTACAGATATCTGGACCTTTCTGACTTTGCTAACTGAATGAGGAAAGGACACTCAAAGACGCAACCAGCTCCTGGTGCTAGGGAACAAGGACACATTGACCCATGTCTTTTGATGAAATGTTGGTTTCTGCAGAGGGAGTGAAGTCACATCTCCACATCTCCAAACCACATGTTGAACAGAGACAGAACTGTCAGCATTTACAATATGCAAGAGGACTGAGCTTGGTTCCAAACCAGGACTTCACTTCTCCCTCTTCAATGTGGACCACCTTTCCTTCTTGGCCTCATAATGCCGGTAGAAAATCCCTAGCATGTTGATTTAGCTTAGGTGTTAGTTAAAGCCTATCCTTTTGGTAATATGTTTTACATTTCTATAAAAGAGGTTCTCAATTTGGCTCGTGGTTTTACAGCTCAAATGGGAACATTTTAAAAAGTAGAAAGAAGAGAGTTTTCTAGCTTTGATAACTAATGCTCAACTGTGTCAGACCTACATCTGCAATTATACATAACAAAACAGCTGAGCATTCCTTGCAGAGCTTTGTTGAGGTTTCAAAAACAGTCTCAGTCTTTCTTTACTTTGTGATTTTGTCACTGCTGCTAATTGTTAAGTAAGCAAATAAAAGCAACATACAGTCCTATATATTATTAATAGCTGTAAGTTATGGAAAGATGCTTAGAATGTTCTTAATTTTCATTAAAAATAAAAATACTATAACTAATGTTGTTGTACTATGCCGTCAAACAGAAAAATCCAGTGAATCACCATGTCAGCAGGTTGGCAGTATCATACAATAGTCCTAGCAAATTTGTCATAAATAACACTAAAAGCATTACCTCCATGAAATCAGTGAGAGTTTTATCATTCAAAGTGGCAAGATTTAACTGAAACAGAACATTTTGCTGTTATTTATTTATTATTTATTTGTAGTGTAGTGCTATTCAGAGGATTGGTAGTTCATTCATTGAAGAGTGCTGAGGCCCAAAACTAATTCAAAAGTTTACACAAATGAGCTCTGTTTGCATTTTGTCTTTTTATGCATTATTTATTAAGTCTTTCTTGTAGCAATGTTATGTATCAACTCAGAGGACAAAAACAATAATGTGACTCAGTGAGTGATACCATATTTCAAGTAAGTGAGCACAGAAAAAGCTATCCAAAAGCTGAAATTTGTTTGTATAAATCATTTGGTGAATAATTATGACTAACAGGAACATTAAAACAAAATCTGGATTATTGCAGAAGAGACTGGAAGATGGCAAGGAAGAAAGCAGCCAAGAACAAGATGAATTAGGCCATGCAGAACACTGCAATGCCACAGCCAAGCTGCTGCTGGTGTTCAGACACCTCATGTCAAGCCAGCTTGGGTACCTCTCCAAGTTGCTGCCATCTTGTCTCAATAATCCATTTACAATAGCTGCAAGCAGTTCTAAATCTCAAAACACATCAGTGTAATGATAGATACTGACTCCAACGGTTTCCAAAATTCTGTCACTCCTTGCTATGCACTTTAAACCTACTTTTGAATTAGCACAATTAATCGTAGTAATAACATTGAGACAAACAATGTTTTACAAATGTTTGGAAACAAAAAGAAAAGGACAACTAAACAAGACTGTTTGAGTTATTTTTCTCCACGGCACTCTAGATAAATACATACAAAGAAAGATCAGGTTTAACTTGCTGCTAGCGATTTCTCCATTGTACTTTCCTCATTCTGGCTAGGATTCCCTATGGCTGAATGGTAGTAGTATAAATTAGAATCAGAGGGAAGTACTATGGTTTTGAGCTGTGTGATGTCCTGCCGGGCTTTCTATGTGGAATTGCCATTCAACCAAACAAAACAAAT
This sequence comes from Netta rufina, assembly GCF_964035555.1. Lineage (NCBI taxonomy): Eukaryota > Metazoa > Chordata > Aves > Anseriformes > Anatidae > Netta > Netta rufina. The sequence goes on along the minus strand of NC_140125.1, from coordinate 85,383,962 downwards.
GCAATCTAATAAATCCAAATACATTTGAAGTATTCAGCCTGTTTTCCATATTACTGGAGGGAAACACTGCCATTTGCTTCTTCTGACTGAACTTAATTTAAAAAAGGAAGCAACATCTGTAGAAAATGAAGGTTTTTCTGGGTGCTACAGAGAACACACCCAACCTCAAATTTCTGCCACTGGATATCACCAGCTGTTTAACAGAATGCAAATGCAGAGAATATAGGTCTTTATATTACTTTCTAGAACCATGCTAAATAACTAAACTCTGTGAACTATATTTCCTTAAATGGAAGATGAAGACAGAACACACTAACCTTTTTCTCTCACATTGTTTAACTTTTCCTCTCACAGAATGTAAGTTTAACACAGTCTTAGGTCAGGATAAAAATATGAAAGACTACCTCATGTGTTGGGTGTCTGCTTCCAGTTGAGAAGGCCTATTTGCCAGGAACAAATGATGACAGTTTGATCTGCTCTGGGATCCACTCAAGATTCTGCTTGCCCAGCTTTTGCTATGAATTGCAACATTATAGATGAACAATTTCTACAACAGAAGTGGTAATTTATGTTTGAGCATTAGGCTTTTATTTTATTTTGGTTTGTTTTATTTCCTATTCTTTTTTTTTTTTTTTCTTTTCTTTTCTTTTTTTTTTTTCTCTTTTGCTGCAAAATCATAGTAACTCTTACCAAGTAAGGTTTTGAATGAAAAAGTTTTGTGTATTCCTCCAGAAAACAGAGCTTTTTCCTTAAGTTACCATAAATGGTGCAATGTTTGATTCACTCCATTTGGGGGTTAACTGATTCTGGGTCAGCTTCCTGATCTACTGCAGAATATATTGCAAAAAATCGGGAAATGCTCTACAGTGCTTCTGTTACCCTATAATGAGATTATAAAGGTATTTTTCTTTCTCACAGGGGCTTCATAAAAATCTGCACATCAAGGAATGGGAGTAATGTAAATTACAGTAGAGAGAAGATAGAAAACTCTTTGGATAAGACGTAGTAGAGAAAACAGCTATTTCTGTGATAGCACCAAAGGCCTTGATGTGTTTTATTCAGAAGTAGGTCGAACTTCATTTCCTTGTTTTAAGAACTTCACTCGGAATTTCGAAAGCTTGCAGTGGTTCTTGCTGTCAGTAGTTTCAAGTGGTCATGTCCACCCAAACTGCAAGAAGGTTCTGTTTGTACAAACATCTTTCTGATTTTCAAAGTCAAAAACACGGTCTGTATCTTCACATACATATTATTTTAAAAGGACAGAAATGTTCAAATATACTTCAGAATTTGGGTTTTGTGAAAGCAACTTCTGAAAAACTTGAAATCATTAGAAAATGTTTCCAAGATTTTTTTTTAAATGCCAGTGAGGGACTATATATGTTATAGAAATATATTTATATAAAGTAATAAAATGAGAATAAAAACATAATTGAAGTACATTGAAAATTACACATTTTTCTGTGGCAAGTTTGTTCAGCTGCTGTCAGTAAGGTTAGTATTTAACTCTTTTCTAGATGGAGATGGTTTATCCTATGAAAAGGTTTTATTTTATTTTTTAAAGGACATAGTTCAACTTTGGCTTGGCTTTTACAGTGGAGTACAGCAAATCCTTCTTCTACAAACAAAATGTCCTAATTGACTGCCCTCTATAAGATCCCCAGGCTTGCTTAAATTGTTCAAAGTGTTAGAGGTGTAATATTTGCCAAAAGCTATACTAGAATAAATATTGCATATATTTTTAATTTGCGGGTGAATGTAATGCAAAACAATTTTGGTTGTTAGGCACATTGCAAGCGGGCTCTGTGCAGGCTTCCCACACACATTGCTACCAAAACACTTCAGTCCTGACAGTTAACACCATATGATATTCCACTCTTGGGTTACCTTCTGAGTAGCAACTGCCAACTTGGTCTGCAAGATTTGGAACATTTGAACCCTATAGACCTGACGACTTAGTGGTTTTTTGATTTGTTTTCTTTAGCACTATGCTTTTTACACAAAAATGCTATGAATATCTATTCACTGTGAAGGATTTCTACTGCATACTTAACTTCGACTGCCTCCTAGAAAGCCAATTTTCCTCAACTAACTTTCATTTAAAGTCATAGGCCACCTTCTTCCTAAATGAAGTTACTGGCTTTTTAGTCCATCTTCTATTGATATAACAAACTTGTGTTTGTTCAGAATAGGAATACATAAGGTGGTCTTCTGTCTTTTTCTAAAATTTCTTAGAGAATAAGAAAATGGTTAACTGTCTGTACAAGTTGACTCACTTGCCTATTAGAAAAGATACTCTTAGTACTTTGAAATAGGAATCGCCCAAGAAGTGTCTCAGAAGTACAAAAAATATTCTTCCCCCAGCAGTACTGGAAAGAAAAAGTAGCAGGTTGTGCGGAGAGAAAGGACAGCATGCCTGGTTTTATGCATTAACTCAAATTTATGTTGGCTCATTCTGTATTGCACACCAGACATTTTCCAGTTTTGTTCCACAGTGGTCAGATGAAGAAACATTAGACGATGGAGGAAATAGGCAAAGTGAGGATATGCTGCTTTGAAAAGACAATGAAGACCAGTAAACATTTTATTTGTTCTTCATTTTATTCGACCTTGCCCTCTCTCATTCATATTATGAAAGCTCAGTGTCACATGTGGCTTTGGACCATTTGTCATAGCAACCAAACAAATTTGTGTATGACTAACAAGATAAAATACTGTCCAGTCATACTTCCTTCAGAATCTTTCTGTCAGAAAAGACATCTCTAACTATAGTCTATCCACAAATATTTCCAACAGAAACTTAAAAAATAATAATATATTACTGCATACATGTAAAAATGCTTTACTTGTTTTGGAAATATACTTACCTGTAGTTTTAGAGAAAGACATTGAACTAAGGGTGCTAGAAAGACTACCTACCACCCAAAAACCAGAAGAATCAAAAATAAAGAAAAACACATATGACTGAAGCAGCGCAAAGAATCCTAATTTCATTTAACAGACAGAGTATTGGGTATGATCTTGTGACCCCTTATATTGAACTCAGTGTCATATCAAATTCACTAGAAATTAAGGGTGTTTTCAGAAATAAATCTGGTTTCAAGGAGCTGCAAAGGTCATGCTGATGTTTGGATGGGCATGCAAATAAAATTGAAGTACATCATTCTCTTTAAAATGTAATAGCTATAGAACTCATCCGTTTAGTTTATCTAGTATAGGTGCAAATTTTCCTCATTCCTTTGGCTGGTCATGCTAAGAGAAGCTCTCTGATGTCGAGCCTTATGACTTTTCCCAGACTGGAGTAGTGCAGTTCTCACACAGCTTGATGTGATACTGTAATACCTGCCCATTTGCTATGCTTAACTAGTGTGCCTGCTGGGTTCTGCTCTTTTCACATATGGTTCATTTCCAAATGAACTATTTTCAAATATGGTTCATTTCTAAAATTAAAAACAAAGTATTTACTTGAAAACAACAAACTAATAGCATGCTGATTTAATTTCATATACAAACACCCTGCTTAACAGGAACTAGCTTATTTGCTAGAATTCTCTGAGCAGTTCCTCAGTAAGCGACTATATTTGTCTAGCTCTGGTTCATTCTCTGATTTTGCCTCTGTCCAACCAGTTCATCAGGCTCATCAGGACACTGATCCCAACCTCCTCAGCCCAACAGTTATGTCATTAACATTAACGGCACTCATATGTTTGCTGAGGTGTGACTAATCCTGGAGAAGCCTTCCTTCCTTGTCTTTGAGTTTAACTGAAAGTATTTATTTGCATGATAAACAATTCATTAACCTAGTCAACTTCTCTGCTTCATTAAGAGCCTCAGCTCAGAACTACTCTGTGCTTCTCTGTGCTGCTCTTCATCCTTAATAGCTGTTCCTCCTAATCTTTCCATCTCCTTGCAAACTGATGTCCTTCCTGTCTTCAGTTTGATCATATTTGGTCATGGTTTCCATGGGCATATTTTTGTGTAAGAAATTCATGCATATGGGTACGTATGGATGGGATGGGTAGTTGCCCACTAGCATCATTCACCTTTGCTGTAGCACCTCTTCAGAGCTGAAAAGAAAATGAAATGAACAGAAAAGAAATGAAATGTCAGAGATTCTTTTTGAACACTCCTGTACTCATTACAGAATTCTAAAATTTCATCTTTATCCTGCCTTATCCCTGTTCTTCAATCACAACTGCTGATCAGAGACCCAGAAAATTGCCACTCCCACATTCACCACAAGTAGATACAGTAAGATAAGAGATCAGTTAACCAAAGAAAATCATCCTGATGCACCTTGTTAAAGTCACCAAAGGGAAGCAGCTTAGCTGCTTCTGTCTTAGTTGAACAGACAGCGTTGCATTAAATGGCCATTAGAAAAGGTAGAGAGTACTGGGAGAATATTGATTATATGGCAGTTTAGGAGGCAGGAGGACCGATGCACTGTTCACATTGACATTATTCAGCAATCTTTTCTACGCAGTGTGACAGCCATGCTAATCCTCTGTTAAAGCCTGATGTGTTTATATACCATTGGCTTTTGACACAAAAAGACCTGCATAAATATCTTGCGTGAAATAATGTTTTGTTACAGAGTAATCATATACCATATGGGGTGCATGACCTTCAGCATCATATGTAGCCATCATTACAAAGGACAATAAGATAATATCCAAAGACAAAAACTGGCCAAAGGGAATAGAACAAAGTATTCCTGTTGCAATTCCCATGTTAGATTATCAAGATGAAAGTGTGTCATCTGTGTAGGAATTACATTAAATGTGCTGTTTACATGTAAGAAATTATTCCATTCACCTCACAGGGAAAACACACAGAAAACAAACAAACCCCCTGCTTTTCTGTACTGATCTGATTATCTGTGGTGAGAGAATCCTACTGGTTCTGGTTTTCTTGGGAAAAAAGCAATGAAATTCAACAGTACAAAAAAAAAAGAACATGAGGAAAGGAGTTGAAAAAGATTGTGATGCAGTACAGCGATCTTGTAATTACAGAATAACTCATTTACTCATTATTAAAGCATTTGGATTTAGAAGAACGGATGAAACATAATTTAGCTGCAACAAGGTTCATTATGTAAATTCCTCAGAGCAAAGATCTTGTAGGTTTTCTGTTGTTGTTGTTTGTTTGTTCAGTTTTGTATTTACATAGATTCCAACACCAACTGGAGCTTCTGGGCACTAGTGTAATACAAATGTTATTGCTGCTAATACTACTTCTATGGTAGTAAATGCTACAAAAATATTTATAACAAACAGAAAACTGATAAAAATCTTCTGTAAAGAAAAATAAGATTAAAAAAAAACATTCTTGTGATAAACTGGGTTCTGAGGATCCACTACATGAAGCTCGAGGTCCTTACCTGTCCCTACACTTTGCTATACCCTCTCTCCAAGTGCTAAACCCAAACACTAACATCTTCTCCTTCACGTGTGGCATCGCGTCTTGTTCCTCCCTCCTCTATCCCTTCTGGACCAGTTATTCCTTCCAACTTTCAAGTGACACCACTTCCTCTGGGCTCTAATTTCCCTCCTCTGTATTGCATCTGATGTTTATCCCAATCCCCACGCATCCCTGGAAAGGGGGAAAGGTACTTTCCAATGTGCACCATTCTCCCAAACATTTTCCTGGATTAAGAATATCTCAAATTTCCCCTCCCCCAGTCTCCTTTTATCTATTTCCCTTTTCTTCCCCCTCAAACAACCTAGCTACTTGAAGATCCTCAGGCTAGTATGCTGACATGAAATTTGCATGTCATGCTGACATGCTGCTATCTTGTAGAGGAGAAATGAAGCTATACCTTAATATTTAGAAATTAAAACATATTTTATTCCTTTCCCCAACCATATTTCCTTGCCAACTTCCAATTTTCATTGCTAGCTTGTTTCTTCTTTTTTCTTTGTTTTGTTTCTCCTAGTTCACAGCATTCATGCCTTTTCTTTTGAAATTTTCTATGTACCTTCTTGGATGCAGAAAGCTGTAATGTTCCACCCACTGCATTGCAGCTGTGATTGAGAAATAGACTGTGAAGTACACTGGGACTCCCATACAACTATATATATACTTGTAAACTGTTAATGTGTTATGATAATGCTTATTTAGGAATCATAGATTCTTATATAGTGGCATAAATACTGGCATTGTTTCTCCTCACAAGGACTGTACTCTCCTCCTTTATTTTAAGAGTTTGACTTTTTTTATTTCATTTTCATTCCATTTTCATGAGAACAGCTAGCTGCTTATTCCTTAGAAACAACTCTCTTACTGAAGAAATTCTAGTATAACAATATGCTTTATGCCTGAGAGGCAAAGCTTGCCTTCAGTCAAGTAGTCAAGTGAAGATTTAGAGCTGTCTTCTGCTTTCCTGGCCAGTCCAATCCATGAGCCATCACTGCCCAAGGTGTAGTGGAGCTCACAAAATATTTTCTCAACTCCTACTACCCAAAATAAATTTTCATGGGGCCTGAAGAGTAAAGCCCAGGCCATAATAATAGGTCAAGATGTGTATAGATAACTACTGTAATGAATATAATATTATGCTCTGAGATTTTCTCCAAAACAGGAGCTACGATCACAAGAACCACCAGAAGAGCTACCTAATGTAATTATGGGGCCAACAGCTGAGATTTTACATTTCATGTATTTTAAAAGTATTTTTCTAGCAATACAAATATCCTAACAGCTAATTGAGCTAATAATTTTATGCTATTTTAAAATAGATTTTCCTGCTTGTTTTGTAGTAGTTTAAAACAAAGGAGCAACAGTGCATAAAGAAAGAGCACCAGAAAGTGAAGAAAAGGAAGGGAAGAATGGAGGTGAAGGAAATGGAGGGAAGGAGGGGAGGAAGGAGTAAATATAACTCTCTTAATTTCTGTCTCTATCTACCCATGCTGAAGCAACAAGTAGTGTTAATTTTAGATTATTTTTTAAATTTCTTTCAGAAGACTTGCAATAGATTTTGTTTCAAAAAATGTGTATATGTGGTATACAGAGAACAGTGTTATCATAACAATATAATGCATCACACAATATTCTTTCTATATCATTTATTTTAAAAACTAGCTCTGCCAAGAACTAGTTTACCATGTGAAGAAAGTACACAATTCATCGATTTCCTATGGGTGATGACAGATCTCCTCCCTGTTACACTTGATATCTGGCAACCAGTTATTTGATACTGTTAGGGAAAAAATCTTAAAGACAGGTAAAGGAAATGTAAGTCTGACTTAGAAACTCCATTGGAAGGTGAAAGGCAGAAAAAAGTCTGTTTACTTTAGTAAACTTTAGTTTAGTTTAGTTTAGTTTACTGGAGGAGAACAGATAAAAGTTAAGAACATTTCAGCATACACCTGTTTCCTACTTAAAGAAAAAAAAAAAAAAAGGATGTGTCTTTGTACATGACTTTTATGAAAAGATTTCTAAATGCAAAGCATGGTTTGGGCTTTTGTCTCATGAGACTTGTAGTCCAAGCCTGTGAAAATAAAATAATTACAACCATATATATTACAGCAGGATTTTATGTTAATCTGCTATTGTATGTTTTACATTAATTTGATATTTATATATTTCTGCATTTATGGAAAAGACTCTGGAGAAGACTAAGCATACTTCATGGTGTATGTTTCATAAACTTTAATACTACATTCCTTCTCATTAGATGATGAGCTGCTCCTGAAAATTTCTTGAAAAATCAGGAAACAATTACTGGAGAACTGTGTCAATTGTAATTCAGTTGAAATTCAAATTGAGAAAGACTTTTAATCTCCGACTTCTGTCTAGAACAGAGAATTTTCCGTGAGTTTGACTAATATGTGGAAGTCAGCCTTTTGTCCACAAAATATGATTTGGTTTGAGTTAGTGTTATAAAAAAAAGTTTTTATAGTGAAGTGCCAGTGTGTTCTATGGCTTATTGCCTTTGGTGCAAAAGCTTTTGAAGGATTCACAAATAAATTAACACTTCTTAGAAAATATACCCTTCATTCTTCTTCGGGAATAATTTACTTATTTAACTCAGTAGCTTCCTCCTTGAAAGAGAGGTGAGACCACCTTGGAAGATGCTGACAAATCTGCCTTTAACACTTGCTCTCATTCTGAAAGATTATTGAGGAGTTGGAGTAACAGCAGTGAAACTACAACAGGCTTCCCTTACCCTGTATTCAGACAGTGAAAATAATATTCAACACTGATTTGAAGCAGATTTTCCAGAACACTTGGAAATCTCATCAGGTATTTATTATCTTGATCACACCCAGTACAGTAAATCAGAAAGAAGAAATTGCAAGTCTTCTTCAAGAATAAATTTACAAGTCTTATAAGAAGCGGCTAAGGGAGCTGGGTTTGTTCAGCCTGGAGAAGAGGAGGCTCAGGGGTGACCTTATCGCTCTCTATAAATACATTAAAGGAGGCTGTAGCGAGGTGGGGGTTGGTCTATTCTCCCACGTGCCTGGTGACAGGATAAGGGGGAACAGGCTAAAGTTGAACCAGGGGTATTTTATGTTGGACATTAGGAAGAACTTTACTGAAAGGGTTGTTTAGCATTGGAATGGGCTGCCCAGGGAAGTGGTAAAGTCACCATCCCTGGAGGTCTTTGAAAGACATTTAGATGTAGAGCTTAGTGATATGGTTTAGTGGAGGAATTGTTAGTGTTAGGTCAGAGGTTGGACTCGAAGATCTTGAGGTCTCTTCCAACCCAGACAATTCTGTGATTCTGTGATTCTCTAGTTCTGCATTTGATCTCTTGATTATGCTCCTCTGAAAAAAGATGCTGGTCTGGGCATCTTGGCACACCCTTTTATGACAGTAGTCCATTTGGCCATAGTCTTCAGTTGTTTGTTACTTACGTAGATTGAACACCAAAATGCATGGCACATGAGAAATTCAAAAGTGTGATCTTAATTACACAAACAAAGAAATAAAGAAGATTTTATTTATTTATTTATTTTTAATTTCCAGAAAATATTGCACCTATAAATTCATGTGTGTATTAAAAAAAAAAAAAGCTGTTCATACTGTCTACCACTTGTAGCTTAATCTTATGGGACAAGATGACATTTGATGAAATAAAACAATATATATAGCTACCTTTATATATTGCAAGGATTCTTGCAAAAAATTGAAATGACTGTGCCCCCCCTCATCTTAAGCACAAAATTCTTGTGTAAACAGAAGATCACACCTACGGCTGAACAAAAATACAGTTAAACTGCGCATTTAACTCTCAATTAAAAAAGAAGAGAGTTTTTGTTTGTTTGGTTGGTTGGTTTTGAGTGATGTTTTGGGCAATATTTGCATATCCAGAAACTGGAAAGAAAACAAGTCCAAATACTTGTTCTTAGTTATCCTATCACTTACCATTCTAACCAAGAAGCAGGAAAAAAGAATCCCTTCCCATCCCAATTTATAACTCTAAAGAGAGATGCCAAAGTCTAGACTCCTCATTTATCCTATGGCATCTGTGCTTCTATCTTAGCCTCTTAAACCTTAACTTTAGAAACACGATATGCATTACAATTTTTTAACAGTTTCTTTATCATATTCTCTCCATTTTAAAATGTTTAGGCTGAAATTTTCCTTGTTGAGCACCATCTCTGGTCTGAGTTTTTACATAACAAAATTATGTGGGAAACCAAATATTTCCCATATTTACAAATTCTTGCAACACTTCTGTTCAGAAATATTTGGCTTTTTGAAATGAAGATGATGGATGATTTCTCTCGGTGTTTTTGTTCCTCAAGAAAAGCAACCTCAGTTGGACGCATTTTAAGTATCTGAACAAATGCAGTTCATGTGTGTTTAAAATAGATTTAATGAAGCCTTTTAGCTCAATTTTCTAAAAATTCTGTCTGTAGTGTGCATACACAAAGCAACACAGATTTTTCTGAATTTCTGTAGACTGTTGTAGGACCAGACACTAGAACAGAGATCAAGGAAACAAATTGCTTTCTTAGCCTAGTAATATTTCCCTTGCTGAGGTATAGGCAGGTTGGAGGGAAAATTAGCCTCTCATTTTTTAGTATTGTTCCGTATTTTAAATATCTTTTATGAAACTTTTTTTTTTAAAGGAAATATCTATATTAAGTAAGGCTCTCTTCTGTTGATCCGTGATTGACTCATTACTGTGAGCAATTCATAAAGTACAGTCTATAGATTTAAACCTGTATCAGCTCAAGGTATCTAAAAATTGTTTCTGAGCACAAAAAGCCAGGCTACTTACAGCCTCTTTTCTATGACTGTTCAACCCTATAGACAGTGTGTGATGATTAGTGGCTTGATCAAGAATTAGAAGAGACTGATACTGGTCTGTCTAGACCTTTCGTTTCACGCCATAAGCCCAGCACTAGTGTCTGCATTCACCTTTGTCTACCCTTAGCCTTCCCATTTTTGCCCTACAAAATGGCCTCATCAATTTATGTTCTCCCTTTACCTGAAAGTTATCAACAAACTTCTCCATAGCACTGCAAGCTTTAATCGACCCTCCAAACACTTTAAGTTTTTACTGTGCTTATTTCATTAATATGAAACAAAACTAGCATCTCATGTAAAAATAATTATTAGACTGAACTTTTGAACCCATCCAGAGCCACAGATCTATTTAAATATGTTATGGGTCATTTTTTTTGAAACCAATCGCTTCAATTTCAACTACAAAAATCTAATGTGAACAGCTAAGGCAGTGACACCAAATAACAATTTCTCAGTGCTTTCTAAAACCCCACTTTCCCACATATACACAAAGGCTGTAGATATGCATTTTTCAATTACAAATGTAGGCAACAAATGTCACCAAAATATTTTCAAATGGGTTTTAATGCAAAATAAATGGTCAAAGAGAGGCTTTCCAATAGCAGTCCCTTTAAGAACATCAGCTGTAGCTATATTTCCCTCTCAGAAATCCTGCGTTAAAAAAACTGGCTCCAAGCTTAAAAGATCTCAAGCAACATACATTTTCAGTTCAGTTGTCAACATCTGGTCACAAAATACATGATGAGAACACGTCAGAAAAGCTCTGAATACAGTCAGACACTGAGATAACTATTTATCCTGATTAATTATAAAATTCTCAATGTCTTCTGTGCTATTTTTAGCACCTTGATTTAATACAGAGGAAGATTATTAGAGGGAAGGACTTGGTGCAGGATAAAAGACAGTTTTCATGCTAAATGCAGTATTTAATGTTAATAAATATTCTATATTAATGCCACAATAAAAACTATCACCTAGTGCTTTCCCATGCAAAAAACAGCAGAAAGAGCTTTCAGTGGCTATCGCTATTTGCCCTTCACACCCGCCTCATGCACTAACTGAATCTATCTTGGAGGAGAGACCTTAAATTCCTGCAAGCAAGCTGCAAGGCACATGCAGTAGCAGCAGTGTACTGACATTTGCTAAGCACCAGCGTCCCTCAAGTGACTGGGAGCGAAGCCATTGACGTCACTGAACAATAGGCAAAATATTTCCTCCTCCTCCATAGTCCTGAACTGTAAACACCCAGCTTGCACACAGCAGGCTGAACATTTGGGGAGAGGCGGAGAAGGAGAATGTGAAAAACTCTCAAGTGATGCTGCTGAAAACAAGCAGCTGTTCCTGCATAACCAGCCTCTTTTTATCCCTTCCATTCTGCTGTGAAGCTTGCTGGTGTCTCTTTAGTGTAGGTCACATGGTGTAGAAGACAAAGCTAAAACATACTATAAATAAAAATGTGTCTTCTGAACTCACAAGGAATTTTTGAAAATAAAATGCCTGATCTTGATTTAAAAACACAAACAACAACAACAAAACACTCTCTCTGGATAACTACAATATTGTAACAGTCATCCATGTATTTTGGGCACCATGTGGTGCACTGCATATAAGTGAATTTATAAATGAATTTCTATCTTGGTCACCCTCCCTCCAAGCACATACACTATTGCAAGCCAAAGGAAAAAAATAAAAAGTAATATTTTTGTATTCAGAATTACAATTACAAAATCACACAGATGAGTATATGCTCTAGATTCACTATAAAGACTGTTTTAACCCCTTAAGTTGGAGTGTTATGCAGAGTTAATCCTGAAAATTGAAACCTAATGCCTAATGACAGCTTCTTTTGACTGTATCTCAGAAATACTGATACATAGATTTGTTAGGACTTGTCAGTTCTTGAGTAGAACTATTTACTTATAAACAGTTAAACAGTGCTGGCAAAATGTGAATGCAAGGAACTTTGTCCTTTTTTTTTTTTTTTTTTTTTTTTTCCCTGCAGCCTCTTGATACCAGCTGCAGTCTTATGAGTGGTAAATCTTCCCTGTTTTCAAAGTATCCTTGGGAAGATCCCTGGAGTGGTGAAGAAGGAGACCACCAGAAATACAGAGTAGTGGCAGGGCTGAACAGAGCTCAGAAATGCTGTACCTCTCAAAAGGCTGAAGGAAACTACAGAACCGGGGAGCCCTGAAAGCTGCTGTAACCTACCTCAGGGAATGCACAGGCTTATTTGGTCCAACGGTGTCAGCTAGAAAAGTGGATTTCTTCCAAAAATTCCCTGGATTCTAAAGCCAGCATTTGAAGAAACCCTAAGAAAGAGTCCCATAAAGAGACAAATTTTGTTTAAAAGGCTTGTCTGAAAATATTGTTTGACATGCCTGGAGAGAACCTTGGAGTGCCAAAGGAAATACTTGCATCACCGGATTGCTAACTGAATAGTCATCATCAAGAAAAATTGATCCAGGCGATCACCATTTTTATCTTCCTCTTGTTTTATTAGGTTTTGCCCACTTTGCCCACAGAAGGTGGTGAATAAGCCTTCTTCCATCACATTTGCTCTCAAAACAAATACTCAGAAGTCACCCCCAATACCAGGTTCTGCAGAGGGCAGCATTAAGAGCCATGGAGAGACAACATTTTTTCCTGTCCAATGCTGCTCTCTGTTGAATAAAGCTGTAGGCAGCATATCACATTTACAGTATATATTGATTTATGATTTCAAAATGCTGAACAAACAGCTCATTTTTCCAAACAGACCACAACTAATTACTCATTATCCCCCCATCTAATGTGCAGGAAAAGTGGGTGGACAAATAATGTAGTTTTGTTTTACAATTAATCTGCTAGGCCACAGAGCATTAGGGATGTTGTGCTCATCTGCTCTGCCTGTGCTGAATTAGCTCCACTGTTTGAAGCACCCAGCCGAAGGAGAAGAACTTCATCACCTCTTCTGCACTGCACACGCTGTGGCACTTCTGGGGTTGGGCACCTACTGTGCACATGTTCTGTCCTGTTAGTCGATGAACCTTTGTAAGCAAACAAAGGCTGAAACACAGATTCTCATCTTCCCAGGGAAAGGACGTGTAGCAAAGTAACACTTCACTGGATTCTTTTTCCTTTCATCTTTCTTTGTCTGTTTTGTCTTTCCATGGGCTGCTCTACTGTCAAAGGTCTCCTTTCTGCTGCAGAGCTAGGTGGCAAAATGAGAACATACAGGGACAAAAATAAGCAGATAACTGAATAAACATCTGCCTGGCTTGACAAGGTACAGTCAGACATATATGTGTAAGATTAGCATAAAATGTTATTTTCCTGCTCTGATAGACTCATATCCTTGCTTTACTTTTACCTGAACAACCACCTGTAATGCAAAGCAGTGCACTTGCTCCAGTGGCATACTTCTTGTTAGAGACTGGGAAAGCCTTACGCTGCTTTGGGAAGGTAAAATGTTAAGTACATTTATTTTATTCATAATAATGTACTTTTTAAGTATACCTTTAGGCAAACATTTGTGCATTTAAGTTTTACTAGCACAAATATTCACAGAGCACGCATTTCTTCTTGGTTCCTTGCCCACACAGATATGAATAGCATTTGATACATTCTTACTCTTGGTAACTTCCGAGGTTTTCTACCTTTGCCCTTTCACATTGCTGAAAGCAGGTCTTTCTCAGTAAATACTGTGTTTGAACGCACCAGCATTTCAAGTTACTCCCTGAACATGTGTGTTGAATGAATAAGGGATAGGAGAGGAGTGAGAGAAGGAAAAATGAAAGCAAACTTCCCTTGGTGAAGGAAATGGGCTTTTTGTATTTTTATAACTCAAAACATGAATAGCTAAATGGATTCTACACAAATTCACCTTCAGGCAGAGCCTGAGAAAAGAAAATGTGGTGAAAGTACTGGAAAAGTGTGCATTGTAATGAAGTCTCCTAAAATTTTAACTTCAGAGAATTTGCATATAATTAAAAGATAATGGAACATAACATTTCATTTAGTTCCCATCTAAGCTGAAACAGTAAAAAGTGTAATTTATTAAAAAGAGCATAAAGAGCATTTTCCCTTCCTTTAATCAGACCTATGACAATTAGAAAAATCAAAGGTAAAGCTAAACCACATGTGTATAATTCAAACCATTAACAGATTCTTTAGCTTATATACACTGTGAGAAAAGACTTTGATAAATAGCATCATAGTGTTCCTGGGAAAAAATGGTAGAGCCATTGCACGGCTAAATTTTCAGAGGCTAATATTTCTTTGCAGAGCAGTCTATAGAAATTCATACTGTAGATATTGCTTTAGGATCTATAACATTACAGGCATTTCAAGCATATTGAATTAAGCCTCTCTTTCTTTGATGAGTTCTTCAGCAGTCATGAGAGGGAATTTTATTGAAAAACAGGTTTTTATGTGTCCAAAAGTTGTTGGCATCTCTAAGTTAAGTAACTATATGTCCTTATTATAATTTAGAATTTAGACTCAGATTGTGAATTTTGGCAAATATGCTACAGCCAGAATTCTAGACTGAAATGCAGTGTGTGAAGCACATATTTCTACATAAATCAACTGAGGGAACACTCATTCTCTTCACTAGAAAAAAAAAAAAAAAAAAGAAATAAAAAAAAGATTTTTGATATGGAAAGCAGAGAATTCTCTGGATACCATCTTGAACTTCTATGGAGGTCACCTTGAATTCATATTGCTGTTAACACAGAAGAATTTAATGGTTGGTCAGTATTTCCAGTCTTTACATAACAGCTAGATGTGTATTTGTTGTGGTTTAACCTGGCTGGCAGCTAAGCACCACGCAAAGAGTACACCCAGCTAGAGTATCAATGTTGTTATCATAAAGTGATCAGAGCAGGTAAAAATAACATAAAGTGTCACTGAAATCAGATCGACAATGATAAAAATCAAAGACAGAATGATATGTACATCTTAGCAGTAATTTTCAATTGCTGAATATCTTGACTCCAAAAGTATGGTGGTTTGGTTCATAAAAATTTCAAGGGCTGTAAAATTAAAGCAATGTGATTTCTACTACTTGGAATAATTGAACCCAGTAGACATATTAGGAGAAGCATGATGCTTCTGGCCCAGTTTTTGAGAAGTCCAAAGGCAGTGTGAGTAAACACATACTTAATAAAAAGTATTCAGTAAGCCTTAGTGAACTGTAAAAGAAAAGTTGAATTCAGTCTTTCATTGAGGACCTAAGTTAGTTTTTATCCAGTAACTACTGCAGTGTAGAAACTGATTATACTGCTGCCGAAGACAGTAAAGCTTTGACACTTAAAGGAAATTAAGCACAGGTGGGTCTATTGTTCTCACTCTGACTAATTGCATGTTTAAAATTAGACATTCATTAAAGAACACTTAATTGAAGTACAGAACTGCAGTGAGAAGAGGATTAGTTCTTACAAAACTCTCATTATTCATTGCTCTGCGTATAAGCAAAGCTTCTTCTCTGGCTCTGTGTCCTATGTGGTAGGTCAGAGAAGATAAACTCTTATTGCAAGCACAGTGGCTTCAGCTTACAGAAGCTTACAATATGGCTACAGTGTTTACTTTTTATCATAGGAAATTAATATGACTCCCATCATAATGAATTATTTGTCAGATACTTCCCATGCAAAACTCCTAGGAAACATCATACAGCCTGGAAATGTTCTCTCTCTCTCTCTCTTTTTTTTTTAAATTTTATTTTCCTAGTATGTAGCTAAAACAAATACGATTAAATTAATGCAAAACCCAAGATACTCCATATTGTACACAATCAAATGCTGATAAAGGCTAAGATGCTGACATGCAAGGTCATAGCAGCTGTGCTAAGTCTTGGCTTATCCCCAAGGTTGCCCTGACATTCCTGGTGTTATTTATAATTCTGGAAGTTAAGAGCAGATTTATTTACTTAATAGAAGGCTCAATCTATTGCTCCAGAGCTACCTTAGTAGAAAGGCTGGTGTATATCAAAGACTGATGTTTATGGATCGCTGAAAATATAAGGCAAGCAAAACAAATCAGAAAGAAAATGCACTAAGAATTTTGAGAGGTACCAGTAAAGAACAACATACTTCCTCTGGCTAGATATTCATTGTACATTTAGACGAAGAACATGATTTCATCCAACATTTCTGTGGTTAATTTGCAGCCAGGATGTTTATATAAAGTAAATAGCTGGAATTGGAAATTTGATTCTTTGCTTACCAGTAATATCTTAAAACTGAAATGCATTTCATGAATTTAGCTCAGAACCTGGCTTGTGCACAGCTAGAATTTTTACATTCACATCTACAATTCACTTAATAATTTTCTCCTGGCCCTGATCACTCATTGCCATACATCTCTTTCACACAAATACAAAGTGAAAACGAAAAAAGAGGTTATAAAATATTATTGCCCACACACTTTTTTAAAAGTACAAAAAAGCAACCATACAAAACAATGAAAAAGAGTTTCATATTGGTAATTGTAGTGAGAATCATAGTATGAAATGACATATATTTAGAAAGTGGTCATTGGAGTTATCACATTTTAGGCATAGACCTACACAGTGGGTAAACTACCCTAAATTAGCAACTGTTTCAGCTGAGCAGTAATGAGGCTATGGAATAAAGTTATTCTGTATTATACTGACCTTAGAGAAAAAAAATAAAAATAAAACAAACAAACAAACAAACAAACAAAAACAACACAGAAAAATCAATGTTATGTCAATGTATCTTTTTTATTTTAGATTAAATATTTTTCCTCTTCCATCTTAACTTGTCTTTTCAAGATGATTGTATTATCTAGAAGATTTTACTGCACAAACTCTCTGGATTAAATTTAATCAATAAAACATTTTTAAAAAATGAGATTCTGTGTAAAATGAGCACTAGATTGTGCACCTGTAATCTGGAAGAGAGCAGAAAATGGGGATACAATCAGCTGTTATTTATATTTTCTCTTCAAGCATTATCATTAATTTTGTTACAGGTTGCAGTGTTACTTTACTTAAAGGTTTCTGTCAAATGCCATGAAAATTCTGCTATTCTTTCATTTTAAGACACCTATAAGAAGGAGCAGTTGCATGTAACAGACTTCTAAAGGAAGATCTAAGAGAACAGAAGCTCATCCTTCATGTGAGTAAGAAGCCTGTTCAGTGAGAATTAGAATTTGTCTTTAGGCATATACCAGCAAAACTGCTAAATATCGGGCATTGAGCTTCAAATGCTCAGAATGGACGTTCTACACAAAAATGCAATGAAAAAAAAAATAATTCATAGCTATCAATAAAGGCTTTCAGTCTTTCTTATTCAAGAGAGTTACTAAATAACAACCATGCAATTTCAGTCTCAAGCCATGTGATTTCTGACCTGTCACAGGATCTTACAATTTTGATAACATTTTCAGCTTTGAAAGGTCATCAATCTGAAATGGAGCAGTATATCATAATGAGTATTTAAAGACATAGATCCCTTATGTGTCTGCATAGTTTTTTGTTAGATATGATACTGTGGACAAAAATCTTAATGGGTTCTATTGCTTTGGCATAAAATGCTAATCTAATTTTTTCCTTCAGACAAAAAATATTTGTCAAAAAGATACACCTTAAACTGAAACACACAAAAAATGAGGCTTTTTGTGAGTAAGGCATTCAGAATACATTATTTATGTACCAGAAATTCACATTTTATTAATTCTTAAGAGCTAGAGTGTTTTCTGTTTTGTTTTGTTTTGTTTTTCATGGTGGCATACAATTGTTAATCAAAAGGTCTCCTCTGTACTTCTTGGAATAAAGCCATAGAAAAATCACATTATGCCTGAAGGGATAATGCAAATTATTTCTCTTGTTTATTATCTACTTAATTGCAAGCTTTTTTCAACGAATGTTTGAGTTTTCACTCCTAAATTACACTGAGATACTGTTTTGTACAGACGCATCTACCATTCCACTGCCCTCTGCTGGAAGGAATACATCCCGTCTTTTCATGGAAAAGTAGAGTGCAATGATTAAGGGCTGGTGTCTCAAGACTCAAAAACTGGGTGTTCCTGGTGACGTGTGCAAGTGGTTGGCTGATACACGACCAGTGTATCCACAGGCAGATGTTTGATCATTATCTGTCTCCAGTACAAATAAAGATTCCATTCAAAAAAGTAAAAACAGCAAGTTAGGAAAACGTGAAAATTGCACAGTTAAGTGCCCCAAAGTCAGGAAATGCCAGAGGTAAAGTTTCAAATGGAAATTTGACTCTAATCCCATGTGTGTATACATATACAGTGCAGATTTTAATTATACAGAGAAAAACCTAACTCTTTTTCTACATGTTTTGGGGATACTCTTAAATTCAGGTAGTTCTTTGTATTATTAGCCACACACAGTGATTTGCATGAACCTATTATCTACATTAAATTGCCCAAAATAATTTCAAGTACTGTCTACTTTTTTGTTATCCATCCATAAACATCAGATGCAAAGTAAATTCATTCATAAAGAGACTGAAAACAGAAAGTCAATCTGAATTGCTCAAATGCTCTCTTTTTAATCAATAAAATATTTATTAGAATAATACATTTAGCCACCACTTACTACCAAGCCAAATAATTATACATTACTAGTATTTTGCATAAGAAAAGGACAATTAAATCAGGACTTGCTTCATTTTGTAACCAGTTATCTATCTGAAGTGAATGAAGGATGAGCTGAAATCATTTGTAAAACATAAATTGTGAAATGAAAACAAGCAGATCTCTCTATCATACAATCATTTTCAAAAAATCATCAATAAGACAATATGGATTAAATATTAATTTGCTGTATTTCAAAATTTCTTCATGTTTTTGACTGGCATAGCTTTTCTCTGGAAAATAAATTACTTTCAGGTCAAGAATAGCATTGCTATGCAAAAAAAGGCTGGTAAAAGTGACTGGGAAAGAAACAGTACATGGAAGGGAAAGTCTTCCTATATTTCTTACTTCTGGTTTTGATTTAGCTTGCAGTGACAGATCTGGAAACCACTTCTCTTATTCCGAATTCATTCTGAGGAATAGAGGGGAAAATAAGAATCAAAGAGCTTAGTTGTTTCAATTTCAGATAGTTAAATTAAGCTTTATTTACAGGTGAACAATGAAAAATAGAACATGTGCTGCTGTGTTCAAGGTACTACATATCCTGTAAATGGCACAGCTATCAAAATCTATTTGTAAAATCATTTGTGTGTATTTCATGTCCAGTTTTACCTTAAGACAACTGAAGTTAGGCACAAGCTATACACAAGATACACTTTTGTTTAAAATCATACCCCACATACAATCTAGTCATTCAAGTTTTCATCAGAAACCAAAATTGTTGTTCACTTGCAGATGCTTTTTGTCAGCCTAGAGTTTATTTTAGAGAGCATTACAGTAATATGAGTAAATCCCTCCCAGCAGGAGTTTGGTACAGACTGGAGAAACCCTTTCCCTACATTACCTGGAGGCAGCACAGTGTTCAGCAAGTCCCTTGGATCTGAGCAGATGTGGTGGGAAAATCTAATTAAATGGATTTTTTTCTGGGGCTGGTGGTTTTGCATTGCTCTGGAGCAGAAATGCTAATAAAGCAGTGATAGACCCAGCCGTGTTTTGCTGTGGAGAAGTCAGAGTACAGAGTGTACGAACAGGGCATGTTCACAGACCCCAGGCGTGGAGACGTGTCTAACCTAGCACTACCAGCACAATCGGGCAGTGTAGCTTGTCTGTTCAAAGGCTTCCATCAAAGATCTTAAAGGTTCATTCCTACAATTTAAACCCACAAAGGAAAACAAAACCATCTTGACTTCCTTTGCTGGGGGAAGTTCATGATTTGACTAAGTCTGTCTGACATGTGCTTATCCCTTCTTCCAGGTCCCACAGCTTTCCAGCAAGCGAGCCACAAAACTATTCCCCACTCATTCAGACAGGAAAATCCAGCAGTACAAGAACATATTTTTCTTTCCCTTCAGTTGAACCTTTGCCCATCTTCATGTTGTGGGCCTCATTTTATTAGAAGGATTATTCCCTGTGTATTTAAATATATAGGAAAAAGGAAATTGTCTAGAAGCACACAGTGATCTCACTGCTGTATCACTTTTCCCACCAGGCTTTTTTGAACTCAAGGACAGGATCCTGGGGCTTACAGCTCAGGGCCACCCGACCTGAGAGGCTGACTGTCCTTCTATTCCCTTCCTTGGTTCTCAGCACCGTGCAAATGAATCAAGAAGCCTGTAGATTTTTTGAATAACATAATATTTGACTGTTAACACATGTGGTGTTGCCTTCATTAGTGATTTCCTCATCAATTTGGTGACATGCAGTGGAATGCTGTGGCAACTGTTGAAGTAGAACTATCTCAGTCTTAAATCTAAATGAAATTACTGCTACTTTGAGTTCATACAGACCTAGCATAAATAAAGTTTAAAAGCCAAAAAATAAAATGAAAAGGCAA